>NC_142214.1:17779000-18416000 GCF_049639895.1 Pseudopodoces humilis | reverse complement strand
TTTCAGTTTAAAGTTCAGGCATTTCTATGGGGCATGTCCCATGTGAAAAAGACTTTCTGTCTCAGGTGAGTCTGGAGTAAAAACCATTTCCCTGGTGTTTCTTGGCTGCAGCCACAGCTACCTGAACACAATGGCACAAACCCTGGCGTTTTTCCTGCTCGTTTTTCTTAAGGACTGTAGTTCATTAACTCCAGTAACGCAGTTTCATTAATGTGCATTAACCAATGACTTTCCCATTACTGCTGCTGTCTCCAATCAAATACTCATTTATGGAAAACAAGGGCAGAGGGAACAACATGCTTTGGCAGCTGTAAGATCATACGCCCAGAGCTTTATACCCTCTGTCTTATATTTTTACGTTAAAGTATCACGAGCTATTACCATATTTTTCATTATTATTTGTGGCACTAAATACTGCAGCTCCCAGTGCCAGATGGCGAATATTCAGAATAAAAATAATGCAAGGCCAATCTTAGAAAGACTCAATGTGAGTGTAACAGCATGTATTCATCCTCCTTTCCTAATGCACATGGTTAAAATATTAGCAGACTTAAAATCTGGTTTTCCAATTTAGAGGAGTCACATATTACAGAATGATATGCATGCATATATACATATATTTAAATATGTACATATAAAATTTTTAATTTCTTTCCATTTTATTTGCATGTTTCAAGGGTCTTAACATAATACATGGGCACATCATCTTTCACTCTTCAGGAGGTTATTTTAACCAGGAAAGAAAACCAAATAATTTCAAAATGGAACATAAGCAAAACGCTTTTTCTAGAAATTGTTATTGGTACAAAATACTTTTTTTTAATATATAAACAGCTTGAGTCCTAAACTTAACCAGATGGAAACGTGCCTACAAAGCGTTGGATCTAATTCAGAAGAGACTGACAGCCAACAGATGAGCCAATTTAGCCCATCCCATGCCAAAAATGGTCAATCATGTTATCTTATGTGTGACTCGACTCTGGCAGATGCCAACTCTATCCAAACAACTTCAAGCATCTTTTTGGAAGACTGGATTATTTTACACACACTTTTAAAAAATCATAATAATGCTCGATTTTTCTGGAAATCTTCCACTTAGCTTCAGCATTTTCACAAGAGATTTTTGATTAATTTATTTTAAGGATAAATCCTTTTATTTTATAGCCTAACAGAAGAAATGCTTTCCAACCCAACAAAGCCTGATACAAAAATTACTAAACTGCAGTTCAGTGACAGACTCCCATTTGTTTAAATATTCATACAAGGAAAGCTTTACACCTGTGCAAATTTTCCTTAAACCAAATGTTTGCTTCCAACAACACAAAGAAACACGACACCAAGTACAAGTTAAAGGTGCTTCCTGTATCAGTCATTAACTCCCCCAAAATTGAGAGTAAGGTTAAAACTAAAGGAGCTTTGAATATGCTGAGTGATTACAACCCAGGCTTTTTTTAAAATTTGTAATTCATAATCTCTCAGTGAATTTTCTTTTGTTGGTACTCAGAAGATCTATCAATCATTTGCCTCCACCTTCAACAGGACAAGACTTCCACCTGTGTGTCCTCTGAAACCCACACATTCTGGGCAGCATAGTGCTGGTAAACTGATTTTTTTCTTGCCCCTAATTTAAATAATAAAAAGGAAAGAAACCAAACCACTTATTCAGTGATTACTCCATCACTGACAGCACAGGACCATTCAATCCCCTCTCCAATGCATCACATCCCCTGTAGTTAAGCCCTGTCAGCTTGGACTCTGCTTAAACTCAGTCTGAATTTTAGCTTCCCACTAGCACCCTGGGAGGTCTCAGGTGATGAGAGTTCTCTGTTAGACTGAGAGCTGCAGAAACCACTGTAAACACTTAGCAGCTCATCATCTTTCACTGGACACCTTGAAAGGGCACATTTTAAAAGGTGGACATTTTCAAATCCATTGTTTCCAGGGAGAACAGTGCCAGCTTTCCTGCCACGCAGAGGGCAGAGGTTTTGCTCATAGCCAGCACTTTGGGTTGTCTTCTTGGCAATCACACACAAGGTTGCAATTTCATTTTCCATTTGTCCAGGAGGTAATTGCACTGCCTGTGTGAAGTGACCTTCCTGCGCACAGCACACAGAGCCAGGCAATTATCCACGGGACTTGCAGCAGCCTCTCCATTTCCAACCTTTTTATAGAGACCTTTGTGATGGCAGTCCCAAGATTCTGAGATCCACAGACATTCATCTAGGCTGAAGTCTGGACATTTTTAGAGATCTTCCTTCTAGGACAAACAGATATTCTCGGCTGTGTGAGCGTTTCCTTACATTGTTCCTGCTCCTCAGTAATAAGATGGTGTCAAGGTGTGTGTGACCAATGGACTTGGCTGCAGGTGTTCACGTTGGATTTGAGGCAATCCTTATAGAAAAGGTCACACACACTGGAAAGATTCACTTCTGCACTTCCCAAGCATCAAACACTCAGTTTTCAGTGGATTGAAACACCAGGGTTTAAGTAACCATACCCTGCTTGCATCAAACTTGTCCCTAAATTCATCCTAGCTAGTTCACAGATTATAAAAGCATGGAATCATGGAATTGTTTAGGTGGGAGAAGACCTTCAAGATAGAGGATTTATAGGTTATATTGTTCTCATACCTCATACCAAGGCTGGTGGGAAGGTGTGGAGTCCTTGGAAAGAATTACAAACTGCTAGAGAAGCCTTTGGAGAAAACGGAAGAGTTTATCCTCTAGGTGGGTTTGGGGTTTTTTAAATAACAATTATTTCATTTCCTCTGTTTATGGCTATTTATGGGTAACCAAACACTTCAATCAGCCTCAGCCAGGCTGATCCCAGCTTGTCATTGGCTCAGATAACATCTGGCTGAACAGAAACTCAGCACTCGGACAGTGCCAAGGGCTTCCCTTCATACTCATCACCACACTCCCAGCCACTTCCCACCTCTGCTGTACAGTCTGCAGTGCAAAAACCGGGCCTGGGATTCAAGAACTCTGTTGGCAACAGTTGGGTGATTCAGCAAATAGAGTTTTTTCTACAGCCATGTTCTTTCCTGCACTTATTTTAAAGAGCAGCACTGGCTGAATTGAGTTGTGCTGCCATAACCTGGTAAACCAATATTTCCTTCAATTCCTGTGCCACCACTCCCACAGGTCTGACAGCAGGTTCAGTAAGAACTTCAGGCCAAGTGTGTATAAAAACAAGTAGATTGTGCCTACAAAACATATCATAAACTTCATTGCACTGCAAGGAACCCTGTATTCAATCACAGGGCACAACTGACTCATCCAGAGAGTCTTCTAAAGAAGGACACAGCTTTTCTCCTTGGCTGCTCACACTTGTGCCTTGTGTGTGTTCCTCAGGTGACTCTGGTGCACCTGTGAGTTTACAGCTCTCCTGCCACTGCCCATTTCAGTTTAAGTCAGGGCTGAGCTGCTCTGAACCATGAAGTTATTTAGTGAGTGTTCACTCCCCACACAGCCAGCGCTGGGCACCCCAGAGCAGCCAGGGCTTCACCAGCCTCCTCCATCTCTCCTGCAGAGCTCACAGGTTCATTACCCTCTGCACTCAGGGAGGAGTAATCTGTTGAGAAACTTCTTTTTTAATCTGTCTCAAGTATTGGGATGTGGTAATTAGTACAGAAATTCACCTGGATGGTGATGGGGTCCTGGAGGGAGGCTGTCGGCTCCTGCTTTGGAACACAACCACTTCTTTTCCATGAAATATCACTTGAACTTGCTGCAGTCAGTGGGAATAAAAACAAGTGTGTTTAACAGATGTCACCAACCATTCCCAGGCTGTCACAGCTTTCCAACATTTTCCAGTGGATTGTTATTAGCAGATCCCTGCAAGTCAGCAGCAAGCTCTGACTCCGCTCATCCCATTCCGACTGATGACGTGAGCTGTCAGACTGTAAACTCAGAGTTGTCAAAAAACTGTAATTTGCAGATTTAGTAAAAGAGCTTAACATTCCTTTGAGCAAAGTACTTAAGAGATGTATTCTGTGGGATTTATGGGCTGTGAAAGTCTGCGTGGTTTTCAGCTAGAGCAGGATCTCCATAGGACAGCTCGAGAATCAGTAAAGCAGCTTTGGCCTAAATCAGAGACTGCCATTAGATGTGAGCTTATATCCCAGTGAAGGAATTTCCACAGGGACTCTGATATCAAGTTTGAAAACAGCCATTTGGAGGATTTGCTTTCTAGATACCTTCTGGAATCTCATGGACATTTATTTGCTGGAACTTGACTGTTTCCCAGCAGGCTCAATAACAGTTAGAAAGTTTAGGGCCTTCAATTAAATTAAACACATCCCACAAAATAATCAACAAAACCCACTTTTTATTCAGCTTCCAGAGCTGATCATCCACTAAAAAGTCGTTTTTTATGTTTCCCTTTTGTTTTCACAAGTGTTATTTGCATTTGACTTGCTGTCAATGATTCCTGGACCATTTCCATCAGGAAATCATTTCAGTGCTGCAGCCCAGCTTCTGTTGTTCCCTTTTCAGGGGACACACTCAGTGCATTTCTGCATACCAGGGCTCGATGGTGTGGCATTTCCTGGATGAATTAGGAGCTGAGAGCGTTACTCACCTGTGAATCACACAAACATCTCCTGGGGGAAGACACAAAGTGTTGGAAACACTCCACACCAGTACAAGCTGGACACGTGGCTGTAGAGCCAATAAATTCTTCCCAGCTTGATGCCACTGCATCATGGAAATATCCAGCTAAATCTGGCAGAATTAAAGTAATTCATGTACAAACATAGGACAGAAGTTGCACAAAGTCTTAAGAATATTTAAGCAACTTTCAGCCTCTTTTTTGGTACAACATGTTTTGATTTGAGAATTCATTAACTGCTGGAAATTCCAACTACCAATTTTGCTGGGAGCATAGCTCAGGCAACAGTGACATTTAAAAAAACCCACCTAATGGGCTAAATCTTGCTCATGCTGCTCTTCAGGAGGTAACATTTTAGCCATGGAGTTCTGCTTTTGGTGACAGAAGGTTTCTGTGGTCAGCTGGAGATTTCTAACATCAAAAATTCCAGGGACTGATAAGAAAGCAGAAGACTGAATGCAATTGCTCCACATATTGCAGCAGCACAACACCCAAACAACACCTTCAGCAATCAGGTTTGCCCTGTGCAGCAGCACACTAACTAAGCAGGGTTTTCTGGTAAACACTGATTTTTAGCGGATGTGGCATTCGAATGAATCTTTCCATGCTGTGGGAATCATGTGCACAGGCTGCTGTCTGCAGATCTCCCTGAGCATTCTGGAAGCATAGCTACCTCACCCAGACATGCTGCTGAAAATGAGACACCTGGAGAAGCCCAGTAACACCTGAGCCCCAGCAGACAAGAACCACTGGAGCAGGCTCTTGGAGCTGATTGAGGTGAAGCCCAAACTGGAATATTCAGAGGCTGTGCCACAGCTCCGTGTTTGTACAGTTTGTTTCACTGAACAAACCTCTCCCCCTGCAAGGCTGTGGCTACACAGCTCCAAAGGCAGCACAGGAGCCTTCACAGTGTCCCAATCCACTGAGGTCACCTTTGGAGGCAGCACCTCTCCAAGGAACATGTGGGGTAAAGCCCAGCCCTAAGACAGAAGCTGCTAATGATTCCTCCAGTTTATAGACAGGAAAGGTTTTAGGGAGAATTACAGAATTAGAGCCCCAGTAAGGGGAGAGGGAGGAAGAAGAGGCACAAGGTAAGGTCATGTCTAAGGAGGAGAGATCAGCTCTCACACAAAGCCCAAGGGGCCCCTGTAATGTGGGGCCCAGATTAGCACTCACAGTTTGGAGTGAAGGGATTGAATGGAGAAAATCTTCCTTCTCCACTAACCCAAGCTCACCACTCTGCATTTCTCTTCCTCTGACATTTAACTACCATAAAATAAGATATTGTTTTTTACAAAATAAAAAGTCTCTGTACTGTACAACATCAGGTCATTAATTTTTACCCCATAGATTTCAGAAACATTGTATATGTGTGTTACCAGCACAGTCCTTGTGTGGGCTTTGAAGTGAAGCAATTTCCACAAGGCAGAAGGAACAACTCCAGCCTAAAATACTTGTGCCTTGTGCTCTTCCCCCTCCCTTGTATCCTGCCAAGTATCCTACGTTCCTGCAATCACAAGTAGCAGCATCGACACGCGATATCACTCATCACCTTTTACAGATTCTGCAAACACTGTTTTCCCCAGAGAACATTCCCTGGTTTTAATTGTAAATAAGCTGAATCTTTTATCTGTGTTCTTCAAAAGCCAGGAAGATTTTCAATTCACTGAAGAAATAAAGATTTTTACAACTCTGTGAGCAAACACATGAACATCTATTTCCATGTTTTAAAAGCTCATTTCCCATTCTATAATTCCTCCATTGCTGTTCTTGAATGGTTCCCTCCCAATTAGACTGACCTTCACATTCCATTTTCTCTAACAAGTGTAATATGAAAACTTTTCATCTGTTCAACCTCCACTTTTCTAAATATTTGTTGGTATGTGCACAAGGCCAGTAAAATCTTCAGCTGGCACTTGCAGAGCCCTGCACAAGGCACTCAAAGACACCCCAGCACCTGATGTATTCTGCTCCAGGCTCTTTATTCCTCTCCATAATGGAGGGGAAGAACTTGTCTCCTTTACCCTCTCCAGCACAAGGCTGAGAGCTTTACAAGTTTATGTTGGTGTGACTTAAAATGCTTTACTTTTATAAAGGGCATTAGAAACTGGAAATGAATGTGGGGGAGCTGTTATGTGACTCTTTCAGCTTTAGGGATGCTGTTTTAAATTCTGCCCAGACATCAGTAAAGCATTTTGGCTCTTTTAACTGATAAATCCACTGATTTGTACTGTCAGTACAACTGAAACTTCTCATCTGAAGGAGATTCCACACCCCAACCTGCAGACCTGCCTCTGGAGAAGTCCTCTCTCAAGGTTTCTGCTGGTTTTCCAGACTGGGTAAGGCTGTTCTCTGAGTTTAGTCCCAAAATGGGACTAAAGACTTCAGAAGCTGGTCAAAAGTCACCTGGGAGGAATTTAAAAGATAGTTTTCAAGAACTATCCATTTAAGTATTTCCTTATAAAGACATCAAATTTATCCACTAAAGTCCAGATGAATTCTATCTGTTCTATATGCATCTATCTACAATTTGCCTCTTTTACACTTCCATCCATGATGTGGCCATTCCATTAATGTCAATAACATTTATGGAGCACTCCTGCACTGTACCATTACAGGATTTAGAGGCAGAATAAATGAACACTTAGAAACAGCAGCTGAGAGTTCATCCAGTCAGACCTGAAACACCCCAGGCTGCTCTAGGATCTCCCATCCATCGTGCACCATGCCCTGTGCACAACCACACACAGCTCAGTGGCAGCAGGAGAGTGGCTGTTGTGGCTCAGATCAATACAGTGCAGTAATTATTAATAATAAAAAAATATTTCCTGCATTCTGCTTTGATAATGAGCTACAGCTGCAAGTCTAAATCCAGTCAGTGATTACAATGTCATGTCAAGGGCTCAAGCAGATTCTTAAAACTGCTCTACTTTGACTGAGTACACGTTAAGAGTTTACATTTATAAAAACACGGTGTTTTAAAGCAAGAAAACAGTCAGGCTTCTCACAAGCAAGTTCATTCCCATCAGGGGGATGCAGCCAACACGAGCTCCTCACCTGGCTTTGCAGCTCCACACACAGGCAGGGGGTGTGAAAGCTGAGGAGGGGCAGGATCCAGGTGTGATCCATGAAATTACCCCTGATGGATCACCTGGAATTCAGTCACCTTATCCCAAGGCACAGCCTGGGATTGGTTACCTGCTCCACTGGCACCACCAAGCACCACAAACAATTGCTGAATTGAGACTCACATTCCACAGCAATGACTGTTTCCTCTGGGAATTGCTGTAAAGCTGGAAGAGCCTTTGTGACAGGACAGCCATTTCTATTCACAAAGATAAATCCTTTATTTAGTAAGAATTATCGACACACAGATGAAGGACAGGAGTCTTCCAGAGGAAGGGTTACACAATCTCATCTCAACCGAGCTTTCTGTGTTGTTCTGGAACACATCACCTTCCTGTACTATGTTAAGCTTTACATTTCCATTCTGAAAAGAAACTTGAACAAAATCTCAGTGTTGAGAGATGTAGGTAACTAATTCCATGGAAGAGAAGAGCTGAGATAACCCGAGGGATCATGTGCAAGGAGTAAGTTTTGAACATCCACTTGGAAAAAGCACAACCTCCCTGCCAATAACTCGTTTGGTTTCCTAACTTGGAGGTTAAAATAGGCCAAATTTTCTGTGTTGTGATTTGTCATCCTGAGCCTAAAAAGTTTTTACACAGGAATTAGGATTGATTTCTATGAGTTCACAGTTAACAGATCACTACACACTGCGAGCAGCAGCCCCTTTTTAACATCCATTTTCTACAAAAACATTTCCTCTAAAAACAGAAAATTAAGAGGAAAAAAAAAATAGATGTCTTTTTCTACTCTAAACTGCAAGCAAAGATTTTATAATGGAAGTAGACAACTTGAATTTTGAAAAACAACCACCTACAAGTCCAGAATATGATAAGCTGCTGTTTAGACAAGGGATATTTCAGTTTGCAGCAGAGCAGAATTACCAAGATCCACTGAGGCTGGGTGAGAACCCCCAAATCAATCAGTTTTTGTGAGAATTATAAGGCTTTTCTGAGAGGTGCCAGGCAGACTGGCCTAAGTGTCAGCGAGTCTCTCCAAATCCACCACTCTCCCATTCAGTGCTTTAAGCATCTGCTTCAGAGGTGACACTTTGATGTCACAGTATAGGAATAAAAATTCAAAATTTAAATCAAAAAGGAATAAAAAGAGCACGAGTTTGACTTTACAGCAGACAGGAGACTCATCCAGTATTGCTGCTGCTTCTCCATTTCAATTCACCCCAATACAGCCACCACCAAACCAGGAATGTTTATCAAGCAATTCCATGATGTGGGAAAGTTTTCAGTCATCTCCAGAAATTCGCTGCAGTTCTTTAAAACATGTATACTGTATGAGTGGCCTCTTGATTTAGGAACTGCCTTTGTCCAGAGTTCCCTCCTGTCATTCCATTTACAGTTGGACAGAGCTGCAGCACATCCACCAAAAGGATGGCAGAGACAGGTAATGGCCTCAGAGCTGAATCAAACCCTATAGATTTAAACAATTACTGATCATTTCTGGCATTTGCCACCTGAAAATCATCCTCATTCCACACCTGTAATGCCCAAGACTCTCAGTCCTTGCAAAGTCCATCCCTGGTGATAAAATCCATCAGCTTTCATCTGAAATTGTCCCTCACAAACACAACCAAACTTGGCATTAAAGTGGTTTTTGATTCCAGACATTTCACAGACAATTCCCAATTCTGTGACCCTGTCAGGACCTTCTGGGATGTCCAAGCCCTGGCACATGGAGAACTTTTCATTGAGAAAACCCCTTTCCCAGCACATTTCAGACCAGAGTAATTTTTCATCTTTGTGCCAAAAGGAAAACAATCTCAGGATTGAAATATTACTATTTACAACCTTTGCCTGTTACCTGCTGCATGAACAGCAGACAGATTATTTCCAGAAATCAGCTCTTGCAGAGTGGGGGAAGAGCCACAGTTTGGGGTTTGTCACGATGCAAGAAAGGGAGATTCCTCATAAATAAGATTTTCAATAAACCTTTGCTATTTCTGGCAGCTGGGAGATAACTGCACCATTACAGTCCCCTCACTGCTGTCAGCAGCTCAACCAGGAGACAATTAGGGAAAATAAAGGGACGGTTGTAAGCAGGAATTCTGCACTGCCACGACATTAACTGGACTTCACTTTCCATCTGCACTCCAAGGATGAAAATTAAAGTGCTTTTAGAATCATTTTTAACTGGAGATTGACACCAGGTTGTTTTTTCACCCATCATTTTAAGAGAGAGAAAATAAGTAACTAGCAAAGGTTTCACTCCTTTTAAGTTATGTTCCTATTTTTAGTTGTAGGGGAGGGTATAACAAAAAAAAATAAATGCTATTTGCAATTAAATTTCCAGAAGCACCAAATTCAGCCCTTCCCTAGTGCCCACACTGAGAAATCTTGCATCTGATTTACAAACGTAATTATATCAGTGTAATTATACCGGTGTAATTCCCCAGAAATAACAAAGTTATTTTTCAGCATCCAAGAGAAAGATTTTAATTCTTAAATTCAACATGAAGAATGACACCAGGATAGCTCGTGCTAAAGAGATGGTAAATTTCCCTGGAGTGACAAGGCCTAAAAATACAAGCCTGTTGTGGCGGGATGACCCTGGCTGGATGCTTGGTGCCCACCCAACCTCTCCCCTTTCAGCTGGACAGGGAAGAAAACAGAACAAAAAGCTCATGGGATGAGGCAGGGACAGGGAGAGACCACTCAGCAATTACTGTCATGGGCAAAACAGACTCCACTTGGGGAAATTAACTTCATTTACTGCAAATTAGAAGTGTGAGTTGGGTAATGAGAAAATGAAACAAAATCTTAAAACACCTTCCCTCCCATCCCTGCCTTTTTCCCAGGCTCAACTTCAGAATTCCCCTCTCCTTCCAAGCAATGGAGGCTGTGGTCAGTTCATCACGTTGTCCTTGCTGCTCCTTCCTCCTCATTATCTTCCCCTGCCCCAGTGTGTCTTTTCCATGTGTCTTCTTGGCACAGGGTACAGTCCTTCAGGAAAAAGCTGCTCCAGCATGGGTCCCCCATGGGCTCACAGCAAACCTGCTCTACCACAGGATCCTCTCTCCACGGGTCCTGCCAGGAGTGTGGGATTCCCCAACAGCCAGGCTCCTCTGGGAACATCCCCCTGGCTCCATCCATGGCTCCTTCTCAGGCTGCAGGTGGATCCCTGCTCCATCCAGGGCTCCTTCTCAGGCTGCAGGTGGATCCTTGCTCCATCCAGGGCTCCTTCTCAGGCTGCAGGAGCATCTCTGCTTCACTGTGGACCCCCATGGGCTGCAGGGAATCTCAGCTCCAGCACCTGGAGCTCCTCCTGCCCCTCCTTCCGTGTCCTTGTGTCGGCAGGGCTGTTGCTCTCCCACATTGCCACTCCTCTCTCTGGCTCCAGTTGCTCTTACACTTGGAAGGCTTTTCCTCCCTTCCCAAATCCATGATCCCAGCAGTGCATTGCTCTGTTGGGATGTGCTCAGCCTTGGCTCTGCTGGACACAGGGGAAGCTTCTGGCATCTTCTCCCAGACGTGACCCCTGAGCCCCCTCCCAAACCTGACACACCCACAGTGTCCTGCAGAACCCAAAGACTGAGGTTTCCTCCCACTGGAGAAGTTTTGGCTGTTGAAATGAGGAGATTATTACAGCAATGCTTTTCAGCATTACCCAGGTCATTTTCTCATACATTAATGAGATAATAGAAATTTATGAAAGTCTTTATTGAATCTTAATTGCCCCCTAAGACCATGACTGAACTAGAAAGAGCGACTGTATTCTGCTTTGACTACTACAGCAGATGCTGAGGATACAGAATCCTGAACTTGGATTTGTTCATTTTTCACTTAAAAATAATGTTACGTTTTCCTTTAGAATACCAATCCATTTCCTGATAGTGCAGTATGAAAGGTGCTTCTGAAAGGTGAGAGGGGTAATTCCAATATTTAGTTTGCTACTAGAAGCCTAATATTTTGTTGAGGCTGTTCTTACCCTTTACAAGGAAGATTTTAAACCAGAACACCACTGAAGAATTTAAAAGGCATCTTCCTCACAAGCAAATGAGTTCAAATTAGCCCAATTACAATTAAAACATGACGCATTTATCAACCATCAATGATGAGAAATAATGTAAATCAAGGACAAGTCTGTTTACAATTTAATAATCCACATCAGCCGACTACCAGGAGAATTTATCAATGCCTAAAAATTGCCATAAATTACACCCTTGGTTGGGAAGTTTAAAGTTTTTGAAAAAGCTCAGCTCTTGCAGATGCCACTGAATATTAGAGATTCCTAAAGATGCAAAAATAGAACTCCTTTGGTTGAAATTATGTCCCTCTGTGAAACTGTAAAATCCAAAAATTGTAAAACCCAGAAGTTTTTGAATGGTGACTTAAAAACAAGAGCTGCATTTCACTGTATTCTTGTGCATTTTTAACCTGCTATACAAGATCCAGGATCCTATTCAGCATGAACAGTTCCCACAGCCTTTCACACTGTTGATAATTTCTTCTTCTAGCTTCTTCCTTTCCTCCTCTTTGGATGTCTGGTTATTTCTCTCCTCCCAGTTTGGGTGGTTGTGACTGTGGAGCACTTTGCTGCTCTGTGTGTGCCACATCTCATAGTAGAGATTGCTGGGATTTGCCAGGAGCTCTGCGTGCTTGCCACGTTCTGCAACTTTACCCTGCAAAACAAAGGCAGGAAATCAGGAACCCACATTCCCACATCTTTAGGAATAGGCCAGCCTATGGACCATGGTTTCACAGTATGGATTAGAGTAGTTATTGATGAGGAGGAGCTTGAAACAGCAAGGAAAGGTTGACTGCACAGTGCACTCACTTGTGTAGGCACCACCAGCTGAAAACAAGGAGCTGGGCTCTTCTCAGGCTGCCGGTGCCTTTTGTCCATCTGGACAAAATCTAAAGCCCACCAGCATGGAAAGTTTTACTATCTAAACTGGAGGAGTTATCTAAAGTAAACATGGATCTCTATATGAGGGGAAAGGTGTTCAACTACTCCTGCAAAGGTCACGTGAATGTACCAAAATAAACACAGATTTGCCTTTGCTCGGTAACAAACACATGTGAAGAAGCTAAAAGAGCAGAGCAGACAGAGAGGTGTTTGTATTAGACAAGCAAAGCACATCTAAGATCAATTCCTGAAAACAATTAGTGTAACTGTGCTTTTATGGGTGCTCTGTAGCTTGTGTCACTGCAATCACCACCATGAAAACTGTGAGCAGTTCAGTTCTCTGGGCTGTTCTCAGGAGCAGAGAGGATTTATTGACTACCACCATGGAAAGGAAGAGTTGGAGAGGAGAATTGCATGAGAACTCCAACCCTACAGAGAAATACCACCAGTCTTCAAAAAACCAAACTAATTTTTTACTTTGAGAGACACATTCACTGACTTCAAATTAAACTCATTTTAATTCATTCTCCAGCTACTTTTCCTTCTGGGAAAGCATGACATTATACAGACAAGCACATGGATATGATATCAGCTCTAAATTCTGACCTACAATTAAATCTCCCTCCTAGTGACATCTGCTGATGGACAAGCTGGGAAAAAATTTGGGTCTTGGCACTTCTGTTAGTAGTTGTGCCAGTGGAATCTGAACAAACATTCACTTGATCAACAGAACTGCAGAGTTTACTTAAATCCTTTAAGTGATTAATTTGGAGTAGAGACCGGGTTTTGAATTATGGCTTTTTTAGTAACTCTTGACCAATCCTCAGAAATGGAACTTCTCTGCTCAGCTCCACAGCATCAGGATCTGTACCATTACTCCAACGTTTACCCACTCAGGAATGATTCTGATTTTACCTCAGCAAAGGTGCTGGAATTGTGATTCCATGATTATCATTGCTAAGCAAAACGAGCCATAATCACCCTGTCTCATCCCTGATGCTGAGCCTTATTTACCTGGCTGCTAACACATCAATTCTGCTGGGATGGCAGCGCTGCCTCCCTCATCCACAATCCCATCCTTCAGCAAAGGGAGCACCCTGGCTCCTTCACAGTTTGAGGCTGTGCTTTTATTTTTAATTTAACAGTTACACTACAACACAAAACACGCTCTTAGGAAGCTGTGAAAACTTGCATGGAAAACAAAAAGTTGCCAATTGCCTTGTGACACGTTACAAAATGTTTGTGAGATGTTTTAACGTGCACTTGCAGGAAGGATACACCTTAAGAGAGGGTTTTTCAGCAAAAGCTGAAAAAACAAAGCAGATCAAAAACAAATAAAAACTCCATGGAGCACTGCAAGTGATTTATTCCACTACTTCATCCTGAGATTCATATAAAGCTGTGTTTTGTGTAGCAAATGTCACCATTTCATAAGATATGATTCTAATTGTCCATGAAATCATTGAATGTAGAGTAAGAATAATTTATTTGCTTTTAGGTGTGCATTTTAAGTCACTAAAGACACCTATGAGCACAAGCTTATAAATAGCAACTGATAAAAATGAATGCAGAGATAAATTTAACATCTATTATCAGCAGATTAGAGCACTGTACTTTCAGCATTATCAGTTAAAAGAATAATTATGAAGTTACCATAAGGACATTTGTTTATTTTAAATCTCTTAGCAGATACGGATAAGAGAGAAAAAAATGGACTTTGGATGAGTATGAGGAAGCAAATGTTGAAATATGTTGTTTTTTCTTAGAAAAGAAGCCTACAGAAAGGGAACAATCACACTTTTCTACAGGTACAACAGAGAATGGTGCTCAGATTTTTAACATAATTAGATTGAACAATCCTGCAATAGTTCTATCTGCATGGAAACGGAACATGCTGTCCTCTCCACTGGGAGGAAAAAATGGATGCATGTGAAAAACAGACACTGAGCGATGAGAGTGAAGCATAAATTGGGGGAACACGTTAGGAAACTTCAACTGACAGAAGCATGCAAAAAATCAGATTAAAAACATGCAACAGCAAGACATAAAAATAACAACATACAAAACAGTCCCACATGCCAAGCTTGGGCTGGAATTTTCAAACACTGTTCATTTCTAAAGAAAGAAATTTCCAGTGGCTTGGTGGGAGTGTAACAATTCAAACTGAACACACAGAGTCCCTAAACCAAACCCTGACATGATATGAAAGTCACACAGCACCAGGTGAGCCCTCACCTGATCCAGCACGATGATCTCATCTGCATCCACCACCGTGGACAACCTGTGGGCAATGAAAATCGATGTCCGGTGCTTCACCATGTCCCTCATGGCTTTGAGAATGTTCTGCAAGATTGGAATAGACACAAACTCTTACTCCTGAGTGAGATGAGGAGAAATAAAATGCTGCTGGAAATATGTAAATCACTGTAAATAAGTTTTGAAAATCATCTCTGGTACTGCTACAGCTTCCCAATAACAAACAGCCACGAGTATGTACAGGAGAAACAGAACAGTCCCAAACATGAAATATCTGTGCTTTTACTAAAGCCTCAAGCTGAAAAAAAAAGCTTGCATTCACAGAAAAACACAGCTATCCCCAGGGACAAAGGAAGAGAAGTGTCACTTCATTTCAGGAAAAACTTCCCCACGGAGCCATGCTACACAAGCAGCAAACAGCAGTAAAAGCATCTGAAAATAAGAACTCCTTGTGGTTGTAATATTAATGCTTTCCCATGATTGTTAAAGAAAAAAATCCTTCTCAGTATTATGTCAATGTGGAACAAAGGCAGAATAATTCTGGGAATCATCTATCTATTTATCCAGTGTTTCCTTTGTGAGCTCTACAGCACCTTCCAAACCACAGCCCTCTGCAAGGAGCATTGAGTGGGAATTTGTGCCCTCACTACTGTAAGTGAAGTGTCCACTTCATTTCCCTAAAAATTTTTGTCAGAAAACATTTCCATTCCTAGCCATACTCTTGTGGAAAAGCCTCATTTTAATTTTCTGTCTTCAAAGTGCATTTCTACTCTGAAACTTTCTGCTTTGCTTATGACTCTTGCATAGATAGAGCAAAACAAGAGAGGAAAACTCTGAGAATTAAGTGTGATAGGGACATTTCTGGCCCATGAAGCAGCTGTGCAACATTTCAGTGCTATATGGATGCACAGTTCATCCTCTGCATTCTTTGCATCTGGAAAATGGAAGTAATTTAGTGATTACAGGTCAATAAATTCACTCAATAACCAGCATAAGTGAACAGAGCTGTAGCTTAGCTCATTTTTGATGAGTTTAGTTTGGGAAATTACTGCTGGTGCTGAGAGTTTTGTGCTTAAACAAAGATGTTGTTATGAAGGATGATGCAGCTCCTCTCACAGTGTCCCCACATCCATGTCACAGCCCTTCCTGTGGAATGAACACAAATGAACACCAGCACTGCAGGTAACACCTACCTCACCTGCATGTGCTGCACAACAAACAAGGGGGGTTTCTCCTGCATTATGTCCCAACTATTTAGAAGGCTTTTTTGATGGATGCTAGATGGCATCTAAACACCTTCTGAAGTGGACTGGAAAGCTTCACACTTCATGGCCACCTGCACCAGCTTCAAGGGATGAATGTATCAAGGTGAGTGGGACTTCCAGAGTGGAAACAGAAAATATCCCAGAGACAGCTGATATTCCTCACTATCTCCAGGCAGATGGACTGAGCATCTCTGCTTTGCTCTTTAGGTTAACAGCTTAGACATAGCATCTCTTAATAATACTGAGAAAACACTTAAAAAAGAACAGACTTTTGAGAGGAATAGAACATGGAAAAGCATCAGAATCAAACATCATTGCATCACCTAAATTTTAGAATTTTTTATACCAATTTACCTCTTCTGTAATTGAATCTAAAGATGATGTGGCTTCATCATAGAGAAAAATAAGTGGCTCCTTTAACATTGCTCTAGCAATTGCAACTCTTTGCTTTTCTCCTCCTGAATGAGGGGGAAAGAGAAAAAAAAAGAAAAAATATTAAGTTACAATTGTGATAGTCTAAATTCAAAAGCAGACATGATTTTTGAGGGTTGGCTGTTGGCTTTTTTTCCTTTTTTTAATAGACATCATAGTCACTGCTGACAAATGTCTGACATGTTACATAAGATAGCACACAAGTTCCTGCTCCCTGGTAAATTTAGTGATTCAAGATTACTCATCCTTTTGGAAAAGGACAGAGAACTATTTTGTATCTGCTCCAAGGCAAGAGTCTGACACAGGCGAGTAACAATGCTGTAGAGTTACTCACTCTGTACACCTGAGAGTAGGAGCCAATTCACTCAGCCCAAGCTCTGCTCCATCCAGTAACTCTGAACACACAAATCCAGTTTTCTCTCACCACTGCTCTGTTCACACCTGCTGTATTGGATTTCAGGGCTCACACATGGTGTCTTTCAGGTCTCTCCTTGATATTTATCCAACTTTCCACCCCATAATAGCAAATTTCACCCAAGAACAGTTAATATTGTACTGAAAACCACCTTCAGCCTGCCATCTACAGCCTGGTGGTTTCTGATATAACCCAGTTTCAGACTAGTTTCCTTCCTAAACAATTCTTACAGCCAACATCTACTCAAGAATAACTCAGGGCAACTTTTACAGACAGGAAAACAGGTGCATTTGAGAACTTAAAATCTGCTAAACATTTGGTACGCGACGCGAACACGTCACATTTGTGCACTTGTCCTCCTTTGTTTTATTCAAGACTTCAAAACATTCCATTTAATACCGTTATATTCTTGTTAATGTTCCATTCCTATCAGGAGAGAACATGCTTTCATAAACCATTTAAAAGGCTGGTGGTAATGCTGCAGTTCACATTTTAAACTGTCTTTGGCAGAACTCAGGAGAAATTAGAACCGTATGATTTACTCAGTCTGTTTTTCAGTGTGCTCTCCCCTCTCTCCCCTGTACATCTTTGCATCTTCAAAACTCACACCTTGACAATATCCATGTTTGAAAGATGTATTTCAATAAGCAGATCCCTCATATCTGCAGCAGATCCACTTGTCTAATGTTCCCCATTCAGAGTCAGGGCAGCAGCACAGTAACTGTTCCATTCACAAAGTCAGGAACTTGGGGCTGTTGCAGCTCTGACTGTTTATTACACATCTCTTAGACAACACTGATGTGGGTTCTACTTGGAACAACCCAAATAATTTGTTTTTAATTTTTTATTCTTGATGAATGAATCCTTGAGAACAGTAAGAACTGCACAAAATGCTACATCACCATTTAAATTGGCAAATCTGTCATTGCAGCTAAAATCTTGTTTTTCCATTGTGCACATAAACCCCTGGATTTTAAAGAGAACCACTTCAATTCACACAGCTTTTACTCACTCTATTCCTGCCACAGAATAACAGAAAAAATCAGGACTTTGTGTTCTACTTAGACTTGAAGAAGCCTCACACAACCAAAAAAAAACCCCCACAAACTGATTCTGAAATGAATCCAATACATATCCTTATAAGAATTTAGGGAGCTAATCTACTATTGAGAGAACTATAGATTCCAATTAGCAGTAGCTTTTTACAGAGCTACTGAAGGAACTCAGAGCCTTCCATTTGATATCTCCAATCCTTTGAACAATGACACCATTTCTGAGAGCACTGGCCTGAGACTCCTGTACCCTGGCTGCACACATTCCTGAAGCTTGTTTACTACTGGCATTTGTCAATATTCACCTAACTGCTGCAAATAAGAAACTGAAGCTGTTCTTTCAGTGGCAGATGCCTACTTAGAGCTCAGAAGAATTCCACTGTCTTTCTCCTGAGTATTTTACATACTCTTTCCTCTTTAAGTACAAACAAAGCAGGAAAAGAACACAATTCCCTTACCTTTCTCAACACCACCTTTGTGGAAGCACTGGCAGGTGGGTGCTTATAACCATCCCAGTGGCAGCACAAACTGAAGGATGGAGGAAAGGCAGAACCCATTTTCAGAAAGGCTCCATTACAGGAGGTCATGAGGAAACTCCAACATACCCACACACAATGCTACAGACTCAGAAAGGGACACAGAATCATTCAGGTTGGAAAAGCCCCACAAGACCATGAAGCCCAACTGTTCCCCCAGCCACCACTGACCCATGTCCCCAAGTGCCACATCCACATGGCTGTTAAATCCCTCCAGGCATGAGGAATGCACCACTGTCCCAAGAAGCCTGATCAAATCTTTTGCTGAAGAAATTTTTCCTAAAATCCAATCTAAACCTCAACATAAGGTTAAAGCTTTCAGCAACCTGGTCTGGTGAAAGATATCCCTGCTCACAGCAGAAGGGTTGGTCTAGATGATTTTTAGCAGGTTCCCTCCAACTGAAACCATTCTACTCTTCTATAAACACCAAGACATTTCAAACCTATTGTCAGTCAAATCCTCTTTCTAGCAATTATGAGTGTGGGGAGACAGGCAGCACAAGACAGATCTTTCATTGTTAGCACGATTCTCTTCAGTTCTGCCAGTACCTATTTAGCACCTTCTATTCCCTCATCCAGATCTGTGCTTCACATATTTTATCTCCCTTCTAGGTCTCTGCATAATCCCCTTCTGCAGCATGCACACTTTCTCCTGCACTCATGTTCTGGGTACAGGCTGTACCCTCTGATGCCCAGTTTCAAAGGCACCAGGACTCCTGACTGCAGCAGCTCCAGAGAAAGAAATCACCCTCAGAACTGCCTCTGCAACAGGCAGCACCTCTATCTGCACCCACTGCATTCCTCAGCACGATCAGGGCCTGAAGCACGCATAAAGTTCCCAATTCTAGTCCACTACCCAAACAGATCATGAGAAAAATCATTTTTACTTAGCTGCACCTCCAGACTCATATATAATCTCATTTAACACTGTGCCCTGAAAATACATTATTTTGAATATCTTGCAGACTACAGCTGCCTTAAACTGCAGACCTTCATATTATTATTTAGCTTTTACAGGTAGGTATTTTGGGCTCCTCTTTACAAGGACATTGAGGGGCTGGAATGTATCCAGAGACAGGAAGGTCTGAGGAAGGGTCTGGAACTCAAGTCCTGTGAGGAGCAGCTGAGGGAACTGGGGGTGCTCAGGCTGTAGAAAAGGAGGCTCAGGGGGGCCCTTCTGGGTCCCTGACAGAAGGGGGGCAGCCAGGTGGGGATCAGGCTCTGCTCCCAGAGAACAAGAGACAGGATGAGAGGAAATGACCTCAATCTGTTCAAGAGGAGGTTCAGGCCAGATGTTAGGAAAGATTTCTTCACTGAAGGGTCAGGCATCGGAACAGGCTGCCCAGGGCAGTGATGGAGTCACCATCCCTGGAAGTGATCCAAAAAGGAGTGGATGTGGCACTTAGTGATGTGATTTAGTGGGCATGGTGGGATTTAGTCAAAGGTAGGACTTGCTCTTGGACTTGTTCTCCCACCTTAAAGATTCTGTGTTATAAGCTAAAAGCAAACCTGAGGACTAAACTCTGCATGAAATTTTGGCAGAATAAGTGATACAAAGAAGCTGGGAGCCAACCTGAGAGCTTGAGTCCTCGCTCCCCAACCTGGGTGTTGTAGCCATTGGGCATCCTCAGGATGGCATCGTGGATCCCCGCCAGCTTGGCCACCGCGTACACCTCCTCTGCTGTGGCCCCCGTGTTGCCGTAGAGCAGGTTGTAGTAGATGGTGTTATGGAAGAGAACAGCATCCTGCATTTGTGGGAAGCACATTTTAAATAAGAAACCATCAACAACAGCTTCAAAACTGTCCCCAGCCCATGAAAGAATCAATACAGAATGGCTTGTATTTTCCTTTACGCAGCCTGAAGGTAAAAGTGTTTGGGGAAATTTCTTCTCCCAAAAAAAGGGATTAATATATTTTGTGTCCTAAATATGTATGTCATGCATACTTTCACCACTTTGCTAATTCATTTCAGGTGGTAATCAACTATAAAGCTAAATCACTTAAAGCTGGAGGCAGTTTCTCATGGGGAGGCTTAAACACATTTCAGAAATTGGATCTATATGATGATGCATATAAAAACATAATATTTCCTGGGGGGAAAAAAGTCTAGCTCCTTTGAAAGTCATCATGCAACGTCACTGCATTAGGACTGGCCTTCACTGAACCAGTGCCAGATACTGAGAATTACAGTAGACTAGAATTACTGTTCCAATGGACTGTCTGGGGAGAAGGAAACATGGAATACCTGAGGCACAACTCCTATTGCCTTTCTCAGACTTTCCAAACTGACATCTTGGATGTTCTGTCCAGCAACATAAATATTTCCTTTCTGAGGTTCATAGAAACGAAATAATAACCTCACAATGGTGCTTTTCCTAGAAATGAAAAGAACTGAAGTTAACATTACTTCCTGGTTTGTCATTTACAATCTCCGATCGGAACTGATGTAAAAACAAAATAAAAAGCAAACACAAGCAGCACCACATTTAAAAAACTAAATTCTGCATTGATTGGCATATTTAGTCCATTTACCCACCCTGACCCACTACCTCCTACAATGGCCACTTTCTTTCCTGCAGGGACTTCAAAGGACACTCCAGCAAGGACTTTCTGCCCCTCCAGATATTCAAAATGCACATTGTCAAAGGCGATGGAAGCAGTCTGAGGGGTGATCTGCAGGGGTGGAGCCAGTTCTTTGTCCTATGAAAAGAAGAGTTCCACTTTATCTGCTGCCCAGAAATTATCTCCAACACTTCAACAAGCTCAACAGTCCCTTTCCCACCTCAGAAAAAGGCAAACAGACACTCCAGCTCAGATATGTGGAAACTAACCATAATTTGCTGCACAAGTGACATTGGTTTGCTCCTCCTTTTCCCCAAAGGAGGTAAAAATTCCTGCTGTAAACACTCTGCCTCATAACTTCTTTTGCAATATATTCTGCATCATTAATTACCAATAAAAATTCAAGCACGAGGCATGAATACTTAAATAAAAAAATCTCAATACAAACACAGCTTCCATGAAGCAATTTTTGCTTCTTTGCAAGTGTAAAAAAAAAAAAATCAACTGCTATTGCAGTAACTGCACTTAAAGAGAAGCCAGAACAGCAACCTCACACACAGCTCTTTCATGGATCGAAATTAAACCTGGAAGATCAGAACACAGTGAAATGACGGTATTGCCACACACAGCCCTGTTAAATACCCAGACAATTAGGGAAACTAAGCTACTACTTACTTTAATTTTGGTATCTACACTGAGAAGTGTAAACAAGGTATTCATATCTATCAGTGCTTGTCTTGTCTCTCTGTACACTGTTCCCAGGAAGTTCAGGGGCAGAGAAAGCTGGAACAGCAATCCATTCACCATTACCAGATCTCCAACAGAAAGGCTGCCTTAAGACAAAAGGGGTGTGAGAGAATAAGGAGACTTGAAGGGTTTTCCTTTTAGGATGCACCAAAAGAAAAAATCAAGTCAATCCAACTTGATTTCTTCTATCCCATTTCTAAACACAGATGTTTAAAAAACAAACAAAACCCCAGAACCCATTCCCAGATTTTATCCAGGGGTGCCTGAAACGAATGGCAATGTTTATGTTGATTTCACTTTTAAAAATATATAATAGCACTGGCAAATAAGGCAAGCAGCACATACAACATCAGATTATAAAATCCACAGAGAGGCCTAAGGAAGTTAAAAGGGGAGGAAATAATATATGGAAGCATACATCAGGAAAGACAATCTTAAGCACAAATACAGACAAATCCAAATGATAGAATCTGTCATTATCAAGAAAGAGCTTTCATGCTGTATGTGCCACAGAGCTGCCAAAACACACTGAGAACCTCTGGGCAGCTCAGTATCAAACAGGCTGATCAAGGGAAAACTCGGGATGTCACAGCAGCTAAAGGTAAGTGGCAGGTCAGTTCAGCTGAAACAGGCCCAGAAAGATGATTTAAAGCCATATTCCTACCATCCTGCTTCAAGCCATTCTAAATCTTCCTAAGAACAGCCATAAACTGCACCTACTGACTGATCTGCTCAGAGTAACCCTTCCCTGCCCTGGCATCTTTAAAAAGGGCAAAGCAGATGCAAGAAGGAGCACATGGTATAAAGGTCTGCCCTTCAAACACTTCTGAATGCTAACAGTCTTTAAAGCATCATTATTTTTACTCTAAAACCACCTTGCTTTAGCAGAGCCTTACCTAATTCTGTATTTGAAGCTTGTAATGTGTCTTCCTAACCAAGCAGGCTTTACTTTATGTAGTAAATTAGACAAGCATAGAACAGATGGAAGCAATTCTTCTAATAATGTGCCCTTATAATGTAAGGAAAGTGAATTATTGGTAACAAAACCACTGGAGACAAAGCACAGGGGTCTATATACACTGAGTCTTGCCAACATGGGAAGTGAGAAGGGCAAAAAGAAAGGATCTTAGTAGAAGGTCCACAGAAATATTTTTCTCTATAGAAGTGCCTGTCAAAAACCTTCAAGAAAAACTTCCTTTAGTGACATTTTCTTGGGATCTTTCTTTAACAGCTGAACTTTTATGTTTTTGATAAAATCATAATATGTTTTTGATAAAATCATAATATGATTGAAAGAGTCATTGAGAAACAGATATAATGCAATTAATAATACTCCAAGAAGCAGAAATAGACAAAACTTAAGCAAAAAGCTCTCAACCAAAGCATCTCAAAACGAACTATCACATCAACCCTCAGTTAATTAAAACTAGCACCTCTGTTATGGTGTAAAGAAGATTCTTTTTAGGCTTACAGACAGGTGAGTTACCTGCAACAATGCCCTGGCTGGCAAGCACCATGATGGCTGTTAAACCCACACTAAATATAGCGCTCTGGCCAAAGTTGAGGAGAGCTAAAGTAGAGGTAGTCTTCAGGGAGGCTTTTTCATAGGTCTTCAGGAACTCATCATACCGTTGGGCTTCGTATTTTTCATTATTGAAATACTACAATATAAACAAAAATGGTAAATGTGACAGTGACAAACATGTTGAATTGTTTAAGGGGCTGTAAAATCCAGTATGAACAGTGCACTGACACACACACAGAGCTCCTCTCAAACAGTTCTAACAACTGAAGGAAACAATCACAGAATATCCTGAGTTGGAAGGGACCCACAATGATCATCCAGTACAGCTCCTGCCCAGGACACTTCGACAATCCCACCCTGTGCCTGACAGCGTTGTCTGAACACTCCTGAAGCTCTGGCAGCCTTGGGGCTGTGCCCATTTCCTGGGAGCCTGAGGGAAGAATCTTTCCCCAATATTCAACCTAAACCTCCTCTTCAAGACTAAGTTTGCTCTCTGCAGAAATTGATGGTCAAGGTAATTCAGCCATGAAAGAAACTTCTCACTCTTTATTAACAAAGAGATTTTTTTTCCAGCCCCCACCAAAAACCTTCCTGCTTCTCTTGTCAATGCCACGCACTACTCTTCAAATGAATAATGCTTAAAAATATGCTATTGCTCCAAATATGCCCTTTAAAGATGAATCTTATGACTCACTTCCCTAAGGCTGACAGAAGCAAGACAAAGAGCCTGGTAGTAAAGACTGGCCTTACCTTCACAGTCTCATAATTCAGGAGCGAGTCAATGGCAGCGTTACCGGCATCGTTGTCAGCTTTGTTCATTTCAATCCGAAACTTAGTCCTGGGAAAGGAAGGTTTGATCCAGTCACTGATGCCTTAGATTTTAGCTTTTCTATTTTTCAAATCCTGTACTGCATTAGTGTGTAACACTAAACTCCATACAGACTGTCAGGTAACTGTCTTCACATTTTGGTCAGACAAAACAATTCCTCTAGGCCTGAAATGTGAGTACCCTCTACTGCCTCAGGGTGCAAAAGGTATCGACAAAAGTGAGTTGGAAGGGAGCAAACTGGGGGAATATGACTTCATTACCTGAAGCTGTAATTGGAGGATTAACCCCTGATATGTAACTGGACCAAATTTATAATTGTCTGAAAAACTCGTGTCCATCATCCATGTTGGGTGGATCCCCAGAGGCTTTTGACTGCCCAAGGTGAACCTGGAGATTTAATAAATCCCCACTTTATTCTCTTAACTTTGCCTGGCCTCTGTTCTAGGCAGCCACTGCAAGGCATCATCGCAAGTTCAGGCTGAGGCATCAGAGCACCCTGAGGAATGTGAGGGCAGGGCCTGCCTTACCTCCACTGTGTGATTCCTATCGTGAACGCTGCGTAGGCTCCCAGTGTCCCCAGAGTGACCAAAGCAAACTCAGCACCACATTTGTAATACTGGAAGATTTAAAATCAAATGAAAAAAATAAAAAAAGAATCACCATCGTTTTCAAAACTTTGCTCTTGTCTCCATATAAGTTATCCTAATTTTAAGACAAGAAATGATGGTCCCTCCCAAAACAATCCCTGCTCTGGACAGCTTAAGGCTAAATAAAGGCTTAAACTCAAAAGGAAAGCAGCAAGAAGGATTTAGATGAAAAGATTGAAGGCAATAACCAAGAGCTAGGGTATTTAATACTGCAGAGTTATTTTTCACATACAAAACATAAATGCTGCTGATGCTTGTGCTGTTTTCACAAATAAGTATTTGTTTCCATGCTTTTTCAGTGGATTTTGAAAGAGACCTGAAGACTGTAGAAGAAAAAATAAATGGCCTTGCAAAAGAACTTAGGAAGCGTTTTCTGTACTTCAGGGCACATCAGGAGAGAAAAGCCCTAAGGAGGGTTGGCTGACAGCCAGCCTGGTCTGCAGCTTCCACTGGTTAGAAAATCTAACCCAACATAACCAGACATTTCACTGTTCCATTCAAACTTGATTAAATCCTTCCAAAAAGACCAATAAACAGAACCAGATTCTTGTGTTTAATTTAGTCTGAGATACATAATCAAGATTTAGATTTTTTGCAACCAAATAATACCCCAAGATCCTGACTTCAAAGACGGAAAGTGTGATTTTTTTTTTTTTTTATAGATGTTTAAATTTCAGGGTATTAAGCTTAAAACCTGCCAGGAGAAGCCTATTTTCCAAAAGCTAATTTTCACTTTTAAGTTCTGGCTAAGTCCAGATCAGTATTCAGGAAAGAGCCAATAATCACTCCCCTCCTCTATCCTTGAATACACTAAACCAGAACATTTTTATTCTGTTTTCTCACTATTCACCTGGGTATATTTGTGTGCACAGTTTACTTTTCTAATTTCATTTTCCCAACAATTCTGAAGAAAAACATTAAAAATTGTCCACATAAATGCAACTGGCCGAAGAGAGACTTTAAATGTGAAAATAATTTCAAATAAGCTGATTTAAAGTAACTGATATTTGAAAACTACAGTTTGCTCTCTTTTACAGTAGTTGCTTTCACCTTGTAAATTCAATTATCATTATTAATACTCAGTAGACTTTGGTAAGAGCATCATTCCCCAATGAGACAATTCCAACAATGACTAAACCACACTTACCAGAATTCCACTGACCAGAGCCACTTCAAACATTGTGGGTCCTAGGTTAAACACTAAAGCACTGAGAACAAAGCTGATGCCCCTGGTGCCTCTGTCGATGGTTTTTGACAGTGCTCCTGTTTGCCTGCTTAGATGGAAGGCCAGATCCAGGTTGTGAAGGTGCAGGAAAACATTCTTGGCAATCCTCCTGATTGAATTTTGAGCTACTTTTCCAAATACTGCATTTCTCGCTTCATTAAATAACGCTGCCCCAGCTCTTGAGATACCATCTAAAAAGGGATGAAGAAGTTTACAAAATGAAAATAATTATATTTTCAACTTCCCTTCATGCATGAAATTACACTAGACTCATTCTTTATATATTTTCAACAATTTTAGTTCAAAGGTAATTTATACTTAATTGGCCCAAGCTTTATGCAGTTTTTCATTTATAAACCATTGTGCACACTTTTAAATCAGTTTCTTTTGCAGCTGGTTATAAGAAAGGGCAGGATTTATAATCAGGAATAATTTCTATAAGCATTATTTCATTTTTTAATTGGAATACCAGAAGCAAGGTCAGAGAGTACTGGGAACAGACATCAACACAGAGTAACTATGAAATTGTTAAAATATTCTGGGGGCTCTGGCAGAGCTGGGGGTGCTCACCTGGAGAAGGGAAGGCTCCAGGGAGACCCCAGAGCACCTTCCAGGTCCTAAAGGGGCTCCAGGAGAGCTGGAGAGGGACTGGGGATGAGGGATGGAGGGACAGGACACAGGGAATGGCTTCCCACTGCCAAGAGGGCAGGGCTGGATGGGATATTGGGCAGGAATTGTTCCCTGTGAGGGTGGGGAGGGCTGGCACAGTGTGCCCAGAGAAGCTGTGGCTGCCCCTGGATCCCTGGAAGTGTCCAAGTCCAAGCTGGACAGTGCTTGGAGCAGCCTGGGATGGTGGGAGGTGTCCCTGCCCAGGGGACACCTCCTTTATGGACCCTTCCAGCCCAAAGCACTCGGTGATTCTGTGATTCACAACCAGCTGTGATACTCAGCAGTGCAATGGGCAGGAGCTCTGCTGAGCCCATCCCTCCCTGCAGACCCTTAACTCCCATCACAATTTGGAAATGCACTCACAGCCCACGAGGACAGCAGTTGCCAGGGTGGCCACAGTGCTTGGGGCATCGCCGAGGTTGAGCACGTTCCCAGACACCTGGTTGAGGCTGTCCACTGCATATTTAAACATGAAGGGAACCAATATATTCATGGCCTGAAAGCAGGAGCACAACAATTGGATCATTTGCATTGAAACATCTATGGAGCATGACTATTTTTTTCTGAAACTGCTCTACTGTCATATTTAGTCCTTAAGCACTTGGTGCAGGTGAGTTGGCTCTTTATTTCAAGCACAATGTTTTCCACTGTTAAATCCTTGCTGCTGGGACTGCAGGGTTACTTTGTCTATCTCACTTTTAAATATGGATTTCTATCCTCAACAAATTACACTGCAAAGGCCTTTGAAGTGAGGCTGAGCTCTCAGGACAGCAAGGCAAGCACAGGAAAGGAGCAGCAGCCACACACAGTGCTACTAAATTGTGTCATTATTTGGAGCTGTTTGTGATGCTGACAGCATTCAGTGTGAAGAAGCTCTGTTACACAGGAAACCACTCACCTGCACTTTGCTAACACTGGGTCACTGGGCTGAATTAAACCAAAGCTCCAGAAGTCAAAGAAAATAAACCAACCCCTCCTTTGTCTGTTAATACTCCCCTAAAATTTAAATAATGCTTTCCCTTTGCAACATCACCCCAAACATTGACTTGGCATAAGCATTAACCCTGGGGTTTGGCACAGCAACAAAAAAGACTTTCTGTACAGTCTATTAGACACTACAAATTACTGTACAAATATGAGTTTTCAAAAACATTAGTCACATCTGCTACCTATCACCCAGTGTGACACTACTGGTGGCCCCTGTAGATGTGAAACCCCAAACTAATGTATATGTAAACACATCAACTTCAGCAGCTTTTTATTTGAACACCTGTAGCACAAGAAAATATGGAAAATCTCACAGAAAACATAAAATTCCTAAGTCTTGTTAGTGCACCATTGTTACACTGCTCACTTATACCAACAAGAAAGGCAATTTACAGACAAACTTCATAAATGTAATAGAATTTCTTAATTCAAACTGCTCCTAACTGTTAAGATTTGAAAATAAGGACACAACTTTTTTAGCAGTTGAACAACTATGCTATGACCTACAATCTTAGAATCACAGCAGATGTTAAAATACTTTACAGCAAGTTGACTTTGCTTAAATTGGGCTTTTTTTTTAGTATTTGGAAAAAACTTGTGGGTAGATGACAAATTATTTTACGTGAGAAGAAACAAAAAACAGAAGCCAGATTGATACAGATATTTCAGATCTCTCCACCAAATGTTTTGGATACCCACTTAGATCTCAATTGTATTTAGGGACATCTGTCAGAGCTGAAAAGCCCAGGGAAAAAACTGTAAATGAACTGGATAAAACTAGATTTTGAGAGAAAAGAGTGATAAAGTCATTCTTAAGTTCAGTCCAAATTCAAGGAGGAAGACAGACTTCCAGGAGCTCTAATGACTGTCCCAGTATCCAATATTCTCAGTTTTACAAATTATGGCAAATAGTGGAACGTATGAACTTCACCAAGAAGAGTAATTTTATGAGTAATTAATGGACTTTTGAAAATATTTTTGTAAACTACAGATTTAAATTTAAAAAAATGGTTTCTTTTTTTGTTTTGATCTGTGCTGATGTATTTTTTAGACAGTGTTTTAGGCTAAAGATTTAAATGCAAATGAGGAAGGGATTAATTTTCTCCTCTTTCCCCATGTCTCCTATGAAATACATTATAAAAAACACCTCAAAATTCTCAACACAGCATAATTTAGATAATACTTGAGAGGAGATACAAGAGATCTGAGGGCACCTGGCTGAGGTTAGTGCTGGTTTGTTAGTGACTGAAAAGAGAAAACAACTGAAAGATCAGGTCCTACTTCAAACATTCCTCTGGAGCTTGTCCAGTGCAGCCTGAGAGTCCCTCAGCCTCAGGTCCCCTTCTAACAGATGGGAATTGTGGAAATCTCAAATCCCTCTCCCTCCCCCTGTATAACCAAACAACTCCACTTTGCCTTCAGAGATACTGAAACTCGATTTTGGGGTGGCATTTTGTTCTTAATAAAGATGAATCTATTGCTATGTGTGTTCCAGTGACAACCAACATGACAAAGTGCAGGTTTTCCTGGGAGACACCCCTCAAGAGAAAATAAGAATATTGTAATGCAGATGGTCTTCATTTGCTGCAGATTCTTACAAATCTCTCTACAGGGATTTTATTCCTCACCAGACTGTGTTACACTACAGGTAGTTTTGAAATAGAACTACAGATATATTTAAAGTCCATTTAAAGAAAAGAGATGTATTCTTTAAACTGCTGTTCTCCACTCACAATTAATTTAACTGGTAACAGCCTACAATTTTGCAGAAATGTCTTCTTTTACATCAATATAATTCTTCCCAATAGAGTTTTAAATGAAATTTAAAGCCTGGTCTCAGGTTATAGTTGTTCTGACTCCTGGAGGGTAAAGCTTGAATAAGAACAAGGCAGCATGGTATTGCATTTCATTAGCAATCAAGACAGTCTGCTTTCCAGCAATTTAAAAAGAGAAAAGTTAATCTTACAAAGTTTATAGCAAGAGATGAGAGGCCATTATTAGAAACAGGCCTTTCCTACTCAATTTGTTAAGTCAATGAGATCACGTTCATAGTAATGGAAACAAAATTTCATCCTTCTGCATAAATTCACAGTTCTCTTTTTGTATTTGCTGGCACAGAACAAAAAGCTTTAAGCACACCTTGGTAGACCATGAAAATCTACCATGAAAAACAATTGTCTTGCACAATATATCTTTACAGGCTTCCCTCCTCTGCCTAATGCCTGAAAGCTTGATAACAATTCCCATTAAAAAGACTCTTTTAATATGAATTTGTACATTTTCTATTTCTGTGTTTGAATTAATAGCTTATCCTTGCTTGAATTTACTGGAAAGCAAATACAGCATCCCATGAAATCATCCCAACTCAATTGCCCACATTTAACAGCAGGTTACCCTAGAATGAATCATGAGTAAATGAGTTTAAACATTTTTTAATGACTGCACTGTTTTAAACTGACAGTGCAATATCATCTTTATTCCCCCATGGGACTACATCACTTTTAAGGCAAACAGCCTTATCTTTCATTTTGCTCTTCCCAACATTTTTTGTTTAGTAAAGATGATGAATTAATGACAGGCTGAACCCCAACAATATAAAACTGTTCCACAGCAAACTTTTCTTTTGACAATAATTCAGTGATAAACGCTGGCATGAAGATGACTGAATTTATCTCTGGACCAATATAAACATACACACCCAACAGCTCCATTTGTGGAGATACACACAGAAATCTCCATCCCCTGTGGAGGCAAGACTGCTAAAGAAGCTCCAAAATGTGCTCCAGATGAGGGAAGAAGAGCCTGGCTTCATGGCTTCTTCAAATTTAATGATGACCTGAACTACACATTTTCCAGTAGGATAAAAACCCAAACCAATTTTAAATACTTCTCACCTGAAACTCCTCCAAAAGCTAACAATTTCTAAAGGTTTATTGCAATTATTTAACTCCATCTGAGCCCCCAGAAAGAGCTCAAACACCAAGATCACAGGAATATGCTTCACTGATCTGAGATATATCGTTATCTTTTCATGCAGGCAGAATTTGCAATTCAACCCTTGTGTCCTGCCTCCTTAGCCAACCATTCCTGTTCTGAAACTTATGGAATTAGCAGTCAGTAGAAATGCAGAGAGTCTGAAAGAATTCTTTGGCTCATGAATAACACATGCCTGGTCTGTGACCAGAAGGGCAAAACCCACTGCAGGCTGACAGAGGTGACAAGTGATTTTGTCATATTCATGTGTTTAATCCAGCTCCTCAGAAGCCTGAGCACTTTTTTCCTTGTGCCACAGAAGAAAAAGGGAAGAAAAAGAAAAGTAAGTAAGCATTTGCTATACATTCACCAGTAGAGAAGCCAAAAAAAGGGGGAAGGAACATGGAAAAAGAAAATCCAGATATGCAGAACCTGAGCATGTGTCTGAAAACACAGATAATGCCCTGTGTACTCCTCACACCTGCCTTCCTCTTCCATCCTTAAGATTGTGTACCAATCTACACATCTAGATAGGCTATAAATATTTAAAGTAAAAATTTAAAGTGTGTCATAATAATACAACAAATCTTGCAAAGAAGAAAAGACCTCACTAGCCCTGGAGCAGACTCCATCCTGTCATAAAAAGCCATACTAGCAGCTCACTTTGAAGGCTCACAATACCACTGGCAGTTATGTGGAGAAAAAAAGGAACCAAAAATCACAATAATTTGTTCAATGACAGGCAACTGGGCCCCACAAAAGGAGTCAAGACAGATTGTAACTGCAGGCTCTTCAGTAGCTGCACACAAACTGGCTTTTGTTTTGAAAGTGAATTTTACTGAACTGGAAGATTTAAAGAGACAAATTATTTCTCAAGCAGCAGGACAAGGAAAAATGAACTCCAGCTGTTTTGTGGGTAAGTAACCAAATTAAACTGGGGGTGTATTCCTTACATTTTTCCCTCTAGCTGAGAATTTCATAACCTACCTGCCCTCTGTGATTCCTCAGAGTTTTCAGGATAAAACTGAAGCCACTTTACAGCCTCTGTATTTTAACTGGAAACCTAATGTTGTAAATTCAGAGGTATAAAACCTGAAAATCTTTTGTCAAACTCAGAAGGAATTGGCCAAAAAGCTTACAGAAGTGTTTTGGGGGAAGGTGACTTGCAGCAGCCATCGTGACCTTAGAGTTCTCTATGCAAACCCCTCAGAAAGAGGGGCCTTTAGAAAAAATCCACAATAAGGATGTAAATCCTTCAGACACAGAATTCACTTTGTTCCATAGTGAACAAAGAAATCAGGCCAGGACTGCAGTAAGGAGAAAAACATGCTGGTGTTCATGTGCTGACACAATTATATAGCAGAAAAACTTTAACAAACAGCTTGTGTGGTCTGTGGAGTGCATTGTAATTAACCTCACAAGCAAGCAGAACAAAGGGCTCCCAAATGGGATAATGAGGAAACCACACACAATTACACATGGTCCAGGAAAGATACAGGTAAGCTACTTTGTACTGCATTTTCTCCAGGACAAAGTGACCTTTTGTTTGCTCTGGAAGGGCAGCAGATGTTCAGGGCTCAAAGATGTGACAGACTCACTACAGCTGTGGAATAAACTATTGCACATCACTTGTGTCACACTGACACTCACACTTAATATGATGAAGCAATTCAAGAAAATTCTTCCCACAAAGGAAGAGTGAGCACAGCTCTTAAAATGAAGGGTAACTCCTTAATTTGCAGTTATCCAACACAGCTTTGTAATGACAGAACAAAACAACAAAACAGTAGCAAAGGACAGCTAGAAGACATCCATGAAATTTTTCACCCCTGCCAGTTATATATTTTCCACAGAGAGCTTGCTGTGTGTTTTCCCAATTAAATCCTTGTTTGCCCCAAAAAAACATTCTCAAAAAACATTTCTGCTTTATCAAGCATCTCTTAAAACTTGGGCAAAGCTCAACAGGTTTTCTGCTTTTCTTTGGAGAGTCTGCTCTGGACATCAGGGCCTCTGGGCTGCCTTGTACAAATGTAAAGTGGGAAATTTAAGAGAACACTTGAGAGATCCAAACACCCAGTTACTTTCCCAAAGAGCAGTTCAATGATTTTCTGATGGAGGAAACATCTCTCTCTCCCACTAGGAATAACACAGCACTTCCTTACACCAAATACAGAGCTGTTTGCAAGAGTCAAGGCATCCTGGTCATCAATTTTGTTTTCTTAACAGCCCAGAAAGCTGCTTGAAATATTAATAAAACTTCTTAAAGGCAAGGTACAGTGCTGCCACATGCAGGATTAGAGACTGGATTCACATTCTCCATCATATTCATACAACACTACAAATTAGGGAATAGGGAAGTGGGGAGAAGAAGAGAAAAAAATACTTCAAACATTTAAAAACTGCCTTCAGATTATTATTAACATTACTAGTAAGAGTCTTTAAAAAGGAAGTGAGTTAGAATAATTTTTATATCCACCTGGTAGATCTACATCACAAAACCTGAAGGCATCTGCATTTTGAGCAGTTTCCCCCAGAGTTTTAAAAGGCAGTGGAAAGAATTGCTGTGGGTTTGCCCAGGCACACAAAAAGGGGGGAAGCTCACTTGCACAGTCCAGACATATTCTGCATGTCATCACCTGCATTATCAGCAACATCCTGAACTGCAGCACAACCCAAATATCTGCTGGAGACAGTACCCACGAGTACCTGAGAGATAAAAACCTCTTGAGAAAGCACTGTAGACCAGCAATTCCTCTTCAGCTCACAGAAATGAGCACATTTCTCTCCCAAGCACTCCTCTTCTAACACCTACAGCTGAAATTTGTCTCTTCTCTCTTTTCATAACACAGCAATGGTGCTGAGTGCTAATATTAGCTTTATGTTTGGTTAAAATTGCTGTACTTAAAAGCAACCCAGCTGAGCTGGATGTCTCAATGGAATTCACAAAACTTCCTCCCAGTATTTTGCAATCAAATATTTCTTTTTTTTTTATTTAAAGCAAAAGGAAGCTAACATTTGCTCTTCTGAACTATTTCTACAAGGTTTGCACAGAATTTGAATTATATCCCCTTTTAATCTTCAGAACACTTTTGCATGCCAAACTCTTTGAAAGAACAAATAAACACTAATGTTGTTGCAGGTCAGAATATAGAAGATCCTTTCACATAATGAAATAAAAGAAAGAGCAATCCTCCATTTCATAATCAAAGACTACATGAAAAGTTATTTGAATGAAAGCAGGGTTGTTAAATACAAAAAGGTTATACAGCTTCTCTCATATTAAGACACCAGAGGAGTCCCCAAAACAATTAATTCCTCTGTTATCCCATGGAGAAATATCAACAGACTGGAGCTCAAATCCCCTTTCCACAGCACAGCAAGACCTGGGAATAGGCACCATCACACTGATCAAGTTCAGGGTTGAGAACAGGCACAGAGACTTGAAGAAATCCTGTCTGACAGCACCACACAAGAAGAGAAGAACAGCCTTTAACTCCCATTTCCTGTAATTTCTGAGGTAAATAATTAACTGGCAATGGAAAAACCTGAGCTAAATTAATGGGATCAAGGCAAACAAAAATTCTGGTTGTCATCATCACCTCCCTAAACATACACATGGGTATTACCTGCAGATACAGCCTGTTCCAAAATCCAAGCTATTATTCCTCATATATGCTCCTATGAAAAACCCAAACATCTTAAGAGCGTAAAATCCCTTCAATACTAGAAAAGAAAATTATTTCTTGTGCAGATGAAAAGCAACTGTGGGAGTACAACAAGTATCTGTTCTTACCTTGGCACTTGCCAGAAAGCCCAGGGAAATGGCGACCCTGGCCCGCAGGTCTGGCCTGTCTTTGGGCCACACGTAGGACAGCATCGCCCGGATGATCTTCTTGGCATCGATCTCCTTCAGCTGTGGGAAGGGACAAAGGCACTGCCTTACAAAGAGACCTTGGGAAGTAAAATAACTTATAAATAAGAATGCATTTTATACGTTTGGATCTCTTCTGTATTTCATTTGACAGGAAATACATATTTGAGTCTGAGTCAGTGTCTGAAGACTAAGACTGCCTATGAACATTTCAAGATGGAAGTTTTTAGGTTTATATCCCTGACATGCCTTAAAACATCCCGTGTTCTCCATAGTATAAGTCTGGCTGGCTGCAACTCCAACATAGAAAGCCACAATTCCTCATCCTGAAATACTTCACAGAACAAAAAAACTGACCTTTCTTTTTTATCTCCTCAAGGGCTTGTTACTTCTTTTTTGAAAGATGTTTTAAAATAGCTTAGAACCAACAGGAGAGAAATGCAAAAAAATTAACTAATTAACAAAATAACTGAGGCAAGAAGGAAGCCTGAAAGGTCCACAATAAACTGAAATAGTTTGGAGAACATTCCCTGACACTGGATACTCAGGCTTCACAAGGCAGAGGATGTACTTGGCCATGTGCTGGCTTAACTGATGCTATCAATTTTAACTGAATTCTTAAAATAGGTTCCCCTCAAATCTCAAATTTTATTCTAAGTAAGAGCACAATCCATTTAACAAGAAAGCTTGAAAAACATTACTTTTTTTGTTTGGGTTTATTTTAAGTTTTGCTTTGGGATTGTTTTTCTGTTGTTGGGTTTGGTTGATGTATTTTTTTACAAAATTTAGGTTATTTTCCAGATGGACAGATGTCTATCACTGACACTTCTGATTATCACATTGAACTCTCAAGCTAAGTTTTCTGCAGCCTAAACCATGTTTCCTAATTAAGAACAAGAGGATGTGCAGCAACACAGAGCACAGGTATCAACAACTCATTTTTCTGTGTTGGCTACACCGGGCTTAACTTGAAAGACACGAGGGTTATCTAAGACAGAAAGGAGGGCAGCAAGGGCAGCTAATCTCTCCATTTCAGGCAATGTTTTGTAGTGGAGAGGAGGGAGGGGAACAAAAAGTTAGTGCACACCTTTCAAAGATGACACTTATGACAGAAGTCAGTAGGAAGGGGGACTATTACAATAAATCTTACTGTCTGAGGATAAACTGAATTAGAAAAGAAATTCTCTGTTAAGGTCTGGGGTGAATAAGCAAGAAAGGAAAGGTCTTTTAAAAGGTAAAATTGCTGAGGCAACCAGGGAAGCCAATCCTATAAAGGTAAGCTTTTAAAAGCACCAGGAAATTCATCTCAGTTTTTCTAGTCGCAGCTTCAAGCAAAACCAAGGCCTTTTGTCACCAACTGCAAATGTATTGGAACATTACGCAGGATAAGCACATTTCAAACTACTTTTAAAAAATGGATATATGGAAGATTTGTCAGTGGAGAGAGGATGCAAAAGTGCCTCTGTTGTGTCCTACCCACTTAAAAAATGGAGATATCTGCTGCAGCATATACATAAATCTTTCCATTTGAGCCAAGGATATGCATAAAATGCAGTTCAAACACGTGGAAAATATCTTTGATCACCACTTACAGGTTAAAAGGAACTTAAAAAAAATTGGTACCACATTAACACAAAAGATACAAAAGTGCAATCAGAGCAGTTCTAATTATATGTTGCTATTGGCTAGGCAGACTTTGCACAGAAAAGCTATTAAAAGGAACAAAATATATTGGCTGCAAACAAGGAATCTATTTCCTTTTTTCATGGCTCTGAACGGTGACAGAAGTAAATCCATTTAGAAAAAAGTCAGGAGGCAGCCACTCATTTGCCAAAGGCCTTGCAAAGGAACAAGAAGAAATATCAAAGGATGCAAAATGCACACATATTACATCAAAGTTTACCATGAAATAAATGTTACTGTTGTACAGAAACATGAGTTAAAAATTGTTTAAATATGCAAGTGGCAACATTAAGAATTAAAATGAGCAATCTGTTCAATGGACTCAGGCCCTTTTTTGATTCTCTGAGGTACATAAAAAGGTTAAGAGACGAATTTATTTTACCTCCTTTTAAATGGCAGTAATGTTTCACATTTTCTTTCAAGGTCTATTTCTACAGAAATACAAGGAATGGAAGGAAAAATATTATAAATCTAATACAGCAGGGAGCAAAGAAGGCAAGTCTTTTCCTCTTTTTGAATGCAGCATGTTTTTAAAACACACTATGCAATACTAAAGATTATTTGCAGAAGAATGACTATTGACCAACTTCCTGTCCCTTCTACCCATCCCATCCACGTTCTGGACCTTTTAAAATACCTAAAGAGAGGGGAAAAAAGAAAGCCATAAATCCTCTTCACGGGAAGAATCTCCATGGTTATTGAGCACTGCAAGGCATTCACTGGGCTGATCCTGTCACTTGGTGGATAAAGCCTGTGCCAGGATGATGAGCTGTCAGAAGCGGGATGCAACAAAGTGGTAGTTTGACTTGAATTTAAGCTGTCACTGCTGATGAAGAGAGAAACACCCGGTTCTGGCTCCCTGTGTGCTCCCTCAGGGAGCTCTATCATCCCCTTTATTGTACCAGCACAAGATTTTTCCCCCTGCATGAGGTTATTCTCCCAACCATCACCAAAAAAAACCCCAAAGCTGGTAAAGACCAGTTCTGATCTCAGTACTCAGCATACTCAGCACAGCAGCCACTGCTGTAAGTAAAAGTTATTTTGGAATTTAAAAAGTGTAAGTTTCTCTGGTAGTTACATGTGAGATGAAGGTAATGTGCCCTTCACTCTGTGCTCATCCTTAACCTTCAGTTCTGTACCTGCAGAAGCTGCTATAAAAGGGGCAATTTAAAATGTCACTCCCAAAGTCAGAATGAACAGCCTGGTTTGTCAGAAAAAATCTGGAACAGGGAAAGGTGGAATAGAGCTGACAGGTATCTCACCTGCAGTTCTCCTAAAAGTATAATCCTAAGGGGAAAAAATGTGGTAAATGGGGTGCCAGTATTTTTACACACTGAATACAAGCACATGTATACATGAGATACAGGAACTGCACTTGGAGCAACAGAGTATTTCCTTCCCTTCCACAGTTTTGCTGAGAAATTCCTGGCAAACTCAGTATTACCCTGGTTTTTTCCACTCTTCACACATTTCACCTCTTCCACAGCTGGTTCCTGCTGCCTTCTCCTGGACAGCTGGTATTTGTTTAGTTAGACAACAGCCTTAACTGACCATGTCCTTTATTAACCTTTATTGGAGTAAAGAAATTAAGGGATTGATTCATACAGGAATAGCTCAAGTAATAGCTGAAGGGAGAATGCCAGCAAATTAAAAAAATATCATCTGGCATCAAAATTTTTGGATAACATATTGCTATAAGGAACTTCTAACATCCCTTAAGGCTACTTGTGTTGTGCTAAACAGAACTTTCCGTTTCCTTTCTGACTAGAGAAAATCCTGGAATTTAAATACGTGAAACAGAGAAGGAGAATCAGCTTCTCTGATTTAAGTTTTTTTGTCCAGGAAATCTCTGAAAAGAGCTTACACCTGTTGCAAGGACGGTGTTAAAATGAGTCTGAAGTTAATGTTATATGCAGAGCCACTGGTACCACTGACTGAAGATGGCAAATTATTTTGTTTCCCCCTGTGCCTCATGCAGAAAAGATCACAGATGTTTACTGGAACAGGCTGGCTACACCTCAGGTCATGAAATTCCCCCTTACTATAAAACATGCACCTCTCCTGACTTCTGTCTGTAGCAAAAACAGGTCTGGATTCAATGAAGGGACAACTCTCAAATGAAAAGTTGAAAGAAAATCCTAGGTTGAACTCTTCAATTTCTTTACAGTTGAGGCTGTAGGAGAGACATCCTCAGAACAGTCAAACCAGCAAAGCAGCCCTGAAAGACCTGGATTCTGAAACTGAAAATTCAGTTTGTCATCAATGTGGTCTTCACTAATTTTGGGGAAGATTCCACCCAAGTTTAAACAAGTTATAACCATTCACACAGAATGATTCTGCAAATACACAAAGCATCAGAAATAAGTGTGCCCAGGAAATGAGAAGATGCAAGTGCTGTACACTCAAGAGCTTTCCTTTGGCAATTTTAATCACACAGTTGATAATGTCCTGTTTTAACCAAAAGTTTGCCTCATTTTCTGATTGTAATCAGTTGATCTAATAAAAGATCAATCTTTTAGTTGATCTAATAAAAGATGCTTTACCTCACATACCACCATCATTATTTTAATGTGCTTCCTGAATAGAAATACAGTCAAAATATACCAGATGTATTAATTCCAAGTAAAAATACACAGAATTTAATTACTTCTCTCCCCTCTCATTTCAAGTGTGATTTTACCAACTGATGCAATAACCCATGAGCTGATTTCTACTATCCTGTCTGCCAAGTCACAGGAAAATATCAGTCACAAACAAGATCAACAACCCAATGAATGACAAGAAAACATTTGCCATCAAAAGAATCTATTCCAGGCCAATTGCAAGGGACTGTGTAACAGTAAAATGGTATTTTTAATAAAATAAATAAAGCCCTTCAACACCATTATCAAAAACATTTGGTGATTTAAGAGCTAGCAAGTCTACACTGACAATTTAACAGTATCTACTACAATATTTATATATCTACCAAGTGAATTTTGGACAATTTGTTCCTTGAGGTCTTCAGTTTTTAGTTTTTTTGGGGAATCTGATAACATTTTTTATTTAAAGAGCAATAATAATTGAACAAGTTTTACCCCTTCTTTTGGATCTGTGTGAAGCCCTCCACCAGCATGGCCGTGCCAACACATCCTCTTCTCTATCAGCTGCCACCTGGGCAGGATCTGTGTGAAAATGAGAAGTCAGTTTGCAAGAACCTCAGGAAAAAAAAGGAACCTCAGCAGAAAGAAGAACTACTGGCCTGGTTTTCCTCCCTCATCGTCAAACAGTTTAAACTTGCTTTAATAAAAAATCTTACCTCCCTCTAAAAACTTTGCCTTGCTTAAGAAAACAATAATAAAAAAGGGATATAATAATCCTAGCAGCAAAGAACGTATTCCAAGCAGCCAGGAGGGAAAGATAGCAGATCCTTAAATATTGAAAATGAACTGAAGAACACAGAAAAAACCTTGAGGTTTTGGAGGATAACCATACTCAGGCACATTAATAGGTAAAGTGGAACACATTTAAGCAGTAATACTCTCTTCATGTATGTAAGAGTAATTTTACTTAAGGGCAAAATAAATAGATAAATCTGCTTAGATAAATAAATAGATAGATAGATAAATACTTCTCTTTCTTAGCAGAATGGGAATGGACACAAGTTGTCTCATTCCAGAGGCCCTGCTGCAATTCATGTACAGGGACAATTTGGAAAAGAACCTGCTTGTTAAAAACAAATGCTCATTTCTTTTAGCATGTTGCCAAGATTCCCTGGAGAAAACTTCTGAATTTATTTATGCATGTAGATGTATTAAAAAATAACAACTCACTACCACCAGGCATTTTTCCAAGTTCAAAGTGCCCGCCACAAACAATGGACCTGTTAAAGCTTTTCAATAAAGAATCTGCTCTTTGTTTAAAAGGTTTGCTACATGTTGACAATTTCCAGGTTCAAGTTATGTAAAAGCTCATTAGCAATCTTATTTTATGTATGTTGGTTGATAGCAGACCCCAGGGTTTCCCAAATTAAAATGTCACTTCTTACATTTTAAAGAAAAATCTCATAAGAAAACCAATCTAAGTAGATTTCATGCTCTGAAGTCACAATGACCCTCCAAAGATTGTAGCTACTTAAGTCAGTTATGAGTGGTTATTATTTGATAATTAAAAACAAAAAAGAAAAGCAGGACAAATACATTTCTCATCTTCATTCAAATAAGTGTGTTACTCAGAAATGTGTCATAATTCTTCCATGAACAGGAAAAATTGCATCTTCCCTGTGTTTGCACAGGTTTTAAAGCAAGCAGACCTTATAGGAGTAAGAGCCTGACATTCTGGCACTCAATTATGAGAATATTCTACAACTTAAGCAGAATTTTGAAGGAATAAAGCCCTACATATTGAAGGAAAACTCAGAGTTTCCTACCTGGCTCTTCCCTACCTGGGTATTTTCTATGCTTAATAAATTAATCTAAACATCACCATGCAAAACCTATACTTTTAAGAACTCTTTTTTGAAGTTATTGTGTTATCATTAGTTTGCAGAGATTCAAAAAGACTTCTAGGGGCAGAAACATAAGTTGCTATTTAACTTCAAAAATGTAAATAGTGACATTAAAAAAAAAAAAGTAACAGCAATCTAAACTGGAAGATGCTCCAAGGGCTTAAGTTTCTCATGAGCTGCAAGTTGATGGAACAATTTATACCCACCTCTGAATGCTCCAATAATGGCCTTGAATAATTCCCTCCCAGACTATGCCAAGATCTTTGCCTGGAGATTGGTGGAATCTACAGAATAAAAAAAGAGAGGAAAGAAGGAAAAAAAAAAAAAGAGAGAAATGAAAACAGAGTCATGCAGAACATGCACTTCACATTCAGAGAATATTCATCTAGTTTATGTAAACAAGCATCACATGAAAAGAAGGCAGATGGCTTTGTTTTTTAACAACTGACCACAGAAAAAGAAAATTGGTGGGGAGCAGCTGTAAAATAAATTACATTCACACATCAGAAATGCTCAGTGACAATCAACTGAATTTTCCTTCCCCGAATCCCCACTCTCATCACTTTGTTTCTTAAGTACAACAAAAGCCCAGTTTTCCCTTTCACTTTAATTTTCTCCCAGGTTGTCTTCCGAATTCTTTTAAAAATAGTCTTTTGTCCTGTTTTTCATTAAGAAATGCTATTTTTATGCTTATAGGTTCTCAATTCCTCTTAGCTCATGCCATGCTTGTCTCCAGAAAGCAAATCAAATCTACAGCTTTTGCCTGGGAAGCACTGGGACTATGATAAAGTGGACAGGGCTGGCAACAAGTTTTAGGTTATTAGGACACAATATATGCAATATTCACAGATCCTTCAATGCACCTTAACCTGTAACACACAGCTGGCACCAACTGTGCCACACTCTACACATTCCCTTGCAAAGCAAAATTTTTATGTTTTAAGGTACCAAAATAGTTGAAAAGTACTATTTCTTTTCCTCAAAGGGACTGGCTGGCAGTGCTTCCCCATGGCAAAACACAGGGACCTCTCCTGGGCAGCACTGAAGGTGCCACACCAGTTCTGACACTCAATATTCAATCTTGCACTGTTCTGTTACAGTATTAACCATACTCCTCACTCCACATAATTACACCAAGAGCAAAAGAGTCAAAGAGCTGCTCATCAGCCCTTAGCAAAGGACAAATAGGAAAAAAAAAACCCAAAAACCCTTTGATCATAAAAAAGGGCAATTTTAACCTTGACATACAGCAGTACCATCATATATTTTATACCTTGCCTTAAACATCCTTTTCTTCCTAAGACACATACCTCAAGTAATAATTTCATGAGTCATTTCAAAGAAAATTAAAACCATTTCTCCACAAGTCATCACACGGACCTGCTATTCCAAACATTTCTATTATATGACATTATATACAGAGAAAGAATGAACATCATAATTATAGATTTTGCATTTAGTAGAGCTAACTGGCCTGGGTGAACCATCCTGATACTTCCAAGACCTGGGTTAAACAAAGTGCATTTCTAAAGCACTTTCTTGTAAATGCAGTCATAACTCAACAGCTTTGTGCCAGAACAAAGGATTCCATCTAAAGCAAGACACTTTCCACAGGAATGATGACAGTGTAAACAGAGATAAACACAAAATATAATGGGAAAATTATGATGCTTCAGCAGCATTGCAAAGTAGCTAATCACTGTTTTCTAGAGTGTACCCACAGGACATTATAAAAATGTTACTAAAAATCCATCTCTTTTGACCTCAAAATTCTCAGAGTTCACTTCTAACTGAAGCAAACAACATCATAGAAATAACTTCTGCTGAAACACCAGCAGATTTGGTCTCAATTACTGCATTAGATAGACAGCCTGATTTCTTGACCAAAGCTATGAACTGTCACAGGTTTAAGGCAGCAAAAACATTAAAGGTTTTGCACAAGATACAAAGAAAAACTTGTTCTTATTTTCAGTCTTGAGTCTGGAACACTGGAGGTATCAATCCTCTCCCAAGCTTCTGCTAAAAAACAAATGTGAGCAAAGATACAAAGAGTTAAACAAGGTGAATAATTTCCTTCACTGCTAATTCCTCTGACTGTCACAGCACTGACAGCAAAACTGCCCAAATGAGAGGGGCTGAAGCTTTCCCTGCCACTCTCCACACATCCTGCAGGAAGACTTAGGACTCCACTTTCCCTCACCAGGGCTCCCAAGAGCTTTAAAACTACAAAGAAAAACCATATTTGAATCTAATCACAACACATAAAAGAAGCAGGTTATTGCTTTAAAGAACCAGGAGCAAGTCCTACTTATTTCAGAATTTAAGAAATAATGCAGGGAACTTGAATTCTGGCATTTCCTAACTCCTGAATGCCTGACTCTGCACCATTATGTTCTTTTAATGTATTTTTGGATATGATTCTATAAGCTCTAAAGGATGAAACAGATGTCTAGTACTGATTGCACATAAAAATCACGTTGTTAAAGTGTCATGACTGTGGTTAGTAGTTAAAATACTACAAATGCAAACAAACAACAGGGATTAAACACATTTGTACAAGGTCAAGCCCACACTTAGAAGCTTCTCTCTGGAATATTATACGTTGTGCTCCAAACTGCACTCATCTCATGAGGATTTTTTTTTAACTAATTGTAACAGAGAAGATAACTGAAGGTGGGATTCAAGTTCCTCTGCAGCATTTAAGTCCCACAACTAATCCTACTGCGTTTACATGGCAAGAAAAGAAACGATGAATAGAAAAGAGTGGAGGAAAATGAGAGAAAAAGGTGAAAATATTCAGGTATAATGATAAGCTAAACTGTCACCAGTATGAACAATATAAACCTAACTGGAGCTACATTTAACAGTGGCCAATGTGCAATTGCTCTGGATGTGTAAAGAGCAAAGGAAGGAACCTTAAAGCTCATCCAGTGTCACCCCCTCTGCCATGGGCAGGGACATCTTCCACTGTCCCAGGCTGCTCCAAGCCCATCCAACTCGGCCTTGAACACTTCCAGGGATGGAGCATCCTTCCTCACAGCAATTTTTAACGTCCATTTTTATAGGCACAGATATGGGATTGCTGCTCTGCTCAACAGCAATGCCTCCTCTCTAAAGGGATTTTGAAAATTCAGGGAATTTCAAATAGCCCCTTACAAAGCAGGTATTTGCCAGTGAGGATTGCTGACTGCCTGAGACTGTCCAACTGCACCTTCAGAGTCCAGAGAAGAGAATTTAGCAATGCACACAAACACATGAAATGTCTGCAAAAGAAGTATCAGTGTGATTTTACAGACTAGACCAAGCTTCAGGTGAAAATAAATAAATAAAAAACCGAGCTAAAATATAAATAAATGTAACAAAAATACCTGAAACTTCACTTGCAACCCCTTCCAGAGCAAGGGATAATATTAAGTTATGCAGAAGAACAAGCTCTTTATCACTGGCAGCTGGAAGGGCAAGATAATGGAAGGAAAAAGTCTCTGTTTTGTACCGTTACAGTTACAATAACTTACACAGCCCTGCTTTCTACAACTGCCAAAGTTCTTCCCTAAAGAAACTCCTCAGTGTATTTCTTTGCATAAAAAGATTCCTAGCAAAATATAGTTAAGGGCTGTTTGACCTTTCCAGTCAGAAGTTGTTTTCTTTCCCTTTATCTAATTTAACTAATTCTTATATTAATTTCCATATTTACACTGAATAGAATTTGCCATTGCTTTTAATTTTGGATACAGGCAAACTTCTACAAGAAAACCCAAAAAACAAACCCACAAGTTTCTTAGAAAAAACTCAACAGCAATTGTTCAGTTACTCATGAAAGTTTATCAAGCCAACGTGCCAGTTCTCTACTCAGCAGAGATCCTAAATTCCAAAAACAAGTTTTGACATGACGAACCCCTGCCTGCTTCAACCACAGGAGGCTGAACTGAAGGAGCTGTGGTTATGGAAATACAAACTGATCTCAATATCAAAAGAAGTTCCACAATATTTATGAAACCTGTTTTTTCCCCTCCATAAATTTAGCTTTTTTCCTCTCCAGGATACAAATGTTACATGACTTAGTATTCCGAAAAGCAAGACTCTAATCAAAACTACCAAAAAATATAAGTATGAGGGGAAAAAAATATTTGAATCTTAATGCAACATCACCCAAACAATTCTACTGTATTTGACTCTCATGGCAATAAGTGCCATAGAAAATACATATATTGTACTATAATACAATCAGGCTTTCAATTAACTGTAAGCTTAAAAAAAATTACAACTGACATGAAACTATGAAGACAGGAGACCAAGTACCACATGAATGCAAAGAAGAGTAGAGGGATGAGCGGCAAGTCTTTGAAATTAACTTTTTCAAAAAGAATGGTTACAACTTAAGGTCACTTTACCAGAGCTTCTTCCTTCCTTTAATCCCATTTTTCCCCAGGAGTTAAGCTATGGCTGTACTGTTCACCACTTTGAGCTGTAACAGGCATAACTCTTGACTGACCCAGTTCTGCTGCCACAAACCTCTGCTATTTGTGTAATTACATCAATTAAAGCAGGACTGTGGCTGTGGAGTTCACTCCCCATTGGGGTTTTACCCCAGCAGTGAGGAGCTCTGGTATAACTGTGTCCTCTGTAAAGTCCTTGCTGTCAGGACAAAACATCTTCCTCTGTCAGCAAACTTAATTAAACTTTTGAAAAACCAAAATTTTGAAGGGCATTATAAGCAAAAAGTCCAGAACACTTCAGTTTGAGCATCCTGTTAGAGTATTTAATAAAATAAATGCTCGTGCATTTCGTGAATTCTAATTTTCAGCCAAACAGAACTTGATGCAAAAATGAGAATTCATTACCAGACTGTTAAAAAATGCAGTCATTGACCACTTTCTAACACAAAAATGCCTAGAAACTAAAAAGCCAAAGAGATGAACACATATATATATAGCCCAAAGATGTAGTATTAGCTCTCTAGTTCAGCAAATCTAGTGCAAATCCACATTTAGTGACACGTGGCAATTAAAACTGATCAGCAGGGACTGGCATTTCTTGCATGAAAATAAAGTCATTCAAAAGCAAAGCAGGAATATAATTAATACTTCTATTCATCACCATAATAACATTGCTGTTTGTTCCCTAACAGCTGAAATACGTCTCCAGGAACACCAGACAATACTGAGCATTCAGGTATATTTTAATGTATGCAAATATATGGGTAAAATATTTGATCTGCATCGACTTTAGCTCTCAGCCTCTTACACAAGTTTCAAAACTAAAACCTCCAAAATTTACCCTTTCAGTCCTGCTCATCTCATCTAGTAAGTTAAAGCTGACTGGAGTCCTTGACAGAATTCTGCCTGTCAGGAAAAGCTAGTCAAAGTGAGTGAAAAAGAAAAGTTACTCATAAACAGCAGTATTCTGAGGGGATAAAAAAGTTTATTACCAAACAGAATTACAAGCTGAGACTTCATGGAAGTTCATTCCCTCAGTCTCTGGGATACATCTCCTCAAGCCACTTTGAAAAATGCACGTGAATTACTGAAAGCTGGACTTAATTTGAGATAAAGTACTTAATACTTTACCTGTATAAATAATAATTCACTAGGACATATTACAACCTTCCACAGCTGACAGAAAGCATTCCAACCCCAACTCCCTTTCCGCACACAGCGGCAGAACCAGTTGTCAGCAGAAGTTACTCACTATACACGTATTCAGCATCCGTTCAAAGACACTGAGGGTTTTAACGTTTGTCCCCAAAGAGACCCCAGGACACCCCCGGTCCCTCCCCATGAGAGGCCCCTCGGGTCCCGGCCTCCGGGAGCCGCCGGTCCCCCCCGCGTCCCCCGGGGCGGCGGGCGCCGATACCGGTAAGGCAAGGACGAAGGGGGCGGTGTCCGCAGACCCAGCGGAGCAGCGCCGCGGGCCCCGACGCCACCTCAGCCCCTCACCGCCCACCCCTCAGCCCTCCTAGCCCCCGGCGCCCCTCACCGCCCGCCCCGGTGCCCCCACACACCTGTGCACTCCCCGGGGCGGCTCGGGCGCGCCGCCGCCCGCTCCCCACCGTCCCACCGGAGAAGCAAGCGACGGCGGCGGCGGGCGGCGGGCGCAGCAGGGCCAGGGCGAGCAGCAGCCGCCGCTTGTGGGAGGCTGCGCCCGCCAGGCCCCGCGGTGCCCCCAGCACCGCCATCTTGCTAGGGCCGGGGCGCAGGGGATTGTGGGACGGCGGCGGACCCGCGGGAGGGGCGGGGAGGGGCTGAGTGCCCTGAGGGGAAAGGTCGTGCGGTGCCATAGCGGGAAGCGAGCTGGGCTGCCCTCGGAACCTCGGGACCCCGAGACGGGCTGCCCTGGGCTTCCCCCTGGCATTCTGTGAGAGGGGCTGCCCTCCGCCATGGTGCCCCGAGATGGGCAGCTTTGAGCGCCACCATAGCACTCTGACAGGGGCTGCCCTCAGCCCCACCATGGCACCCTGAGAAGGGCATCTCTCAGCCCCACCATGGCACCCTGAGAGGAACTGCCCTCATTCCCCATGGTGCCAAAAAAGGAGGTATTCTGAGCCATGGTGCCACCATGGCACCCGGAGAAGGGCAGTTTTCAACCCTACCATGGTGCCTAGAGATGTGCAGCCCTCAGCTCCACCATTGGACTCGGAGAGGAGCAGCCCTGAGTCCTGCCACTCTCAGGGGGGCTGCCCTCTGTACCCTCATGGAGCCCAGAGATGAGCAGCTCTTGGCCCTGCTATGGTGTCTCGAGAGGGGCTCCTCAGAGGAGCAGCCCATGGCCCCACCAAAGCATGCAGTGAGAGGAGCTGTCCTCAGTCCATGGCAGCATCCAGAAAGTGGCTGCTCTCAGTCCTGCCATGGCACCCTGAGGGGGACAGGCACACCCCTGCCAAGCTGGGAGTTAACCAGGCCCTTCCCAGCCAGAATTAAACAAGCCATTCTGGGCCGTGCCCGTCTCAGAGGGCTTTCTGTTCTGACTGCAGGTAAAAGCCTTCTCCTTGGCGCACTGTGCTGTTGGAAGAGGGGTGTCCCCAGCACAAGCCACACAGCTGCAAGCATCGCTTATGTTGGTCAGCAGCTCTGTCAATATTTCATACAGGGTACTTCTCCCAAGCTGATGGTAGCACTCCCATCACTTTGTCCTGATGCAGCTGGACACACCTTGCTGTAGACAGAAAGAGGTGCTCGAGCTGGCACACAGTCCCTCTGGATTTTGGGTCCCCCACAGAGCAGCTGCCCAGTCAGTTTCCTTGCCTGGGGTACAGAAAAGCCCTGACCCCCAGCACCAGAGGGAAAGGTGAGGATGACATGTGGGATGATACATCTCTGCACAGACCTAATCCTTTATTCCACACCCTTCCCAGGGTTAAATTCTGAGCTACCTCAGAGGCCTCCTCCAGCCCACACAGCTCAGCCATAGTTCCTTTGAGGCAGAATCATGCAGCAAGAGAACGGATCCTAATTAAACACCCACTTAGGAAGATAGAGCTATGCCATGGATTACATTTCTGATGGCCTATATACTCCCATGTGATCGGCATGCAGAGCTGTCAGAAGGCTGTAACTCTATGTGGCATTTTTAATCACATGAAGATTTCTTCAAAGCTACCAGAGCTTGACTGCTGATGCTCTTGCCTTGAGGGAGAGTTGTAAGCTCATTTGCAGGGGAGAAAGACAGACAGACAGACAGAAAGGAAGAGGACAATTGGCTTAAAGTAGATTTTTAATGAGGCAGGATTTCTCTAGTCTGTGCTTTGATACGCAACTTTGCTCCTGACCAAGATCCACTTCAGACGACAGAGGTGACATTTCTCTGGCACTAATCTAATTCTTCATCATAATTGCATTTGGCAGAGCTGGCTCTGAACAGTGCCGCCCCGTGGCATTGTTCAGAGGGATAAACAGGAATTCTGGGCTTCTGGCTTCCATACATCCGCTTCCTTCCCTATGCTCTGCTCTATGTGGAAGTTTGACCAGGCAAAGCAGGATAATCACAAATCTGTCTGGGATAGCCTGGACAGACAGGCTGGCCAACACAGCTGCATTGTTTGAGTGATTTCAAACGTTTCTGCAATTTTCCCACATGCACTGCTGTGATGGTTTCATGCACAGTGTTTGAGTGCACACGTGGTGCTTTATGGGTCAATTCAACATGCAACACAGGCTCTTAGCCCTGTGAAATGTGTCCAGTGTTTTCACCATGTCTCTTCAGATATGTGCCACATGGAACATCCTGCACTGGGATAACAGAACCTGTGGTATCACAGGATCTCACAGCTCCAGTGCCTCTAACGGAGTCTTACAAATCACTCAGCAAAAGTTTATTGTCAAACCTCACACCCCCTGCATCATCTCAGCCTTGTATATGTCAGACAATGTACCATTTTACTTTTTACCACATGTAATATATTTGATATAAGCCTTCTCCCTGCCAATTTTACTTCAGCTGCTCTTCCTTCTTTAATAACTCTCCCATGCTACTGGCTTTATTTCCTCTTGCTAATATTTCAGTCTTGTTTCCAGTTCTGATATTTTCTTTCTCCTTTTGATACCACTTTATTTATGTGATCCTGGATTACTGATAACTGTACAAGGCACTGCACAAAGCCTGAGGGACACACAGGGTGAAAAGAGCCCACATTTCTGTAGTAGTTACAACTTCTATCCCAGAGTGACAGAACCAGGAGAACAGAGCTCATGATAGAGACACAGAAGGTCAACAGAGAAGTTTTATAAACTTACACTGCTTAAAGTAGCTCACCACAGAATAAATACCTATTTCTCTGCAGATTTAGCTGTGGAAGCAGAGGATCTCCTTGGAGACAGACAGATCAATGCCTGCTGAAGCAGCTCAGTTGAAGAAATAGCTTTGGGAATGGAAATTACTCACCACAAAGAAGATTTGTGAATAGAATCCTAAAAAATACCTAATCTGGCCTTTTTCCAGGAGCTGTGTAGACAACAAACCAGGGCTTGAGAATAAGGTCAGTGTACTAAATGAGAGCATGTTAGTTTTTCGGCTAGAAAAGTTTACAGAAGCAGCTCAGCAACAGAAATACAACACCCATCTTGTGGAGGTAAAATAACATTTTATTTAGAGTTTCTTGAAATTCTTAGCTTCTTTCTCATTAAAGGTCCTTAATATGATTCTAGTGCTGTAATGAATTTCACTTCTAGCAACAAGCACTTATTTCTTCCAGCTGTAAAAAGCAGAGTACAATTTCATAAAGACTATATATAGAAGTAAGATTTATAATTAATAACATTCCTATAAAATGGAAATAATCAACACTGAATTCCAGATAATCAGTATGCCAAAGGGAGACTGAAACCTCTGTTCTGTGTGGTAACATTGACAGTTTCAGCTATAGCAGACATTAGCCTAAAAGAAAGTCCCCCAGGTCTGTGGGAATCAAAACCAAGAGTAAGGCTAGAGGAAAAGTGTGAATATTCAAACATAATTTAGAATCAATGGTATTGGAAGGATATGAATAAAAGGATGGGAATGCTTCAAGGAAGTATATGAAGCAAGAGGAAAAATTAATGAGAAGAAAGTAAAGCAAAGAAAATAAAACCAGAAAAACAAGACAAGATTGGGGGCAGATAGAAGCCCTTGTTCAGAGGTGTAAAATAATTTTGGTAAGTAGAATGTGTACTGAAAGGCACAGCGCTCTTTTGGAGATAGCAACTCTTGCACTTATTTCTAGAAAAATATGAACTATTAATCCTCAGACCCTGCATTTAAGAACTGAGCAGATGCACAGACTTTGGAAATGCAGTGTGAATTGTATCTCACAGTCAATTAAATAAGTAGCATGAAAGAGCTGTATTTTTAAATGTGTTTGATTGTGTTACAAAAATGACGTCCAGTTGTTTTCACTGAAAATGTGGTCAGGCATTGGAAGGGGTCATCCAGGAGAGTGGTGGAGTTACCACCCCTTGAAGTGTTCAAGAAACAACTGAATGTGGCACAACAGCCCAGCACAGAGCAGAGGCATCCAGCCTTGCCCAGGTCATGGATTTAGTGCCTGTGAGAAGATCAAACCTACACTGAATCCAAAGCAGTTTGTGACTCTGTCATGTCCTGATCCTTTTGCCTTCTCCAGGTTTTATTCCAACCTGTGCTCTGGCTCACTGCAAATACACCAGGCCATGCTTGAGACTTCTTGGTTGTTGTTGGTTGCTTTTCTTCTTCCCTTTTTTTTTTTCTTTCTCCCCTGCTAATCCAGTCACCTCCCCTGAAGTGGCCGAGGTTGTTCTTCTTGCCAAGGGAATGAGGGCACACAGAGCCTTCTGTCCACAGAGCGCTCGCCTTGGCCCAGGCACAAATGGGAGCTTTTCTTTCCTCCTGCTCAGAAGGCACCAATAATGAGGTGTTTGGCCATGGAAACCGGTAAGAGAAATGCACAATTTAAGGAAGAGTTACAATATAAAGCTGAAAAGTTGGGAGGAAGGTGGGGGAGAAATGAAGGAATAGGCAGGGACAGATTTGGGGGGCTCAGAGCCTGTTAAGAGCAGAGTTTAATGGGGCCAGGGGATCCTCAGAGGCTGTGACCCTGCTTGAACTGCCTGACTCGAATAAGGAGGTTTTTATCCATGTGAGGCAGGGTTGGACATCTTTTGGGTGTTTGGTGGAACAAGGAGCCTGTCAAGGAATGGAGAAGCCTGGGAACTGCTCTGGGACCCTCCTCACCTTCCACGGCTCTGTCAGGCACGTTGGAAATTTGTCTTTCCCAGTGAGCAACAGCCTTGAGCACCTACTGGGCGTGTCTGGAACACTGGGGCAAAGAGAAGGTGTGGACTAAACACCAGCTCTGCTCCTGCAGCTGCTCTGAGACAGCGCTCCGGGAGGGGATGCAAACAGCCAGGAACTCAGGGGGAATCTGTCTGCAGCCAGGGGCTCAGCCTGGACTGCTGGGCTGGGTGGGATGGGATGGTTTTCTGACAAAGCTTTAAGGCTTGTCAGGTGTGCCAGAGAGGAAGGGAGAAATTCCGTGTGTGTAGTTCATGGTTCCAGCTTTGTTTATTCTTCAGGAATTGCTTCAGCCTCAGTAAGAAGGATTCAGTTTTTGCAGGCTCAGCATCATTTCCGACAGCACACTGTTGCTCTTGAATTGCACACCAGAACCTGGCAAGGAAAGAGGAGGAGAGAGGGTGAGTCTCTGTCTTTCTTTTCTCATGCAGTTTCTCTTTTTAAAAGGCACATTTCTGAAAAGAATCGGTTTTATATATATTTCTGCTACACATTTATATCCCTCTCTCATTTTAGACAGTCTATGCAGAAAGCTGCATGGAATAATTGAGCTTTCCACCTTTCAGAATTGCTGCCACTAAATTTCTTAAATTCCTTAAATAAATTCCTTAAATTCCTTAAATTTTTAAAATATTTAGGAATTTGAAGCACCAAGCATTTCCCTACCTGAACCCTCTTGGTTATCAAAATAGTAGATGATTTTCCAAACCTGAGTTCTGACACAAACACCCACTATGGATTTTTGTACATCCCCGTGTTCCTTTCTAGAGTTGTCCTGTGCATGGAGAATTCTAACCAAGTGTGGGGTTAATTGGGCTGTATGTAAGCAAACAGGCAGGGGTGAGGTGGCTCCTGAGGTCTGCAAAGGAAGAAAGTAGCACAGAACTCCCAGCTCTGATTCCCTTGGCAGACAAGACCCAGACAGGAGGAAGGAGCTCCTGCCTCTGTGACCCATTTGTCTGTGGTGCCAACCTCTAAACAATCCCAAAAATCTGAGCTGCGCTTCTCCTTGGCCCACAGGAAGGGTTTGAGAGGGAAGCAGAGCCAACAGTTCTGTTCCCTTTTGGCCACTGAGGGGAGCTGCTTATTGGCAAATTCGGTGGTGTGATCCGGGCCTTTCAAAGCCCCCAAACCTGGTCGTGCTCGTTGTGTTACAACCACTGTGTGCTGCACAAATCCTGATTTCAACTTTGCTTTTGTCCTCCAGGGTGAATAACTGCATTGGATTTTCTAACTACAAATTCTTTCTACTGTTCTTAGCCTATTCTTTGTTGTATTGCTTGTATATTGCTGCAACAGTCTTCAAGTATTTCATTAAGTATTGGACAGTAAGTCATGAAATCCAGTTACTTTTTCGTCTCCTGTCAGTCTCGTGGGCTTCAGTGACTCTCTGTGCTTTGTTGTTCTCAGGCAGTGAAGGAAGGGGCTGCATTTTCCTGGGAGGTGTTTCCTGGGCCCTTTGGGCGTCCACCTCCTGTTAGATGTGCAAAATGCACAAAGCAAGAAGCAAGGAATTTCAGCCTGTAGATTATTTTCTGGCAGAGAGCTTCTGTTCCTTCCCTGTCCTTGTGTTTGCATGGGTGTCCCTTGGAAAGTCTGGCATTGATGTGTAGGATTCTGGCAATGATTTGTACATATTTACTGAAAAGAAAAAAACGTGTCAAAAAACCATGTTCATTTTCTAACCCCCATAGGCCTCCTTTTTCAATTTAAAAGCAGTGATGCAAACGACGCTTTTACACAGTTCGCGGGGGCTGTCCCGGGTGGGGGGGGCGAAGTGCGGGCTGGGCCGGGGCTGGGCCGGGGCTGGGCCGGGGCTGGGCCGGGGCTGGGCCGGGGCTGGGCCGGGGCTGGGCCGGGGCTGGACGTTGCCGGTCCCTCCCTCGCGCTGCGCTCCCGCCGCGGGGCTGAGGGGGGGCTCGGGCCGCCAATGGAGCGCGGGCGGCGGGCGCGCTTCCCCCGCCCCGGCGGCGCGCACGGGGGCGCGGCCCCGGCGCAGGGAGGCTATGCCCTGCCAGAACCAGCGCCTCGGCCCGCGGCCGCAGGATGAGCCGCCAGCGGCCGCCACGGCCACGGCTCCCGGCGGCTCCCGGCTGATTCGCTTCGCCGAGCCCAGCGATGACAGCGGCTGCCCCAGCCCGGACAGCAGCAGCAGCAGCAACGGAGTGGCAGCGGAGGCGCCGGTCCCCGCGGGGGAGGTCGGCGCGCCGGCCATCGGGCCGCAGCTGAAGCTGCTGCCCATGAACGATCAACTGCGGGAGCTACAGACCATCATCAGGGACAAGTGAGCGCGCCGGGCCGGGCCGGGTACCGTGGGCTGGGGAGGAGCCGCGGCGGGCCGGGAACACGGAGGGGGATCGTCACCGGTCACTCGTTCCATCCCTCCCTCTTCCAGGGAGCCGCAGCCCCGCCGAGCCTCTCTCAGCCGGCCCCTGGTGCCTGCTGTCCGGCTCGGCGCTGCCGCCGGAGGGATGCGCTGCCGGCGGGTCCCGGCGTGGCCGGGCTGTCCCCGCCGGGCCCGGGGGCCGGGGCCGGGGCCGAGGCCGGCGGGACGCGCTGCCGTGCCGCGTGTGCCCGCTCGAACGGCCGGGCCGGCGGCGCGGCCATGTCTGGTGAGGCGGGCCCGAGGGCAGGGCACGGCTGCGCTCCCGGGGCTCCATGCCCACCCCCGCCGCGGGGCTGCCGGGGTCCGAGACAGCGCCTCGGCGCGTCTTTAAACCCTCACACACTTGGACGGTTCCTGATGGGGATTTTTGCTCACCTCCGCCCTGCGGGCGGCTCGGAGCTTGCGTGCCACATCAGCACAAGGAGCAGTACAATGGTGTGTCAAGACCGTGAGAAAGGAGGCTGTACCTTACGGTCCCGCGGGCGGGCCCGGCAGCAGCTGGGGCTCGTTACCGCTTCTTGAGATCGGAGCCTGCAGGCAGGATGGGGCGAGGTGCCGTTCCCAGGATCTAACTGGGGACAGCTGTGAGCACCATGGTCCACAACCCAGCTCAGGTGTTGAACACGTCTCTCCCACCGGTCACGTTTGTAGCTGTGCTTGTTCAGCACTGGGAAGGTGATAGTGGAAGGTATTAAATACAGCATGCAACATAAGACAAACTCAGTAGCATCCATCTATTTATTAAAAAATACTGGTTTGCAAGAACCACCAGCAAAAAGGTGTGAAATCAAGCCTATCAACAGAGTGATAAGATTCTGAATAAAGCCCTCTCTTCCCTGAGACACAGTGGCTTTCTGACATCTGCAATAAGTCATTTCAGAGACACTGTTCCTTGCTGTGTTTCACATCAGTCCATCTGCATAGTCCACATTTTTCTATTTTCTGGCTCTTGACGCTTAACTTTGTAGCTAACAGTAATTCATTATTTAAAGCAAAACTGATCACCATTTCTCAAAGACAATACCTCCATTAATTTTATTAACTTAGCTGAGCCTCCTTACCTTAAACTAGTTTGTGGAGGATTTTTCTTCATTTTCAAAGCATTGTGGCAAAAACAAAAGCTGTCAGCAGAAGCACCAGAGGCAGTGCAGTCTTGATGTAAGGAGAGCACTTGTGGCAAGACCAAACAGAAGATCTCCCACCTGGCAGCTTCTCTGTGGAGCAGAGAAGGGAGCTGGGAGTGGGTTAAGCAGAGGGAAACGGGGGGAATCTGAACTAGGCTTGGTGATGGCCTGTGACATGTTTTGAGGTTAGTGAAAACCATATAGTTTTGATGTCTGGATAAATACTAACAATGTTATTACTTTACTCAGGGATTTTATTGTTATTATTTTGTTGTACAGAGGTTTTGACCTCTTTCAAATACATTTAAGAGGTTTCAGGTTACAGTGAGCTTATCCAGAGAGCAGCAGCTGCAATTTTAACTTGAAGGACATTTTTTAGAGTTACATTAGCTTCATTGTGCAAGACTTTGGTAAGAGGAAGTCTAGAATAGGACTTGTAAACAGTGAATTAGTCAGAGCAGCTGCAGCAATTGTAGCCTGTACTTTATTCTGAGTGCTATGTTGCCCTGGAAGTGGGGATGGAACTGTCACTTCCAAGCTCCCTTCCCAACCAGTGAGGAAAATCGGGCTGCAGCCTGCTCAGAAGGGTTGGCTTTGTAGGTAAAGACAGTAGGGAAACATTATTTTTGTGTTCTGTCCCAGGAATTCAACATTCAGAAAAATGCATCTCATTAAGAGGCCTCAGAGTGGCCTATTTTAGTGCCTGTCATTCAGAAAGATGCTGAAGGGAGAAGAGGATTTTTTAAGCACTGTTCATTAACCTTTCCCTGGGCAGCTATAATTTGCCCTAAGACAACTCTGTAGCTACTGTAGCATTCAAAGGTGCTAAAAGAAACTCCTCCTTCTCAGAACTGTGTTTGTGAGCTGGCAGCAATGTGGCTCAGAGCAGCTACTGGTCAAAAATAATAATAAAAAAAATATTACTTTAGATAATAAGTAGAGGGGTATGTTCACATACAGTGCTTGGGAAGAGGGAGAAGCTGTCATCTACAGGCAATTAGAGCCCTGTCACTTAGACTTTCTGGATTGAAAAAGAACAGGTAACACCTTAACTCAAGGAGAATATTTAGATTCCTTAATGCTGAGGATGGATGTTCCAAATACAGCAATACCTGAAAATGGCAGACATTAAAAGGCAAGCTCCTGGGGAGTGAGAAATGGAACAAAAGTAGGGAAAAAAACCCAGTCAATTTGGGACTATTCCTGTAAGTGAGGAAGGGGTAAATACTCAGATACATAATCCCAGTGAACTGCAAGGTAGAACCAGGCACGCTTATATGGAGCTAAGAATGGTCAGGCCAGATGCAGAAGACTTTGGGGACTGTTTTGTCCATAGCATGAGCTGCTCAGAGAAGTGGAAAGCTCTTTCCTTATTCCTGAGAGGATTCAGAGAAAGAAATCATGGCCTTTCAATTGGTATTACTATAAAGAAAAACCCATCTTCATGTGGCTGGTCATGGTGTCCCATGGGATTCAGAGGTGGGTGGCTGGGTCAGGGTTGTCCTCCTGGTAGACTGAAATGGCACTTTTGCTTCCTTAAAATTAAAAAGAACTTGGTCTGTGTGCCAGATTTGGGTAGATGGATAGATCATCTTAACTCTGCCTGGGTTTCCTCATTTCCCCTCAGGCTTTTCTGCTCATGAAATGCTTAATGGGGGCAGGTGCCTTTTATACTGAGTGGGATATGAACCTCAAATGCTCTAATGGGATATGAGCTGGTGCACTGAAGTACTGAACATTCTAGAACAGTTACAGCCTCTTTACAAGGAGGGAATGATCTCAAGGTAATTTCTAGCCTCACAAATGTGAACCAGGCATCTGGAAGCTGAAATGGGTAGTGCAGTGACGTGTTTATATAGAAGCAAATTCATTAGCCCAGGTTGGCAGTGTCATTTTAAGTCATGATTTAACAAGAGATATGATTTAAATTCAGATACTTTAAGGTTTTTGTGTCTGTTGGGTGGGATCATTCTGTGGTATTCTGCTAAAGCTTCTTATTCCCTAAGGAATGAGTGATAACATAGAAATGGAGATGGCAGAGTGCTTGGATGTGCAGTCCTGGCTGCTGCACAGAGCAGGGGGATTCAGGAGTGTGACTCACCTGTGCTGGGTAAGGACAACTGCTGCAGGCAGGGAGGGTGGGATCCCTCTGCATCCCAGCCCCAGAATGGAAAACATTAAGGACTGCCGTCCTTTAAGTACTGAAGTGCTGCAGGTAGAACATGGACCTGTTCCCAGCCACATCATCTCCCTGAATGCCAGCAGCTCATCCAGTGCTTTCAGTTTTCTTAAAACCTTTTACAAATCCTTTGTAGAGAACTGACTTTTTTCAGCCTGGCCCTCACCCTGGGTGTCTCTGAACAAATTTTGTGAGGTAATGAGAGAAACAAGAATTACTGAAGCCCCAGTACCTGCAGACCTGACAGTGTTTGTCACTAATACCGAGTGCTAAAGCAGGAAGAAACCCTGCAGCTACTTTATATTACAACACAGCCCCAAAAAACCCATTTCTTCTCCCTTTCTAAGGCAGACACTGTGGCATCAGCCATGCTCCCCTGCCTTCAGAAATGAAGTGAAACTCATTTATATTGTGTAACACAATGTTCCTGTTACAAGTTAGGTTTTAATGCCTCATAGGTTTAGATGTTGTCTAAAGATGTTTATCTTTAGAAGTTTCTAGTCTGACATGCATCGTTACTTTATGTATTTCTATCTGGTATTTAAGGAGAACAGTTAAAGTGTTTTCACATAAGCCCTTTTTTTTTCTGCCCCCTGGCAATTCTGACAGGAATTTTGACAGGGTTTGAGATGTGGTCACAGCTTTCCAGCTGCCCCTGTACATGAGGTCTGACATTTTCTGTATTACTGTTATTTGTATGCACTGTGGTTTTCTGTTGCCCTCCCCTTCTCAAAAGCCAGGTATAACCAATAAAGGGTGTTTAGTGAGCTGTGCAGAGGAACATCTATGTCTCTGCAAGGACAGAGGAATTGGTTCAAAACCTCATAATCTGCATTTATAACTCAGATGATTCACTCTAAACATGTTACCACTTTACAGTCAAAACTGTGGTCTGGACATTGTTGGCTCTGTCTTACACCTATTTGTGAAATTCAGCTAAATTTTCTGAAATGCCAGTCTGGAAGAATCTAGATATGCCACTTAGGTACTTCCCTCTTATCTACATCACATATATGAAATTTTCCAAAATCCTTAATAAAATCAGGTCATATAATTGCACGGATTTGGGGCTGGGTTTTTTGGGTTTTTTTTTTTCAGTTTTGGTGTCTTTTTGAGCATTGCCTGTCTAGTTAATATCAGAATAGCAGAAAGCTAGGAATATTTTGTCATTACCAGAAAGAAGGAAAAAATCAAAACAATCAGTATTTTAACAGTGTGTTATTAGCACAAGGAAAGAAACTAGATTAAGTTAATGCTCTTTTAAAAACCTCTTTTTTAAACTGGGGAATAAGCGTCTGGTTCCCAGGCAATGAGCAGGCAAACCTTTTGACTTTAATTCATGTAACCACGAGGTGTATCAGAATCTTGGGGATTAAATACAAAATGGTATTTAAGGAGACATGCAGAGTATCAGGGTTTGAAAACATGAGAGGGATTAATAGAACATTTCATTTAGAAGTACCTCTTACCGTGTTAGTGCTGTGTCTGAGGGTTTTCAAGGCTACTGTCCTGTGAGTGTTGGCTCCTTGCCTGGAAATGGGTCCTATTCTGGTGTGGTGAGAGCTGCTCTTGGCATGGGAAGAAAGGTGTTAAAGCTGGTTCTAAAACTCAGGCTTTCATTTTTGCCTCCTGAAGGGGCCAAAAGCCACACAGGCACACGAGCAAAAGGTTGTACCCAGCTAATAAGAGGCAGAGATGTGTTTTCATGAGAATGCTCGTTAATCCCTGCTCAGTTTAACCCCACATTCACTGATCTAATCACACTCAGTGAGTTCCAGATAAGATAAGATGTATCTCCTGCTTATCAGGTGTGTTGTCAGCCCTGGGTTAAGGAGCTAGCATGATCATTGTCCCACAGCTTCTGATGGACTGGAGGACAGGCAAACAAAGCTCACTTGCTCAGAGCTGCAGGGAATGCAGGAATATCTGAGCTCAGGAGGTGTTTTGGGGCTGAGCTGGAGCAGCAGCACCATGGAAAACCTACAGAACTTCATCCTCTTGTGTTTAATTGCCACTGGTGCAGAGCAGCAGCATTGCCAGCAGCAAGAGCCAAACCCCAGTGCTGGGTCACTGCATCTCTGCCACCAGCCAGGAAACCCACGATGCAGAACCTCTGGGATAAATTTAATCTATAATAGAAGACTTTTCTCTGAACTGCCTTGGAATATAGTATTTATTATTGTATTTAAGCAATGTTCTTAAAGTTATTCCCCAACCTAAAATGTAAATTATTACCTTTTTCAGGAAATCCAGTAGAGGAGACTTCGTATTTTCTGCTGATCGTCTGGTAGGTGAAGAATTTCTTCTTGATATTCTACTTTGCAACTCTTCCATAAAATGGGTTTCTCAGAACACAAGAATGGTGGTGTGACAGCAACTTTTCTACCCAAAGGAAATTTCTGTGTGACAGCAACTTTCTGTAAAGGGACTTCTGTTCACTGTTTCATCTCAGCAGGTTCCAGAAACCATGGTGTTACCAGACACAGCTACTTGAGGACAGAGACCTGTAGTAATAAGAGAATTCTGTTCAAAACCAGATGCACAGAGGTTGCAGATAATTGAGTTTTATTTTGAAGCAGCACTTTGATCTTGTGAGCAGAGCAGTATAATTTCTTACAGCCTAGATGTTACCAGTTGCTTGCCTGCAGAAGTGCCTCCTGGCACTTGCTGTGTATTAGATTAGTAGCTCTGGGTGCATCCACATGGAGAATTTGTCTTTAGCCATATGGTGGTTACTGGCAGGGACAAAGCAGTTTGAAGTTTTCACATATTTTAGTAAATCAGAACAAAGACTGTAGGAAGTGCAGCCTTTATCTCATTTAAATTACAAGCTTAAAGAAAACCCCAGCACTTGCTACCACACACATGCTTGTGTCCACAACGGTGTTTGCTTTTTGCAAATCCACTCTCATTAACAGAGGGAAGTGTTTTCCCTTCCAGCATAGTCCAGAAACCATTCACAGTTACAGCCACAGCAGGCAGGATTCCTGTGATGTGCCCAACCTTAATCCAGGCTTGCTCAGGTTTAGATATGATCACAACCCAAGATTGTGACTGCAGTGCTTTTTATCTTCACAGCTTTCCACTTTCTCCCCTACTTTCCCCTTCTTGAGGCTGTTTCCTGCATTCCAGTACCTTATTGTCAGTAATTAGTGTGAAGGACTTTTTTCCATGTGCCTTCTCACCTTTCTTGGGTGCCCTGCCCTGTTCTGAGGCAAACACTGAATTTTTCCCCCCTCTCATTGCTGGAAACTGCAGATCCAGGGAGTGAGTTCAGGTCCTTGCACCAGTGTCCTCTATGGGCTGGCCAGCACAGCCAGAGACCCTCTGTGTGCTGGTCCTGCAGCTCTGTTTTGCACTTTTTAGGAGGATTTCTGCACAAAAGAATATGTAGCACTCTCATTTTCTAAATATTTTCCTAGGTGTGACAAGAACAGTTATAATTTCATGTGGGATTTGGTCTCTACCATACTTGGCAAGGTGCAAACAGTTATGACTTGCCATCTTTTCCACCCAGAGAGCAAACAGAGTTTAAGGGCAAGAGGCAATACATGAAGAAAAGTGTGGGATTACAGGGGAAGAAAAAACACCTTGTTGCAGTGAGAATGAAGTTAAGTTTGCTCCTACCTTGGCAGCTGTTAGGGGCAGTGTCTCCTGAGGTCACCAGAGGGAGAGGAGCGATTCTAAAGTTGATGGATTTCTGGTGGTGCAGTTTTTCTTTCTGACAGTTTGTTACACACGTAAGGGGATGACACAAAGGAAATGGTTGAAGTTACTTGTGAGAAAAAGGATTTAATGGGTGGTGGAGGTTGGTAGGGAGTGTGTGAAAGGCACTGCCAGGGCTGTGATCCTGAAGCTGAAAGAAGTGAGGTTAAAGTCGTGAGGAAGGACCAAGACAAACCTGTGTGGTGTTTGGGGAGGAGGAGAAGCAGCCCTTGGCATGGGAGACAATCAGTCCTTATGGCTGCTGCTGGTGGAACTGGGGACAGCTGGAACTCAGGGCAGGTGGTGGGAACAGCACAGAGCTCCTCTCGGGGCAGGAGGCACCCCCTGATCCCACACCACACACAGGAGGCACTGAACAGCTGTCACAGGTGCTGGTGCAGCAGAAAGCACATTTTTGAGGGTGACTGGAGGCCTGAGGTGGAGCCATGAGTGCATTTCTCAATCCTACTAGCAGCTCCCTCTGTAACACTGACCAGGTCACTTCACCTTTCTGCCCACCTCTTTCAGGGGGTGAGCTTCCAAAAGTGGTTTGAAATGCTGAGCTGTAGAGATGCAGAGGACATTCTGCATTCTCTTGAGCTTCCAAGAAAAGCCATGCATAATGGATTAGAGGATTTTCTACCCTGGGACCAAAGCTTTACTTCCTGTTTCATGTGGGGCTGTAATAATACTGGTTTTATCTTCTAAACAATGGCAGCCACCTCTCTCTGGGAGAGGAGCAGCTGATTCTTGGGGCACAAGAGAAAAGAGGAGGAAATTAATCCCTGAGTGTGGAGGTGGCAGAAAGCACAGTGCAAAAATTAATGTTTTATCAATACTGACAAGTTTATGAAGAATCCTTCCAGCCTCTGTGTGAAACATTGATAAGTGTGGGGAGATCACAGAGATTATTTGACCATAAGACCTTCACTGGATTACTCTAAACTTTTGGCAGATTATGTGGAGCAATGTCAGACTGCAGCAAAACAAAAAAAGGTTTTCTTCCAAACCTGGCAAATAGATTGGCTTTTTTATTTGTGAATTAAGTTCAAAAACATAAAACTGGGTAGAAATACACCAGAAACTGACCACAGGCTCTTGAGTATGGCTGCCACAAACACAGCTCTAGGAAGAAAAAAGTTGTACTAAAATGACTAAAAATACCTTGAATGAGAGGTTATAAATGTAAGGGACCATTTCTAGCAGAGGCTGCTTGTGTGCCAGGAACTGGGGCAGAATGGAAGGACAGGAAAAACCTTACAGGCTGTCCTGGAATAAGAACTGCCTGAGGTGAGCAGTACACCTGCTCCATCCCAGGAGCATTGCCTCACTTCTGCCATCCCACAGTGAATTTTGAATAATTGTGATTTTTCAGTTGAAGCTCCTGCTTGGCAGTAGTTTTCCTTGAGCAGTTCTGGCCTGTGAATCTTTGGCTCATGAACAGAGAAAATTCTCACATCTTTAATACCCAGAGCATCCTTCAGGACAATCATTCTGGGTGCAGATGGGTGTGTTTTCTACTTTGCAGAGCAGCACCAGGAGAGAGCTGGGGGGTTCACAAGCTGCCCCTTCACCTGGACCATCCAAAATTGCAGGGATTGGCAGAGCACCACATGGAAACCAGAGCTGGCAGGAGCTTGGAGATGGTCATAAAGAGATTCCTAAATCTGCCTACTTGTCTTTGGGCACTGGTGGTGCGTGTGCATTGCTGCAGCTTCTGGGGCTGTTCTGGCAGCCCATCTGGGTTTGGTCCTAGAAACAGGGATGTGAAAATAGAGCCTGACTGAGGTGGAACTTCTCCTTTCCCTCACCAGGATTTCCTGTCAGCAAATGAAGTGGCATTGGTGCCTCCCTCACCTATTGAGAATAATTTGTCTCTGAAGCCTCTGCTTGTCAGATGTAAACGAAGTCAGTTTTATGATTGCTTATGAACCCCTCTCTTCTCCCAATTTTGTTCTGCAATGCCTTTGTTTGATTTGTGGCCAAAACATAGGCCTCACCCCAAAAAGGTCTCTAAAATCAGTCCCTAACTGATGTTAAAGAGACCCTTTGGGCTCACCCAGTCCTTATAACTACTACTGCCATGAAGTGCCTTATCTCCAGAGATAGCAATCCCTTTAAGCTGACCCATCTCTTTGCTTCCACAGATCAGACTCGTGGTTGAAGAGGGACTGAATCAACTGCCCTACACAGAATGTACTGTGACCACTCCAACAGGTATGTGGGAATTCACCCCTGGCCTGGGCAGGACTGGAAATGGAACTGATATCAAAATACATAGTTTATTACAAGAGTTACAGAATATCCTGAGGTGGAAGAGACTCAGAGGATCATAGCCATCCTAAATCTGGCCCTGCAACTGGGGCCAGCTGGGAGTGAGGATGAGCAGGAAATAAAAAAGTGGCTATGTTGGGACTAGAGAAAACCATTGCAGGGGTTGTGGTTCCTCCTGTCAGCTGTAGGGTTACAGATGCTCAGGTGTGCAGTACTCAGAGGCAGCTGCTGAGTGCACCAGCAGGTTGTGAGGAGCTGCTTAGCTGGGTGGTGTGACCCACATCACACCTGTGAGACTGCACCAGCTGAGTCCTGCTTCCCCTGAGAACTCCACTTGCATTCCTGCAGGGTGACACTCCCACTCTGCAGTAAAGCATTGGTGTGGCTTCATTTACTCTTAGAGAAATGATGGACTGCAAACTCTCAGCTGTGGAACCAGAGCTCACACACCCACCCAGGAGGTACCATCCCTTACCTGTGCTCCTTTTTGTGTCAAGCAGCAGCTGCTTGAGCACTGGTGTCACATCTGTTCCCATCAGTCAGTGACAGATCCGGGACCATCTCCTCCCTGTTCAGAGAGGGCAGAAGGGAGCAGCCACTGCCACTGAGCCCTGGTTTCTTTCCCCACAGGACACAAGTACGAAGGAGTCCGATTTGAAAAGGGAAACTGCGGGGTCAGCATCATGAGAAGCGGTAGGTGCTGCTGGCTGCTGAAGGAGCATGCATTAAATGCTCTGGAAACCTGAAAGCAACTTCCTTGCTAAGATGTGCAACAACAGGCTTACCCAAATTCTTTCTTAGGTATCCTTGATAACAAGATGTCCAGGAATATCTCCCATTAACCTTTAAGGAGACAAATGTCTGGAACAGATCTCCTGTGGCCTCTTCCCTGGCAGCCGCTCCCTGTGAGGGGCCAGGTGCCCTCCCCTGTTTCCCACCTGTGCCCAGAGCCAGGGCCCCACCCCAGCCACGCTCGTGGGGGCAGAGTCCCTGGTATTGCCCAGTGCTGGGCAAACCTTTGGATCTGAGGAGCTGTCACAGCCAGCAGCCCCACACTCTGCCCCACCCTCTGTCACTGGGATGTCCCCAAACCCCACCCATGCCTTCTGCCCTTTCCAGCTCTCTCCTGGGAGAGGTGGGAACACCAAACCCAGGGGCTCGGCAACACCGAGGAGATTCGGTTTGCTTTAAATGGGGAAAAAGGGAAAGAGCTTCAAGTGTTTGAATGCTTTGAGCTGTTCACCAGCACAGGGGTGGGACTGTCCCTTTGGGGACTGTCCCTTTGGGACTGTCCCTTTCCCTGCAGCCCCTTGTCCCGAGCCCTTTGTCAGTGTCAGCATCTGCTGCTGTGTTTGTGCTGCCCCTTGCAGGGGAGGCGATGGAGCAGGGCCTGCGGGATTGCTGCAGATCCATCCGCATCGGGAAAATCCTGATCCAGAGCGACGAGGAGACCCAGCGAGCCAAGGTGTACTACGCCAAGTTCCCCCCAGACATCTACAGGAGGAAAGTGCTGCTCATGTACCCGATCCTGAGTGAGTGTCTGCCGCCAGCACGGACAGACAGACCCCTCTGAACGCCGAGTGCCGGCACTGGAAGGAAATTTCCACATTTCAGGGGCTTTGATTGGGTTTTCTGCTTGGTTTAGGTGACAGAGGAGGGAATGGATCAGGCTGTGCCAGGACACGCATTACTCAGCTGCACCAGTGTGAATGCAGAGCAAATCGTTTGGGCATGGCTGCTTTTGGGAGAAAGGCTGAGATTAAGACTTGATATAAATTTAATTATATTAATTTTGGCATGGGAAAAAACTCAGTGCTTTTCTTATTTTATGATGAGACATTTCTAGATTATTATAATAAGGAGTTTGTTGGGATGAGGTTATTTGTCCGCTCCAAGTTCTGCCATTAGGAGACCAGCATTTTCTACAGGGAGTACATGCAGAGGTGATGCCTTTCCAGTGGGAAAGGACAGAATCACCATTCAGTCACACCAACTGTACCACAGGTATTCTCAGACAGCTTAGGACAAGTTCATCAACCAGGGCAAAACCCCTAAACCCTGTCTCCTCTTTGCCCTCTCAGGTACTGGGAACACGGTCATCGAGGCTGTCAAAGTGCTAGTGGAACACGGGGTCCAGCCCAGCGTCATCATCCTGCTCAGCCTCTTCTCCACACCTCACGGTGAGTGAGCACAGCTCTGTCTGCTGGGGACAGTGGCACAGTCACATGTGGGACAGGCAGGACAGAGCTGTGCCTCTCACAGCAGGTTTGGGGTTTTTTTGGCTGAATTGTGAAAGTGAGCCAACAGCGCTGTGTTTGATGTGGGCAGTGAGGAGGGGACTGAATGGCAAAACTGCAAATGGGAGAATGTTCCTAAAAGCAGGAGTTTACAGCACTGCCAGGTCCATGGCTGACAGAGCAGTGCCAGGCCAGCTGCTGCTCTGGACCATGGAATGTGGGCCTTGCTCCAGCACCAGAACACCAGGAGTGGGAGCTGAATGGAGCTACAGAACTGGCCTGGCTGCAGGTTAAAGGGGATCTAAATGAGAAACATTTGCTTGTCTGGGAAGAAAGAGGATCTTGTGTATTGTATTAGAAAGTGGCCATGGCAGAAATCACCGTCAGAAAACTCAGCTGAACTGCAGAGCAGCCTGTAACCACTTCAATTGGGAGTATGTGTGGATGGGAAAGGCAGTTCCAAAGAAAACCCCAAATAAGTAGTCCCCTAAAGTCAGGCAGTTTTCCTCATAGATGGTTAGCTAAGGCAGGAACAGGAAGAGAAGACAGGAGCACAGAGCCTGACTTATCTTTGCAATTCTGATCACAGTTTGACATGGGCTGAAGCAGTGTAGTCATTATTGCCTTTGCTGTCTCTTCCAAGGTGCCAAATCCATCATCCAGGAATTCCCAGAAATCACCATTTTAACTACAGAAGTGCATCCTGTTGCACCAACACACTTTGGACAGAAGTATTTTGGGACAGACTGACAGTCTTGGAACAACTGGATATGACTCTATGGCATTACAAGAGGTTTTTTTTACATTTTATTACTGTTGAGTTGGTCAAGGGCATGTTTAAAACCTTTTTGGCCAACTAACTTAGGTTAGTGCTGGCCTGAACAGGGATCAGGTACAGTGACAAAGCACTCCGGTTACACAGTCAAGCATCTCCATGTTGGGGTTCTATAACTGCCACACTCTGCTTTAACCTATTTATTCTTCTGCAGCCTGTCCGTGGCCACCTGCAAGAGCAAAATAAACCCAACTAAACCCCAAGGGAGTGTCCTTCATTTCTAGGGTCACTTGGCATCACTCCAGCTACAGCCATTCCCAGTGCTTCCAAATCTCAGGGTGCACTTGTATCTCAATGTCCTCCTGAACAGCCACATGGATTTTTGGCTGGTGGCCGAGAACCAAAGATACAACTCTTGGAATTTTGCTCTGCAAACATTATTCTCAAATAGTGAAACATCCCTGGTTGTCTTGCTCAAGGGTTCTGAATCAAGAAGATTCCTGTTGCAGCACAGGTGTAAACTGGCTGGGAATTGGGGGTGGGAGCAGCACTGCCTGTGGAAATTCTACACAGAGAACTTCAGAAGTTCTAGGAGACAAAACTTGTGGCTGGGTCAGTCTCACCAACCCTTTAAAGGACAGGAAAACTGCAGCAAAAAGCTGGAACTCGATTTCTAGTCCTGTTCTCTGGGCACCAGAGCTAGAAGACAAGTGTGGCCCTTAGGGCTCAGCAGCCTTTCCAAAGCCTCAGGGCCCTCATTGTTTGGTTACATTAAAATCAATCTGCAGCCAAATCCCTTCTTTCTGGCATCAAATACATCACACCCAGCTGGCCAGTACCTCCCCTTACTGTAACTCTGGGGAAATCCATAAATACAAATTATTATTATTATTATTATTATTTCAAAGTATGTCCAGATTCTACAATTGCAGGGTTAGGCAATGTTGTGTGTCCATATCTCTCATCAGGTGAGTGGGGTGCTGAGGTCCTGGGCTGCCCCACCAATGAATCTTTCTGTCACAGATAAAGAACCTTCCCTGTTCCAAGCAGTAATTCCAGTTAAAGTTGTGTAACACTTCCAGGGAGGAACTCTTTAGCCCAAGCATAGGAAATAACCATTCAGAAGTCTAATGAATTAGCCAAAAATGGTTTTAATGCAGTTCTTGCCTGCAGTGCGGTATAAACCATAATAAAAAACAACAAAGCAGAACATACAGGATATTCAGCTGTAGAAACTGTACAAACACTTGGAAAATGCCAGTGAAACTCCACAGAGCATCAGCATAGTCAGAACGTTGGTCCAACAGTAAAAACGAGTATCCAAAGCTTTTGTAAAAACCCATTTGATATCAAAAGTCTCAATGCCAGCAGCAGCAGCAGCATTAAACTCCTGAACACAACACCCCAAAGGTGGGCAGCAATCCTGGTATGACATTCCTTGGAAAAGAATTCCCGCTGAATTAGTGGGGAGGGATGTGTATTATGCCACCAGTTCTGACTGGAACAGCTGCCAGCCCCAGGCCACGCTGGGTTCCTAAAAAGCAGCTGGATGCAGTTCCAAACCGCTCCAGGGGATTGCTGCTGTTTCCCAATTGTCAGCTCCATCAGGAATGGCAGCGCTGATCCCGCCCCAGAGGGAGCTCCCAAAGGATCCCCCTGACCCTGCAGTGGGGTTGTGCTCCAGCCCCGTTTGCCAGGGCCTGAAACCTTCCTGGGGTTTCACACACCACAGCTCTGCCATTCCCTGATCCTGAGATTTAGCTCGGTTCCATCTTCAAGGGACCCATTTGCACCACAAACAGCATTTTCAGATGAGGAGCAGCCAGCTGAGCAGGCAGATTATAAATTTATAAAATAACAAAGACTTTTTCCTGCTTCCTGTGTTCCTAACTCAAAGTTCCCTGCTCCAACAATGGATTTGGAATCACTCTGGAGTAGCTCTGAGTAGAGCAGGAAGCCACTCCATAGCATGCTTAATTCCAGAGAAGGATGGGGTTAAATGAGAACAGAGAAACAACAGGTCCCACCTCCTCCCTCCCAGGGAAGGTCACCTGCACCAGCCCAGCAGTTCATGACATCAGCAACATTCCAGATACCGAGGGAGTTCTGGGACATGTCCTGGAGGCTCCTGGATCCTCCAGAAAATGGGGGGGAAGTAATACACCAACACTTTCACTGTGGGCTTCTGTTCCTCTTACAGAGGGAAGTGCTGACAAGGGGCTGCACACACCTTCCCCAGGTTAAAAAGGAGAGGGGGAGGCTGATGTTGTTGGGTTTCAGGGTTCCCGTGGGATTTGTGCAAGGTTTAACTCAAGGAAGTGCTTCAGGAAGTACTGAAGCAGCAGGGAAGCCATCGGTCAGGTACCTGCGTGTTCCAAGGGCTGTCTGACACCAGCACTGGATGCAAGCAGGCATTTCTTTTCAAGCACAGCTGGAATAAGAAGCAGAGATGATCCCTTTGTCGTTTTTGTTGGATTTTTTGGGGGTTGTGGTTTTTCCCACCCTCCTTAACATAATTTTTTTTTTTTTTTTAACAATTTACTCACTTTTTAAAGTTTTTACCCACATTTAAAGTTTCACAAATGCTGCTGTAAATCTTAAAACCTCATACAGAAAACAACAGTATTTTAAGGAGCATGCAGGCATGAGCAACTTACAGGCTTGTACTTGAAATGTAAACTTACATTTTATTTCACAAGGTTTACATCCCAAAAGAAAGCTGGAGAAGGAAGAAATGAGGCTTTTAGGAAAGAGAAAATGCAGGAAGTGGGATCCTGCTCTAAGCAAAGCCAGCTGGGTCTGATGATGGAACCACAAACCAATACCTGACAAACAGAGAGATTAATTACAAATAAAATGCGTGGCACAACTGCATAAAATGACACCTACTCACCTTCACAGTACCCCAAAAAAACCAGCACAAGCTGCTCAAAGCTGAAGATATTTAACTGTATGTTCAGGAGGAAGAGGGAACACTCAAAGTGGGATGGAAAAAGGACAGGAGACTAAAACCCTGCAGCAGTGGGTGCAAGCTCAGTGTTTGTGAGCAGGGCAGGGTCTGCCAGATCAGTCTGCCACACAAACACCTTCAGTGATCTGTTCAGAATGAGTGGAGGTTTGCAAGTGTTCTGTAATAAAGTAGAAGCGGATAGAATTGGAAAAATATCAATAAAATTGAGGTATTTTCAAGTACTATGGATCCATTTCAGAAATCTGTACCACAGGAGTCATTGAAATTAAAATATGACCCTTTTGAGTTAATTAATTCTGGCTTAATAAACAAGGTCAGCAGTGGTTCCTTCCCCTGCTAATTAAACCCTTCCATGAGTGCACCAGCTCTGTGCAGAGTAACTGCTCAGCAGAGTAACTGCACAGAGTAACTGCTCAGCACGTCATTCTTCATAGCTAAATACAGGGAAAAAATAATTAACTTTTTTTATTGTTTCCCCTTGACATTTTACATTCATATCATATTACAGACTTTATGCCTCAAGTTGTGCTTTCATTCCAGACCAGCATCTAGAACTACGGAGCTGCAGCTGGTGTGGATTTTGCCGAATCCATTCCTGTTTGTCCCAGGAAGCAAACATTCATTGCATAGTGTGGTTTGGAATCTTCCTGATTCTCACCAGTGACTGCACCCCACACACACTGGATACAGCCTCCTCAAACATAGAACTGCTCCCTGCTTGGAGGAAAACAAGATTATCCTACTTCAAAATCTTCCAGCTCAGCAAGAGAAACCTGGCAGTGCAGTGAGGATTGCACAAGTCCTGGTTCCTTGGGCAGGACTTGCTGGCCCAGGACTGGACTTAGGACAACTCCACACAGAGAAACATCAATGTGATGCTCTGTCTGGGTTTTTGTACCTGAATGTAAATGGGAGAGAAGGGGGAGAGAGAGGTGAGGAGGTGAGGTCAGTGGTCAGTTATTTTAGAGGATGAATCCAGGAGTAGAGGGATAACAATGGAGGCCTCACAGTAAAGTCCAACAAAAGCATTCCCTCGTTCCTGTGGTGACATCACTTGGAAAGGTTGTTCATAGCTGAGAAAGCTGTAGTGCAGCTCCAATGCTAAGCAGAGCAAACAGCCCCTGGAGGGGGTTGAGACACTTCCCAGGTTGGAGTGGAACACCTTCAGGCACACAACTGACAGCAGCACCAGAATTGACTCAAACCTTTACAATTCTCCAGGTTCTCTGACTGGAGCTGCATCTCCAGCACACACCCAGAGAGTGACAGTGAACACTGGTGGCTGCTGCTGGCACATGGAGGGCTCAGGGTGTACCTGGAGTGCTGGGACACCAGCACAGGATGAACTGGAATCGCTGGGCAGCTCCCAGAGCTGCAGTACCCTTGGTGTTGATGGGACTTGGTGGGATGAATCCCACTCCTGGAACGCTGGGATGGAGGGCAGGTAGGGGAGAGGTTTGATGATACAGCCCTTACAGTCAGTGATGATGGTGGAGAGCCTCTGGATGAGGATCAGGGCATGGAAAACGAAGGAGGTGCTGCAGTGGGTTACCCCTGAAGAGCCATTTGCAGGTTAAAAGAAACTACCACACACTGGGCTGAATATTCTCTCTCTTGTCACCTGCAGCAGTGACCACGTCAGCCTGAGGAACTTCTCTCTTCCAGTGCATTTACTCAGCATAAAAAGCACAAAGGCCAGGGGTAAAATAAGAATATCACCTTAAGTAGGCGGAAGGGAACAAAATGGAGCTGCTCACTCAGACATGTGGGTTTTCCCCATTCTGTTCTGCCTCATTTTACACAACTTTTGGGCTTGTTTCACATTTCATGAAGCTTTCCAGCATCTGACATGTGGATATTGAGAAGTGGCTCTGAAGTGGTAAACTCTGTATTGTTTCCACCCGGACAAGAGTTCGTTGCAACCGTGGGAGGCTTTTAGTTGCTTTGAAGGAAAGGGAAGAGATGACCCTAATTAATTACAAGAAAAGTGACTCAATAAAAGTTACTTGGAAACATTTGAAAACCTTTCTTAAACTGAGCTTGGTACCTGTACCATCATGAAGATATCTGGCTTAGTATTAGAAGACAAAGCCTGATTTTCTGTACTCCCTAAGGAGCAGTGCAGCAGCAGGAACAGGCAGGGGAGCTCCTGCACAGCTCTGCTGCTGCTGCCTGGCACACAAACAACTCAGATAATGGCAGGGCTGTAACCAGAACCAAGCCCAACAAGGGCACAAGAACCTGCTCAGAAATCCACACAACCTCTGGAAAAATACACTTCAGCTGACAGGATGAAACAAAGTCATCTTCCTGGTTTTATATACAAGGAATTTAAAGTTTTTAAAGGCACAAATAGCACCTCTGTAGGTGCTAAATTCTGGCTGTGTTTAGCTGCCATCATCCTCTCAAGCTCCCTCTCCAGAGCCAGGAATGAGGGGATTAATTCAGCTGCCACATTGCATCACACACAGCACAAGGTCCAACACCAGATTCACATTAGAAATGCAGCTTCAGATTGACAGGAAAAACCCTTCCAGCACTCAGCAGCAGTTTGGTGACAAACCCACTCAACAGATGGGGCTCAGGTGGCTGAAGCAGGAACATTTTCAGTGCTCAGGGCCACCCTGAGGAGAGACACAAAGCCACACAAGCCTGGGCCAGCCCACCTTGGTCCCTCACAACCAAATTCAGCAGTGAGACATCGCAGAGAGGTCAGCAATGCCTGCTCCACACAAACTGCAGAGGCTGAGGACAAAATTCCCACCCACAGAGCGCGGATCAACCAGGAGTTTAACACCTTTTCTTAGGGAAGGAACCTCTGCAAGGCTCTCCTGGCTCACAAACACATTCCCTGTGGCAGCAGCAGCAAAGGAACAGAGGAAAAAGGGGTTTAGTCTGCAAGCAAAGCCTCCATCACCAAACTCACTCAGCAACTCCTTTCTCCTGACATGCACAGCTGCTCCTGTAGTCACTGCCAACATCAATGGGCTGTTAAACACAAAAATGGGATAGAAAATGGTACTAAATGATCTTAGAGGCAGTACAGCAATACTTTTAGCATGCACCTAATTCAAACAAGAATGATGGACTGGGCTGAATCATGCAAATAAAAAAAAGGACTCAGGTCTAGAAAAATGTCCACAATCCAGCCAGCCAAGTCTCAGTTCCATTCCCCAGAACAAAAACAGGGATCCACCTCTTTGACTGTAAATGCAGCAAAATGCAGAAACAAATCTGATCACCTCTTAGTGCAGAAACCCCTGAAGCCAGTCAGTGCACTGAGCTGGGAAGAAGTCTGATAAAATTCAATATATCAATTGTGTCTTCAACATTTTGGGGTTCAAACCACCCCTGAGGAGTGTAAACTCCAAACACGACTCATGGAGCCACACTTTCAGTGCACATTTCAAACTCACATCTTCCTTTCTCACTCCATGAACACACAAATCTCCATCAAATACTGATCCAGGAATGAGATGACATTTTAGCCCTAGGAATTAATGCAAATTGGACTGTCTGAAGTTCCCTTTTGCATTTTAGGAGCCTGCAATTAGGATGCAAAAGCACTATTACCCAAACTCTAAGACAATAACACCCTCCTAAAAAACAGTTTTAAAAAATCTATGGCCACAATATTCTTGAATCTTGATACTGACAATGTAAATATTTTATTTTCATTCACAGATGCACATGTACATGTGCATGTTCAGCGCTTTTGCTTTCAATATTCTTACATTCAGCTACCAATTTAGTGCCAGATTTAACTGGGTCTGTCTTGCATTGAGCTGAACTGACTTAGAATTTAAACACATTAGAAAATGTCACTTGTCAGAGAAGGTTGGAGAATAAGCCTCAAAATAAATAACCATCCCCAAGAATATTATGGCTTGGAAGAATTTCAAGAGCTCGAGTCCCTGATGTTTGCAAAATGAAAAGGCCTTTGGAAATGCACTCGCATCAACATTTTTACCTGTTTTGAATAAAAAATATATAGTATTTATAAAATAAAGAGAGCAGGCCAAAGAAGATTGGCCAGAATCACTCTGTAAAATTGTTCTGTTAAGTCTGTAAATTAAACTTATAAAGCCTTGGGACATCTGGACAGCAGGATTCCTGGAGAAGCACTCTAGAATGCAGATTCCCATCAGACAATACTTCAGGATGTTTTTTCATCTTGAAGATCCACCTGTTTTCTGACCCTCAAAGCTGAAGTCCTTGCCAAGAGAAGGGATGTTGGCTCCTGAGAGGGAAGCTGAAATTTAAAGAAATACAAATGTGCAACCACAGCACTGCTCTTATGAGGGATTGAGGGCTGATCTGGGCTTTGGGAGTTGTTTTAAAGCCATGAAGAACAACAGGAAAATGCTGATTTTGCCTGCCCTGGTGGGATGGCAGGATGCAGCCCTCACTGCTAACAGAAAAATACTCTGGGTTTTTTCTTAGTGCACTTCTATAAGGTGCCAGAAGCCCATTGGTAGCAATGTGGAGGGGCCCTGTGTGCCAGGGGAGCCAGGCAGGGGTTGCAGTGCTCTGTCACACCAGTTATTGACTGCCCTGGAACTGAGAGGGGCAAATTCCAGCTGGCAATTCCACCTCCAGCCAGGGGGACAGCAGAGGATGTTCCTGGAATCTCGGTCAGTTACATTCCCCTGGGACAACAGGACACTGTCCTCCTCACTGCCTGCAGCTCCTGGGGCAGGATGTGTGTGTGGGGCATCTGCCCCGTTCTCCAAGTCAGAACAGGGGGCAGAGCAGGGAATGTTCTGGAAGCAGCTGGTGTCAGCTGTTGTCACCTTTTCCAGGGTGAGGGAAAGCCTGGAGAAGAGTGACAGCTGATGTGACATTACAAGGCACTTCCTTGTATTCCCAGCTGCCACCTGGCTGTGCTCAGCTTCAGTTCAACACCGCACCTGCACCTTCCCACACCTCCCCTGGATCCCAGAATTTCCATCTTGTCACTGGCCAAGTCACTGCAAGGGTCCTTCCTGCCCTGTTTTCCAGAGGAGCTGCAGGGTTGGTGTCCTTCCCTTTGGAGAGTGCTGGTGGCTCTGGTGTCACCTGTGCCAGCACCCAGCCCAGGGCCACTGAGAGCCTCAGCTTCCCATCAGGGCCCCTTCAATGAGGGATTTCTGGGCAAACTGGAGAAATATTTTTCTGCTAAAGCCCAAACCTGTCCAACATCACCTCCCCACACCCTGCAGTGGTTTTGAGGGAAATAGAGAAAGAAACACTGACCTTTCTGATCCAGCTTTACACCACTGTGCTTTCACACTGCTATGTCTCCCTTTCTATGGCAAGGGATGAGGCTTCACCAGAGCCTGTGAAAACCAAAGCAGTTAGAGGTAAATAAATCTGTTTTTCTCACTGAGAATACATTTTTTCACTAAGCATGGAATTGTGTTTTTAAGGATAATTACAAACAAAAATAGACAACCACTTGTCAGAGGGAACTGAACAGCTGTTTTTAACTGAGATTACTCTATTATTTGCCTTATTTATTTCATAACCAAGTCACAAGCTTTAAAAAGCCACAAAGACAAATAAAGGTCTTGCAGTTTTAATGGAACATTTCAGGTCTTTCTGGTTAGACATTTTTACTGGTTTAGCTCTGTTGTGTAAGAGAGAATCTGAATATTTCAGTTGAAAGGACCCACAGTGATCACCCAACTGCCTGAAAATGTCAGTTATTTTATAAGCACTATAAATTGGGAGACTTTATATAAGCTCCTAACCATAATCTGGGCTCTGATCTAGCCAAAAATCACCTCAGTGTCACTGTATTCATATGGAAGAATTAATTATTTATTCAGATAATTTAAAGTTTGTAAAAATTGGAAAAAGCTCTGACTCATTCCTAAAGGAGTTATTTTAAGCATCATTAAAAATTCACAGGAATGACAAAAATGCACAGGAATTCTGATGGTTTCAAAACTTGTTTGTGTTATCTTGTGTAAGTACCAAAATGTATAGAACCAGCCAGGAAGAGCAGGTAAATTTACTCTGGCAAAAAAGCTGGATAAATTATAAAGCAGCTTCCTAAATGTATCCCTGCACTCAGGTGTTTGCATGCCTGTTTTCACACACTCTCAGAGGATAAATACACTTTAAAAAATCTAAATATCCTTCTTCTTGCAGGCACCACTTTACATCCCAAATAATTGTGCTGCATGCAGCAACATTTACATGTAAATCCTCTCAGTTTGTAGCAACTTCAGTTTCTCTAATCCTTGAAACACCCTCTAAGTTCATTCACTTGTGAGTAGAAAGCTGCTAAAAAAAAAGAGTTTTTTCCAAAGCAGAGCTTATTTTTAGTCTGCGCTCATTAATCAAGTCAGAGCTACCCAGAGACTTAACCAACACAGTTTTTAAATTTGATTAGCTCTTATAATTCATCTACTGGCCACTGCAGGTCAGGACAACTAATTTCACTGATTTCCTTACCCTGAGGCTCTTCATCTATTCCATCCTCTTCCCACTGCTCCTCATTTATCAGGAGAGGGTTCCGAGCTTCACTCAAGGCTCTCATTGGGAAAAAATGTCCATCCCCCTGGCTGCAAGGAGAAAGGCAGAGAGGGACACTGCAAAAGCAGCAAGTGACTCTAAAAGATGACAATTTCCCTACATTGTTTCTGCAAAGTTTTCTGTTGCCAGTATTTTCCATGTTCACTTAAAATCTTCTTTAAGCTTTGAAAAGCACCATGTTTATATTTCATTTTGGTTCTCAATTTTTTCAAGGTCTCTGGAGTACAAAAATTGAAACTTATGGCCTGGAATCAAGCAATTTTTAGCAGAAGGTAAATGTGTTAATTTGATCAAGTCATTTGAATACAGAAAAGAAAAACTGGAAAAACTAACTTGTGGATAGTTAGAAGTGACAGGGGAACTAAGGAAAACATTTTTGAAAAAGAAGCAATTAATAGGTATAAATTTTATCATTTTATCCCACAAATTCAAGGCAGAAATCTCACTTATGTTTGGCTGACACCCAAGAGAAAATGTCCCCACTCTTACTGAAAGATAGATTAAAAACCTCACTTTCCTGTGACCTAAACCCATACATAAAATGTGAAAAACTATAATTATATCAGCTTTTAGCACTTTAGCTTTTAGTAGGGTTACTTACCTAGAGGCAATAGGCAGCAGCCAGAGCTTTTTTTTTTCCCCAAACACTTGCTGGAGATTCTTCACAAAGCCAAGATTGAATCCATTTTTATCTGGGCCATTTTGAAACACTGGAGCTGAGAAAGCCTCTGCAAACAGAGGCAATTTCAGTGGAGAAAAAAAAATGAAAATCAATGCCAAACACTCTGAAACAGGGTTGTTCATCTTGTAGCCATCTAAAGACAATGTGATTTAATGGATTATAGAGATACAGCACTACAAAGTTTCAAAATAATGTTTTTTTTTCCCATTTTGCAAAGCCTGTAAAGGCTTTACAACTGAAGACAGGAATTTGGTTGTGCAACTGAACCTAGAGAAGAGTCAAACCAACCCACAATGGGTTGTTTCATCCAGAGAATGGAGTTAAGAGATGTTTCTGTGAGAGTTGATGAAATTCAGAGGGTAAAAGTTTCTAGGTAAAAAAACTGCAGAATGAAGTAGCTTGGCCTTCAATGCATATTCCAGAAGTGGCACTGCAGATTTAAATCACCTCACTCGTTAATGTTATAATGAGCAAGCACTAGGGACAAACAACTGCAAATAAACTCTGGGTTCTGGTGAGGCATAAAATTAAGAAAAGAGAGGAGAGAAGAACCTTGAGTGCCTTAGGAACAGCTCGATCTTCCTTCTCAGCTGCTGCACAGGTCTGATGTTTAGGGATAGATGAGCTTCAGTGCCCCATGAAATGACTTTTGAGGTAAAGAACTAGATAAAATCAGAATATTTGCTCACTCTTGATCGTGTCTGTTTTGTCACAAAACTTTATCCCAAAAGCTTTGAAATTTGAACATTTATCTAAGGAAAGGCAAAGAACTTTAGGTAAAATGATACTATTTTAGATGATAATTTCTTTGGTTTTACAGTCACAACTTCTTTGCCTTTATCAGTAAAGATGGACACTGTGTTTCCCAAGCTCACCAAGCTGGCTGGGATGTACCCCATCACAGGAACATAACAAACCCTTATTCCTGAAAAGCTGCACTCATTTCACAGCAAATGTAATTTTACATATGCATAACACACACTTCTATAATTGGACTTCTACACTTTAAGGCTCTGGTTTCCCTAACAAAGCTTTTGTCACACCAGCTAATAAATGCAGCTCATTTGCAATGACAAATTTCTGCAGCTTGTACCAAGATCTTAAATCTTCCCCCCCTCATAAACCAGCAGGAATGTACAGAAATAGAACAAATGCCCTTTTTCTTCTCTTTCTTTTTCTTGTTACAGCACCTTTGGTGTATCTTACTAGAAGGAACAGGCAGAAGAGCCTTACCTAGAGTGGATCTGTTCCTGCTGACGAGCCAGCAGTGGTAGCCAAACAGAAACATGAGGCTTACAAAGAACATGATTGCCACGAAGAGAAGGAAAAGGATGTGAAATTTGGAACGTCCATTAGTCAGCTCACCCTGGAAAGGAAAGCAACACAGAACAAGTGACAGGAACAAATTAAGGATGGAAATTATTTGTACTTAGAAATACAATTCTAAAACTCCTATTGGGAGTTCTCAAACTTTTACAGACAAAATTCAACCTTACTATAAAAAGCAAAAAGAGACAAAGAAATGAATGTGGTTCATTTCCCCTCCTGTACCACAGCACAAAGAGTGGGGGGTGTTATTAACTCTTGGTATGGTTCAGAGCCAGCCCACCACAGCTGCCCAGGTGGGCATGAGGAACACCCTGGGAAATGAGCATGAGCTCTTGAAGCCCTCATTAAGGTCTGCTGAGTTTCCTGTGCATACATTAAAATTCTGCACCTTGCTCAAGGTAAGCCCAGAGAAACCTGCCCTCCACATCTGCATCTATGGGGGGGTGTTAGAACTGTGCACAGATGGATGTGGAAAGTTTAAAAGCCAAGTGGGACTTCTCCAGCAGAAGAGCCAGGTACCAGAGGTGCCCAGCAGTGACACAGGAAGGTTCTGGGGACCTCCATGGCTCAGGGCTGTGTGTGAGGAACAATTAGTACACAGCAAAGGTACTTAAACACAAACAGACAGAGTTATTGAGCAGAGGGGACAGAAATAGAGGCCAAGGGCCAAGGGCCAGTGTCTTACTGGAGCTGTCAGCTGGCCTTGCTTGCATAGAAACAATCAGCAGTAACAGCATAAAAGCCTCCTTTGGTTCACTCAGTTTTTTAAATTGAAAAAGGAGGCCTATGGGGGTTAGAAAATGAACATGGTTTTTTGACACGTTTTTTCTTTTCAGTAAATATGTACAAATCATTGCCAGAATCCTACACATCAATGCCAGACTTTCCAAGGGACACCCATGCAAACACAAGGACAGGGAAGGAACAGAAGCTCTCTGCCAGAAAATAATCTACAGGCTGAAATTCCTTGCTTCTTGCTTTGTGCATTTTGCACATCTAACAGGAGGTGGACGCCCAAAGGGCCCAGGAAACACCTCCCAGGAAAATGCAGCCCCTTCCTTCACTGCCTGAGAACAACAAAGCACAGAGAGTCACTGAAGCCCACGAGACTGACAGGAGACGAAAAAGTAACTGGATTTCATGACTTACTGTCCAATACTTAATGAAATACTTGAAGACTGTTGCAGCAATATACAAGCAATACAACAAAGAATAGGCTAAGAACAGTAGAAAGAATTTGTAGTTAGAAAATCCAATGCAGTTATTCACCCTGGAGGACAAAAGCAAAGTTGAAATCAGGATTTGTGCAGCACACAGTGGTTGTAACACAACGAGCACGACCAGGTTTGGGGGCTTTGAAAGGCCCGGATCACACCACCGAATTTGCCAATAAGCAGCTCCCCTCAGTGGCCAAAAGGGAACAGAACTGTTGGCTCTGCTTCCCTCTCAAACCCTTCCTGTGGGCCAAGGAGAAGCGCAGCTCAGATTTTTGGGATTGTTTTGAGGTTGGCACCACAGACAAATGGGTCACAGAGGCAGGAGCTCCTTCCTCCTCTCTGGGTCTTGTCTGCCAAGGGAATCAGAGCTGGGAGTTCTGTGCTACTTTCTTCCTTTGCAGACCTCAGGAGCCACCTCACCCCTGCCTGTTTGCTTACATACAGCCCAATTAACCCCACACTTGGTTAGAATTCTCCATGCACAGGACAGCTCTAGAAAGGAACACGGGGATGTACAAAAATCCATAGTGGGTGTTTGTGTCAGAACTCAGGTTTGGAAAATCATCTACTATTTTGATAACCAAGAGGGTTCAGGTAGGGAAATGTTCGTGTAGTTTCTGAATTCTTAAATTTTCCTTTTTTTAAAAAAAGGAGGAATTTAAGAAATTTAGTGGCAGCAATTCTGAAAGGTGGAAAGCTCAGTTATTCCATGCAGCTTTCTGCACAGACTGTCTCTGATCAGCATCAGTTCAGAAACAATCCATGTGGAAATGTTGTTATTGGAAGCACCCCAAGTACAGCTGAAACACTGAGACAGCCCAAAGGAAAGGCTAAGCTGGAGCCCTTTTAAATTTAAATAATAGTTAATGAGTGTATTAGCAGTTGGGGTTTAAATTTTATTAATATAATAGCATTTTTACACATGGGTTATGGAGCAAACATGAATGATTTGTTAAAATTTAATTTCAGGCAAATTTTAAAGTGCAATTATTTTATAATTTTCCCAAACTCAAGAGATGAATGGGCTAAAATGTGAGAGGCATACAGACATGAGAGGCATACAGAAATATATCTAAGTAGCCTTTCCTTTCAGAAAACCACAAACCAGTATCTAGGACATACCATGGACAGTGATGATCCATTTTTAGCACACACCTGCAAAGGACAAAAAAGGAAAATGGAAGATTTTTAATTGGTACTTCATTACCAACTGCAGGTCAACAGCAAAACTTTGATTTTTGTGAGGTTTGTACACGGTAGACACTCAAAATTATGCTGTCTCTAAGTTTTTTAAGGTAGATATAATTTTAAGATGGAACATTTCTTAGAGTTTGAAGACCAACTAATGTCCTTGGGTCGATAAAGAGACAAGAGAATGATTTCTGCCCTAGAGCACTGCTGGCTGCAGCTGGAACAGAGAGCCTGGGGAACCTTTTTGTGTAAAAAGACACATGAAGGAGCAGCCCACTCACAGAACCTTGTGGTGACTGCACTGGGGTGAAGGACAGCCCATGACTTACATGGCACAAACAGAGCAATGGTGACAACGATCAGGTTTGATCAGCTGGCATCTGTCACAGAACCGAATCCCTGGAATTAGAGACAAATTAACACAAAATAATGGAAAAATGCTCTTTTTTTCATGTCTTAGTTGATACTGTGCTCATTTTCTAACTATTCTTTTTTTTCCTCCGTCACTTCAGCAGGTGAGCTGGTGTTTGCTGCCAGGTCACAATCAGGTAAGCTCATAATTCTGCTGGAGACTTGCAGATGGGGCAACAATCAGTGAAAGCATAAAATCATAGAACCATGGAATGCTTTGGGTTGGCAGGGACTCTAAAGTTCAACATGTTCCATGTTCCTGCCAGGGGCATGGACACATCCCACTATCCCAGGTTGCTCCAAGCCCCATCCAACCTGGCCTTGGACACTTCCAGGGATCCAGGGGCAGCCACAGCTTCTCTGGGAACCTGTGCCAGGGCCTGCCCACCCTCACAGGAAGGAATTCCTTCTTAACATCTATCCCAAACCTACTCTCAGCTCAAAAGTGGCAAACCAAAGCTGCACACTTGCATCCACATTTACTCAGACTACCTACATTTTATTTTGATAATTCCCAATTTATTCCAGTTCTCTACTTCAAAATTCTTCAGCTTGCCTGACAGAAACAAGCAGGTCAGAGCCTCCAATATGAACACAGATTTCTTTAAGCTGTGGAGGGAGTGCAGCAGGCTTCTAATCACTGAACAAAGTCCAGAAAACTGATCACAGAAGTATGTCCTGCCTCTCTAAGCCAGACTCCATTTTAAGTAAAAATTAGGACAGATTTGGTTATTCTATTGCTATTTCTAAATACAGACAGCACATGTGGGCTTATGGACTGTAAATCCAAAGGGCAACGTCTTTCTTCTCAAAGGCAGCACGTGGCACTGCACTGAATTTGAGGGTTCAAGGCTGTTTTTGTTTTCCCTGAGAGCAAGGGAGAGTCAGTGGGTTTCTGGGAACGCTGTTGGTCAGCAGGATCCTGTGAGTGCCAGCCCGTGCTGCTGGGGTGTGTGGGGGTGGATGTGGGGCCACTGTGCTGGGCTGACCTCCATTCCCTGTCCTCGTGTACACCGGCAGCTTCCTGGCGATCTCGGCGAGGATCTGCCGCTGCACCTCGGGCCTCTCCTCGTTCTCATAGCGCTCCTGGTCAGCGTAGGACATGTGGAACTGCGAGCAGAAGGCACCAGAGGAGCAGTTACCCACGGGGAGCAGAGAGCATTTCACACACAGGTGAGTTTGGAAATGTTTTTATCTCCCACTCCTGAGATTCATGCAGTGGGAAAATGTGGTTGTTAAGACAAAGGGAGGTAGTGAGTGCTGGAGAGCCAGAATACTGAGAGACACATCAATAAGAAATGAAAAAGTGAAATTAAGGCTCATAAAACAACTTACTAGAATTGCTCCTATAGCTGTCTTAGATGAATACCATTACTCACCTTTATAACACATTCAGCACCTCTCTGGTGAACAAGAACCTTTATATTTTTAAATTTTTAAAACTGGGATTAGTTGTTATTTATAAATTTACATTCTTGTAATCAGGATCAGAACAAGGCTGTGTATATTTGGAGTGCCACACAAATATTGACCTTATTCTGTTGCCTCAAACTGAGGGTTTTATTAGTATTTCAGAGAGGTAAAACAAAATGTGAAAAAAAATAAAATCTACCAATCCAAGCAACATGACAGAGTAAATATTTGGGTGAAAAATAATTAAAACACATTTCCCTCTGGCTCTCCTCTCCAGATCAACTAGACTGAAGGATTTTTAAGTTTTCTTTAACATCTCTGCTTCTGTTTTGCAAGGAATGAAAGGTGTTGGCTCTCTTACCTTTTTGCCTGGTTGTATTGGGAGAGTGAAAACAGACTTCCAATATGTCCACACAAAGAGCACAAAGAGAATATGGAATACTACAAGATAGGCCACTAAAAACAAAACAAGAAAAGAAAAAACAGAAACAGAGCAATGACTTCTTAAGCAAAGGTTTCATCCATGATGGGCATAATTCAAATTTTTCACAACGATGTCAAAAAAAAAAGAAATGAAAAGAAAAAAGAAAGGAAAATACAGATGTCCATCCAGTGCTACCCATTACTGCAGTCCAGCTAAACCTTATGGCTCAGGGTCAGCAGCATCCCAGAGCTCAGGGTGACCAATCTCAGAGCCTTCCCTGCTCCACCTGATCCCACTCTGTGGGTGAGGAAGATGCAGCTGTCAGAGAATTGTCCCACAGGGCAGTGACAACCCTGTGTCCCTAGGAATGACAGGATTCCTGTCTCTTCCCCACATCCCAGGCACAAGCCCAGCAGAACTGGCTGTGTAAAGGTGAGTTTTGCAATACTCCAGCACTTCCCAGTATTGGGGTTCAGTTGCTGTTAAAAGCAGTGGGAAGCAGAGTGTGCACTGCCCATTCCTGCACCACGTGCTTCTTGTGAGAGCAGAAGGAAATAATATGAGCTTTGCATCACCAGGAAAAGTCAAATTTCTTATTGAACATCTTTTACATTTGCCACAGTTGATACAACAAATCAGGAAAACTTCCCTCAAATTGAGTAAAATAAGGCTTGTGATTACTGAGGAAGAATTGCCAGAATTGTGTCCTTCAGCTGCACAGATTATTTGCCATTTCTTTAACACTTACCTCATTAAGACATTATCAAAGTTACAAGATTGTTATTGCAATGAAATGATGTGTTTAAATAAAACTATCTTGTTTCCCCCGTTTCATTTAAGATTCAAATTCTAGAAAATAAGATTAAAATAACTACTTGGAAAGAGAAATCTAAAATTCAAACACTTCTTAACTATGTCAAAACACTTCTTTTCCTGTGTGAAAATTGGTAAAAAAGGCCAAATGCATCAGTGAGACTTTCTAATGAGATAGCAAATGATGGGACACATCTCACAAGGATGTGATGGACTGTGGGAAGGAGCTGTGAATCACAGCTAAGTCATTCTCATGCTCCAAGCTGGTTTGAGATGTTATCCCTACACTACAGGTGGAGCTGAGCCATTTTTAATTAACATGGAAGGAGATAAATCTTGCAACAGGTTTAATTTTGTTGATCAGCCCAGCAGCACATTAGAGGAAGCTGACCTGGAGATGCACTAACGGATTAGGCAACTATTAACTTTCTTCTGCTGAGTAGACATTAACATCCTGCTTTCTGCAGTTTCTCTGTAGCAATTTCAAACATTAGAACTGCTCTATAGGGGAAAGAGAATTTACTGGATGCAGCAGTCTGGAGGATCTTTAAATGTCAGCTGGCACTGTTCTTTATGGAACAGCTTACAACTACACCTACTTCTGTCCTTTATAACCTCTGAAGAAGAAAGTCACCAAGAGAGCACCTGGATTAGCCAAAAGCATCCAAAGCACCTCCAGGAAAGAAGAGGAAGAATATTAAAATAGCCACTGACTCCTTATTCTTAGAACATGGCTGTTACTTCCACCAACACACCGGTCTGAAGAGTGTCACTGAGCAATCCTACCGTGTTGTGACTCAGGATCTGTTAGTGGGCACCAGAACTGAGAGAAAAAGCTCATCAAAAATAGCTTTCAGCTTTCACTGAAAGGTCAAATGGAACCAGGTGGGCTGCAGATGGGAACTAGTATTTTCTGTTTGTCTTGTAAAATCAGCTCTGGAAATGTGAAAGGGAAAGGGAGAAGAGGCGTGTGGGTGTGCACAGACACACACAGCTTTTCCTGAAAGAGTCAGAGGGATCAAAGCCTTTCCATGTTCTGCCCAGACTGTGACTAAACAAAACATTTCCCAGTGCACCCAGAAGGTGCAGCCTGCTCTGAGTACCTCAGGAGGGTGCAATTACAGGAAGGAAACACTGAAAGAGGATGTACCTTTAAAAAAATGACAGCAGATATTTCTGATATTTCAGATAGAACAGTTGTGAGTTCTTTAACACAAGGATCGAATGGCAAATAATAAATTATCACACGTACCTTTCTCCACAGGGTTGCTCACAGTCACTGGAAAAGAAAAAATAAATGTGTGTTCACAGAGGAAATATGAATCCCAGAGAAGTTTGTGACAATTAACATTTCAATGTGAAATAAAGCCATTTTAGGAAAAATGTTCAAATTCAAGAGGCAAAGAGAGAACCCACAGATCAGCATCAAACCAAAAGCATCCGTAACAACTCTTCTTCACTCTCACACACACCCACAGCAAGATGTTCAGTCACTGTTACTTGTGCTGTGTTTTCCCTGCTTATAAAATATATTCTGTATATTTTGCATTAGAAATATGACAAAAGCAATCCGCTGGTGACAGTGAGAAGATCACCAGGGCTCCTCTAGCACGTGCCCAAGCTGCATCTCTATGCATTTACCACATACTTGCAGCTGCTTTCCACTGGTCTCCAGGTGGTCTTGACCCTCCTCTGTAAGCACTGTCCCAAAGCATTTCTGCATCAGTAGGATTAAAAAGTTATAAATCTCTCAGCTTTGGCCAAGTCAGCAACTGCAATGACTTCGTAGTTTTTACATTTCTTACCAGCAGAAATTTTACAACCCCTTCTTACTTCACCATAGTGAGAGAAAAGCCCCTACTAACAGAAGCCCTTTGAGCAACCAGCAAAAGGTGCATTGTTCAATGCCTTCTTCTTGTGACTATTTGAAAATCCATCCATTACTTTAAAAGCCAGCATCCAAGTTTAACAGAAGAGACAAGGACAGCTTTCTTGAACTGAAAACAGAGAGTTCTGTGATGTTTTGACAGCGTTCCATGGAAGACAAAGCTCTGTGACACACAGAAATACAGACAAAAAAAGAAATGGAATATTTTTGTGTCTCTGCCCACTCAATTTCAGGTAAACAAGACTGTTAGGAAACATTTAGTTTTTCCTTTGGTTTTCTGTCAATCAAGCTATGATGAGCTTTAAACAAACACTGTCTGGCTCCCTCCTGACCACACCTGCAGCAGGGCCTTGCTAAGGATTTTACCTGAGAAAAAGAGCACAAGCACAGATGAACCACAAAAGGTTCTGTGGCGGGATCATTGTTGTCACTGTGGCAGCAACTGCCAGCCAAACAGGAACTCTGGCCTCCTCCTGTGACTCACTGGTCACCCCAGGCACTGAGAGCTCAAACCCAGCATCAGGAGGTGCCTCCCAGACATCACTCTCACAGCATTTCCAGTGCTCTACACAGCTGAAAATGCAAACCAAGATTCCAGACAAAGCATTCAGTATTTACAGGCTCACAGCAGCTGAGAAGAGGCAGCCAGCTCAGCAAGCCTTGCTGTGTTGGAAATGTGGGGAGAGACAATGTCCTGGTTAGCAAGTGACAGCACAGGCCAACAGTTCATGCTCAAATCCTGAAATAATTCAGTCATTTCAACTTCTGCATAGATAAACTCCTCCACACACCAATAAAAGAGATGAGAGAGAAATGGGCCAAAAAAACAGGTGGGTGTGGGCAAATGAATGATTTTAAGCTGTGATTTCAGGCAGTGAGCTGAGCTCCTGCCAGCTGAACCAGCACTTGCAGAGCAACACAGCCCCAATCCAAACCTCACTCAAATCACCTGAGTCTCCTCTAGCAGCTGCACTGAGACCTGGGATCAGCCCGCGTTCAGCTTATGGAATTTGCACAGAACGTTTCAAAAGACTGACAGCATTTCAGGAAAATAATCCCCATTTTTTATCACATGTTCTAATGACAGTTTACATGCACCACTGAGATACCATCCCATGTGAATTCTTGAAAGAAACAGCCCAAAGTCTCAGAGATGGGATAAATATGATGAAGCGTTTTGGAGCTTTGTCAAGCTGCTGATTAGAACAGACCAAAAAAGCTGCATTTCATTCTAGTTCCCATTGAGAAAAAACAACAGGTCTCACTGCACTGCCGACCCTAACAAACACCTGATTTATGTTTGCTGTGCAGCACCAGAAGGCATCTCATGCCCCAGAAACATCTCAAACCATCCTTTCTGGGACCTCTGGTTTCCTTTATCTGCCTTACTCTATCCTGGGGAGCCACATCTCCTCCTGACAATTTCACAAATCCAGGCTTCCAGCTCTTCTCTCCATCAAACCGGGGAACTCTTTTTTTTCAGTAGCACACTGAACCAGAAATAACAAACATAAGAAAGTTTGCAACTTACTATACAGTTCAATTGCTACATTAAATATACAATTACTAGCCAGCATAAAGCTTCCTCTTCTAAAAGGCAGTGTTTTCTGTGCTACTGTAACAACTCCAACCCTGAGTGGGATTTCATGTAACCTCCTTCTTTCCTTTTCAGAATATAAACATAAAACGATTGTAAGGCAGGGCACAAACTGATGTTTGTAACTGTTTTGCTCATAAATCACATCTGGACGTTATCAAAGCTCATAAATGACATCTGGACGTTATCAAATCACAACAACACTGGCTTTCACTGTGGGATCACTCTCCCAGCCCTCTCAAACGTCCCCTCTCCGCTGCCAGGAACACACAAAACAAGGGCTCATGACTAACAAACAGCACCCACAGCCCGCACCAGCCCGGCCGGGGCACAAACCCTGTGGGAAACAGGGCAGCACGCCCTAAACCCCCTCATTAGTCCCGAAAAGGACTCGACTCGTATTAAAGTGTTTCTCGCTGTGCACGGATCACTGCCGGGCTCGGAGCCTCGGGACACCGCGGGCACCTGGGCGGGCGCGGGGCCCCGCGAGGAGGAGGAGGATGAAGAGAGGATGAGGAGAACGAGGTGGAAGGGGAGAAAGCGAGGAAGAGGAGGAGGAGGAAGGGAAAAAAGAAGAGGAGAAGGAGGAGGAAGAGGAGAAAGAGAAGGGGAATGGCCCGAAGCCCCCGGCCCGCCACGTCCCCCACCCGCTGCTCCGCGGGGGCCCCGGCGGCGCCGAGGCGCGGCCCGGGGCGGGCGGGCCCCGCGGGGCGCGAGCAGGCGCTCACCGAGGCAGAGCTCGCAGACGTATCCGTAGTAGGACCAGAGCAGGAGCAGCGCGATGAGCAGCACGGGCAGCCAGGAGAAGGCGCGGCGGCAGCAGCGCAGCCCCCGCCACAGCGCCATCCCGCCGCCCTCAGCGCCGCGCATCGGCGCGCGGCTGCGCGGGCTGGCCCGGGACCGGCGCGCTCGGCGCTCGGCTGAGCGGCCTGCGCTCAGCGGCGCCCCCTGGCGGGGCGGGCGGGCGGTGCCGCTCGGGGCGGGTCCCACCTGAGGGACCTTTACTCCAATACTTTACTCAAAACCTTTACTTTTCCCTCAGAATCCGCCCGATCCCCGCCTTGGTGCTGTTGGCGAGGGCAGGGAGGTGATGCCGCCCCTCTTCTCAGCCCTGTGGGGCATACCTGGGGCGCTGTGTGCCGTTCCGGGCTCCGCCGCACAGTACACCCGGGGCTGGAGCGTCTCTGAGGGGGAAGGCTGAGGGAGCTGGGGCTCAGCAGCCTCGGGAGGAGACGGCTCATTAATAAATATCTAAAAGGAAGTGTCAGAGGATGCACCAGGCTCCGCTCCCGGGGCCCAGCAATAGCACCAAAGGAACGGGCAGAAGCTGATGCTCAGAAAATTTCAGCTGGACATGAGAGCGAGCTTCCCTGGGCAGTGCCCAGCCCTGAACAGAGACCAGAGAGGGGCTGGAATCTCCTGCCTGGGGACATTCCGGAGCTCTCTGGACACAATCCTGTGCCCTGTGCTCTGGGATGGCTCTGCTGGAGCAGGGAGGTGACACCAGATGGACCCAATGTGGTAAATCCTGAGCCATCCCGGGATCTCGTGGCGCTGTCCTGTCCTCTGCACAGACAAAAGCTTGGCATTGCTCTCCAATCCCCTCAGCACACACCTAGGAGTATGTAAATATATATATATATATGTTTACAAACACACATATACAAGTGAATATATATAAAATATTCGCTTATTGCTGTGGAATATTCAGGGGAGGATCAGATTCCAGACAAGTCGTGGAACAAAAGGAGTGCCCTCTCCAACATGGTTTTTAATGTACAAAAAAGAAAACAAAAATAATCCCCCCGCCCCAGACTGCCCCACAACCCCCTCTAAATTCCAGCAGGAATTTCCTCATTCCCTCTCTCAGTGATTTGAGTTGCAGCTGCAGGTGATCAACTCCACTCTATCACATCTGGTAAGGACACTCGTTTTCTCACCAAGAGAATGACTTATCTGACAGAATGTTCTTCTGACAAACCCCTGGTGTAATTTGTGACACTTTCTGGTCACCTCTTTGTTCAGCAAGGTTTTTTTCCCCTCAGAATTTGTTCTAAAACTTCCCTTATTGGGATCACACTCAGAGCTGTGCTGCCTCTACCAAGCCTTTTCTCTTTTTGACACCACATTTGCCATTCTCCTGCCCAGATCAACGAATTAAGACATCACCCATAAATCCTCTGACTACACCTGTAATTCCATATTTAGTTCTCTCAATATTTTAAGATGGGTATGATCTACAACCCCTGTTTTTGACAAAAAATCTGTTCACTACTGAGCTGACAACTGTCTTAACCTCTTCTCTACCCTGCTCAGGCTATAAAATCAGTATAATCCTCTTCTCCAGGCTTCTAAATTCTTTCTTTAATATAAAACCTGAACGTTTTGGCACTTGTTTTAATTTTCTGTGTGTGGTTGAACTTAACCAAGATTTTGGGTAGCTGTAGCAAAAGTGCTTTGCAGATAGGATAACATAGGTTGGCTTGAGCTGCATGTAACCCTAAACTAGAAATATATATTTATTTTCATATTACGTAATATTAAGATTATATTTATTTATATATATACATATACATATGAAAAGCCTCCTCTCAGGAGACTGAGGAAGAGGATCTAGAACACATACACTCAAAGTTTTGAGGATTTAGGAGATGTGAGTGCCCCCTGCTTTCCCTCCTTGCCCCACTGTAAGTGCTGAGAAGGAATATTTTTGCCAGCAATATATTTTATAATCAGTAAGATTTAAAAATCACTCTTGTGAGTTAAATCACTCCCTGAAGCAAATCACAGAATCTCCTCTCTTGAGATAGATGGGATGAACAGCACATCAATGGGACATTTTCCCTTCATATTCCTGTAAAACAGGAAGGCACCTTCCCAACAGACAGCAAAGGAGCATGCAAAAGTGAGAGCAGACTGTGTCAGATAAGGCCTCTGCAAATAAAGTTAAGACTTTTTCTTTGGTTGAACAACCAGTATTTCTATGTTCTCTAAGGTCCACATGATTATTCTCAAAATTCTTTTGTTTCCTGGGCTTCCATAGGAGACTTAGTTATATAAACACGAGCTCATCTGAGGTAAGATTCCCAAATACAGCTCTTTAAAACAAAGCAATCAGGTGACCTTAAATCTTGTGATTCTTAGGATGTATTTCTGCACTTGTGGTTCTGCTGGTAGCTCCCCATTTGAAAAAGCTGGAGTGAGATATAAGTGGGATAAGGCACCTTGTGCCCTTTCCAGAAATCAACACTGCAGGTGTTATTCAAAATAAATATTAAATTTAAATTGACCTTCAGCCAATTGTAAAAGTAGAGAAAAAGCTCTCTGAGTGTGCAGCCTGGTTGGACTCCACAGAAACTACGGAAGTGGGATTATCCTAAATAACATCCCTATTTTAAATTTAACCCTGACCTTGAGCAGTTTCCTGCTGAGACACATTTCACACAACTTTAAACAGGGAGGCTTCTGCAGAGTTCAGGAAGCTGTGATTGCACCCACGGTGTAACTACACCGTTTAAAACTACTGGCACAGACTGCAGAAAAACCCCAAGCCCCAGCAGCTTTAGGGTGATTTAAATAAGGCTCATCATCGCTGGTTCTTCTTGAAAAACAAATTGTTGGGTGCTTAAAGAAAGGAAGATGATGGTGACTCACCAGTGGCAGAGACACTCTGGGCATCAGGGAACACGTCATCCCCAGGAGCTAAAAACCACAGCAAGGCTGACAGCAGCTAAGACAGCTCTGGCATTGGTCCAAACACAGCTAAAATAAATCAGGAAACAGAAGAAATCAGGAAAGAAATGCCAGTTTTTACAATTGCAGAAACCCCCACGTGTACCAATTTCACTGAGATGCTCTTTCATGTGAGAAAATGCTTTAAAAAAATCACTCACGGTAGAAAATGCTCAGTTGTCTCGTCCTGTAAAAGAAAGAAACACAATTGGAAAATGCAGTTTGTCTTTGCAGTGCTGAATGTGAAACTATGCCTGGATTACTGTCTGAATTTCAAAATTATATTCTGATCCAGAAAACCCAAGTTGTACAATTTGCTTCCCCACTGTTCATTTCCAAATCTTGAGTCTTGGAGCTGTGGGGAAAGTCAGGTACAACCCCTGCAAACTGCAGGGAGCCAAAGCCTGGACAGAGCCAACTTTTCAAACTACTCTAAAGCAAGGGCATGTAAAATAAAGGTGTGACCCAATTGTCAAGACATATTTATAGCTGGGTAGGTTACACATGCTTTTGCTTATCAGTGACAGACATCCAAGAAGATTTGATAATCCATGAGCTAAAATGGGAACTAAACCCAACCCTGGCTGGCTCCTGAGCTCCTGCTGAGCTAAAAAAGCTTGTGAGCCCCCAAGGCTGGCCCATTTTTGTCCTTTATTGTAGGAAAACACAGCAACCCTCCCTATCTCAATCCCATCTTGGACTATCACACGCTGTACTTGTAGGTAAGGAGATAAATCTACTCTAAAATGCTAAATGTTATCATATCAGATTTGGGCTTTCTATCAAAAATGCTGCACCCCAGCTCGTGCAGAGGAGCTTTCCTAGAGCATGCAGTGAGGATTGGTACTGACCTACAAGCAAGTTGTGTTTTTGTTATAAGCATTAAGAATTCTCCACTATGTGGGATAAGCCGCCACATTTACACATTAACACCTTCCCAGAAACCCCAGGAAAAGCTCTTTTTTGTTATTTCAGCAGGATTTTGCAGCACTGTAGTGGGACTCCTGCATTTCACAGGAGTTTGTGCACACACACAATGGTCCTACCATTCCTTTATTCACATAAACCCATGGATCCTGCCTTGCAGTGGAGAAAATAAATTAGGAAACTGCTAGAACATACTCATGTAAATCAGCAGAGCCCTAATGAAGCAGGTGGAGCTCTGTTTGAACATTCAGTTTTAAGATTTCTCTTCAGCTTTCAGACAAAAGTTACACTTAGACAATTAACTTCCCATTAATATTAAACCAAAGTGGATTGACTTTTTCCCTTCAGGTTTCTCAGCTTTTTTTTGTCCTACCCAGCAGTAGCAGCCCTGCCAAGCTGCAAGGGGTGTTTGCTCTTTGTCATCACCTGCATCTGCTCACTCCGATTTCTCATCTTTCCCATCCCCCACTGGAACATTTTCTCCTAATTTAACGTGGAAATACGGGCAGGATATATGGAGTGTGTCTGACAGAACAGATTGCAATTAAAGCTGTTTAAAATAGCACAAAACTGCCACCGAGTGAAAAATTGGCCATTTGCAGTAGAATTGTTCTCATTGTTACATTGTTTGAAAGGATTTGTAAGGATTTAGGGACGTAGAGGGAGCGCTGGCACCATTAGAGGGTGCTGGAGTCCACACAATCCCAATCCACATCCAGCTCCAGAGCTGCTCGTTCTCCACAGGGACAGCAGAGCTTCAGAAAGACAAATCTGGGGATGAAAAGCCATAATCTTGTTTTGTCACGTGTATAAGCCTTGCCCAAATATCGATCGAAATATTTCCCTACAGCTGTTGTCTTCACAGACTCCACAAAGATTTATGTCTGATCAAATGCACTTATAAGATAGATTTAGGTAAAAAGTGCCATGGAATACCATAAACCTGATATTTCCTATTTTCCAAATTCTTCATTTTGCACCCTAAATAACATCCTTCTAATAAGACAGACGACAGATATTTTTTCACACCTTTTAAAAGCAAAACATTAACACAAATATCATTCTACATACTTAGAGCCAAGCTGTCTTACTCATCCCTCCTCTTCTCCTGGGATCACCAAGTGAATCCTGAATTTTTCTCACAGACATTTGTTATTTGACATTGGATTGATCACAGCAGTTGGCACTGACTCTACTGACCTGACAGAGGGGTCTTTTCGCTTTGTGAAGGAAAAAGGCCTTCCTCACACAGTGCCCTTAGAGAAGGAGAGATGTGGAGAGAAACTACATCCAGGGAGGTTCCTCTGTGATGTCTTAAATCTCTGTCTTTTCAGCCAAAGGAGTCCTTGTCGCACTTGACTCCCTCAAGGGAAGAGATGAGATGAATGCTGGGACAATCCCTGGGCTGCTACAGTGCTTAAAACAGTCTTGGAATCACAGATTTCAGGTTGGAAAAGACCTTTCAAGAGTGAGATGTACACAGCAATGGAATTTCTTAGAGTTGTGTTTTAAGCCATGAAAATAAATATGCAGTCTCAGAGATGCAGAGAAGAAAATCACGTTTTTGTAACCTCATCATGTTTTGTAAACTGATTTTTTTTTTGCAAATCTTAGTTTTCTTTGTACCTGGTGGCAGTAATTTCAGAGTTGAACAGCAGTGCTGAGTGCAGCCAGGCAGCATATGCCATGTGTAATTTTTTAATTTCCTGGTAGCAGCAATTTTTACAGGCACAATAGCAGGTTTGTTTATTTTTTGTTCTTCATCAGCCCTTTTATTAACATTGTTAGATCTCCTGACTGCACCTGGCTGGGCAGTGACTGAGCATAATGGCATCTTTGCCCTGGGCTGTTGGAGATGGTGCATATGGATGGGGAAGGCAGCAGATAATATGGATGCAAATTTCAAATTACTGGTTTTATCCCTCAGGCACTGAAGGAGGAAAAATCTCAAGGAAATCGGAAGAACGACGTGGCTTTGAATTTCTGCTCAAGGTATAGACTTGAAAACACTGCTTGTGGTCCTTGCAGGGTTGTCCTTTGCAAAATAATGAACCATAAATGTATTTCAGTGAGGAGAACCTGCACCCTGTGGCTGAAAGCACCTCAGAACTGGGTTTACTAGGCAGAGCCTGAGGAAGAGCCTACACAGGATCAGGACACCAGAAATCCAAACCCATGGTCCTGCTGATGAGCCCCTGCTAAGGATCCCTGGCACAGGACTCCCTCATTTGGACTAATCAGGGTGAGGAGGAGCCATCCTTAATGAACCAAGGGAGGCAGTTTCAGCATTTGACTCAAATTCTCTTGCCTACAGAATCACTCATATGGAAAAGGCAACTGTCTTTTTCTATTTATGTAATTTTGTCTTATCTTGCTGGAGTTTTGTTTTTTCTTTAAAGGGTTTCACACTGATAACTCCCTCCATGCCCCACGGGACAGAGCTGGTGTGATTCCAGCAAGTTCACTGCCCTTCAGCCTCTGAAAGTAAAACACAAACTGAGCCTTCTGAGCTGATTTCTCAGGTTTTGCACTACCCAAGGCAGGGTCTCCCTTGGGGCAGCAGTGTCCATTCCTTCAGTACAATGATAAGTGCTGCAGAAATCTCTCAAGCATCCTGCTACTCCTTCACTAGCATGAAACAGAAATAAGCTTTGGCTTTAGGCACTTTTTTAAAATTAGTGCCATCACTACTGACAATGGATTTTCTTACTCCTTTTCTCACAGATCCGTGCCCATCTCCTGGAGGATGCTCCACTCTCATTTACATCTGAGGTTTCTTCCAAGCTTCAGAACCTGTGTCAGTCTGGTGATCAGTTTGAAAAGAGAATTAATTAAATTGGATTGCTAGAATGAATTCCACAATACCCTGGGAAATCTGATATTTGTAATCAACTATGGAACTGTTGCTAGGACACTGGAATTGTTGATTTTTTGGAAAAAAGATCTATTCAAATATTTGCCTGTCTAACGCTATGAATCCAAGATATACAAAAGTTTAGCTGGTCCTGTGAACAATTTTTTAGTGATTTCATTTATAATATATTAACTCCTGACTCAGAAAACATATGGAAAAGCCCACAAGAATCTACTACTACATGTGTAAGATATATTCCTAAAGAGAAACAAATTATAGCTGATGAATTGTTAATTCCATGACCTTTTTCCTCTGCTGCCCTATCCGAGCAGCAAGGACACACAGAAGACAATTAATATCTATTAAGAGTGTTAGATTTGGTTTGCACTTCTGACAGTAACACATCATCCCCCACAGCATAAAAAGATTTTATAACATTGAAATATAAAGGACTTGTTGATGGAGTTTGTACTACCTTTACCAGAACAACTGCACCAAAGTTCAGTGTTTACCCTCAGCTTTACCAAGTTCTTTTTCTCAGTTTCCTACCTGCAGCCCCAGGAAAAACCCTGAGCACTTTTGCTCCCTCTCAGAGCTCAACTTCAATTACTTTCAGAAAGTTTTCTCATCCTGAATTGTCATTTATCCAAGTTATAATTGTTTAATCCTTTAATCTCTTGTCAATCATGATAATCTTCCCCTCTGTTTTTCCTTTCACGATGTTCAACCACCCCAGCAGTGACAGACAGACCCCAGCACGCTTGTGGTGCACACAGGGAAACATTTTCTAGTGGGAATCATCTCAGAATGTGCCTTCTCAACTGTCCTTAGCAGGCTCTGCTTTGCTCTGTCCATAGTATTCCAATGGATGAGTTGTTCATTTTACTACATTTTAGAGATAACATCCATTTTCTTCACTATTATTTTGCCTTCAGTTCTAATACATTTCCTTTGCTTTCATTGTCTGATAGAGACTTTGGGGTAGAGAAGCTGGAGGTGTAGAGAAATCCACAACTGATGAAGTACAACTAAAGCAATCAGAAGAGAAGACCACGTTATCCACATGGCTTTATTTCTTCTGGCTGTCAGAAAGTTGGTGAAAGTTGCTTGCCCAGAAAGTGATTCCCAAAACCGTTATTTAATTCTTCACCTCTGTTTCTCCATCACTTTTTTTCCCATTCTTATTCCATTAATGTGATACTAAGGAATATTTGGTGAGTATTGTGTAATTTAAATTGTTCTCTATTCCTAGCACATGACTTCTCTCTTCTGAGCTGCCATGAGATCTGTCTTAGCTTCAGCAAATTCTATTCACTGGGATACAGCTGAGTCCATCAGCGATGAATGTTTTGTTCTCATTGTTACGAATCTCCAATAAATCCATTTCACACAAAACCAGGACACTTTCAAATACCTGGCATTGTCACTTTTAGCCTTCAATGTACAAAAAGATACAATAAGTGCAGTGACTGCTGCTGGTCAAACCCACCTTTGACAGCCCACATCCCTTTTCTCTTGCTTTACACGAGCTCCAACTCCTCTAAACTGTGACTGCGAGGGATGTGATGGGTGCTGGGAATTATGGCTGGTGACCCTGAGAAAAATGCAATTTATTGTCAATTGTCCATTCTAATCTGTGGGAAAAACAAAATACTTTTCTTGAAATGCTGTGTGAAAAAAACAAGTTTTGGCCCCAAATATTCAGAACATAATCTAACCACTCGCTTCGCTCTTCCCTCGCAGCGCCGATGAGCCCCCAGAGTGCTCATAAATATTGGCAGAGCAAAGGAGGCAGGGTTTTGCCAGCTTTTTTCCCGCTGAATTGTAGTTAGTGTTTTTTAACATAGTGATACATAACAACGCCCTTAATGCTGTTCCTTGGAACTTGGGCCTGAAATTCTGTTTCAACTCACTGAGGTCCTAGGACATGGAGATATTGCTGCCAAAAAATAGTTAATGCCTGTGCTGGTAGACCCCAGGAAGGGGGGCCTCTGCATTTCAAACAGCTGCTCTTCAACTGGAGCAGGAGGAGAAGAAAAAAAAAAGAGGTTTTGAACTTTCCAGTTTTATTCACTTTTGTCCCACGTACATCAGTGAGATCTGCATTTAAATGTAGAGTTCAAGGTACCAGAGTTCTAAAATTTCTATAAAATCAGTTTTTGTGTCTGTACCAAGCTCTGTTCAGACTGAGACGTACATGGAAAAAAGCAGCTGACACATGCTGCAGACATATCCTCCTAAGGCATCACAGAAGGCTTTGCTTTCAATAATTAATTCATGGCCAGTTCGTTATTATATTGAAATCTAAAATGTCATTTCAGCTTGACTGATTTTTACCTCTTTGTCTGGACACTTTCCAGATTAACACTCAGGTTATTTAAAGAGAAGTCCTGTGAGTGAAAAAATGAGATGGAAGTGGAGATATAGATCTTGTTTTATCCCCATGGTTTTATCAGTCACAACTTCTGATCTTCTCAGCCCCTGATCTCTTTCCCAGCCATCAGTTTTACTTGTCAAGTCTGTTCCTGACATTTGTAGCAGGGCACAATTTGCTTCCTTCCATTTTCTTCTAGGACCCCACATATTTTGGGATACATGGAGAGAACAGAGGCAGTGACTGCTCTGAACCACAGATGACAGCTGGATCCTGAGCACACTGAGTGGAAGTTTGTGAGATGCTGACTGCTATGGAAACAACACAAATCCCAGAGCTGGATCCTCAGCACATCAAATCTCAACTTGTATGTTTAAAGTGTTGGACTTCTCAGGCTTGCTGTGTTGTTCAGGACCACAGCCCAAACATGGAATATTGTGCTGTTTTTCACCCTTTTAGTTTGGTTGAAGTTCTTTCTCCTAACAAAACCTTTTCATCCCAAATTGAAACTACAGCTAGTGCAGCCTTCTGAGCCTCTAATGAGATGTGGTTGTGGAAATCCTCAAGACCAGTGAGTTTGAATCCTAAAACTTATTTGTGTTTATGTAGAGGAAATATGAGAAAGCATATTTTGACTAATGGTATCACCCTAGAGAGAAACACACTTGTTATAAATATGTTCCATTGCAGTTGCTGGAAATCTAACAAAATTGCCATAAACAGGACTTACATCAATGTTTCTGCTTGACCTTTCTGGGAGAATGAAAGTACCTTCTGGGAATGCAAAACAAATGAATTTTTTGGAAACAAAATGAGTAACACAGCCCTTCCTCTTTATAAAATGGAGCCCTGATATAGCTGCTGCTTAGTAACAGCTCCTCCAAACGATCCATAAAACACCAGATGTAAAGGTGTGCACGTGTGCGGCTCCACTCCAGGCTCTGATGCAAAACTCAGAAACACTCATGCTGAGGGAAGAAGAATTGGAGATTTTAGATGAATAGCAGTTTCCAAATGAGAACCATACCCTTCCAGCCATGGATAAGCTGTGCAATCACCTCCCCTGCCGTGGTTTCTGCTGGGTGATGTGGTGGAGCTGTGATAGCTGTCGCATCCCATCTCCCAGTTAGCTCTCTTCTGCATTTTCCCCTTAGGGAAAAGATGTCCTGTCTGGCACTGAAAACCTGCTAGAAATAGCGTGATAAAAACCCACACGTTTTGAGAATGTGGTTAACCTACAAAAACAACTATCAGCACCAGAAAAATCAAATATATTTAATAAGACCAGACGGGTACTGAGATACTTAATGCAAATAATAGTCAGTGTTTCTGCCCATAATTAAATATCACAGATAAATGTAAATGCAGAACTGAACTAGCAGTAAGAAAATTGCACTTTTCCCCCTTCAGGCATTATTCCAAATAACCTGTTAAATTGAATTAATTATCATGATCCATAGAATCCTGAGTTGGAAGGGACCCAAAAGGATCATCGAGTCCAGCCCCTGGGATCTAAATTAAAGCACTCCATAATATCTTATACAAATAGTTGAAAAGACTCTTTAGTACTGCTACCAAATCCCATTTTTTATACCCATTCCTAGCAGGTGCAGAATGCTCACATAAGGAATGCTATCAGCCTACAAGTGTAACAAAGCTCTGGGGGATTCCTCATTTCTGGAGCCAGTGGCCACTGAAGCAGTTTGGTCCCTTCCTCAGCTCCTCTCCTTGGTGAAATAAGAAATTTGAATCCTTCTTTGCAAAATAAAGTCCCTCATACAGTTTCTTCTAAAGAAAGATTCTAATTCCAATCCCAGTTGGAATTTCTGATGCATCCTTTACCCGACAATTACAAAAAAAAGATGATACTGAGATCACCACTCTTTGTCAGAGCCTGACAAAGCAAAGTGAGCAACTGCCAGCCCTGCTCCCAGAGCATCCTGAGCAGATCCTGCATTGGCAGGGCAGGTTTGCAGCCAGCCCAGAGCATCCTGAGCAGATCCTGCATTGGCAGGGCAGGTTTGCAGCCAGCCCAGAGCCTGCCAGCCACAGCACAGCTCCAGTGCAGCTCTGCCTTGGCTCTTCCTTGGTGCCTGCTGCCACCTGAAGCAGGCAGAGCCAAAGGCTGACTCTTGCCCCCTTCAGAGAAAAATCTCATCCTTCACACAAGTCATGCACTGGTGAGGGGGTTTTACAGCAGTGCTTGTGCAATCCCTACCCAACACACACTGTTCAGATTTTCTGAAGCCACCAGTAGATAGAGTCATTCCTGCTCACCCCATCCTACAGCTCCCCTCTCCTTCCTCTCTCTCTGCACAACCACATGTTAAAATTAAGTGGGTCTTAACAGGTCCATAAGTGGGATATACCCAAGTGTTTCCAATTTACCCTCAGTGAACTTGAATGGAAAACATTTGAAAATGAAATTCTGGGTGAAATCTCACAGCATTGCTGCAGCATATGGAGCCAATTTCAAATAGCACTTTGATAATGTCATGATCTGTTAGAAAGTGTTCACCTTATCCCAAAGATATTACAAACTCAGTTGCCTCACTCAGTGTATCTTCATCTTATGATCCATACGAAAGCTATTTAGTGGATTGTGAAATATGAACTTTGGCCGGAGCTAATTTAAGAGAGATCGTTACACTAGTGATGGTGCAGCTTGTTTCTTCTGTGAGTTTTATATTATTCAACTGTTCACAGCTAGTAAATTCACATCTAATAAGCTGCAAAAGTTATCAGATGAAGCACAGCCCATTGTAATCCCCACATGAAGCAAATAACTGATAAAAAAATTAGTTCCAGCATGTGTTACAAATATTTTTGCAAGCAGCATCTGATAAAGGAATTGGCTTTATTAGCAGCTAACTCCTTCACGCAATGGAGAAAACGCAAAAATGTGTTCTATCTCTACAGGCCACAGCATTTCTCAAGAGCTGATGAGGAAAAAAATAGAATTAACTGGAAACAAAAGCACAAATAGACCACATCTCCTGGCAGGCATAGACTTTGGCACTGGGAATGCAGTGGTGGGAATATGCTGAAATAGAAAGGATTTGCAGCATGTAAGGCGCAGGGAAAAAGGTGTTTGTGTAATGACAACCTTGTCAAAGCAAGTAGTAAATTTACACCCCACTTTTGAGACAAAGTAAGAGCCAGTGACTCCCACCACGAGTCCAAGTGGCTCCTGGTTCTGTCCAAGGGCTGGCCCAGCAACCAGGGCAAACGTAAACACAAATCTGTGCTGGGGCTGGGCTGTCCCCTCTGCCCGGGGCAGGGAGGGAGGTGTGGAACTGGGACTTGCCTGTGCTCCTCAGGAGATCCTCCGGTGTGTAAACAGCTCTCCAGAGCCTCCTGACCCCCAGGAGCAAACAGCTCTTCAGCTTACACAGAGCTCCTGGTATCATGCACCAGGAAAGATGCTCAGGGATAGAGCTGACAAACATTAAACCATTCAGAAGAGCAGGGTGCTCAGCACTTGTCTGGGGCTAAAGGTGTCGTAGAAACATCCACTATATGCAGGGATTGCTCCAAGCACTTAGCAGATTCAGGAAAGGATGCCAGGTACATGTAGAACCAGGTAAATGTGCTGAGAATGAGCACTGAAATATCAGTGCTGAGTCCTGGGAACTTCACTCAGTTTTTCTCTTGCTTTCACAAACCTCCACAATTGTTAGAGGCATCTGGAATAAGAACAAAGAAAGGTATTTCTAGTTTTAACCCTCAGAAAATCAGTGTTAAGCCTCATACTAGGGACAGCCTCATACACCAGAGATGGTAGAAATTGTGTTCAGATTTTCTTTCCCCTTCTCTAAGTCAGCCCTCAGCCTGCAGCAAGGCCAGAGGTTTCTCAGGTATCAGCAGGAGCAGCCCCTTTCCTCTGCCTCATTGCTCCTCCACTCCAGCAGCAATTCCTCTGCCTCTGAAGTCTGTCAGCTTTTCTTGCCAAAGAGAAAGGAATGACAAAAGCATTCAAAGAAAAAGAAAAACAGAGAGATCCCAAGCCTCATGTGTGACATAAAGCAAACAATTCACATGATCTTTATTTTTGTAACCCTCGTCCTCCTCTCACCCTCATGCCTGTTGTTATCACTCAGCATGTTATTGTTATTACTTCAAATTTGTTTTTGAAAGTGCCTATCCAGTGCTGGAGGTGCCTGAATACACACTGAAAATATACAAAACATATGTCCAGCTTAGACCCTGTGTTCCCTGAGGAAGGGCTGGTATCCCTGCCGTGCACTCAGCACACTTATGGCATGAACAAATTATGAACAATAATAATAAAGAATAACTCGTGCCTATTTATCTGTTTGGTCTATGAAACTGATCTGTCAATGACCCTGAAAACTCTTGGTGACACACACTGTGGTGGAGTTAAAACCAAGTTGCTCTTTCCATTAATTTTTTTCCAAAAGCTTGAGTCAAAATCCCAGGGTAGGTGACACAGGGCGACCCTCCTGCTTTTGATGTGAATGGGAAAGGATTTGTCTTTTTATATCAAAGCTAGCTGGGAAGAGGAGGTGGGTGGCCATGAAAGGGAAAAGCCATGAAATTATCTCCATTGGTTTATAAGAAACAGCCATTCAATGGGATTTTGGGAGGGGGAAACCTTATGAAAAATGTGCTGGTGTGATTCCTCTGGAGGCCGGCACATCTGAGCCAAGGCTGGGATGGAGCAGGGGGGGCAGGAGAAGTTCTTCCCTTAATTGAGAACACACTTGTTTGCAGAGTTCAATGTCGGGAACTCCAACATTGTTTTGAAAAGACAGAGCACTGTGTAGGTGTCGGAATTCAGAGGAGGCAGAACAAAACCGGGTGGAAAAAGGCAGCTGTGATGATTTAAGTCTCCGAACACCTTCAGCCGCTTCCCTTCCTGTGCCCCACCAACCGGCCCTGGCTCATGGCTGGGCTGGGAGAGGCAACCCCGGCTCCTCCTGACCTTCTCCAGCACCTTCCTCCTCCTGCCTCCACCCAGCCTGGTCCCTGGGCTCCCACAGCCCTTCCCGGGCTGCTGCTGGAACAGAACACAACCCCAGGACAGACAGCCCTAAAAACCAAAAAACCCTTTACAAACCCAGGTCATTTTCATTACTAGCACAACGTTTCTATCCATTGGTGGGAGTCCTGTCAAAAGCCAGAATCCATGGAGAGAGGCTGAAGGTAATTATCATCCTCACGTGTTTCAGAGTTCAGTTGCTGCTGCTCTGGTGCAATGACAGCTTTGTGTTCCTGCTTTTGAGATCAACAAGGCAGTTCTGCAGAACTCAGATCAGATTAAATTTACCTAAATATCACCCTTATCTACTAGATGTCTTTTTAAATGCATTGCAACACTCCAACAGAGTAAAACAGTGCAAGAAATGAGACTTTTACTCCAAGCTTATAATATTCCTAGTCCTAATCAATAAATTAATTGACCTAAGTCAAGGTACTGAACTAACTTTAGTTATAAACAGATGATTGTTATTGAAAGCCAGTTATACTGCCAGGTATGGCCAATTCTAATGACCAGGTATGGCTGAACCAACTGAACTGGTGCTGCATATAATTCTGATAAAAATATTCTATAATAATTCTATAATTACAATTATATATATATGTATATATATATATGTATATATATTATATACAATTATATATTCAATATAAAATATGTAGTTTTGCCTGTTCAACAGTTATTTTCTCTTTACAGAAAGTAAACTCTCTTTTGTCATAGCTGACCTGGCAGCAGACCAATGATACAGAACTTCTGACTTAGAGAGAGACAAGCAGGTACCTCTGTGATGGAGGATAAAAGGCACAAGGCAGACAGCCAGGTTCAGACTGATTTGATGTATTCTTGTTCCTGAGTCTCTTTATCTCATCTTTTATGTCTTGGCTACCCTTAGTAAGAAATGTGGTTCCTCCTTCCCATCATTGCACAGTTTCACTTCTATTTTATCAGAGGAATTCAGCCAGAAGAGAGAAAATAGGAAGAACATTCTGACTGTGAAGATAATTAGCAGAGTTTTACATAATAAATTAAATGACTAAAGCTCCTGAAAGTCTCAGAATTCCAAAGGTCCAGGGATAGTCAATTTTCTGTACAATACTGAAGGACAAAAATGCATCAATCTCTGGGGTTTAATCACACCTTGGGGATCCCAGCAGGTACCGGGAGCTGGGTCAAAAACCAGCACCTCTGGCATCAACACATTCTCTCATCTCCTGCAGACACTTCTTGCCAACCCAAGACACCAAACCCCACCATCATTTAATTATAATTATAACAACACTAATGTGAATCTTAAAATTCACAGGAAGATTTTCTTTCTTGCTTTATCTTAAGTGTTGCTATGCAGGAAGGGGAAATACTGTGGTACCCAAAGACATGTTACAACTAGTTCTCACTTACTGTCATCGAGATATTTAGAAATTAAAAGCAGTATCACAAATTTCTGACATTAATATTCATTCACCTAAATAGTTGGGAGAAAAGGGCTGGATTATTTAGTTAAATGCAGCTTCTGGTATTGTCTTGTGGGTTGGTTTGGCTTGTAATCAAATTAGTTTTTCAGATTTAAAAACTCTCTTACTTTCAGTCCAAAAACTGACACGTTTGCCTCTTACAATCACTAATTTATGTTTTATCGGTTAAAGGGCCAGAGTGTAAACAAGTTCAATGATTTTTTTGAGTTAGAATTTAAAAGCAGAAAACATCTCACAATGTTTTTGTAGGCAACTCAGTAATATTTAGCATAACTGCTTGTTTCAAACAACGCATTCATGCAATGGAAAAAAAAAACAGGAAGAAATTACGTTTATGCTTAAACTGATTGCAAACGCTCTTGTTATGCTCAGAAACAACAATCAGATAGAGGTGTTGCTCTACTAACATTTATGAGGAGGTTATCAGTGTAACCAGGCTGTGGAGAGAGGGGTTGAAGTCAAGAAATTTCATCCAAACTTGTGGTATTTCAGCCCTGAATTTCTCATCCCCTTAGGGGTGAGGCTGAAGGATATGGAATCTGGATCTAGTTCTCAATTTTGTGGTTTGGTCTCTTTTCCAGTTCCCGCAGAAACGTGTTCATCAAGATCTCCTGACATTTCTCTGCATTTTTTTCTTTCTTTCAATGATAATTTGAAGCAAACCCTGCCCTTTCCCCCATAACATTGCGCTTTTTACATCCCTGCAGCATGTAAACACTAAAAAATGCAAGCATAGCAACTCAGCAAAATACATAGAAACAAATGTCAGCAGAAGAGCCTTTTTTCCACGATTTTATAGGAGTTCCACAGAGCTGGGATTGCACACACAGACCAGAGCAGAGTTACACATAAACCAGAGAGTTCCTGTCCTAGTGAACAAAACCTCTGTGGTTCTGTGCACTGAGATTACTGGACAGGAGATTTCAGTGCCCTCCCACTAATGAATCATCCTGCAACAGTGGGTCTGTGTGCAGTGCTAATTATGGTGATTACAGAAGTCAATGCCTTGAGAATATGGGTAAAAGCTTAATGGAAATGGGTAGTTTGACTCCTAAAAAATTACCAGTCCTTTAAAAATTGCTCCAATAAAAGGAAAATGCAGATGAAAAAATAGGCTCCCTTCCAAAAGATGGAATCAAAGCCCTGATACCTTTTATCATTGTTTCATCACAGCTAATAAAAACTTCCGTAATTATCCGAGGACACTGAAGCCTTTTATCTGTGATGAGTGACACAGCATTGTGTGTCTGGAGTCAGAAAGGTAAATACAATACATGTCTGTGACAGCATCTCAGGAAACAAAAATAAACAGAGATCCGGTTACAGATGAATACTGGCATAATCCTGAAATTGTAATTTCCCCTTCCAAGCTGTGCACCTTCCCAACCACCAAAACCACCATTGACCCTTCTACCCAAGCTCCTACAGAAAGCACCCTCCAAAATACCTTATTTTGTGTGTTTAATCACTAAAGTAGCCTCATCATTTAATCAAAAGCCTCTGCTTTAATCAGTGATCACCTTCCACTCCAGGCTCACAAGAACAGAGAGCATTCCTCTGTAACGAGCCTCCCGAAAAATGAGGGATTGTGTAGACACTGAAGGCTGAAATTCTCCCCATTTGCCCCAAGGGATGCCAAGTGCAGCTCAGACAAGTACAAAGGGAACCTGTTCTTGCTGCTTTTCAACTGTGGCCCTACTTATATCGCCCCGGGGGTTTCACGTTTCATTCTCCTAAGGTTACTGTCTCAGGCTTTTCTGTAGAAAACATTAAGGATGTAGGCCTTGCTTTAAACCAATTTCTCTGGGAATAAGACTGGGCTCATAACCTCACAGTAACAACTCACATGTTTGGTATTGTCCCTTTTCCATGCATGAATCACACAGCCAGGTCTTTAGAAAGAGCTCCTGCTTTAATTTATTGAGATATATACACACACATAAACACACACATACCCATGGGATGGAAAGAAGGTAAAATCAAATAAAACCAGCACTTCATACCGCACAAAGACTTACAATCTTAAAATTTCATGTTATTCTTAGACTTTTCATTAAAATTCTTGCCACAATCTTCGAAGGCACAAGCCAGTAACAGATCTCATGCTGGAGGATCATTTGATCCACTGTTGAAATGCTGCCACTTCAGAGTGGAGCAGAGCATCTGGTTTACACATTAGAATAGTTGGGGACATGAAATGAAGGCTCTTATAACCACCTGAAGCAGTAAAGGAAAATGTAGGTAAAAGGAATTTTAATTAGCTGAATCCCTACAGCAAGAGCCCTGGGAACACCAATGGATAAGCTCTACTGCTGATGTTTTGACTCTTCTGACAAGCCCCAAAATCATTTCATCTTGCCTCTAAAAGATATTCTCACCTAGCTCAGCTGAAGACCAAGTCTCCTGAGGCTGAAGAAGAACTGTGCCAGGTTTGAGGAGGGACAAGTGACAGCAGTGCTGTGTTGGCCACAGTGGCTGTCACTGGGGCTGGGCTGGATCCCATGTGTGGCTCAGGGACACCACAGCCTTCTCCTCTGATTCTTTTCAAAAGAAAAACCAAGCATTTGTGAGAAAAAGAAAGAAGAGAAAGAGAAAGAAAAGAGAGAATACTGATTTTTTCAAGGGTGCAGCAGGGTGTAGACTCTTGTTTCCCTCTCCTCCCTCCTCTGCTTGGACAAACCCAACCTCTCTCCCCCTGAACATGACGACCCCATAACAGATCCCCTAACTCCAATTGGAAAAGGCTGCTGTTCCCAGCATGAGAGAAGATGAGGAAAAAAAATTACACCCCAGCCTGTTCTGTCACCATACAGAGATGATAAATCCTGGCTGGGGTGATCCAAGACATTTCATACGGTCTCCAGCAAATTCAGCTGGATCCCTGGGCCCTCACTGGCACTTGCACCGTGTCCCAGGCAAATAAATTGAATATTGCCAGCACGGCCTCTCACCCAGCAGATGTGCAGCTCTCACTGCTGCTGCAGATACAATATAATCCATGTGCAGGGGGATGACTACAATTTAATTTACACCAGTTGTAGCACAGAAATCTAAGCCACCACACAGAGCTGAAATCATGGGGTGGTGCCATCTGTATGTAATTGTCAGGGTTACGTTTTCCATTACATTTTCTGCTGGAGGAAGGGGAGGATATACAACTGGGTAGCAATCATAACAGTCAGGGCTTGCAAAATATCAGTCAGAAATCACACTTTGGTTTGCTAAAGGGGTGATTTGCATTTCATTCTGACACGTCAGAATGGTCTATTTCTAAACAATGTCAGAGAAAATGAGACGAAATTCAATTTTTATTCCAAATATTGTAAAGCAATAGGCCAAACAGATGGACAGGTATGGCATTACTTCATCTGTGGCATGCTAAGCTTGGCCACAGGCCTGCAGAGCACAAATGTTTCACAGTCCTCAGGGGTTAACAGGCAGCACGTTCAGCAAGGCTCAGAAATTAAAAGATCCAGCAATTGTTGCTTTTTTTACTTTAACCCTGCAAGAGGCTGCTAGGCTGGGAAAGCAGCTAGCTAGACTAATCAGCTTGGCATTTTTAAAGGAAAACTTCAGAAAATGTGATTTCAACAACTGAAAAATAACCCAAAATACGTTAAGCCTGAAATGATTTCTTCTGCTGCGTGTGTTTTCCTGGAAAGTGAATACTTAAAAAGACACTGAATACTCCTTATAGATAAATTATTATTAAATAAAGACTCTGCCAAGTCTTTAATCTGTTTGCATGTCCTAAAGAATGCTCTAGGAGAATGCTAGGAGATTACAACTAGAAACTGAGGATGCAGTTTCATGAGTATTTCCTGTAGCATCAAAGCCACCTGAAAAAGATCCTGATGGACTCCACACCATCTTCCCCATCACACCCTACACACCCCTGTCCTGCAGTTCACCTCTGAAGCACCAAGTTTCCTGAACCTCTGCTAAAACCCAGCCTTGAACAGAATATTTTCCTTCCAGAATGGCATCAGCTCCTTCAAGGGAGTTCTCACAGGGATCTGCAGAGTAAAATAATTTTAAAGCACGCTTCTGTTGTGTATATTTATCTAACAGTTGTGAGTTATGCTGATGAAGCCAATCATTTTCCAGGCCCCTCTAAAGTTTGCCCAGGTTTTGTGAGGACAATTTTTTTCCTGTGAGCACTTTTCTGTAAAACCTCACATTTATATCTGCTTTTTGCATTTGTAGCCAGAAAAGGGGGAAAAAGAAAAACTACCCAAGCGCACAAACCATGTGCTACAAACTGTGCTGTTTGACATAAAGACTCTGGGATAGGCCAAACCAGGGATTAATTTCTTGAAACACTGACCTCTGACAATCCCCTCAAGTCTGGAAATGCCAACACTCTGGGAGAGAAACGTTCTGCAAAGCATTCACCGCCCAAAATCACAATTATACCTGTCCTGTATGGCCTCTCTCTGAAGTCTGTCAAGATAAGCATTGTGGCCAATGCGCTCTTGGAGTTAAAAAAGTCTACAATAAACAGTTATACAAACATTTGCCTGTCCATCACTCTTCAGAACAAAATCCCTGGCAAAACTGCTGGCGACAAGGCCTTGATGGATAGGGACAGGATGCCCTTCCAGTGAAATCCAAGAATTTCAGCTTAATTCTTTTAACTGTTGAAGTGGCTTTTTAAGCAAGTGATGTTCATGAGATACTACAGAAAAATAAATTCTCGTTAGGTTAAAAAATTGTTAAACACCCTCCTGGACTCATACATACAGGCAGAAAACCCTAAACAACCCGGGCCTCCAGCATGTAAGGGTTAAGCTCCTGTCCCCTTAATGCTTGGTTGTTAAATGCTTCCAGAGGGCCTGGAACTACAACTGGGCACTGCACACTCCAAGCCAACTGGCAGACTGGTGTTGCTTTAGGCTTAGAAATGCTGTTTTTTCACTCCTGGGACCTGGGTTTATTCCAGCTTAATCCAGCTACAAATTGTTGTCTTGCAAAGCCTGCAGCTTCTTTTAAACGCCTCCCTCCTCCTCGTAGCCTATAATTACCAGCAATTACCATTCTTGTTTACCAGGGGCCATTTCTGAGTGGTGTCAGTGCGTGTGTGTTTGTGGAAGAGATGGAGCCTTTATGAAAAGCTGCATGAACTGACCCAATGCTCTTGGGAAGGATAAGACAAATTGGCGTGGAAAACTGCGAGATCTGAATCATCCGAAGGGGAGCTGAGTATTAAAACAAAGCACAAAAATAAAATATCTGGGCTTGCTTCATTTCTTTGGAAGACCTACCACAGAGTTGTTTCCCCCACCTGATGTAAATAATTGCTTCTGCAATGCTAAGCCATTCAGAGGCTGTTGTGTTGGAGCAGTTGCTGGATGATAAAGTACTTTGGAGATAAGTTTATATAAAGAGAAATTAGACCTATCCTGCCAGAACAGTGACTCAGCCTAATGTGTGAGTTTATAGGCTGCCCTGGTCTCAAAATTCATCCTTCAAGTCTTGGCAGCAAGCACCAGGTGAACATTGTGTTCTTCACATGGAGCATCAAGTTTCTGGGGCTTTGGCTGTCTGGAACACGTGCTTGGAGAGGTGCTGCTGCACGGGCCATTAAACCCTGCTCTGCCTGGAGCAGCAAAGCCCTCTGCTGAGTTTCTGGGCTGTTTGGTGCCTTCAGCAGCTGCACAGATCCTTCAGAACTAACCCCAGGCTCTGAGGAGATGCTGCATTTCCCAGGAGCGTGATGCTCTAGTCTGTATGAGGAGCTGGGAGTGCTGCCAGGATGGAACGAGGGTGTCTGTGACACACACCAAGTGACACTCACACAAGTGAGCTGGCTGCATGAGCCACAGCTCCAGGGAGAGTGGGGACAATGTGATGAGGAGCTGCTGGGAAGCCCAGAGGAGCTGGCTGGTGCCAGGAACGTGCTGGGGACACCTGGACATCACCTCTTGCTGTGAAACCAGCAGCACATTAGTGCAGGAGGGGAGCAGAGCAGATGCTGCAGAGCCAGAGCAGTCCTGTCAGTGCTCGTGGCACCCTCACAATCCTCATTCCTCAGTGGAAGTGCTGCCTCACAGATTTTCTGTTGTCTAAGGCAGTAAAATGTGCCCTCTGCTCATGGCTCAGCACGTGCTGCAGGCCAACAGGGTGACTTCTGTGTCAAGAAGGAAAACAGGCAGTGACAGAAGAGAATTCTCAAATTAATAACAAGAAGAAACAACCTTTCTGCTTTGTGAATTTATATCTGTCCTATATTTAAACTCCTGTTTGTCTTTCAAATAATAAACCAGAGGCTGATAGAACCATTTTAGGAGTGTGGCAATAAATGATTTTCTGCGATTCTCTATACTGAGGTTTCTTGCTTTCTGTAAAATCTCAGTACCTGAGACCCCAAAACTCTGGTGACTGAAAAAAGAGGAGATAAATCCAGCCACATGTGACTGGAAACAGTGCAGAAGTACATTAAATTAGTGCCTCAACAGCTCCTCACTGTCCCTAATGGCAGCTCTGGGATGCTCAGACCCATCTGCAGCCATTGGCACCTCTCTGGCATTGGTCTGTTGCTTTTTTTTAAATTCCCTTTTTCTAAAGGCCTAGGAACCCCTCTCCAGTGCTATCCTGCCCCTCCTGCTTCTGGAAAAGAAAATAATAAATTAAACTGAAGTGAACTACAGAAATACTTTATTTACAAATTCAAGGAGAAGCTTTTAATTTCTCCTACATTCATACAATTGTTCCTATTTTCCTTCCTTTTCTCCTCACCTATGAGCTACACATAATCCTGCCAGAACCAGTTCTTTAACCTCGTCTGAGCAAGCTTCCCTGAGCTGCAGAAAGGCAGAAATGCAGCACCTGCTCCCACTGGAAAATCACAAGTCAAAGCAGCAGGTGCTGAACCCCCTCTGACAATGATTAAAACCCCCAGCGAGCACAGCTGAGCTGTTTTATAAACTTAGTGCATATTATCAATAATAATATTTATTTTAAATTTACAGTAGTCTGGAAAAAAACCCCTCACATCCCTTTAATGTGCACAACAAGATAAAAACATCCAAAATAAGAGAGAGAAAAGAAGAAATTTGCATCAGTAGCATTTCAGAGCCTGCTTCAGCATCCTTTGCTCACATGACAAGAGACTCATTTGCAAGAATACTTGACATGGTTAAGCACTCAGGTTGTGAAGCCCTTTAAAAAGTTTGGCTCTTTGCAAAGTCCAAAAAATTTTTTGGGTTCTGCTGCAAATTTTGAACGAATCCATGCATTGTGCCAGCATCAAAGACCCACCACGGATTTACAAGTCCATGAGAATTCCTTTGTCCCTTATTGTTTTGAAGTACAATCAAAGGTCAGTTTGAGATGAGCTGTTTATCTATAGCTTGGCTCAGGGTTTGAGCCATATGAGTGTTTTCAGACACAGAGAAAATGAAGAAAATAAAGAAAAAGAAAATAAAGACAGCTCTGAAGAAAATACTTCATTCAAGTCATGAGGAGAGATAACGTAACGGGATTAAAAATGTTGCACTGCAATTTAAAGATTAGAAAAACGTAGCTGTGAGACATTCACTGAAATAATAACAGGAATGCTAATAATAACAAAAAATAATAATAAGAAGGACACAAATGGGAATGCCAGTGTGCATGTAGGAAAACATTACCAAGCTGAGGAGTAGCAACTCAAAAATTTGAAACAGAAGAAGAAAAAAAGCTCTAGATCTGTAGCAATATTTGGCAAGCAGAATTTGGCACTTTGGACTCAACATGCTTTTCTAGTTAAGAGTGCAAACTACACTATTTGTACCAGAGGAGGATGACTCTTTGGGATGCAGCTGGAGGGAGACTAAGACACTCCTGAACAGCCATATGGATTTTCAAGTCTGCCTTGAGAAAAAAACATTTTCCTGTGACTTAAATCATCTTATGTCCCCTCTCTCCTGCCACTGCCCCTTCTCTGAATCCTCCCTACTCTTATTTTTCTCTTGGCTAAAGGGAGAGCACGGGGGTGAGTTTGAGATAACAGCTTAGCTCAGTTGTTGTCACTTGGCCACTCAGAGAGTGGCAGTGCCTTCCAGACACTCCTGTTCCAAAAGCACCAGCTGTTATTGCCTCACAAAGAGTTATTGTAGCACAGCACCTTCCTCATCCAGAGTTCACTGACTGCCATCCATCTCTCAGAGGCCACCAATCAGATAACCATGAACATCCCATGTTCCCATCATTAAGTGCCCCAGAACTGTGGTTTTGTATTTTGAGCTTGAGTACATAACAGGTTGTATAGAGCTTTTTCAGCTGGAGGTGGAAGATACAATAGAAGGTGAAGTAATTCTATTTTTCAAGTGTGGGGTATAGGTGAATCCAATTACAAAGCAGAAAATTCAGCTGTGATTTAGTCATTACAAAACCCTATGGCAAATGCAGAGGAGGGGACTCATCAGCGTTGTGGTGAAAGCACGAAACACCCCAAGAAACCAACCGGGCAACTGCTCCAATCATAAAAAGGAAAAGCCTAATGGGAGTTTAATAAAATAACATAATCTCAGCAGCAAAACGACTGAGGTGTTTCATAGGCGAATAGAATGCTAAAACCACCCTTCCCCAGCCTCAAGAAAAACCCTGAGCTGCAGCAGCGCTGAGAACTTGGTGCAGTGGATTTTCCAGAGTGCAGAGAGCCAAGAATAATATAACATCACCACGCAGACTTCAAAGCCCTGCTCCTCCACTCACTCGCTGCTCCTGTGCATCCCTCCGGTGCCAAAGCACACAGGGATCGCAGGGCTCTGCTCAGCAGCTGCTCGGGATGTTTGACACATTTCCCAAACTCTTACAGCACTTGTAAAAGAAGTTTCCAATAGAGGCAGTGCTTTGACCGTAGCGTTTACAAGAACCAAAGATAAAAACAAGAGGGAGTTTTGTTTATTGATTGACTGACACGATTTTGCAGATATTTCCTGGAAAAAGGCATCGCTCTAATTGTGCAGAATATTTTCCTGTGGGACTGCAGATGTTCACAGAAGTACAAGGGAAGACTTATTGCTCTAGTAGGGAGTAAAGTCATTTTGGGAACCATCTAGAGATAATGACAACAAAGCCTCACTAACTCAGTGCATTAATTACTTTATGAGCTTCAGGTTGGCAAAGCTGAAAGCATCCTAATATAAGATCAGCTCTGTTTTCAAAGACAATAAATTCATACTCCAGCTACAGAGACTTTAAGAAGTGAGAACATTTGGTATCACGCTGTGTGAGCAGCATATTGGCAGAATAAAGATTTCCAATCAAAACCGAAGACCCAAACATACAGAAGCGTAGCTGAAATCCTCAACTCCAGTGCTAGACCTGTAAGTACCAAATTTTCCCGAGGTTGAACGGTGTGGGGTGTGGAGGGCTGGGGATGCAGAAGGGTCACAGGGCTCTGGGTGCTGCCCTGGCCCCAGGAGTTCAGACTCAGGTCACTGCAAACCCACAAATATGGAAGTTTTGATTTGCAGATATTTAACAAAGCCCAAAACCTAAACCAGATATGAGTTAAGATGTTGAATTTTCATCTGGGTTGTTATTACTATTTTTAGTTTATCAAGAAATGTATCTGAAACTGTGTGGGAAGGAAAAGGGATAGAACCCCTAACCTAAAAAACTACCATGAGCACTACCAGGGCCAGCTGCTGTTCTGCAGCCTCCAGTGGCTGCCACTGGGGATCAGGGCTGAATTCACAATCAGGAGCAGATATCACAGCCAGGTCACTGCCACAGAGCTTGGATGGACATAACAAAACAATCACCTTCATCATCCCCATCACCCAACCCCAAATATCCCATTGCACTGCCCACTCAGATTATTGGATGGGAAGCAGCTTGCATTAGACTGGAGCTGATTTTTTTTCCCCAGTTTAATAAAAGTGGCATCAAAAACTCATTCTCACCCGCAAATGCCACACGTAGCCAGCAGCATGAGCTGGCAGGGATGCTGGAGATTAGCTGTGCTCCCAAAAGGCAGCACTTCCAAATATTCCACTTAGGCCATTGAGGTCACATCAGTCCTTATGTTCCCTGACAACAAATTTGGGGTGAGGGAAACTGATCTTGGATCTCCTTTTGGTTCATTTTGGTTGTTTTGCCCGTTTTCATTGGGGTTTATAACTTGGCAGTAACTTTGGGAGCTCTGGGTTGCATGTAACAGATTAAAGGCAGAAAGCACATTTGCTGAACAGAAGTTCACCAAGGATAACATCTTTTAATATTAAAGCCACCGATAAAGTGAAATGCAATAAATAATAGAAGCCATATGAGCTGGGGTTAAAAACCAGGGTCCTTGAAGGTGCCCTGATGTTCAACACTTGAGAGTTTTCCCAGCAGCTCTGCCACTGGTGGTTTTTATTCATCAGTTTCCCTCAGCTGTAAAACACAAAGTGGTTCTCATGCTACAAAACTGTTCTGTATTTAATAGGCTACAGGATTTAAAATGCTTTAAACTTGTAAGCCATATACACACACCACTGAGGCACTTTCAGTTTTAAATCGACAATAACCAACATTAATTTCATGTGAGACAATTTCCAGTGGCATTTTAGAGAAACCAAAGCACCGAAGGCATCAAGCCTTGAGGGACAACTAAAAGCTTGTAGCATGAACCAGTGTGATTAGGAATAAACATCTGGCCTCTGCTACATTGTTAGAGGTTTTCTGAGAACAAATTATCAAGCACAGGAGAATAGAGTTGTGTGGATAAAATTCACATGGATCCTTCAGCTTGCTCATACAAGTGATGGCCCAGGTCCTGTTTGCAGCTACTGCTCCTGAAAGACCTTTGAAGGACGTGCTCAAGTGCTAAAATGTTTCCCACTCACATCAAGAGGGCAAGAGAAGAAAAGCAGCTCCAAACAAGAGGCTTTTGAACTTGAGAACGTGCTTTCAGAAACCACAGGAGCTGTGATCATCATTTCCTATGAGTGGGACCACAGCCTGTACCACCAGGATGTCCTCACTGCTGACCCTGTTCTTTCCATGCTCTGATCTCCTCCTCAGAACCTTGAAAACTCAAAACCCTGCTCTCAATCTAACAAATAACTCCAAGTGATCCCAGAGCCCCTCTGACGCTTGTCTTTTAAAACTTTCCTTTCTCTTTAGGCCCTTTGGAGTTGATCATTTATTGCTTTCCCTGTCCTAAACACCTCATGGGTGTCCAGCTTCTCTGGTTTTTTAAAATTAACCTGTTCTGAAGTGTGTTTATGATGATATTCCTTCAGTAAGTACACATGCTTGTGTGTAGATAAATAATGATTTTACTTCAAACAGAGAATCCAATCCCTGTATACTTCAGATACAACTTGCCCCCAAAATTAATTATCTACACATGTCCAGCTGGAATTTCACTTTCTTCACACAGTGTGCTCGAGCATAATAGACACTAAAACAATTATTTATACCACAGACTGGAATTGCTTGGGTTGAACAATGAGAATCTTTTAAAAAACATGTTTTTAAAGATAAAGCCAACTAGCTTTTCAGCTTCAAATTTAGGTTTTGCAATAAAAGACATTCTACAAAACATTATACCTTTGGAAATACTTTAAAGAAATAAATTGAATTTAGAAAGTTCATAGTTATTTTTGTGAAGGGAAATGTGGTGGGGAGTTTGGATTCAAGACTGCACGACATCGTAAGTCTTGGAATACTTGGAATTCTTGAAAGACGGTGGAATTTCCAGAGGACTAAAAGAAAGCTGGTGGTGTGCCAGTTTTCTAAAAAGGGTAGGTTGGACAGTCTGGCAAAGACAGCCTGGTCAGCCTTGCTTCCCAGAGAAGAAAATATAGGGATAACAGCATGGGTCTCAACCCATGCAGCTCAAAGAGGATTGATAATTAACCCAAATCAATAGAGGTTTACAGAAAACCACTTTGGCTGAATGTCAGCAAAATCTCCTTACTGAGAAGCGAGAAAGACAAAATCAATAAGGAAGATATTAAGAGGGTTTAAAATTGGTTAAATGGCATTTAAATGGGGAGTGAGAAATGAACCTGCCCACCGAATCCCAAAGTAATTGTGAGACCGCATGAACACATTCTGGTGCTAACTGGGAAGAACCAAACAATAAACAACAACCAAAGATGTGAGCAAAGAACATCGTGGGAGCAGAAAGCAGGAAGAGATTGGTCACTGATTGGGATTTGCACCACGTGGGAAACTGAGCAACAGCAGCAGCCCCAGGGCAGCCAAATCCTGTGTCAGACACTCAACCTCCAGCCCTCCTTCTCTCTGCTCCACAGCCACTCCAGATCCTCTGCAGGGACCCCACTGGGTAACTCGGTAGTCAAGAGCTCCCAAAAGTGGAATATCCCATATGGGAAGTGTGTTTACATCATCTCTGGGTATGGTGGTGCTGCAGGTACCACCCCAAAATTTGGTATTGACAAAATTTGCTTTGATCTTAATTCAGTTTGATGAAGGATTAAAAATTAAATTTGCTCTGGGTAAAGAAGTGTAGAAGCAACATTGGTTTAACTTATTAAGGAGAGGATTCTGTGCTAACTTTTTGGGTATCTAAAAAAATAGAAGAAATCCAAGAAGAGGAACATTTCAGTCTAGAGACAAGAATGCTTTTTTAAGTCCTGTGGGCATAAATACAGAGTAGGAGTTAAGGAGCAAATTTAGACACTCTGGTTACCAACTATTGGAATAAGTGAAGACAGACTGTGATGAATCAGTGGAAACTGTAGGATCAGGATTCTTCCTGTTCAACGGGGATTAAGCCTTGTGATCCATAACTGCTGTACGTGACCACAGGAGTCCACTTTGGACTACAATCTTTATGATCTACAAGTCTCCAGATAATATCACCTTCCCAAATCGAACAAATGGCAGAAATGCACAATCCAGCCACATCAGAGGAGCAGGGTAAACAGGGCAGAGGCATCAAGGCTGGCATCGTTATACTGCATTTATTAATGTGTGAGCTGGCCTCTGCCTCCCCGTGTCAACATGGAACTGCTCTGTGCCGTCAAAGCAAACCCAGTCAGAGCAGTTTTTATTGTCAACATTTGAGCAAAATAAAATTTGATATTACCTTCAAGAAAAAGCAACATGACATGATTAAATATTCATATTTTAGTAATACGGAATGTTTTTATTGCTAACACATGCAAAGAAAATATTGCAATGTTTATGTGAGTATCACATGCTTTAATAAACAGTGATAGAAGTTCATATTTGTGTTCATTCTTGTCTCTAGAACAAACCTTCTGTGACCTTTCTGGGATGCAGAGCATTTTAGACCAGTGTTTATGAAGTTCATAGTTACCTAACAGCTTTGAGCTGGTATGAAGGCACATGGTGCAGAACAGGGACTTTATAAATTTTTATGAAAGATCAAAAGAAAAGAGGAAAACAGCCAGCACCAAACAGGCACAGACATAATGGCAAATAACAAGGCTGAAGCTGTTGTGACCAACACTAACCCAAGGGCTTGGATGTTGAACTCTTATTCTGAGTGCCCAGAGAGGATGGAGTGAGGACCCTAACTTGGAATTTCCTGGCTGTCGTCAGTTCTGTTACAACCGTAACTTGTTTCAACATGTTTTCAGCTTTTAAATTTTTTCCCTCCTCCTTAATATAGTCTAAACTAGACATAAAATGGAAAAAATGTACTATTTCCACTGAGCACTGATGCCTTTGACATCTGCTTCCAAGTGTTATTCATCACCACACAGCGCAACAATCTGAGAGCAAGTACGAGGTACCTTTTGGAAAAAGTGAGTCCCTGGGACTGCTTCTCATAACAAAGCCTCCCTTTCCCCAAGGAACTGCAGCTCTTGGATGTCCACAAAAGAAAAGCACCACAGCCCACCTGCAGTCCTAGCAAGCAGTAGCTTTAACCCTCCCACCTCACAGATGGCAGAGGGGATGTTCCTTACTCCCTTTTTTCAAGCATAGTTTCCAGTATTTTTATTTATTTTTTTTTTAAATCTACTCCCATCTCACAGCGGCATAATTTTATGCTCATGACAACTTTTACATACAAAGGAAAACACCAAAGAGAATTTCTGAAAGGATGAAGGTCCTGATGAGCATCTCTGTCATGAACCAGATGGCCTTGGGAAATCCACTTTGTGTGTCTGCAGCTGGCAGCAGCAAGGCTGCAAATATTACAGGAGACACCTACAGTTGTGAGTTTGGGTTTCATCCCTGCAGCATCAAACTCTTTACATGGAAAGTCCTGGTCAAAATGCAGTAAGAAAAAATCTGGGGCTAATCTCACCAGCAGGTTCCCATCTAAATCACTGGGCTGAGTTACAAAGACTTCAGAAGACTGCCATGCTATAACAAAATGAAGGGGAAAAAATGCCAGTTTTACTGGGAACAGAGGAACAATGGCTGAACAAAATCACAATTACAATTAATGTTTTTCTGTATCAAGAATTCTATGCAGAGCAGAATAAGATGGGTATTAATGGGTTTCTTTCCAGGTCTTTTCTGCTTTGCTAGATAAATTTGAAATAATGAGCAGCTGGGGTTGGCTCTGTTGATATTGGTCCATCATGGCTCCATCAAGAAGGAACTGTTTATAGCTAACACTATTCTCCCATTGAAATCTCCTCTGTTTCCATACAAACTGACTTGTCCTTTGTTGAGTGCAGGCAATTAAGGCTGATTCACATAAAAAAGAAAGATCTGACTCTGCACAATTATTTTTTCTCTTGAAGATAATACTTGATTACATGCTAATTCTAAGCATCATTTTAAAGGGGTAAATGACAGGAAAATTAAGGTTACAGTGATGTTTGTAATTGATTTTTACTCTCTGTACAGAGTTGTGATTACATGAAGTTTCTGGCTTCACACTTTGACAGCTAAAGCAGGAAAGTGCAGGATGAGATGTGGATCTCCTCTGTCATCAACAGCACACAGAAACCAAGGAAATTCAGGGGGATTTTTATTTATCTTTTAAATACACAGTATCACAAACGAGTGATGGCAATTACCACTGGTGATTTCATAGCTCTTCACTTGCTGATGTGCACAGAGGCGAAATGAATTTGGACAATTTCTGGGTCTAGCCATAAGTCAAGCCCCAAGGCTGTGAACAGCTCTCTGCTCTGGTTTCACACCGGTCCTGTGCGGGACACTCACACAAACTGTGCTGCCAAGACCTCAGCCAAGGGCTACAGAAATCCAACCAGTTATGCTCAATGTCACTCCTTTGAAAGAATCTGGGCTCTGACCTGGGGTGCAAATTAACTTCAGCATGCTCTCTACAAAGTGTTGACATGGAGACATTACTTAATTCTTGTACAGCAAGGGTGACTTGTATGGATCATTTAGGACTGTCAAAACAAACTGCTCTGTGACTAAGGGCTTGCTCCATGTGAGCTGTGCTTGCAGGATTAAGTTCATGGGGAAGAAACCACGAGCCTGTTGCTCATAAGTCTGGGGAACAGGTCAATTTCAAATCCTCTAAGGCAAAAATAGTGGCTTTTTTCAAGAAGAAAATATTGCATAAGTATTTTAAAAAGAAAAAAAAAGTGAAGGTGTTATAACAGAATTGTTTTAGCTGCTCTCTGAGGTTAACAGACTGGTCAAATAGAACAACAACAACCACCTGCACCAGTGCTCATTGTAGGGATTCATCCTCCTTTGTATTAATTTTGAAATGAAGCAGTTTATTTATCTGTATTTGCTCTCCACTCAGGAATAACAACTCCCTGTGCTGACAAATCCAAGTGTATTCCATCAGTCCTGGTGCTGCACTGACAGAGAGGCTGAATTCAGAACAAGCTGCAGGGTAGGGACAGGTGCTTAAGGACAAGTACTGGAGTCAGCACTGAAACCTTTGATATTTTCAAGGACAGAAACAAGGATTTAATATTTTGCAGTGAGCAGCAGAAGGTTTCTCCTCTCCCATAGCAAACACAGCTCTCCTGCTAACACTTTCCAGGCAAACACCTATGAGTAAAGATCATTCTGAAGTACTGATAAAAGATTTTTCTAGAAGACCTAACCAGATTTGAATAGAAGTAAGAGGGTGCTTGGCAAGGTGACTAAACATGGCAGCACACAGAACAGACTGGGAATTGGCATATTTAGTGAATATCAACAAAAATTTTGGATCTAAGCCCCAAAAGAACTCACTTTGGTCCAGGGCACATTTCAAGGAATAGGGGAAAAATTCAAATAAATAAGTAAAAAAAAAATAAAAATTGGACCAGACTAGCTGTTTGATGGGATGTTTTGATTTTTCTTCCAGGAGACCCAGGTTGATGATGACCCTCTGACAATGGAAGTACCTCACCTCAAACACAGCTCTGCATTAAATCCTCCAAACAACACATTGCAGTGGCTCAAAATGTCCCTTGGCACACACGTATGCATCACACCCTGGGCCAGCCTGCAAAGGCCAAAATTCCCCTCTAGCTGTAGAGAAAGAGTAGAGAGACATTAACTACAAACAATTGTATTTTGCTTATTAAGTCAGGTGCCCTTCTGTTTTTCATACCTTTAAGATCTCCACTCCTACTGCACAGTTTAAATTATACAGTTCAGTGACTTCCTGATTGATATAGCACAGCTCTAACAATAGTCTTTGTTTCCTGTCCTAAGACAAAGTGAACATCATTCTGGGCTATTAAGTTTCCTATAAAGCACAGATGAACAAAAATGAAAACTTTCTTCATGTTGCCTTTTAATGGAAATGTGATGTTTCATTTCTGCACAGACTGGTTATACAGAAAATGGAGCTCACCCCCAGATGTGGTGCTAGAGCAGCTCGACACAATTTGAACAGGTGTTTATCCCAACAGGATTTTGCAATCTACAACTGACACTCTCCTTAAAGAATCTCTTCCAGATATCAGCATTTTAGCATGTTTCAAAAATGTCTGACTCTGAAATTCTCTTACCTGCTGGTTTCTATTCTATTTCTATGTTTAGAGCAGTGTTCACTACCTTTCTCTTACAAACACACCTCAGCCATCCCTCTCTGAACCACACATGCCACAGTGCCTCAGAGGTCACTCATACCCTGATTTCTGACCTGTGCTCTTCTCAGGTCACTTGATGGTCCCTAATTTTTCTTTTGTTATGGATATTTTTCATATTTATGACAGTTCTTTGCCAGAGACAAATATCAAAACAGCAGTAAACATGTTGCAAATCTATTAAATGGCTCTGCTGCTGATTAATCTACAGTTTAATCTGCTAAAGATCATTTAACTTGCACAAATCAGTATTTTACTACCATCCTTTCTGTCTTTGCTTCTTGCTTTGTTAGGGACTTGCAAGTTCTCCATCAGTCACTATTTTGAATTTGTTGGAAGTCCTTGTCTACCCCAGCAGCCCAGGAATCAGCAATTCTCCAAATTCTGCATCTTCTTTTTACTCTGGAATACAGTGTCAAAAAGAGCCCTGTGACCAGAAGTGCCCCTCACACCTCACACAGAGCAGCTCTGCAGGGAGCAAGAGCAAGCCCAGGGTCTGTTTTTCACACAGGCCATGGTAACGCTGCTACTCACGGCTCCAAAATGTTCTCAAGTGCATCAGAAGAGACTTGAGGGTGTTTGTGACCTCCAGTGTCAGGGACCGAGTTTCTGTGCTTTTGAAAAGACCTGGGAAATTAGGAACAGGAGCACCAGCATCTCCTTTAGCCATCTAAACCCTTTCCAACGTTTTCTGAAGAGTTTTGTTCCGTCTTTAAATAGAAAAAGAAAAAAGAAAGAATTTCACTGTTCCTTTGCCCAGTACATAGTGTGAGTATTACTGTGTTTCTGTCCCCTTCCCCTGGAGTGGGCACAGCAACATTCCAGGACACAAAAAGGGAAAACCAAGCATGTCATTTCAGCTGTACCTATCCACTACTGCTAGACATCAAAAAAAATCCCCTGTTGAGAGAGAGGAAAAGTGGAGGTTCTGCTTGGGATGACATTAGAGGGATAAACAAAAGGCAAACCACCCCCAAGAGCAGCTGAACAGCTCTCTTAAATTTGTGGTGCAGCCATTTAATCACAAAACAGCTGGGATGGAAAATCTGATATTTCTTGGCAGTCTGCGTAACATTTTCTTCTCACTGGTGAAAAGTATGACCCTGAGGGTTCGTAATTAAGCAATAATTAATCAGGCATACGAGCACCTCGGCAAATGACACAAAGCTTCAACATCTCTAGACATTCCTCCATTTCTTTCTGCTTTATCCAAAATACACTGTGAAAATCAGACTCGGGAGTTAAAGATGGAGAGAGGCTGCCAGGTGGGGCAGGGGAGTCCACAGCACCAGTCAACAATAACTTCTGCTCTCCAGCTGTTCCACCAGGGGAAGGCACACACACACACAAGGACTTTGGAAGATTTTGTAGTGTGAAGGAGGATTTGACAAGGACACTGACAAAGAGAGGTGCCCCAGAAACCAAATTTGAGCCCAGATTCAAATGGGACACCTTTTGTTCAAGCTTTAATTCAGCCTGCAATGAAGGAAGAGCTGCCTGCACAGTCTGGAGCTGAACCTTTCCAGAGATCTAAAGGGCCCAATATTCAGTTCTAGGTCTTGGAACAAGCTACCAAACAAAAAAAAAACCCTTCAGCTTTTCACTCAGATTAACCATTGCTTTGGATAATAAAGGATTCAAACTCTTCAAAATCTCTCCTCCATTTCTTGGCACTGTATTCCCATCCCACTTAGAGCTGTGACAGTTGGAACTTCTCTGTAGCATTGTCTTTTCTACCTTTTCCTGTAACATTTCCATGTTACCTTTTACAAGAGAGCCCCACAAACAGAGAAGGAGAGTGCAGGTGCAGTTAAACCCCCCTGTTCTCTTGTGCAGAGAGTTTCCATTACCTCTAATTTCCATTGTTCTGCAGTGAAAACAAGCAGGCCCTCTTGGAATGGGCAGCCTAGGAGCTGGAGGCCTGAGATTGGAATGTTTTCAAGTACAAAGTCAGATCTTTTCTAGCAGTTGCTGTTTCTAACTGTTCAGTGGCTTTGGCCACCTCTCAGAAATTTTGGTGATCTCCTCTGGTGACAGGCAGGTGGTTTGTTTATCATTTTGGTGCTCTCTTTTAGGAGGTGAGGACACATAGCCTGAAACAAAGCATTTTCATTCTTGAGTCCTGATGAGATTTGAAATCACAGAAAGACTGTGAGATATAATAATCCAGATAATTATTTGGATTTCAGCCTTTGCAAGGAAATTCCATATTGCCATTTGCATCCCAAGTGGAGCAGCTGGGAAACAGAAGCAACAGAGATTGTCCTTGCTCTAATTACCAGATTTTCTGGCTCCAACACAGCATGGGGCCAGGCTCTTAAATTAGTTGTCATCCACTAAAAATGGTTTAAGAGTTCTCTATTTCTCTGGCAGATTATCAGTGAAATATTGACAATCACAGAACTTTATCTTCAGGCTTTTTGTCTGTAATTAGCAATTTTTCAGAACCAATGCTAATGCTGGGGTGGTCTCACTCCTTCATTCACAGTAACAAGTGAGGATGGCAGGGTGGGCACCTACCATGTTGCACACGAGATCCCAAGGAAAGCTCTGACTTCAAAAAACACTTCATGGAAAACCTGGCTCATGTTCACTTGATAACACCAGGCAAAGTGTACTGAAAAACATCTCTGGAGGCAGAAGCACCTCCTGTAGATGCTGTGTCTGTAGAACAGGCTCTGATAACCAGCTGCTCTCTTGGATGATCATCTTTTAAACCAGACACAGGTATCAGCTGTTGGACTAAAGCTAAGGAGTTTGAAAATTAAACTCTTCCATCATCTACAGGTCTTACAGGACAATTCAGCCAAAATAAAGGGGATTAGGCAGGATACTCGACTATCCCAACTCATATAAATACTTATACCACACCATTTCCTCACTAGAACTGCCTCAAGCAAGAAAAGGTGTGAGTAACACACAGAGCTTTCTACAAACTGCAATAGAGACAATCGCTATGGAATATTTACAGAAAATGTCGCCATTTTATGCAAGTTTGGTGGCATGAGAATATCTTTGCTAAAACTCAGATTATCCTTGTCAAAACAGCCAGAAAATTCCCAGTTCCACGCAGCCAGGACCAGCTCATGAGTTGCTTCACACTGGTGAAGTGTTGGGCACTACAGAGGCATTTTCTGCCTGTGCCCTGAGTGAGCCAGCAACAGCCACACTCCAAACAAGGGGTGATGAATTTGACTGGTGTCAAATCTTGTTTTTACACCAAGCATTTCATTCCAACACTCACAAATGACTCCAGTGCCACTGAAACAGAACCACTCTCGTGGCAGACAGTGGCAACTAAAAACACATCGTGCAACGGCTGAGGGAAATAAAATGTTGGCAAAGGTAATGTTGTCAAAACTCCATTTCTGTGAAAACTGCTCTGGGAACTTTCAAGTGCATTTCAAGTACACACAAGTATTTTCAATTTATGTAGTTTCAAGTACATAAAGCAGAGACAAGACCTCAAGATTCAAGTTTAAAATTTCTCATCCTAACAAGCCATATTTTCATTGGAATAAAAGGAATAATATTCAATTTATACTTTATCTTCTCCAATTCAGTGATGAGACCAGCTGTACATCAAACTGTGGAGGAACTAATAGTATTTTCTAAATATTTGATTAACTGTAGGTAGGATTTATCCCAGAGAGAGGTGGGAATAACCAAATTGTCTCTTGGTTACTGATGCCATCTGAAAATTAATCAAAGTATTTAATATTGCTATAGGCTGGATATGGAGAGACATTTAGGAACAAAAAACAAATTGGCCAAAAGATGGATCTTGAAAGGAAAAGAGGAGGGTGTGTCAGGATAACAAAATAAAGTGTTTTGAGTTTTTATTGTCATACTTTTGCTTTGAGCTCGACATAAGGAGGATTAGGTCACTTAGGAATAGAACATTTATTGTGAGTTTATTGGAAAACAACTTGAGATGCCCAAGAATTCTTCAATTCTTCTATTCGATCACCCCACCCACTGCACCCAGTGGAGTCAAATCTGGGTTTCAGGGAGCACATCTGTGGTTAATAATTAGCCAATAATTCTCTTTTGTAGGGAGAAAAATCCTGCCTACAAAGCCTTTTGGAGAATCTGGAAAAGGGGAATCAATACTCATTGAGTAAAAATCTTCAGCTCTTTCCTAGTGTGCATTCTGTTGGAAGAAGTAATGTATTATTATCTTTACTTGGTCACAAAAGAGCATAAACAAAAACCAAACAGACTCCAGGAAACAATACCCCCTTTTTCCAAGTGCTGGATGTGTTGGGATTGCACTGGGGCTGCTGCTTTGCACAGCTGGGACCACTTTGCAGGAGGGCTGAGACTTCTCACCCTCAGCTCCGTGGTGATCAGGGCAGAAAACTATGGCCAAAAATGTTTCTTTGAGGGTATCTGCTGAAGATATCAAATATAAACAACATTTACAGCCATCACAATGTGCCTCTTGCTACTTCAGCCTTATCCAGTTTCCCCAAGTTGCCAAGAAATGCCATTAAAATTTGGCAGAGGCAGTGAAGAAGCACTATAGTGCCATGCCTTGTGTTCGTGGCTCCTGGAGAGTGCACTGGGGCTCCTCTGCCCTGCTTTGTGATGACAGAAATCCACTGACAACAGTGAAATTCTTCCTCGCTTGCACTGAGCCAAAACAGGCTTAAATTTACACCAAAAGCAAACTTTCCCCTTTCTGTGGCGGGATCACCCCTTAGAAGTTGTGTTGATTACTTTGAAGAAACGTTAGAAGCAGAAAACTCCATTCATTAATGCAAAATGGGGAGCTAGCAGCAGTCTTTTTGTCTTTTTTTACCATAAAATCAAATCTATTTAAAAAACTTGGTGGCCCCTGTGCAGGTTTCAGCAGATTTTAGAGGCCTGGCCATTGTAAGAACCTGTTATCATCCATCTGCAGCCTCTGCAATGACAGAGCTGTGAGGAGGGGATTTAAACACAAGCCCACACAGCAACAATGGCACTTATGGAATAAACATAAATTCATGGCTAAAAATGAGAGGAAATTCTATCTCAATACCTTTTCTAATCAGTTCAAGGCTGTTGCAGACTAGGAATTAAATACTGCTGGCTGAAATGTGTGCTAAAATCAAAGAGTTTTCAATATAAATCATGATACATCTACTTATAAAATAACTTCTGTGAGATAGGATGTACAAATTAGAATGTAGTAAGGTGACACAGTAAAATCCCAGAATTTCAGAAACACAGATGTTATCGACAGAAACACAGATTTGGGTTAAAATAGTGGAAAAGTAACCATAAACCACACTGTGTTTAATAAGAAATGCAATTGGAATGGTTAAAAAGAGAAGATGATGAAGAGTTAATATTGGTATTAGATGTAAAATAACTGCAAAAATGCATTTGAAATTTGGTCATTTGGATGGGAAATAATATTATTCATGATATAATACATACCTGCTGGTTTGTTGCATGATGGGAGTTCAGTTAAAAAATAACCATATTCATGGTAACAATCCATATGTATTTTACGAGATTTATATAAGGTTATTATTAAACTAGACAGACTTCACTAAAAATGCAGAAGTTAAAATTCTACAAGTAATAGAATCTATTTCTCCTGCTGAATTTCTCCTCTGTCCCTGCCAGGAGTTTAATGTGGTTTGTGACTAATCAAACAGATGCAACACACCCTATAAATATATATATTTACATGTAAATACAAGCCAATTTCTGTGTCTTACAGAAATAAACTTATGGTATCTTGAAAATTGTTTCATTCCTTACTAAGGAAGAATTTGATATGAGGACAAATCCAGACAAAAAGCTCAGAAAAGGTGAAACAACTGTGTTAAATGTTGAATAACGGTTATGACCTCAGAAAAACATCTGTGGTAGATATCACTCTAGAAATAATGATTTAACACCTGGTAATTAAAACATTCCACTGTTTCCCTTCCTATCCCTTTAGCTGGTAGGATTATCAGTCCTCCAGTGCCCTCCACCACCAATTTCCTTCTTCACACTGTTATTTATTTTAGTAACTTAAAGAAAAGAACACTGAGGATTCATGTGCATTTTTATGAGCCGGTGGGGCACACCATGAGGTGTGTCAGCAAAACTAACAGCAACATCTCCCCCGGACAGAATCATTTGTAAAAGTTGTGTGAAGACACTGGTGCTCACGGTTCCACCTGTGTATGCGCTTAATCAAAACCAGGGATGTGCAAGAAAAGAATGGAGCTCGTTGTCATTCCAAATTCTGAGTTAGAGAAGGTAACTGGGTACCAGTGGAAGAAATCAGCTGAACCCTCAGTTCCAAGGCCTTGGAGGAAGCGTGGTTTTCTGGAAGATCCCCTCAGAAATGTTTTCCTTAAGTTTGTTAAAACAAGTGAGGCCAATCAAACGTGCCTTGTTTGATTGGTTCCCTTCCAAGCATGACACGATCCCAGGGCATGTGGTTTCAGTTAGGGCAGGGCTGTGACAAAAGAGAGTGAAGTCTTAACGAGGCCAACCAAGTGCAGGAACATGTTCAGCAAGACCACAGTGAGGATTCCTTAATCCTACAGAGCGGAGCCGCGGGAAGCGCGGGCATGGATCACACGCGGCAATGGCTTCTCCTCCCCCATCCCAGCACCATCCAGGAGATTCCTTTGCTTCTGTTGAAGGCATCATCTGCCTCCCCAGTCATTTAAATCCCAATGTACACTCAAATTCAGTGAATGTCTTTGATGCTGCCTCTTAGTCAATGAAACTCCAAATGGTCTGGCAAACTCAGAGGTGTTTGGTCACTTCTCAGCTGTGATTAACTTTCAAACCACCTCAGCTTTCATGGCTCAGGCTCTGAAGTCATTAAGTTATGATACCTTTTACAGATGGCTCCAAGGTCACAGAAACTGAAATTAAGAAGGGTTACAGCTCAGGCAGCCAGGCCTTGTAGAGCAGCACAGAAATTAGTCACTGAATATATGGAAATAAAGTAAATGAGTTGAATATTGTCTCAAACAATAGCAGTTGCAGAATCATTTGAAAACTTGATTAACAAAATAAAAGAGACGCTCCCCCACTCAAGTATCCAGACCCCAGCTCCCCAAATGTAACAGCCACAGGCTGAATTCTCACAGATGCTCACAGCAAACTTGAGCTGTGAGGGAATGGGAACATTCTCCAAAAGCATGGCTTTGGGGAAAGGCAAAGCTCTATCTACACTGTCATCAATGAGTATCTGAGATGGACAGGAAATGGTCCCCAGATGGATTTGGGAGCCTTGATCCTGACTGAGCACAGGGTGCCAGGATTTGTGCCAAGGGGAGCCCTCGGGAAGTTCCCTGCTGTGGGGTTTGTACAATCCTCTGTACAATCTGCCAGCTACCAGCCTCCTGAGGGAACAAGGCCAGACTGAGCAGAAGCTACAGGCTGATCCAGGACTGGACTTCTTCCTTAGTCCCTGAGAATACAAACCTAGCAGTTATTTACTGTGCATCCACTCATTAAGGTAGCAGGTGTCCCTTGGCTGTTTTTCCAAACCCGCCTCCTGTCTCGCTCACTTTCTGCTCTTAAGGGACCAATCAAACTTACACCAGTTTCCCTCCATGTGCTGTTGTTTCCGCTGATGGGATTTCCTACTCTCTGTGCAGCCACCCCCAACACTCCTGAGAAATCTTAGGTGCAAACATCAAAGTTTTGGTTCCTAGTGATGAGGCTCCCCTTCCTTGGCTCACGTGCCCCTAGTCTGTCACCAGATGTCCCATTTTTCAGTTTCCCTTTCCAGGGCATCACCACGCATTTCCAGGAGCCTGCACTGCTGTAGCAGCATTTGTAGCACCATGTCTGAGCAGCAGAGAGGAACTGAACCCATCATAGACACCTCAGCAACTCCTCAATAGGTTCAACCACATCACAGACCCACAGCTGGATTTTGCACTGCCAGCTCCAACTACGTGTGACTGCTCGGAGGGGCCGGACACCAGCACTGGAATGGATCTTTACAGCTTGGCATTGCTGCTGCCCTCTGAGGAAGAACAGGATGATGAGGTGGGAGAACAGAGCCACAGCCTCTTTTGGACTAATGGGTAAAAAATGCAGGCAAACTATTTTTAGATGAAAGCATGAAAACATTCTGCTTGAATTAAACTCAGAACCAACTAGAAAAAGAAAGAACAGATGCAAAAATACTTTTAGTGGAAAAATATGTTTAAAATTTTCTAAAAAGAGTTTGGAAGATGCACTTTCTTACAGACTTAGACAAAGTTTAAAAATGAACCAACAACTACTATTCCCTAACCTTCAAACACTCCTTAAGGCTGTCTGCACTCCCACAGGAGTTTTGGGAATGCTTTGAGTGGGCACAGCAATGCCATGAAGTAGCATCCATGTAAATGAAAATAGCAACCAGACATTTGGCAAACCAAAGTAAATGAGTGAAGAGATTGTCACAGCAAGAATGGACTTTTGTCAGCTACAATCCTTTCTTTCAATGTATTTTCCTAGGCTTTATTCAGGATAAAGGTCTTAAAACCTGAAGCTGGGCAGCAGAGCAGAGAGGGGAGGGCTGGCAGAGAGTCAGCCCAGGCTTTCTCACAAAGGTTTTAGCCCAAAGCAATTTGCTATGCCAGAGATCCCCCTCCTTCCACCTTGGTTCTCTTCTGGTGCCTACAACTGACATAGGGATAAAACTTTAATTTAAAATAAAAAAGGATGGCTACGTGACACTCTGCAGAGACAAAGGCCGATAAACTGGTGTGAAGTTAAAGTCCTGATATGAAGTTAAAATACTGAATAATTGCTAGGACTGTCTGACTTATCTACAGGACATTTGTTTAAATAATGTAAGTGCTGCTATTTCATCCTGTGCAAGATCCTTGACATGCAAATGCTTTTAGATCTGTTTTCAGGAGAGAATGCAGTAGCAGTCTGAACTTACCAGGTTCATCTCCAGGTTATTCAAAGTTGCACCAACACCAGGTCATGCACCAGATCACCCCATGGCACAGTTTGATCCAGATCAGGTGTGGGCACGGGACCAGATGTTTCTAAAATTAGCCAGAACCCCCAAAGTGGAATTTGTGCCAGTTTTCCATGGCTCCCTGCCAGCATCAGAGCATATCAGACTGAGCATAAAAGCACAGCAGTACCACAGAGAAACCCTGAACCGGAATAAAGTCAATCAGTTTAACTGATTTAACATCCCCTGATATTCTGAATACATCTCGGTGATTTAAGCTAGGAGAATACCAAAGGAGAATACTGAATTCTTATCAGGTACCAGGAATCTGAAAGCCAGATTTGCTATATTTCTAAGCTATGGCACAAGTGCAAAGCGGAAAGGCCAACCTGATAAACATCTATAAACATCTATTTTGGTGTTTGGCACCAGCTGGAAACCAAATCCACAGCAGGGATGGAAATGCAGCTTAGCAGAGAAAGCACTGACCAGAAAGCTATAATAAAGCAGAACTTCCCACCACAAAGCACCGCTCCTCATATCCACAAGATTCCTGGAAAGAGGAGATCTATGAAGCCAGAGGGAATTACACTCTATAGAAGGAGGCCAGTTGTGTTTCTTTTACACACTGCTGAGTGGATGCAGTTTAGTCTGAGTAGAGAAATGTTAGCAGCAACATTGGTTGGCTGGAAATAAAGCTGATGCCAAAAGGTCCCACCTGGGACAGGTTGCTGCACTTAAGTCAGGGACTGTTCACCTTCCCTGGACCTTTCACTCACAAACTCATTGGCAATGGAAAAGGAGCTTCCTCCACTGAGCCAACCAACATCCATTGGGAAAGGGAGAAAAATTATCCTTGTTTTTTGAATCAAAAAGAATTGGGTTTTTTTGATAGCTGGAGCTTATTAATGAAAATACTGTGAAGAATGTAAAATGAAGCATCATTTCACTCCAATTTCTTCCCTGGGCATTTTATTTTGGGACATAGTCAAGTCACTCTTGTTTTCTTATTATACACATATATATTTGTACATAGTCTCAGGATAAAAGAGATGTCCCAGAATCTCTACAAGCAGCAATGACAGAAGTGGGTTATAGGCAGGAATAATATAAAGCTCAGCTCTGGCTGGGGAGCTCATGGAAATAGCCTGCATTTTCTTCCAGTGAGTTTTGAATTAAAGTTTTGCTTTCTTTTTTCTTTCCTTAAATCTGTTTTCAATAAGTGTGGAGCAAAAAAGTATGATGATAATTATAGCTGTCTGTGCAAAACAGAAATGTCAGACCTCACATTTCCCAACTGACCTTTCATCAGATGAAAATTCCCACAGCAATGTTCCCAAAGCACAGAGTTGGGAACTATGAAAATTTGCAAAACAGCTTTCTGTCCAATAACTTTGTTCATGTGGCAGATGCACAGGTGGGTGTTACTGTGATTTACATGGGAGGAATAGCTTTAAGGTAATAAAAAAGTAATCAAACCTTAAAAGCTGTTCTGTGAGAAAGCTTGTGCTGAGCAATCAGAGCACAGCCGTGCTGAGGGACTGCTGGTGTGCTCTGACTGCAGGAAAGCCAATGACAAGAAAGTCAGAGAGAAATGAAAATGCAATATTTGTACAAGATATCTTGTCTGGCTCCTTCCGTTGATTCTCAAGTACTGCACTGAAAGTCTCCAACAGGGGGAACATCCCCAGGAAGGATGAAGGGATGAAAGGGTTCTCAGTAATTAACACAGGGATAGGAGAGTTGGCTTCAACTGATAAAAAATGAGAGAAAGTCACAACAAATCTCAGACTAGCTGGAAGCAGCCTAGCACTGGATATAAAAACAATGCTTTTTGTTCCCCAAAGCACTCCACTGGCGAGATGTGCAAACATCACACGGTTCATGTACTGCAGGAACAGAGCATGGATGAATGTGTGCAGATATTTTCAGTTGGCTTGGGAAGAGTTTTGGAGACTCTTAAGCTGTCTCATGCCTGACTACAACTCACCCTGCAGCCACAGGTCTATCATCCCATTTTTCCCAGGTGGGTACACAGAATCCCAGGATTGTTTGGGTTGGGGTGGACTTTGAAGGTCGTCTCATTGTTGCCATGGGAACACCTTCCACTAGACAAGGTTGTTCCAAGCCCTGGTGAACTTGTTCTTGAACATTTCCAGGGATGGGGAATTCACAACTTCTCTGGGCAATAACAGAAAAGTTGTTCATGAATTTATCTTAAATAGTTAAAAGGCAAGAGATATTAAAAAAAACACCACCAGATCTAACCAGAACTGGATAAAGTAAGAAAAAAAAACCCAGATAAAGTTAATGTTAACCCTCTCACTCTCTCTCCAAAGACAAGGATATGGTTTAACGGAGTTTTTTACTAACTTTAGATTCTGCACAAGCTTACCCAATCATTACATTTCTAAGGGTAGCAAAACACATTTTAATTATTATTTTTTTACTCTTTATTTGTATTTTCTTAGTGTCCAAAAAGCATTTTTATATAATCTATAAAGTCCTTACAACAGAGAAGGACAATAAAAATTGGTAAGTCTGATAAAAGAAATATTAAAATACTAACTCATCATTATCAGTTTTTCCCACCACATTTTGTAACACACCCCAGCCCATTTTCAGGTACATCACAAGCCTAGGAAGACTCTGAAACCAGAATTTAAAATCCAAACTTCAAGTGAAACAACTGCAGCTGCACTTTGTATCCACATCTTTCTAACTAATTTTGGTTAATCCTTCTCCTAGAGGTAATCCACTGAAATCAGGTGGAGCACTGGCCCAAACCTGTTCCCTGAAAATAACAAAACCAAAACGTAGCCTCATTGTCCACTTAGTAATCAAAATTTCCTCTCCCAATTTCTTATGGAGCAATGTAATTTCCAATGCAAAAAAAATATAAAAAATTTGTTTTTTCAAGCAAAGTGTTGAGTTCTGGAAAGGCTTTACCGTTAAAGCTCTGCCAAATTGTTTTGGCTGACAGCTGGGGGTAAGGAAAACCAGGCTGGGGAATTTTTTTGCAGGATTCTGACAAAATTTTTAAATTCCTTCAATTTTCTGATAATGGCAGCGAAAGCTTCCATCACTTCCAGCAATGATTTTGCTAAGAGTGTTATCTAACTCTGATGAGCATTCCTTGGGAAAGCTCCCAGTGGGAGTCAGCGATGCCCTGGGTGTTGAGGATCACCCATCACCATGGGTTCAAATGTGCCATGGCTGGTGCCACACCGAGAGCACCTCTTTTTCCTGGGATAGGAAAACCTCCAGGAATGATTTTAACTCCACAAGCCATTTATGTAGCACTGAACATGAGTTACATCAGAAACATTCATGGAAAGGGGAATAATAATTAAAAACCCTCTGCACTTGCCTGCTTGTGTAGTGCTGTTTGCATTAGGCAAGGTACAAATCTGCTCAGAAGTATCAAAATAAGAGGTGATAGATGATGGAGATAAAAGCAAATGAGGTCCTTAACCTCTGAAAGGGGTTCCTAAGGCTCCCTCATCCTTGCCAAAGACCAAGTCTTAATAATCACATGGCTGTGATTTATTATCCGTGTATGGCCACGTTCTGAAAGAAGTCCCAGGGGCTCTGTAAATTGCAGATGTAACCACAGATTAATGCTCATAATCCCTGGTAAAAACTCTGCAATAACACTGCTATAGCCTAAAGAAATTCTCCCGCTAATATTCCTAATCCTTTCCTATTGGACTTTATGATCCTTCTGTGATTTTCAGGCAGTCCAGCAGTGACTAAACAATATTTATGATTTAATTCTGCTGGTCTTCATTTCCAGACTAGAGGACTTTTAAAAATTTTATTTTTAAGTTACACCCACACACATAAATACTCCCTCTTATAAATGCAGGAAATGACCGAAAGAAAAAATGATAAGAGACAAGAAGATGTTCTATGTCCTTTATTGCCTCTCCTACCATTGCATACCCATTTGTCAGGCTGGAAAACACACCTGGGAGCTTTAGTGACCTTCCACTGCTGCTGCTGTAGCACCACACCTCCAACTCCAACCTCACAAACAGCAGGACCAGAAGAAGGAAGAGCCTTCTATTTTTTCCCCCCTTTTATTACATCATACTTAGTCCTATTCTTTCTTCTGAGACTGAAAAGCTGCCAGTTTTCAAGTGTCCCTCATTAACTTTTAAAACCTAAGCTCTGCTAAAGTCGAGTTATTAGTTTTTTCCTGGCACTGCCTGAAATTGCAGTACCCACATAAGAGCACTAAATCCTAATAGCTACTCAAGGCAAACCAGGAAACACTGCCTAGTGTGAGATGTGATATTAAATATTTGTACACAATGGGTTCTAATGGGCAGGAATTGGAGCTGGAGGTGATTATGGAATTTTGGAAAGACAGTGATCAAGGTGTTTCAAAAGAAAATTACCTTTAAAAGTCAAAGTATAAGAAAATACACAGTAAATAAATAATGTTTCTCTTATTTATGGACATGCAGATATCTTTTACAGATATACAGAATAAGATTCATGTTGGAGAGAGGCTGAATTAAGGGGATTGCAGGAATGAAGGCTGGTAAGCACAGGGTTGAACATGTATCTAAGTTGAATCCTTATAAACAGGATGCCACAAGCCAGATTCTGATCCTCCACAAACCACTCAAGGGTTCTGCACCATCAGTTTGACATCTGTACCCTCCTACTCTATCAGGAACCTGGGATTTAATTAATAATTGTCTGCAGGAATTGGATTGAAAAACACCAACTCAAATATATTTAAATCCCTCTTTGACAGAATGTAAAACCAAAAAATCCTAAACAATTTCTACTGATTTGCTCTTCCTTTTGTAGGGGAATTAGGCCACCAAAGCTCAGAATTTTTAATATCTACAGATCTGCAGTTTGTGTAGCAAGAACAGTATGAAATTTAGTAAGCAGTTTGTTTTGAAGGTGTCTAAATGCAATAACACAGGAAGCAAGCAGCACAAACCAGCAGAAAAAGCCCTGTTTTCAAATAAAAGGTCCGGCCATCAGCTTTTTAAGAAGCTGGACCTCGTTTGAGTCAGCTACCTCTACTCCTTGTGCTTGCAAATGCCACTCTGTGGACACATCTCTCCAACAACTACTGTGCTAGTCTTGAAAATAATTCTGTGCTTCTCTTCAGTTTGAGGGTGGCTGTTAAAATGTGCAGCCAAAGAATGGTCATGATGAAAAGTTCGTATCCACCTTCCACCCAGCCATGTGGAATATCACCAAGACAGACTTGCAAAGGATGTATTAAAAACAAACTATTATAAGTGCAAAATCCAGGAATTTATGATGCTGCTGAATGAAGCCACATAAATAATTCAGTATTAATAGGACCTTAAACCTTCCTAGATGTACAGAACCTGATAGAAAATGAACTTCAGCCCCTGAATTTAACCTGTAAAAAAATAACAAATCTTTTTCCTTCCTTTCCTCTTGATATAGATTCTCTTTCCTTCCTTTTACTGAACTGGTAAACATCCAAAATCCCCAGACTGGAATCCTAGATCAATATTCTATAACCAGTTCCCCAGCAGTGATGATGTCCTTAAGGAGAAGAAAGGATCTTTCACTGCTTACACAGTGCTTTCATTTCAAATATCCTGAAGCCTGCAGCAGAGACCTTCTGAGTAAGCCAGATCCAAGCACATTCTTCCTAAGATGGTTGTATTTAAGTTCAGGAGAACACTGGGGATGTTTAAGAAAATAAAAGTTAAGCTGAATGTCTCAAAATATCTCCTTCTACACCTGCATTTCACACTTCTCCCTGTGACACCTGCTAAGTAAAGGTGGGAAGAAGATTCATGAGCACGCAGACAGAAGCTTGGAGTTGCAAGAAAATACAGGATATTCTTGGAAAATTAACTTGGGTTTCATTCTGTGGCATAGTCAGAGCCAGCCTGAAGCCGGATGAGGAGCTGCACTTTCAAACGCTGTCTGTGATGTACAAAGACATCCCAAACAACCCCAGAACTTGCTATCCCTTAGAGTCTCACACTTCCATGTACACACACACACTTTTTATGAATAGATTTTTATTTCTGGAAAGTTGCTAGAGAAGCCTGGCGGGGTGTGCTGATAGTCCCACAGGATCAGCAGGCTTAGAAGGAATCCCAGACAGGTCAACACAATCCATCATCTTCCTTCAGAGCAGAAGGGAGCTCACCATCCCTAAACTCCCCCCAGAAAGTGGGTGTCAATGTCTCACCTGCTGGGGCCAGTCACCTCCCCTGGAGCCTCACTGCACTGACACTTCTCACATGGTTTTTCCTAAGCCTTCTCTGGCCTTATTGCCTAATCAAAATAATTGGTCCCTGTCCTTTCCCTAACAGTCCTTAAATATGTTTGCAGACACTTGGAGTTTTCTTTTGGTCTAGACTGAGTACAACCCTTGAGTTTTCCACAGAGATCCAAGGGTTGATGATCTCCCTGGGGCTGAGAGCGGGGCCTGGCCTTGGTAACAGCTGCTGGGAGGATCAGCCATGCCTTGAAACCAGCCATCAATGTAACCCTGCCACTCACACAAACAGGTTCAAACATTCCTCACGTTAGGGGGAAATTTCAGTTTCTCCAGACCCACAACCATAACTTATTTATTGCTGCTTTGCCTCTTGAAGCAGTCTGCTCTTTAGAGAAGTACATTTGATTCTGCTGTAATAGGTGGGTTAGAATGTGCATCCATACTTTAAAGGAGTTTGAACAAAAAGAAAAACTTCAGGGAAATATACCTACTAAAGGACCTGAAAAATCCTCATCTATTCAGTTTGTCAATTAAAAATAAAAAAGTAAAAAATTTGAACGAAGTATTTCAGAATTATTTTATAAGGAAAGAGTAAGTCATCCTGAACTTAGCAAAGGTATAACAAGAATAAGTGCTCAAGACCCTACATTCAAACTAGAAATGAGATGGAAATTTTTCACAGACAAGTTACCAAGGAATGTGTCAAGATCTCAATCACACAGGGTTCTTCAGTCTAGACCAAGGTCCTTCTAAAAGAGGCCACTGCAACCACATGTACAATATTAAGGATTGTTTATGCATGAGAGATCATAATATTAATTTCTGGGAATCAAGTCCCTGTTATACAATTTGCAGGTTTCCTTATGGGAAATCAGCTACAGAATATTTGAAGACAGACTAGACTGCTGAGCTGTGAATTAGCTTAGAAGAAAACACCATACTGCAATTCTATAAAATTTTATGAAAGGTACTGCAATCTTTTCTTCTCCCATTGGTAACTGAATATCCTGCAGTTCTGGTAGGCAGACAGAAAAGGGAGGAGAGGAAATGGATTTCTTAGTAAAATGTAGCCTGAAATAAAAAAAACCCATGGCATATTTAGAAACTTTTCCGAGATCTTTTTGCTCTCTTTTTCTCCCCTAATTTTTTCTGTACTCCTTGAGGAAGGCCTGCTGGAACATCTGTTATTACCCTTTCCCTTCCATCATAGAAGTAATGCACTAATTAGAACTCTCATTTGATTAAGCACAAGAGCTCCCACTTCCCTTCTGTTGTTTTGTCTCACTGGGTCCCTTCTCCCATCCCATCCTCCCCGTAGTTTTCCTCTCTCAAAGTCTATTTTTTGTTTTTACGGGTTATTGGTTGGCAATTAGACATCTCTGTTATTAGAAAGGCTTCCCCAGTTCTTGAATGAACACTTCAGGCAATGAAATTCTTTCCTTTACCTTATTAATATCAAATACTACAGTTGCTGTGGTGACCACAAGGTAAATTAAATCAGATTTCTTTAGGATCTAAAAGTGGGTTATAAGTCTAAGTACCTGTTAGCAATAGAGGGCAATAAATAAATAAATAATGCCCCACAGCTGGAGTAATTTACAAAACATAATAGGGAAAAATTGGCCTTGGCTGTTGGACATCAGAGCATTAAAAGGGTGTCACACAGCACAAGGTTAAGGCCCATTAAAACATTGTAATTTCACAGCCTTTAATGTTATCAGTATTTTCCACTTGACGCTGCCAGATAATAACTAAGAGTGGACAACAAACATCGAGCCTTTACTGTCAGGGTATGTGCAGAGAATATCCCCAGCCTGAATGAAAAATTCCATTCCCTACACGTAGGTAAGGACCAAGTGATGACACCTCCATGCTGAGGGGACTCTTGCCTTGCTCAGACAGGTGCTGTGAGTGCTCCCTGCCCTCACAGCCAGACCCCAAAAACTGCCTCTGTTTGTCTCCTTGAGCCCTGCTGAGCAAAGAAACAGCAGGATGGATTTCAAAACCGAGCAAGAATCCATAGGGTGATATTTGGCAGTTGGGATTACTTTTTCTCCCTGAAAAGATCTCGAATTTACATTAGAATAAATAGACTTTGGGCTCCTGTTTAGTGCCCACACTGCTCCATTGGCTGGGGAATAGTTTTGGTGGATGTCTTCCTCCACAAGCTCAGAGAGAAGAGGTGCAGCAGACACCCTAAAAACCAGGGGAGTTGAGCAGGACCCTCTACAGCACCCTCTGACAAACCAGAAGAACCAACAATTTCATGTTTTAAGGGGTTATTGCCAGTACTGGACAGTAAAAACCAACAGTTTCATGTTTTAAGAGGTTATTGCCAGTGCTGGACAGTAACTTCAGCAGCCCTTGTGCTCAGAGCTGTAGGACAGCAAAGCACAATGTACAGAGTCATTGTCACAGCCCAGCACAATATAAAAAATACATGAGGCCACCTAGGGAGTGTCCAAAGGAGGCCACGAGGTTGGGGAAGGGTCTGGAGGGGCCTTATGAGGAACAGCTGAAGGCACTTGGTTTGTTCAGCTTAGACAAGAGGAGACTGAGGGGAGATCTCACTGCACTCTTCAACATCCTCATGAGGGGAAGCAGAGGGGTGGGTACTGATCACTCATGGCCAGAGACAGGACACAAGGAGTCTGCATGAAGGAGAAGTTTAGGTGGGATATCAGGAAAGGTTCCTCACCCAGAGGGTGCTGGCACTGCCCAGGCTCTCCAGGGCTCTGAGGCTGCCAGAGCTCCAGGAGCATTCAGACACCGCTGCCAGGGATGCCCAGGGTGGGATTGCTGGGGTGTAGGGCCAGGAGTTGGGTGATCCTGACAGGATCCTGACTCTTGGATATTTTATGATTCTAGGATAGTCAGCAGAAGACCCAACCAGAGAAGCCCCGTTTGCTGGGGCTGGCATTTGGCGTTGTTCAAGATTTCTGGTCTCAGGGATCTCATTCTTGGCACCTCCACACTTCAGGTGGAGCTCCTGCAGGACCTGAGCACTTCATTCTCCCCCACAGCCCCTTTCTGCTGGATTGCAGCACTATGGTGCAGTTTAGGTAAAGAATCAACGAAACTTTTCCTGTTCTTGACATCAGTAAATAAGAATAGAGCAGCACTTCCCAAAGGAAGCAGGATACATAAAGAAATCTATGAAAAGTTCTTCTACCTTTAGAAAAACAGCTCTGTGAGTCACTTAAACTCTGTAACACCATAGAACATGGAAATATTTATCATGAGAAAACTGATATAGTTGTTTAAAAATATCAAGGACTAATGAGGAAAAAATAATCAGTAATGAGCCTGTACTTTAAGCACCAGGCAATGTTGCATCTGTATTGGATGGATGAAGCTGCTGCAGCACTGGATAGGGAGGGGCTGTTCCTTGGCAGGGAAAGGCTGCAGAGGGTGTAATGCTCAGGAACTCCACTATCCCTTGCCCAGCACAACACCATAGTTAAGAAAAAAAAAAAAAAGATGGAAAAACAAGGCAAGAAAAGATGATCTTGGCTGAGCACGTAAAGAGTATCTTGAATAAGTGATATTTAAGTCATGTTCTTGTTTATTCTTTTAAACACGCTTGTGGTGAGCAATCATTCACCTGCTATAAATTACAAGCAACTGATAAGTCTCCATTTATGAGTCTCCAGTCAACATCACTCATACTAAAAAAAAAAAAAAAAACAACAAAAAAACAAATTCAAAGCCATCCAGAACCAACAGCATTTTTCCAGAGCTGGACCACATAGAAAAGTTTCCAAAGCAGATATGTAGCGGGTTTCTTTACAATTTAGTAGCTCAAAAGAGTCCCAAAATGTCAGGCAAATTTCACTCTCCAGCCATTCTGCTGTAGTTCTTTGCTAGATGTAAGTTTAATACTAAAAAAAAATAAATTAATCAGTATGCTTGAAGCCTGGTTTTTTTAATCTTAATTAGTTATGATTTTATACAGTGTAGAACCTTATCCAGAATAGCTTTAAACATTGAAAGGAATAAGATCAGAGAGAGGAGAATATGAAGTGGGGTTTTATTCAACACATGACTTGATGTTTCCAACTAGTATTCCGTGCAAAGAAGGGGAAAATGAGCTATTAAAAAAAAAAAGTATTTTCATAGGAGATCTTCACAAATATGTTACCTCTGCTGACCTTTAGATAAAGGTAAAAAGGTTAATGCAATAGTTTGGAAATTATTAGCCTGAAAAAGGACCAATGACCTTCTCAGGGTTGTTCCCAGATTTCTCAGCATAGCTTCTAATTCCTGGGAGATCATTTGAGCCGTGCTGAGACCTTACTTAGTCAGAGTCAAAATATTTTTCTGCCTTTGTAGTGGCTCTCCAAATCTATAAAATGTAGAGTTTCCTTTTGTTCCACCCCCACCCCTAGCTGGGGAGGGTGCCAGTGCAGCCTTTCATTCATGGGGCTGCAGATTTTCCAACCCTACACCGTACCGGAAAGAACAACAGCTGGGATTGACTTCTCCCTAACACGTCCTCTCACTCCTCAGGGTTTGTCCACTGAACCATCAGCTCCCTCGGTGCATCAAACAATGCAAACCCATTTGCATCACTGCTCATTTTGGCCAAGAGTTAGGAAACTCCTGATTTAAATCATGGCAGTTTTGATAACGGAGAGCTAAACGGGGAGCGCAGAAGAAATACAGAGTTCTGGGTTATTTCCCATCTCCTTCAATAACCTGAAATCCAGCTTGTGTAAACAATTAGATTTATTTATGCCACAATTTGCTTTTATAGTTGATGTCAGAAAGTAAAATATCTCTGGGATTAATGCAAGTCTCAGACACTTCTACAAAAACCCCTTTAGAAGCTGAACTGGGCAGTGCCAACTGTAAAGAAATATGGAATGATGCCTGAAGGGGGCAAATTTCAAAGCAGGACCTTCAGTTAGGGCCCCAGTAATATTTTGAAGCAGAAATGCCTCACAATTCCAGCCCCTTAGTATTTGAGATCTAGGCTCCTCTCGACCCATGTTCTGTCAATTTGTCATTCTGCAAAACACACCAATGTGAACCCCCAGAGACATCTCAGTTCTGATGCACTGTGAAACACTCTCATTTAATTCTTCAGTCCTTCTGTCCAGTTTCCTAGAAGCTGAAATTTTCATTCAAATAAAAACTACTGCAGAGCAGTATTGCTACATACATCACATACACAATGCACCCTGTGCAGAAGGAAAAGCTGACACAACCTGCACAATGTCCTTTGAAGGGAGGGGCTTTTGTGAACATTTATTTTTTACAATCTCATCACAGCAGAACCAGTTCCTGGTCTTTGCCACGTTGTGGTGGTGCCACATAACCCAGCAAAGCCACAGGTTGCCTTTTAAAAGTTTTCCCTGCTGATGCTGTTGTTTCCCTAGGAATGAGAGGAAAGATGAGGGCAGGATTCAGCCCCAGTGCTCTGCCAGCATCTGTCAAGGGAAATCAGGAGTCGCTAACAGGACAAGGACTGTCTAGAAATGAGACACACCAATAATGGTGACACACCAACTTCCAGGAGCTGAGATGATTTCTTTGCTCTCCCCCTAGCCTGTGTGATTCCCAGGATTAGCCACAGTTCACTGGTGTAACAGTGCAAACTCTTTTCCATCTGAGCTCTGTTAAAAAGGCAAATGGTATCTCAAGGAGCGAGTTGACCCCATTATCAGAGCCTTTGGGAGTTAAGAGAGCAGCCAGCAGTGGAGCCAGCCAAAATGCCTGAGCTGAGGCCAGCTAAGAAGCCAGCCAGGCAAATCCAAGGCTGCTGGAAAAATACATTCTGGAGCTCGGTGTCTGGGACCCCAAGCTACTATGCACACCCTGCTTCAGTGGATATTGGGTGTTGGCTTGAACAGAGCAGCACAGAAGAGAGGGTGAATAGGAGAAGCAAATTAGACTGGAGTTACATAAAAGGCCTATTGACTTTTTAATGACTTTGTTCCTTGGAAGTAACAGGTATATTTACCAGAATATAATCTCCTCTTTTACTGTAAAAGGTTTTTTACAGGGAAAAGATATGCAAAAAGGGATCTTACAATATATCCTTACAGAAGTGTAGAGGGATGGACTAGGCAGCACAAAAGAAGTGGGACAAAGCTGTCTCCTTACAGTCTTTCCAAGCTTTGGAAAGTATATTTTTCAGTCACTGTTGAGCATAATTGCTCTTTAAAACCAACAGAGAGAAGACCTCTGCTACCAAAAGCAGTAGAAAGCAAGAAGGTTTATTAGGTTCACAAATTATTGAATATTCACTCACTTCTAGATCCTTATTTTAATAATAAAGAAAATTATGTATGATTTTTAAAAGGCAGTGTAGATGACAGGACACAAGGTAAACTCAGAGACACAGGGTCTGTCCTCCCACTAATTCCAGGAACTGCATTTTTAGGGACTTCTGGTGGTGGGATCCCTGCTTCAAGCTTAGCCAAACACCAGGATGGTGCCATGGCAATGTCCACATCTGTGAGCACTGTGGAAGAAGTTAAAATAAAACTACAGTCAGTGGCTCAATCACTTATCTTGCTGTACTGAAGTGCTGACCTGTCAAGAAGATAAGACCACCTAATGCACAGAGCCTGGCAACCCTTAAGAAATCATTGATGAAATTAAAAAGTCACAATCCTGGATCACAGTAAAGCTATTTCTAAAAACACTGTTTGTTTTTTTTTACATCTGCCGTCAGGTCTCAGCTCATCACTGGAAAGCTTTATTTCCATTAAATGATTAAAGTCTTGAAAAATGTTTGCTCCAGAGATCTCTGCTCCCTTTTCTGGGGAAGCATTTTGCTGAAGCACTATGTAAGAAGGAAAAAAAACCTATGCCCACAGCAGCTAGAGAAATGAGAATCCCATAAGAATCTTGGGAAATTGAAAAGTAGGTGGAAATATCTGATTACAGCTTGGGACTAAACCACAGTGTTAAGTCCATGGCCACTTTTTAGAGCACATAGCTTTTCATTCCTGTGCCATCTGAAGCTCAGGCATAGCACCTGTCCAAGAGCTCAGGCTGAGGTTTGGACTCAGCTCCCAGCCTAAGGGACCAGAAGATGATTAAGACATGAGACAGAAGGCCTCAAGCAGACAGAGAATAGCCTGAGTTAGAAGCCTTTAGCAAAATAGAGGTTAAGGTGCTCAGAAATGTTTCCAAAGATTGTCAGTGCTTGCAGTGCTTCAGGTTGGAGTGAATTAGCACAGATCAGGTGAAGGAGACTGCTACACAAAAATATCCTGTAATGCAAAACTTTCCTGCTGTCAGAAATGCTCTTTTTAATCATTAGTACTTTAGCAAGAAAACACATGTGCACATAGACACAAGTTTAACGTTTCTCTGAACGTCTGATCTCTTGTACTTTAGACCAAATAGAAAACACAGAGCAGGCCAAATTCTGACCAGAATCTGCAGCAAAGTTCAGCTGATCTGTGGTGTTGAAAGCTATTGCTGCTTAAAACAAGTATTTTACAAGGCAGTGAAATAAACTTTAGATAAACACAGGCAACTGTTGCTTTGGCATGGAGGAGACTAACACGCTTTAGAAATATTACTCCTGTTTTCTGCTCCCAAGACCAAGGAGAGAGCAGCACTCTGCAGAGGACACTGAGACTTCTAGCATGAGAACATTACACATCTACAAATGTCAGAATGGAGTTCCAGCAGCCTTGAGTGAGTAGGAAGATGAGAGGACACTGGAGAAACAGTCTTCTGTCAGCAAAAAGTCATTGAGAGCATTTGTGATGGGATGCTGAACATTGCTGCTTTCCCTGGGGGATGAAAGATTTCCAGCAGAAAGGAAATGTGGGGATGTTTCATTTGGCACCTGGTGAAGTCCCATCTAGGGCTGGAAGTTCTACAAGCCTGGAGGAGCATCTGGAATGTGGCAGTGCCATCAGGGAGTTCTCCGCTGAATTATGCACATAGAACACACTCAGCATTGTTTGCACATTTTGCTACTAAAAAGGAAGGGTGTCAGCCCTACCTCCAATTTCCAAGTTCCTCTTTTATGGTGACATGAGTGGAAGAATCTCCATAAAGATACAAAATGAACTAAAGCAGTGGAGCAATTCAAGGTGCAATCATTAATTTCCTTCTGCTGAAGCAACAACCTCTGCCCAAAAGAGAGCCAAGACATCCAGGCACGATGACTTCAAATCATTTGGCATATATTTCCTATTATTTCTTTTGCTAAAGCCTTGAAATTGCCTTTGCAATGGCTCTCTGGGGATTTAGGAGAGGTTTCAGTGCTTGAAAGCACCCACTTTTAGCTTCAGTAAGAGAACAGATGTTTGGTGTTGAACTTGTGGTTCCCATATCACCTGTGCCACACAATCCATGTCAAGGTGCATGAGAAACAAGGCAGAGCACTGGGTTTTCACTTAAACATTAATCACAAGGAAAAAATCAAACCAGCAAATGCTTCAAAATATAGGGAACATTCATTCAGAAGGAAAAGCTGATTAATCTTTGTAATACTTACCTTGATAAAATTACACATTTAAACTAAAAAGGCAAGAAGGAAGGAAGTGAAACCATTTTTTTCAAGTTTGAATCTCCCTCATGCAATGCCAGAAGTCACAGATGATCACTGCTCATCTCCCATCTTTTTTATTTGGGGGTTACCATTAACAACAGACTGTTACATCAAGACCTGGATAAGTACTTTTCAAACTTTAAAACCAAACAAAATACATTCAAATGTAGTTTACCTCCATATTAATATGAGGAACAAAACAGAGGTTTGCTAAGCAGAGTACTGAGAAAAACTGGACAGCAAAAAGGGATTTATCAGCATAACTTTCCAGGCTGATTACTACAGAGCCAATCTAACACTTCTTTGGTAAAAAAATAATCAACTTGCATTTATTGACATATTTGCAATGATGAATAAATGTTAGGTATTTATTTCTATGACTGTGCAAGCCTTGTAAATAACTATAAACTGTCCCTTTTACTGATTTCATTTTTCTCACTGTGGGTGACCAAAAATTTAAAAGCAACATTATCATACATCATTTGATCTAATGGAACGGACACATTTTTGCCTTCCAGATAAAATTTTCAAATTTATATCTATCTCTTTCAAGACATATATATATATATATATGTATATACCTGGAACAAATAAAGACTTAAAATTTTTCATGGATAGTAAAGCATTTTTCTAACCAGCTGTATATGTTAAGTTGGAACTCCCTAGAACTAGAATGGGCAGACCCAGATCTTTTTTTAAAAGGCCACATGAAGTTATGCTAAATACACATTTAAGAAAAAAAGGATCAGCCACTGAACCTGGGCCACAGAAAAATGACCATGAACTTCTTAGGTAACCACGTTCTAAAAAGAACTCCAAAGCTTCTCTGAACACTCTGGGTCTCATTATCAAACATTTTACAGTTGTATGAGACATGAGTCAATATGAAAACACTGGTGTAAAAGCAGAGCAAAGGAGCTATTTATGATGATATAATGGTTTGGGTTGGAAGTGACCTTAAAGCTCATCTCATTCCATTCTCCCTGCCATGGACAGGGACACCTCCCCCCATCCCAGGCTGCTCCAAGCCCTGTCCAACCTGGCCTTGGACACTTCCAGGGATCCAAGGGCAGCCACAGCTGCTCTGGGCACCCTGGCCGGGGCCTCATCACCCTCATAGAGAAGAATTTCTACTCAATATCCTACCTTACTCTGTCTTCTGGCAGTTTAAAACCATTTCTCCTTATTCTGTGACTACAGATCCAGTCCCAAGTCCCTCTCCAGTTCTCTTGGAGCCCCTTTAGGTACCAAAAGGCTTCAATAAATTCCCCTGGGACCTTCTCCAGGCTGAACACCCCCAGCTCTCACAGACTTTCCTCACAGGAGAGGTGTTCTAACCCCTCCTTCGTGGCCCTTAGAATGGCTTTTCACTGAATTTGTCAGAAAAGGAAACAGATTCTCCCATTTTTCCCATTTAATCAAGCAGTGCTAGGAACAGGACACCACCAGCTTTGCCTTCCTTTAAAGGGGCTTTTGCACGTTTCCATGCACCTCTAATAACCCTGCTTCAATAACAACAGCCAAAATAACAATTGGAAGGCTCCACTCCCTCTCAAGGAAGCTGCAGTTGTGTGTGGAGCCATCAGGACAGCTTTGGGTGTTCATCTGGCCCTCACATCTGCCCAGCTGGACAGAGGTATCATGGAAAAGCAGAGATCCACCCGGACACGTACCCCAGCACTGAATGGGCCCTGAAGGATTTGATGAATGAAAAATGCTCAGGATTGTGAAGTTTGATTTGATTTCCACTGCTGAGGGAATAAGGTTGACCTTTTGGTTACCATGCAACCTTGGAAAGTGGGAGCTGGGAGAGCGTGTGTCACCCCAATGAAGGGCTTGAGTCAGCTCTTGCTCAGCACCTTATGGACCAGCTGCTGTCTGGACACATGTCCTCATTCAAAGCTGGTCCCCTGCCAAGGAAATAAAAGGCAGTCAGAACTATTTCTTCCTGAAAATCAGATTAAGGAATCTTGGAAGAAAGGAAAGATTGTATCATCTTGCTACATTACAAAAATCAGCTGAAACCCAAGAAATAACACTTAGAAAGTAAAGACAAGTGAACTGTAAGTACAAAGGACCACAAGAGAATTAGATTTTCCCATCAGTTTCTCCAGGGGATAAATTCCCATCAAAATTCAAGAATCAGAGTCTGATATAAAATTAAAAGTGTTGATGAAACTTCATAACCCACTAAGATGAGAAAATCAGGCATTTCATCATCCAGAAGAGACAGCCATCTCATACAATATAAAACAATTTAGGTCTGATAGTAAAATATCAGATACAACTTCAATGTCCTCAGCTAGGGAAACATCACTCACAGTATTGAAAAGCAATTTTTAATAAAAAAACCTCCCATTTTTAGTATTTACTTCACCTCAAAAGCCATTTGACATGCAAACAAATGCATAGGCATTGAAAGACTTCAGGAGAATCTCCAATACTAATTGTCAGCTTTTCAGCAATTCAGCTGAATTTCAGCATTTGATCTCCTCAAACAGGAGAACAGGATTGCAGCCAGAAGCCTCTAAATAGTACAAACATTTGTGCACTTTTACAAGGCAGGTAAAAACCTAAATTATGTTGCTAATTAATTTTATATTTCCTTTGGGTAGCCAAAGAGACCTGGAGCTGCTCAGCAATCATCAAATGATGGGGTTTTGCCAAGTATTCAGGTATGTTATTAACGGCACAAGCCAGAAGAACTGAGATCACGCTTTTTGCAATACCTACAGGGAAAAAGTCAAATTCAAAGCAAGCTCACGCAAAGCAAACGTCTACACGAGGCAGAAAGGGAGAAAGGAGCACCAAAGCACCTGAGACATTTAAATACAAGTTAAAAAGCTCTTAAAAACATTTCTCCAAAACTAAGACAACAAAGCCAAGACTATAATTCAATGGCAATGAGTACCAACTACTCCAAAGAAAAATACCTACAAGAAATTGAGAACAAAATGCTAACTTGATCAACTTGCAAAAGATAAGATATGATTTGCAGTATGCACACTTTGTCCAAATAGGCTACATCAGACTTAATTGATTTTTGTAATTGAGCATGGCATGATAAGCCAAACTTTCCTACATACCTGCACTGTGTAGGTGTGATGCCCTGGAGAGAAATAGACAGGCAGGACATTAAATAGAATATTTTTACCTTCAAAGCTGCTTCCCTGTCTCCTTTTTACCTGCAGAGTCTTTTTTGTTTTCCTTACAAAGATCTTGTAATTCAATTGAGGAACATCTGTGTTCATATCAGCTTTTAAGATACTTAAAGCCTGATTACCACACACAAATATTCACTTCCCTCTGCACCCACCAGTGTAAAGCAACAGCCTCTCTTCTTCATTCTGAGGGCACAAATTAAAGTCAACTCTTTTCTTCTTAACAAGTTCATCTGTTCAGTTGATATTAAAAGGGTATCAATTATTAACCACAATATGAGTGGTAAATAAATAACACCTAAAAACAGATTAAAAAGAAAAATGCAAATTAACAATACATTTACTCCCCTTCGGTTACCAGTCCTCTTAAATCTACTGTGTGGATCTGTTGCTTATAAAGGTATAGCCTCACAAGATTTCCAGATTTCCCACCCTGAATCTCTCCCAAAATGAGTTCCAGAGTCTACACTCATCTCATCAGTAAAAGTGCTATAGTGGAATGTTTGGCTTTGTTCAACAGACAAGGAAATCCTTTCAGAGGCAGATATACAGATAACAACTTTGTAATTCACAACCAGTTCCCCTTTCTCTGCTGGGAAGGGGATTAATATGGCAAATCCACTTCATCACTTCATTTTGTTTCAGAAGGGCCAATATTTCAGGCTGCATTCTCTAAGGGAAAATTTAACAATTTATCCCAATCCCTGATGCAGCACATTTTCATAAATACCTTTGCAATTTCCTTCAAAGGAAAGAAAAACATCCCAAACACCTTGCTTCACCTACTCTCCAACAGATGAATTTCAAAGGTTTTGGCTCCTTCAACATCAGCAATTCAAGAATTAGCACCAGCCAAACATTTTGAGTCACTGTTTTAAGATTGGATCAATCACCATCACATATTGCCGAAATTGTTTTTAACTGATATAATTCCGTTCCACTGAAAGAACTTAATTCCCATTCACGTTCCACATTCAGTTCCAGGTTTTACGAACTAAGAAATCTCTCTTAATTGCTGAGAGACTGCTGCAGGGATAAGGTTCCCCATGTCTCTGCATCCTCTGCCTCTGCTCAAGGCTTGCAGCAGTCCCAGACTCTGGAGGAGAGGCCAACGTTAACAAGGTGCAATCCAACTCCACGTGTTTGGAGACACCAATAACCAGCTGAGACAAACGGCCTGGAAATGCTTACGGGAAAAAGTGGAGCCGTGCATTAAAACCCCAGCAGCTCCTGCTTTATGGGCCCTGAAGAAATGGATATAAACGTGCAAGTGCACAGAACATTTGCGGCGCTCTCCTGCCCGCACTGCAACGCACGTCTGGGCTCGAGGCAACTCTGTTCCCTTGCCAAAAGCGTATGGAATGCACCAAGAGGTCAGGGCGAGGAATTTATGTGTTTTGCAGTTATTTAGAAATTACGGGAAAGAGAACTTGGCTGCTCCTGTCGCTGCACAGGTGTAGCTAGCTCAGAGTGCTCAGGTGGGTCAGGCTTTTTCAATCAAAATTCCACTTGGTCAGAAGCAATGGCTCCATGCATGTGAAAAGATGGCTCAGTCTGGGGAGACAAACTGAGGGATCACCTTCAAAATTCTTTCTTTGAACCACCTTTTTATCTCACCAAAATCCAAGCCTAGGCTTTATGCTAGAGGACAATTATCTCAAAGATAATGAATGATAAAATGTTAAGTCTATGCATGTGAAAAAAAACCCTAAAAATATTACTCTAAGTTTTTATTTGGTTATGCTCTTCAGTGGAACAAAACCACTCAAAAATCATCATAGGAAACATCATTTGAGCTCTTAGCTGAATAAGGAAAATGTTCCAGAAGCTGAATGGAAGAGTTGACTGGCTGTTCTACCTATAAGCAAACCTGCATTCCCAGACCTTTATGGGTCTGTGCATATACAAAGAGCCTTACTGATTTATACTTACTGAAGAGAAAAAAGGTGTGGTGGAAATGCAAATTTGAGGGTTTTTTGAAAAAAAAAAAAAAAAAAAAGGACAGGAAGATAAAAATACAAGCAGCAGGAAAATGGATGATGGAGGGAATGAAGGAAATGTGAGAATGTGCAGTAATAAAACAGTAAAGGTGCCACAGTAAAAAACCAGCCCAGACAATTCTCCCAAGTATGTGTTAAGGTGGCCCAGCTGTCACCCATGTGGAACTGTCAATTTTTTGTCCTCTCAATATTGCACCTGTGAAAAACACTACTCCCCATTACAGTTTCTCAGGAAATAAACACAGTAACAAAAGCTATAACATTGAAATTCAGGAATTTATTTTTCCTTCTGGACATAAGAAACACCTAAGAAAACCTTCTGGGTTGGTGGCAGTCCCTGAGGAGTGTCCCAAGGTGGCTTTCCAAAGCTGCACACAGCTTGGTTTGTGGGCATAGGAGCAATCTTTCCACAAGACAGGCTGTGCTACTCCAGTAGGAATCTGTCAGTGCATGGAAAGTTAAGAGTGTCTGGACAGCACAGTGGTGGGTAATGTGATACAGATGATTTCACCTTTAGGTCTCCAGTTCAAAAAAATTCAGCCCAAAAAGTGTCATCACCTGATAGTTTTTACTACTTCTATTTACAGTACAAAATTTCCCAGAGGGCCAAACTGAGATCAAGACTCTCCTCCCTCCCTCCATGCTCTAGGGATTGTGTCTAAACTAAGGAACAGACCTTCTCTGCAATCCCATGGTGTAAACAGACTGTAGATATGAAGGGAAAAAGAGCACAGAAGACTGAAATGTGTTGTCAAAATTCAGTGAGTCAGACATTAAAGTGAGTCTGACTCCAGAGCTGATGACATTTTTACTCTGCTTTTTGTGTTGGGAGAGTTTCTCTACCCTGCCCCAAAGGCAAAAACACACATGTGCAGCAAGATCTCAGCTCCAGGATGCATCAAACTTCCTAGACAAGGATATATTTTTGTTTTATCCCATGTGGAATAGGGCTGATACCTCCCAGGAGTGCTGGGTTCACTCCACATAGGCTGCAGTGCACAGAGGCAGCACATCCAGGTTTCCCAGACATCCAACAACATGGTCTGAGCCACCACTCCAAGTGCTGGGAATCCTCAGTAAACGTGTTTTTAAAAAAAAACAAAAAACGACCCAAAAAACCATAATCTCAAAGTTTATTATTACCCAAAGTATCCATACCCAGGGTATAATAATCTGAGAAAGCAGTTTATCCTAATTTTTTCTAAAAGGAGCAGAAATCTATGATCCTACTTTGCTCCCTAAAACCAGGACCAGCTATGATTATAATTAAATATGAGATCAGAAAATCAACCTTTGCATGAATTCTAGCTCTAAAGATGGCCTTTTCAGGTGAGGCTGGCAGGAATCACAGTATTCATCAAACTCATTCATTGTAGAAAGTCATACCCATTTCTCAGCAAAACAATAATTTTAAAAAGTATTATAAAAAAATTAAAGCCTCAAAAATGAGGGAGCCCATTCAGAGTAAAGCATCAACAGCATCAAAGAGTTATCTCTCCATGAAAACATATAAATATATATCACTGTAATATATCTCCATATAATCAACCACCCCCTCTCACCATTCTGCAATAACAAGCAGTAATTCTATTTCCAGTGTAAATCATTTCAATTCTGACATCTTCACTGGGGACTACATAACATGTGACCTTATCTAACTTAAAGCTGGTATTAATTTTAACAAGGAAAAAAAAATGCTTTATGAAATTCAGGAGCTTAAGGGTAACTGGGGGGATACAGGTCTGCCTCAAAGGGTAGCATATGGATTTCATTTTCCCTACATTTTTCACCAAATTCTAGGAACTACAGTAATGTTTTGCTATAGGGTGCCACAAAACTAACTCTGAATCTTGCCCAGAAGAATCAGGGCCTGAATGCTGCACTGGGCAAGGGAAATTCGGAACATTTGGACAATTGCTAAACCTTACATAGACTTGATTTCTTTTCAAGCTTTCTCACATAACTTGCAGAACCTTTAAAAAAATAATTGCCTTCTTTGAAAAGTATGACCCTATTATGAAATATAGATAAAGCCTGGTTCTGCTTCCAGTTATGCTTTTAAGTGGGGAATGAAATTCAGGAAGTTAAGCTGCTGTGATCATAAGTCCAAAAATTGATCCTTTAGGAGACCTTTGATATAATTTGCCAAAAAACTTCCTGATTCTTCAAAAACAGCTTTCTGAACTTCATTGGGAAAGACTTTTCCATGCTGAAGGTCTTTTAATCTCTCTGTACAGAGTTTGCTCTCTTCTATTGCTTGTTTTCCCCTAAATCCTTCCATGCCACCAAGAGAACCTGCTGTCTATTCACACCTTCAGAAGCAGGGAAATCTTCACTTGATCTGGCACTGACTCATCTAGTGAGGACAACCTGGACACACATGCTCTGCTGCATATTTCAGAGGTACTTGAGTCAGAGATCTCATTATTCCATTGATTTTACTTGTGTTATTAAAAAAATATATTAATTGCTTCATTTTAAAGTTTTCAAGTAAGTTATCTAAAAAGCACTTGGTTTTGTTTATCTTAACACCTCACCTATTAATTTTCTTGCATGTCCCTCAGCTCTTACATTGTGAAAATCCCCCAGTCAATAATTATGCATTGGAGCTGCTCCTTGCTCTCCCTCCAAACACATTTCCCAGTCCAGACACACTGAGGCTGTTTCATTCTGCTCCTCTCAGTATCATTTCTAGTTCTGTTCCATGCTAGGACAGAGAAAACAGATCTGGTAGAGATGCAAAAGTGTACCTGGCACACACACAACAGACTGTGCTGCTCCCATGCTTTGTTCTGATTCCTTCCACCACAATCCTGACCTGCCCTTTGTGGGTTTGGTGACCAAAAGTAGGTTCCCCCTTTGTAATTCGAATGGAAGACACAAAATAACACATTGATATGGGACAGAACTGATTATCACTACAGCCACTCCCTGAAACTGCTGTGGGGAAGAGAGGAAGAACCTTGGAATAACAAGAACTTTTCCTACACTTCTTTCCGTTCATCAGGTGCAACACCTAAGTCTCACTGTGGGAATTCAAAGGTGTTCAAGGCCAGGCTGGGGCTTGGAACAATCTGGGATAGTGGAAAGTGTCCCAAGGCTGGAGGAACGAGATGAGCTTTTAGGTACTTTCCAACCCAAACCATTTTTTGATTCTGATACATGTAGTGAGTGTTAAAAAAGTTATAATAATAATAAAATACACAAATTCATCAACAGCTGTAAAATTAAATCTTTCAATAAAACGGTATTTTTAAAAATGGTTATTAACTTATTTATTAAATCTGGGAAGAAATGAGGCAGAGTTCACATTCTTCCTTCCCACTAGGTGGTCACACTTCATTTTGCAGCTTCATCAGCTGCCATAGAACGGGCTGTGAGAGCTTCCATCAGGAGCTGCACTGTCTCCAAGGTTTCTGTAGGCAGGAAAAAGGATGAGACCTGGAGCACCTCCTGTGACAAACCCAAGACAAGCACTTTTTCCTACTGTGAGCAGACACAGCTCTCCTTCAAATCATGATGCATCAAAAAACTCTGCTGAAAAGGGCACCAAACACAGGCCTCGAGAAGGAAGGACTCCTTACACAGCATCTCTCCCCTGTGCCCACCAAAAAAACCCCAAACAAGTTCAGGAAAGGCATCCTGCTGGACTATTAAAGAGTTTGGAGCCAACAGTCAACACATTAGGTAACCTCATTATCCACTGCCTAGTGCCAAAGGCAAAACAGGTGTGAGGATACCAAAGCAAGAGGAAAGCACAGCCTGTTAAGAGAAATCTGCAATTTTAAGGGCATTAAAATATTTCCAAATGTTCAGAGAAAAACCTCACAGTGGAGCAGACGTTCACTAATGGAAAATAAAAGAAAAATGTGAACTGCTGGAGAGGTGCATCACCTTTAAGACACAGCTTGTTTTTCCCCTTTTTTGGTTCAGATTAACCGAGACTTAAGGCCTTGAGTTTCCTTTTGTTCTCCAAAGTGTGAGACAGCAAGGAGCAATCACCATCTTTGTTTCACATTACTGAATTTATCATTTCATGGGAATGGAACACTATGGATTTTTTGAGACTGAATAAATGATACCATCCCACAGGATAGGTCAGATCACACTCACCACCTTGTCCCTTCAACTTCTGCTAATCCACCATTCCCAGTTCAGACCTGGAAGTAACTGCTTTCAGAAACAGCTGCCAAGCAGTAGCAAGTTTTGGTGAAATTAGTGGAACTACATGACTGCAGAGACAAAGTGAGAATGAAACCCTTTTTCTTCAGCCACCACAATACTGAGATCCTGGAATCTGTATCTACTGCACAGAAATATCTGGGCAAGAAAATCAGAGTTTTACATCACTTTGATTCTCTAATGCATTTCCTGAGGCATTTAATATCACAATTTAGCTGAATTTAGTTTTCATTGTCCATCTCATATTTCAGTGTCCATTCCCAATCCAGAATAATAGTGTAAAAATATTCTTCTATTTCAGCTCTGTATTCAAAATACAGCTTATTTTCACCAAAATTTACTTCCACACACCTCCTGCAGATGCTGCAGGACACACTGATGAAATTTGAATTTCAAAGGCTGACACTTAGAGCTTGCAGGTTTCAGTTATAAATTTTACTTGTTTATATCAGTGAAGCCATAGGATTTGCAGAGGGGACTTAAGCTGGAGAGGATGATGCCCATATGAGAGGGGAACATTGTACCACCTGAGAGTTAAAATCCCATACAAATTACTTGCTAGCACTTTAGATACTTTTCACATTCAAAACACAATAACGAGGTTTTATTAGTAAAATAACAGCTATGATAAATTGGTTGGCAAGGATATACACAGAGAGTGTGAAGGACAGAAGGGGAAAAAAAAGTTTTGACAGCATATTACTTGCAAGCTTGTCTTCAAAGTGTGGTTTAGTGGTTTAAATAGAAAACTCAGTCCAGTGGGGCCTGACCTCAGCCATGCCATGGCTGGGTTTCTTGGCGTTGTTTGCCAAAATAATTCAGCAACACATTTTGTCCATTCTTTCCTTACCTGTGAAAAACGTGGCAAAAAGTTGGAAGTTTCTAAGAAACTCTTCAATGGGCCAGTGGAAAATGCTGTGCTAGCAGGGCATGGGTGTCCCTTGGTGACACAAAATCCCCCAGGGCCAAGGGTGCTTACACAGCCACTCAAGAAAAAATTCACCTTGCAGGGAAACCCTCTGAGCTTCAGCCTGCAGATCTCCTCCTGGAACTGCTTCCAGCAGGTACATCTGCTCTTTAGCAGGCAAGCAACACAATTTAATTTACCATTTAACAAGAACAAAGTTTCCTACACTTTTTCCACCCTTCCACTATCAATCTACTCCGGCACCAACCTCTGTGGAAATAATGACACAGAGCCGTGGAGATGGTTTTATTGAAAAAATCTTTCCAGAAGTTTTTGTTGAAACTCCACTTTGAAGACAATCTATGTACAACTCAAACACCACATTTGGGGATTTTTTTTCAGCTGTCACTGTTTTTCTCCTGGCTTTTAAGAACTCACGAACATTCTTTCAATTAAACCTCTGGTCAATCCAAAAATGCGACAACTGTAGAGTCTCAAGAAGCATGTGAAGCAAATTCTAGGTTTCCAATAGTGTTAACCTATATTTGTGTGTTTCAAAACAGCTCCTTCAGAAGCTGTAAAATCAGGAAATAAATACTGAAAAAAATATAAATAAAACCAGTACTGAGGAAAGAAGAATAATCTCTGTTATTGAGCTTTCTCATGTGGATTTAGTGCAGTAATTCAACTCCTCTTTTCCTACTGGACAAAGGTGAAGGAATGGATTAAATGAGAGCTTTGAAAGGGGCCACCAAAAGATGGTAGAGGAAACAAGAACCTGTACACTAAATAATGCTCACTAAACCTAAACTGGAGTTAGAAGTATTTAGGAGGAAATTCTCTCAAAACAGAAAGTGCAATAGAAATCATAAATGAACAAAATAACTGCAAGTAAATCCTGGCAGCGAGTCCCCCCTTTGCACACACACTTCTCTAATGTTTCTCTTGACTGACTCTTGTGCTGAAATGAGTTCATATGACAAGTCTGATTTTTTCCTCTACAGATCACCACACTTTTCCAGCACAAATAACCCTGAGTATAAATCATATACTTGCTGAAATGCTTAGATTGGCATGTTATCTCATGTAAGAGCAAGGTACCAAGATCTCAGTTGTAGAGACGTGGTATTTTTTTGTTGGGCAAATTGCACTGTTTTTTTTCTTTATATAATGCTTCTGTAGGATATTCAACATTTTTGCCTCCTCTGATAAAAGATATAGACTGATAACTCACTATGTCTGTGCTGTTCTTCACTCATGTATTTCAAAATGCAGATAATTATCACCAATTTAATAATGAAAATCCTGATAAAAAAGATCTTTCTTCTCATTCCAGCAGTTAAACATGGAACAAAATTTGTGAGTCTGAACACTCAGTTCAATATGTTTTCCAAATAATTTACATCCCATTATAAAATAATTAGACTGGCTCAAACTACAAAATGACCTTAAGGAAAGTTCAGGAATTTTGGGTCCTAGGATGTGAACCAGACTCCCACGCCTGCTCACAACAAGTCTTAACATCAACAGTTCAGCAAACATTGAAACTAAAATTTTCTGTGTTTGGTCCTATTCCCTCCAATCTCAGCATTTATTTTCTCCAAGACAGTCCTTGTTCCAGCATCCCCTTTCCTTCCTTCCCCCAGTCACATCTCCAGCTCCCACCCTCTCCTATTTGTCTGGAGAACAGGCAGCCATTGCCACTGTGAGCCAGCACATTGGCAGGATGATGCCTCAGAATGGGTAACATTTGAATTCTGTATATATGACTTTTTTGTACGAGTACCGGTTCCCTCATCTTTCCTTTATTCAACTCCTCTTTTCCACGAAACTTGCAGAAACCTAACTCCTTGGAGATGCCAAGCTGAAAAAGAATACATGATATCATTCTGTCTGGAGACAGGGGTGGAGGCAGATGGGTAACTGTCTTCAGACACATCCCTGGGCTGCTGAAAAAAGGATGAATGTTCCATGAGTAGGATGAGAAGAAAAGAAGGTCTGAATTTCATCACAAAACACTCAGCTTAGGCATGTAAGGAATTACCCAACAGTTGTAGCTTAATTAACTAAATTGCCGATAGAAGGTTGGAATGGCATCACTGGGACTTTCAAGAACAGGTGAGTTGAAAGCGCTGGAAGGAAACCAGGTGTAGGTTGCTTGTACTCACTTGGTGGGCAAAACACTTTAAGAAGCCACCCATCCTTCTGTGCTGGGCCTCAGTTCAGAGCAGGGGAACAGGACAGACACAGGCAGGGTACAAATCAGCAGCAGACACAGCATGAAGAGACAGGGAGCTGTTGGGACAGGTGCAGAGGAAGCCATGGAGATACTCCATGGGCTGGAGCCCCTCTGCTCTGGAGCCAGGATGGGAGACCTGGGGGTATTCAGTCTGAAAAGAGGGGACAACTTCTTGTGATCTTTCAGTACTTAAAAGCTCCCTACAGGAAACATGGGAGCTGTAGCTCTGACACCAAATTCAAAATTTGAGATTCTAAATCTGTGAGGAAGAAAATAATTAAAATTAGCTTGTAAAAATGAGCTTGATTCATGTCTTGCAGTCTTTATTCAGAACTGCCCACCTTATTCATCACTGTCCTCTCTCAATCAAAGTCACTGAATATTTAGCCTGGAGTTTCTTTTGTTACTTTTACCACTACTGGGCTTTTTCCTCACCACCTGTGTAAAATTATTAAATGAATCAGTTTCCCTTTAAGAGCTGGATGGCCCTGCCAGCTTAGCCAACATGAAGCATTTCCAAAGAAGTTTCTTGCTCATCGCAGTAAGGAACAAAATATTTTAAAACCCCAAACTTCAAAATCCCAGATGGTCTTGAAGCCCTTTTAAAATAAACTGTGTGAGTTTACAGTCAAATCTGCCCAAGAAAATCTTCTAATGGAGACTGAAATCTATAAATGCTCTCAGTTTATTAAAAAATGATTTGACACCAGCACAGACTATTTCAATTTTTTTCCTCACATTGCAGAGCTAGACACACTTCTCAAAATATTTGCTTTCAACAAAGTGACAGCAGCCCCTCAAGAAGTGTTATGTATGAGCCAGTGTTTGATTTTTTTTTTGTTATATTTCATATTATATTGTCTGTTGAATAAGATGTTTTAAAAACATTAATGTAATATAGAATTTCAGACTCTTAATCATTTTGACAGGTTTTCTGAAACTCTTCAGAGCAACATTTGAGTAACGACCCTGTGCAATACACAGCACTGAAACAGGCAGGACTGGGGGAAGGGGAGAGGAGTGCTGGAAAGGTCTCTGCTCTAAAACACATGCATTCATTAGAAGAGAAAAACGCCTAGAAATTTGGCACTAGGAAGAGTGTTTAAATGAAGTCTGCCTGAGGGGATAGCCCTGACTTGCACTCTTACCAACGGGATGGATATCATGTGAACGTTAACAAGAATTACGTACCAGGTTAAAAATCTCCCCGTAAGAAACCACAAGGCCATGCCACGCTCTGCACTGCTGCAGAGACAATGCCTTCTGCAGGGAAATGATTCCAGACTGATGCACAGACTACACACAAACACATCCAGACAAAAATGGCAACAAGCTAAAACCAAAATTCACTGTATCCTGGGATTTGGGATGTTCGCTAAGGGTGAATATGGATCCAAGTTTATTAACAAATTTGGTTTAAGGTCAGCTTATTTTGAATGTTGATTATTTTACACCTTAACTCCAGTTTTTTAGTGTATGCTCATCTCAATTTTTTAACTTTTAGGCCTACATTCCAGTCTTGCATTGTAGCTCTCTGGAAGGACAAATTTAAATGCCAGAGTCCATGTGCCAGTCTATGTGCTCCCATCTGAAAAATCAAATCCACAGCTGAAGCACAGCAATGGACTCAACATGAACTTGGTTTTCCAAACCACAATTATTCAAGAAATACTCGGGAACCAAAACAAAGCAACCCTCATTCAGAAAAATCCTATGTTGGCTGGAGCTTTTGGTATTGATTTTTCCCCCATAACTAATTTCAAATATCTATAAATAAAACTTATAGTCTTTCATACAAGGATCTATTATAGCTCTAACACCTCAATAGGGGACATGTCAAATGGAAAGGATTTATAGTTTTTTGCTCTACATACTTCCCCTTTTGGAGAAAGTTTGAATGAAAAGGACCTCATGCTTAGCTTTTCAAAACATTACAGTTAGCAAAATAAACTAAAAGTTTAACATACATTTTTAATGTACGTTGCAATCCAATGTCACATTCAGGAGGAGACAATTCTCTAACAAACGACAATTAACCAGCCACCTTCACCCATTTTTAACTTATGATGGATATTAATATTCTGTATGAGCTGCTTCCCCAAGCAAACTCAGCTCAGATCCAGCATCTGGAGGCTGATGAAATTTCATTTTTGCCCATTTTCACAGCTGCAGAAAAGCAGCCAGAGAAGGTCGAGAGATTAACCTGAGGTTGCCGAGTGAGTCAGTGCAGCAGGATTACAATCATTAGCATTCCTGGCTGCCAGGCTCAGCCCTGCTGCTTCTGCTGCCACTTCCACAGCCCTCACCAGCTTTGGCACACAAAAATGATGGACTAGTTAGTGCCAGGCACTGGGAGAAAGGGCAATTTTTCCTGAGCAGTCTCAGTCCAGACAGCCTTGATCTGTGAACACCCTTCAGCCCCAGCACGGCTCTGCCAACACATCGCACTGCTGGCCTGTCAAACCCCGGGGTTTGTGAACAGGGACTGCCTGCTGAGCCAGATGGAGAGGTGGCTGTGGAACCAGACAATTCATTGGAAAATTCAACATCAACTTGCACCTGCAGCTATAGAGTTCACTGACACTGCAGGATGCAAAGAGAGTATAAGTGAGCCAAGCCTGAAATGGATGGTGTATTCACCTCCTGCCCACAGCAATACCTGACTGCAAACACTCACCTGTAGTGCAGCCAGAACAACAAACAACTTCACAGAAAGTTTGCTTCCATGGTGGAGATGACAGCAGCTCCCCATCGAGATTTGGGCAATTTTACTGTTTTAAATCAAAGTTTAAGTTGTATAGACAGCTCTGACTGTCCCTTGCTCTGCACCACAGAGCTTTAATCAGGTTGGTGTCACCATCCTGCAAAGAGAGGGGCAGAGGCTTTGCTCACTGAGCCTCTGACAGTGCTCCCCCCTGCTCGGGATTCACAGCTCGTGGTGACCATGACCTGCAGGCTGGAGTTTGCTTAGTTGGGTTTCTGTGGGATTACAGGCAAGTGTGTGAATCCAAAATCTCATGAATAAATGTTCTCATAACCCAGTTTTGTATATCCAAGAACCTGGAGACCCATAGAATTCTCACCTTTTGTCAGATTTGTGAGTGCTTTTCTGAAACAGAACTCCAAACCTCTGTGGGTCACCTACTGATGGCTTGCAATATTAATCAATCACATCTGATACACTTGACTCCCTGCACAGAAACTAGAATTGGTTTCACTGCATCGATTCACTGCCAAAATCCTGCAGCTGGTGTCACAGGGTGGTGGCATTTGTCATGTCACAGCACTGTGTAGGAGACAGCTTTAACAGCCAGCTTACTCTGCTCTTCAGCCAATGGCATGGGATAGAAGTAGATTTGAGAACCACAAACAGATGGGAAATACATCCAACTCTAGAAAGGATAACATTTATATTATACCAGGGTTTAATTTATTTCAGGTTTTCCTCAGGATGTTACGGATACAGCTCAGACCACCACAAACCTGCAGAGATGTGAATACAGGAATCCTAAGCACTGTCTGTGTTTTTCAGTATCACCCCTGCCAATGCTGGGCATCAGCAGCAAAGGGGAAAGAGTCAGGTGCAGGCCAAGACAACCAAACTCACCTGATGCTATCCCAAGGCCACTGTCTGTCCTCATTCTCACATTTACTGTCTCTTGAAGATGGGGCTTTTCCAGAGTGATCTTAATTCCTGCTGCTGTTCCAAGGAACATTTCCAGAGAGCCCAGAACTCAAATGAACCCCAAGACAGCCAAGTACACACAAACCAAGGCAGAATAGTTGCACTTGTTTATAGCATTTTGTAGTAGGATTCCTCAATAAAGCTATAGAATAAACCAAATAATATCTTTTTTTTGAATACAAATCCTTCAATCATTAAAAGAATAACGGAATGACAAAAAGAAAATGAGCACAGGGCATAGGTCATTATTTACAAGCCATATGTCCCCATTTCAGTCCTGGGTTGATCTTTTAAGCCAGATAAATCTGCCACCAGCTGGCAAGTACTTTGAATTCCTTGATTCCCAAGCATTCAGTAGTCCCTAGAGTTCTTAAAATTCCAACTACACACAGAAGGGCATGATCACATCTACAAACTCTACGTTCTTCCCTCAGCCATCCCCTTTGGAAGGTTCTGCGTGGGGAAGAGAACCAAGCACAGTGTAAGCAGCAGAAGGATTGCTGCAGCCAAGCAGAAACATCCAACTCTTCACCAGCTCCAGACCAAACTCTCCCAGACAGGGGTCTCATTCCTGGCTAACAGAGCCCACACAACAAAGCTCTTAGTCCTTATCTAGCATATTTGGATTAGGAAGATTCTAAATCAAGTGCTTAGATGGCAGTGAAAGGCAAATGTGCATTTGGAATAATGGGTTTTTACAGAGTTGCACAAGGAGTGGACATTTCACCTGCTCCCAGGTGTCAGCAGGGACCCAAGCCCAGCCCATCCAGACTCCCATCTGAGCATCCTTAGGGACACAGGGCAGGGACAAACATCTTGCAGCCCCTGCTGGGACTGATCTGGACACATGGAAGGAGGCAGAGATGCCTGGGTTCTTTTTGGCCTAGGAAATACCATCTGCAGCAGTGAAATTCACTGAGTGGGTGAAGGAAACAGGTGGCAAACAGGAGCAAATGGTTAAAATGTTCCCCTCACTACAACATGTGTGAAATCCCTAATTCCAATGGGCTGCAATAAACCTACCACTGTCAGTGCACATAAAATGGGTTGAAGAATTTTTCTTCACAAGGAGGTAAATCTGATTTTTATCTAAGCTGGCAGTAAACAGGTCAAATATTTAACTGTTTCTGTGGCAACTTCCCCACTGTTTTTTCAATTTTTAAATTTTTTTTAAACATGTCAACAAGGCCAGAATGCTGCACAGCTACAGAAGATCACAAGGATATGAACAAAGGTGAAGGGGGTCCATGGCAAACACCAACTGCCAAATTAAGAAAGTAAATGCTGATTGCAAAGAGAAAACAGTGGTCCCAGATAGAGGAACTCAGCTTCATCAACACTGGATTAATTGTGCATGGTTTAGTCAAGTGATTTATATGGATTACACCACATTTTCCCTTTTTGTAGCTTGCCTTGGTAATCAAAAAGTCTTTTTGTAATTTACATTAATAGCTTTGCAACATTGTGGAAAATATTAAAAAAGACCTTTATATTTTTGGCACCTCCTACTTCAGAGGACTGCACACAATCAAAGCTCTTTTGAACCGTTCCAAAGAGTTTGGCAAGAATTTGAGGTACACCCAAAATGTCATGAAAGACCCTGTACAGAATCCTCAGAAAAACTGGTCAGTGGATGTCCAGGTCAATAGTTTTCTTAGGCCTGAGTCCGCAGCACGTCCCTGCCAGCAAGAAAAAACATTACACATCCAAAGCACTTCCATTATCTTAAATCACTGGGTTTGAATAATAATAATAAAAATAATAAGACATGTTATGGAAGTGTTATTTCCACAGTCAGTGCATCCCAAGTTGAGGAACACTTTCAAGCCATAAAAAGATGTCACCACAGAAGATTTCTGAATTAAATCAATTAAGAACTAGCACACGTTGCTGCCTCAACAACACAAGAAAACAAAGCACAGCCAAATGTAGTGCAGTAACCCAAGGATGGAACTCAGAAGTCTGAGTTTTTGATTGTGTCCACTTTCTGGACAACCTAAGTTGTCCAGAAATAAGATATTTTCTTATCTATAAAAAGGAACCTATCTCAGAACAAGGTTGAGAGAGTGAAAGGATAAAATGGAAGCTTTATAAACACAAAGATGTTTAATTGTTGTTGAATTTGTGTGGATGCACCGTGCAGTGCTGGTAGTGAGCTGTAACACACAGCTCAGCCTAGTGACAACTGCCATAAAACTGCCATGAAGAGTGTGATGCTGGAAAGAAAACAAGAAGAGTTTTGGTACATCTTGCCTGTCAATTCATAAAATATTACTTAATTACTGCTCCTCCAAAGAAAAGCATAAAATGAAGGATGAAACGCGTGGTAAGAAAGAATGGGAAGTGTGTGAAGCTGAATTCATGGCCCCAAATTCCAGCTAAAGACAAACTTTTTCCAAAACTTCACATCAGGATTATGTGTTTCTATCACTTCTGTAAATGTAATTATCTTGCTTTTCTTCCACCTCTTCCCTGCTGTCTTTGTGAGCTTCAGGAAAATGTGAATCAGAGCAGGATTGGTGCCAGTGCTGGGCACTACACAGAGACACTAAAAGGCATCTGCCCATACACTGCATATTTGGAGCTGCTTAACAAATTGCAAAGATATTTAAAAAATTAGTAAAGTCTATTACTACAAGAGAATGCAAATGTAACAACTAATGTAAAATGCACCAGCAAATACCCAACAAAATTCTGGTTCCCAGGAGAACCGGTGATTTCCCATGTGATCCCCAAACTACTGAGGAGGCTTTGGAGCACCGGTTCAGTTTCCTAAAGAAGATGAACTGAGAAGAGCCACAAAGAAATCCCTTTCTGCTTTCCAAGCTGTCAGTCCCCACACAGGGAGAAGAACAACATCTGACCTCAGAGCTCTTGCTCCTCTGTGCTCTGCCAGGGCTGTCCACACCGCAGGAGGATGAGGTAGAACTTGCAGCAAATATTTGCTATCACTAAGGTACCAGGCCTACACACAACCAATGCCTACAATTTCTGCTTTAAGAACATTAAATGAGAGTTTTCATTGTTAAGTTAGAGCCAAATCTTGTTCCAAAGATATGCAAGACCTATAGCACCTTCTCCCAGGGCCAGAATTCAGTAACTCTAGGAGAAAGCTAGGGACGTCTAGAATTTCCCCATATACATATTTCATTTTACACACAGTGAATCATCCTAGAAAAACGCTTTCCAAACACTTTGAGACAAGCTGGATATGTGGTATTTGGATAAAGCAGTATTTGAACATCACGAAATAAGAGAAACAAAACGGATTTTTACAGACTGACCCAGAAGAACAGTTTTAAAAAACCAAACCCTTCATATCTTAGAGAGGGACCTCTTTCTCTTGCACTGAATATTAAGCAGAAATAATCGGGAAAGAGAATAAACCTACGTGTTTAAAAAAATCAAGCCACAGACAGCAGCTCTCCAGCAGGGTGACAGTGATCAGATCTGTAATTCCAGGCAGCAGATAAAAGCTGTGATAAATTTGCACCGCAGAATCAGGCGCTGAATTTTCCCTGGTTCTCACTGTTCTGCATCACTGGATTCCAGGAGTTAGTTGAAATCTGACTACATATGAACAGGATTGACTTCCAAATTTTTGCAGCTGTTAAGATACCAGTTACTGCTAACATCTGGATCAGCCCAGCTTCAGAATCCACCCAAGCCTGAGCTAATTCCATATTTAATCACGTTGATTCCAGCTTTAACAGTGACAATATGTAATCCTTGTCCACATGCTGAACAAGAAAGGGAGGTAGGAATTTATCTCTTAAAATAAAATACCAGTGATTAATAAATCACATATTTATATCACTTTGGAGGAATACTTCTAATACAAAGCAATCCCAGCCAGAGCATTCCATGCCAAATCAAATACTCATACGAAAAGACAATTTCTGCCAGTTCCTACGTCCAAAAAAGCTTTAAAAATTGGAAAAAAGAAAGCATCTGCCCTCTTTCCATGAAAACCCAGAGTGCTGGGCACCAGGAAACAATGTTCCCACCAACCTCCACTAACTGAGGTGAATAATAATTCCAGAGTTATGAGAAGTAATTTGATGCATTCCACTGTGTGGAAAAAGCAAAAAAAACCAAAAAACCAAAAATAAACCAAATAAAAACCAACCCAAAACAAAAAGAGGCAACTCCTTTTGATGCTGTAAAAACTTCCCTACAAAGATATTGGCATTGTGTAAAAATTCAGATTTCTTTTCCTCCTGTATTGTCCAGCTCAAAAAGAAGATGCTTTCCCCTCCCAGGGGACTGTGAAAAGTTGTCAGAGCCACAATAAAAAAAGGCATAAGCTGTTAATTTATTTATTTTTTAAAACTAAGTATTGGTTTCCCTTACTTCGTAGGAAGCTTATAAAGATGACCAAGTTACAAAGTTCAGGCAAGAAGAGGAGCAAGCAGTGGCAGAAACCCTTTAGTCAAAGTACCAAACAGAGCTGGTGGAAATTGTATCTGTCCTCCCAAGAAAACACACAAGTGTTTTCCAGAAAAGCTTGAAAAAAATACTTTGAGTCAATTTGAAATTTAAACAAAGCAAAGCAAACAGCCAACAAGCATTTAAAAAAAGCCCAACTAAACAAACCCAGAAAGGCACGCAGAAACAAAAACAAGCAATGGTGAAAATAAAATGTACCATAATTGACAACCAGCGTTGTTAGTTCTATCTCCATTTATCACCAACCTGAGAAACTGTCAACCCATATAATTTCTCACATAAATACAGATAATATTGATAAGGACAGCCATAACAAAGAATATTAAATATTTAGAGGGTTTTCAAATGGGGAAGTCAGATCCAGCCCCATATGCCAGCGAAATAAAGGGCTCTGGAAATACACCCTATGTTGTTTAGAATATGTCCATTTCTATAAAGGTATATTTCCTTTCAATTATAATTTATTTGAAATCTTATTTTTCCATTGAAAATTTCATAGTACCCTGTTTAGGCTCTCATGTCCATTCTTTATTTTACAACAACAGCACCATTTGGGGAGCCATTCCCAAATAACTCTTCTGATTTTGGGGAACTGGAAAGAAATGCAAACCCTTCCTATTTTTTAATTTTATTTTAACCAAAGAATGTAATTCTCCTGAAAAAGTACCTGCAATATACTGGTTCTCAGACAACCTTCATCAGTCATGGGGAATTTGAGGTATTGCAAAGTTTGCCTCTGCTCTCCAAGGATGAAGCTATCAGATAACACAGCCCCAGCTCCAGCCTATTTTTACCTGCTGGCTTGTCCCTGCTTCTCAGTGTTTTTCTTTACCCATTTTTCCTCCACTATGGCAACTTGGAGTTTATAAACTCCATTTTGAAATTAAAAGCAGATATCACACTCAAAAACTAAATCCCAGGCTGAGCACCCAAATAGTGAACATTAAATTCCTGATAAAATTCTCATTGAGACATACTTGGACTTTTTAAGCCAAGCAAGTCTGAACAGAGAACCTGGCAAAATATTCAACTGAGAAACATCAGAAGTCTCATCATTAAAAAAAATTAAAAAATATTCCATTGCCTGACTAATTTCAAATCCTCTAGAAAAAACCTCCACCATGCCATAAGTTCCACTGCATGAAACACGAGCCATATTGAGTCAGTCCTGGCAAAATCTGCAGGAAATGCCAAGAATAAGTTTTGATGGAAACGTTGCTTAACAGAATTACTGAGAACACTGATGAGAACTCTCAAATGGTACAGAGCAAGGGGCCAAACAGAGTTAAGAAAATGCTATTGTCTCCTCTCCGCTGTAGGGCTTTAGAGTCTGCTGCAGCAGCAGAGTCAGCGGCTGTGCTGAAATCCTCACTTCAGAAAGACAACCAGCAAAGAGAGCTGGCATCTTTCTCTGATGTCTTCCTCAGATATCTGAGGGGAAAAGGCCACCTGGAAATGACACCTCCAAGAGGGAGGTCTTTCCTTTCCAGGTGTAGGTGTCACATCTCCAGATGTGTTCCTGCTCTCCTGGCTGCCCTGGGCAGCCTGAGGTGCAGCCAGGTGGGTGTTTTATAATATCTGATCCTTCCAATGGAGCAGGAAACTTTCTAGCCCTCTCTCCTCAGCTGTACACAATGTACAGGCATTGTCCAGAGAAGGACACATGTCAGATTGCTCAGCACATCAGCTCCAAGGTCCATCAGCCTATCTCAAATGTTCATTGGAATACATGTATGACATTTCCCTTCCAGCCTTGACCTATCTTCCACTCCAAGTTGCTAATCCTCAATAGGCTCCTCTTTCATGAGCTTCCTCTGTCTGTTCTGAAACCTCTCAAGTTTGGAGCATCCATGGTGTCATTTTGTCTCACTACACTAGGAAAAGCAAAAGTAACAACGCAAACTCTTCAGATTTGTTGCAAAAGGAGCCAGTTTTATTCTTCCAGCTCTTCTTTTATAGACAGATCTGAGAAGGTAAACCTCTCACTGGTCATTAAACCAACACATCACCATCACTGGACAATTAGGAACAGCATCCCTTGACTGTTTCTTGCAAGTAAACAACAAGAAGACAAACAACACCTGCAAAGGTTGTTTTCCTTCTCCAAGGGCTGTGTGGATTCCTCCTTATGATTTCTCAGGCCAGAGTGAGAAACTTATGTGACTCAGTTTCACACAGACATTGTGCTCCCTGCCTGATTTCTCACTTCCAGCATCCATACCCTTCAGCAAGTTCTACAATTCTGCTCCTCATCCCATGAAAACCTGCCTTTGCCCCCATTTTGAGTGAGCCCCAACAGCATCACAAGATATCCCTTAGTTCCTGTATCAGGAGAAGAATTAAACACTTCACTCACTCTCTGCCATTGAGACTGTGCATATATCCACCATTTCATTTATTTCTTTCCAGACTGAAGGCCTTACTCATCTCTAATACTACATTGGCTCCACCCATACTTTTTGCACCTTTTTGTCCTTCCCTGTTACATATTCACTTTTTATGCCCTTTTAGAGATACAGGTAGTATAGGCAAGTCAGACTTTTCTAATCCAATACTACCACCGCACAAAAAACTGAGATCCTTTCTTCCTCCCTGATGTTGCCAGAGACTGAGGAGATCTTTCCTTGGAACTGTTGTCATCACCCCCAAGATCTTGCATCAAATTTACATGTGAAGGCAGTATTGTCACTTCCCCACATGCAGAATTCTGTACATTTATTTATGCTGAATCACATTAGCCATTTCATTGCTAAGTCAGTCTCAAAATATTTCTGAAATTTGTCCTAACCCATGCCATTTCTCTCATAACCTTCATATGGCATGTAATCCTAAACACTGGAACACAGGCTTAAAATTTAAAGGACAGGGTTTATCTGGGGTGATTGAGCACATTTTTAGAAAGATATTATAATGAATTATTCCAGAGAGAGAATACATTATTACAGGAGGATATTCAACTCCATTTGCTATTAGAAAAATACATTACAATACAAATTTCCAAGAGTTCTCCAAGGTTCATTGCTCTGTTTCAAAAGCAAGTCAGCTGCAACTCCCCTTCCCACTGAGCATACAGAGCTTTTTTTTTCCTGTGGAACAGTTAAAATAGCTGTGAAGGAAACTGAAGCACAAAGTTTTGAGTCCCTCTATTCTATACTCCCTAAATGAGTCAAGTGAGCCTTGTAACTAAAGCCAAATGGAGCTGCTCTGTGGGGCTGGAATGTCCCTCTCACCTCTCATGAGAGCCCAGAGACAGAACCAGAGCCTCAGGAAATCCACCTTTACACAACACAGGGAATTTCCAGTTTTTCTGCAAAGCAGAGCAGCTTCAACAGGCGAGAAACTCTTCTGCTTTTCCTATGTTCCATGTATAAGAGGAACAAATGCTTTTCCTGTTTTACTCACAAGGAAGACACCAGGGTTACCAAAGCAGGTTGTCCATGGTTTAATGGAACTCCTAAATGTTCTCTCAGCATAGCTATAGGTCAAAACCAGAATATCACATCACTTTTTCTCTCTCAAGTTGCCAAAAAGGAACAGAACCTGCAGTGTGGAACACTTGGCTCAGAGAGACTGTCTATGCTGGAAGTTTACAGGGGTTCAAGGGGAGATCAAACAAGATAATGAAAGAAATTCAAAGGGGTTTAGGGCACAATCAGGCTGCAGCAGTTCTTGAATTCAGAATTCTTGGGAGAAAGTTTGGGAAAATATCCCTAAAATAATATTGTAATATTTTTCCCTAGGCTTATCACTAAGTAAAATGAGGCTCTTTTCTATAGGGCCTCACACCTTATCTAGAGTAATTAATTCCTGTGTCAGCACCAAGGCAGATAAATAAATAATCCTGTGCCATTTCCATCCCCAAGCAGGCAGTGCAGCCTGGAAATTGGTTTGGGGTTCAAGTCCTGCAGCTGACTGGTTAGACCAGGCTGCAGTTATCTGCTGGTGATTACACAAAGGCCCTGGAATGTCCAGGTTGCCCTCCCAGCCTATCCCAACTGTTCTGTATTTTACAGGACCAACCAGTTCATTTGTTCATGCCTCACCTTCCCCACTGGGATAAGCTTCCACCTTTAAAGCAGTCATGCATTAAAAGAAAACAAGTTGCAATCACAACACACAATCCTTTTCCTGCAGCTATGAAAGGAGGTGGATGTCTTTTCTCCCTGTGTTATTCTGGATTCTTCTTTACCAACTCTGAGAACTCAAAGCCATCTTGTAGCAGCTGTACCTTGACAGAACACCTGTGCTCGAGCTGAAGCAGGGGTAAGTTCAGTAAGGATTAGACTGTAGGTGCCAGAACATCTCATCCATTCCAGAATATTTCACAGATTCAGTATTTCCCCCCCATTTCCCCCTGAAGAGGTTTGTGCTTTACCCACAACACAGATTAGAAGGACAAAGCCGTTTCTGGAGCACACGGAGCCCTCACTGCTGGGAGCACTGCAAGAGTTTCCATGGATCTCTGTTGATCCTGGACCTGTGCTCGCACAGCTCTATTGATTCAGGACAAAAATAAGTCTCTGGCTGGGCACCGTGGCTTTCCATGGATATCTGCTCATCAGCAGGCCAAAGCAAGCTGTACTAACAGTGAAAAAACACCGTGCTGAGGAATTAGACAACACCAAGCTTGGAAACGACTGAAGCCTCAGGGACAGCAAAGGCAAGTGCATTTAGGGAATACTCTCAGGATAACATCTTTGACTTTCTCCTTGTCTACTCATTACTTTAAATCCAATAAAATAAGAAAATTGTGTATGCAGGACCAAGAAGAACCTGCCAACCTGCAGAAGAGTCCAGGATAGGACAAATCAGACTATTAATGATTCTTTTTGTACAGCCCAGCACCATTTCACTGCTGGTAACTCCCTTGCTTTATCTTGCAAAGACACACATTTCTGTAGTGCTCCCCAGAGTTAGGCAGTCTGATGTGTGGGATCTCCTCCAAAATTTCATCTTATTACACCAGTGCTACTTGCCATAATCTAGCACTGGCTTTAAACCACTGACTTCAACTTCAATCCCTCCCCCAGGCAGCTCCCACCCTGTTCCCATCTCTTCTCTGTCAAAGCATTTCCTGCAGTTTCTCCTCCAACTCCAATGCCTGAGCTTGGTTCTAAGAATACTGTGCTGTTAAAGGCATCATGAGTCAAATTAAAGGTATCCCTCAAGATATCTACAGGTAATTATTTATGACCCTACAGCATTCCCTGCTCCATCCATCTTTTCATCCCCAGAATCACCAGTAAGGCTCTGGAATCAGCAGCATCCTCTCAAATGGCAAGATGCAGAAGCTGAGCAAAAACCCCAGGGTTTTTGTTGTTTTCTGTTTGGTTGGTTTTTTTGGGATTTTTTTTAATAAGACTAGGAATGCTAAACCTTGCAACACTTTAAGTTAGGTAACTATTTTACCTCTAATAGTATTCTTGTACTTCTACTATCAACTCAATATATACTATCTACTCAATAGATTCTTGTACTTCATCCTTGTATAGATTTCATAAGTGTTCAACAGCTGGACAAAATGCTGTGGGACTTTTCAGCATTAAAACTGTGTGAGATGCAATTTCCTTCTACCTCCTTGTCTCTTTACTAATCCATCAAAATGAAGCAATGCAGTATCTAATCTATGTTTAGCTGGTCTCAAAACCCTACTCTAGAAGACATTAGTCACACTTAGATGCCCTCTCTGTAAAATTCATGGGCACTTCTATTCTCTCCAGGACTGATAATGCATCACCTGCATGAGTGAAGTAAAAAACATTCCCTGATAAGAACAAAAACTTTAACAGGATGCAGTTTTCCAGAAGTGAAAAAAAAGCTTTCTTCCAAAAACACCTCCAGGTATAACCAAGAGCAATTTTCAATACCTAGAGAAGCTTTCAACAGAAAGGTGTGGAATACAGAATTCATCATTTTCACATCTTCCTCAAAAATCTTTTAACAAAGCAATTGAATTTAGAAAGAGACACAAAGGAGGTTAAGTATTTCTCATCATGAAATTTAAAACAAAGAAGAGTCTTGGTTTTGGGCAAAAATGAAGAAAAGTAGTATCTCCCTTGAATGACAGAATGTACTGAAAGAACTTCCAAGAAAATCAGAAGGCGCTTCCATTCCCTGTAAAGTGGAATATTCTATAATAGAATCACCCAATGGTTTGGGTTGGAAGGGACTTTAAAGATCATCTGGTTCCAACACCCTGCCATGGACAGGGATGCCATTCTCCAGAACACATTACTCAGGGCCCCATCCAACCCAACCTTGAACACGTCCTGGGATGGGGAATCTACAACCTCCCTGGGTAACGATTTAAAAATCCCCTCCTGAAATGAAAACTGCAAGGTTATTAATGCTTCTCACTATCTACAGAGGAGCTCAGGCCAAACCCAAAACCCCTTCTACCAAAGACAGCTGATTAAAATCCAAACCCAGACTCACAAGCTGAGTGTGTTTTAACAGCCAGCTTGGCATGTGACATCACCTTGGAACACAAGCATCCTTCAATTCATTCAGTTCTTCTACAGAAGAAGGTTAAAGCAAAAGTATTTCATATGCATTCTCTCACTCTGTTCCAATCATCTTGATGATGGCTCCATCATATATCCAGGGAAGGAATCCATCAGATATCCCAGTAAGGAATCCCACAGCACCACTGATAAAGACAGCAGGGACTGGGCTGTGGTAGCACTTTGGGACCGAGTCTAGAATTGCACCCCTGCTGTGCTACTCTTGTAGAATGGAACAAAAGACAGATTTGGGCCAAAGAAATTATCATCCAAGTGCTCTAATTCCTATTTTGCATTTGTGGGAAGTGATTCACTTGTAATCACTCAGTAAGTTAACAACACAAAGTGGGATTCAGCCAAGCATAGTGCTTAATTCACCAGGGCTTGCAAGACACTGGGAGATCCTGTAACAATTTCTACTGGAGGACAAGAGATTAAAGCAAAAGCTTTAAGACTTGTCAAAATGCAACAGGTGCCATTTTCTTCCACACGGCTCTACTTGGGACACAGTTCCTGAGCCAGAGCTGTAATGGCTCACATTGTGCAGGTTTTTTTTTTTCAAAAGCCATTAGAGCCTTAGAAATCCTATCACGGTTATTTCGCATGACTGGAAAACTTCCATGCCAGAAAAACCTTCTGCTCACCAGCCTGAGGTAGGGGAGGCTCCTCTGTAATTGGGCTGATGACCAGTTCTTCTTAAGGAAAGGCTGTTGCTTTGTTATTTGAAGCTGCTTCCTTAAGGGTAAGGAGAAAAGTTATCATGTGAGCAGCCTGGTCAAAAAGCAAATGCAGAGCAATGCAGTAGCAGATCAGAGGGGAGTTTTGCATCCAGCTTTCAGAGACCACTTATTGAACAGCTGTGGGAAAAGCAGCTATGGATTTTTTACTATTTTTAAAAGTTCAGTTAAAAAGAGATAAAAAAATACATTAAAGAGGTGTCAGAGGTACTTACTGATATTTCTTCCATTTTAACTTTCTTCCAAAAATAATACCTTCATGACCCAGAAAGAAAAGTTGTGCCTGTATTTATAAAGTTGTTTACAAGATTCTACTTTAAATGCACATTTACTCCCACTTCCAACATCACCTACAGTCAGGTAAGTTTTAAGTAGTTCTGTGTTCATTGAAATCTCTTATCAAGGTGATATCACATCCTGATGCAGATCAAAATTGACACCTGTGATGATGCAGCTCTTATATTGTACCCTTAAATCACACTTAGCCATTCATGCCCCTTCAAAAAAAACCAAACCAAAAAACAGTGAGAGTGTGAACAAATTTAAAGAGCTGCTAAACTCCCACCAACCTGCAATGTGCCCTAAGTTTAAAAGAAAGAAACTAAATCTGCTCCTTTCCTTATTTTCTCAGTTCAGTAGAGTTCTTGCATGAAGCTCATGAATGAAACAACCAAAACAGTGAAAGAAGTTGCAAAACTTGGAAATCCAGATTATACTGAAGCCTCAAGAGATTCCTCTAAGTTTGGATTAGCTCCCAAACTCCTAGATGCTTATTTTAATTGAAGCATGATGAGTTTATTCTTTTTTTCTCACACTGCTCTCTCATCAGTAAATGTATCTCAATCTCTCCATTTTCAAACAACATTATGAGGTAAAGAATCAGATCCTTTAAGTTCAACCTGTTGTGATGTCTTGTGCATGTATACACACACACACACACATATATATATATATTACATACTTCTCTTGCAACTCCAGCCCAGAGTTTCTCAGCAATTCATTCAAATCATGTAAAGTTCAGGGGGAAATGGGTTCATGGTGCATTTCCAGTCAGCTCATTCATCTTCCGAGCCTGCCCTGGAGCAGAGGTGTGACAGGAGCAGCAGAGGCTGCAGCCATCCCTGGGTCCTGCAGCACTAGATGGCACCCGAGCCTTCAGCTCCTCAGAGCTTCTCCAGCCCTCTGCTCACCCTCTTTCCCAAATACAGGCACCTGAATTTTAGTCGGGTCAAAAATAGAGATTTTTAATTCTTGATGTGGGAATGTGTCTTAGAAAATACAGTCTAACATAGTAGTGGCCTCATTATAAATAAAAAAATTAAAGCATTCTTCTGTTCTACATGGGCAAACATAAGTTACTCTAATTTTTTTTTTAAATTGGAAATGAACAAGCAGTTTCATTCACTTCAAGCAACTTAAAAACAGCCTTTAAATTACAGGGAAAATACTAAATAAAATAGGGAAAGTACTATGCTGACGTGTTTCTTTACTTGGTGCCACTAACCAGTCAAGAAAAAATTATGATTAATTTCTGAAAATCTGATTGCCTCTGTAAACACTGGACAAGTCAACAGAATTGAAGGCATGCAAAGATTTAGCTTCCTTGAAACAACAAGGTCTTCGTGTGTTCTGCCAAACAAATTGGCGTGCACCTATTTCCAGAGCTGCTGGGATGCAAGGAGGCTCTGTTATCTCGAGACAGCACACTGATAAGGAAATCCAGCCTTCAAGCAATTGAACGATATGGTCAAAACCACAGAGGAAATCTGTGTCAGAGCTAGGAAATGAAGCCATTCCAGGTCAGTGACTTATCCAGGAGGTAACAACTTGCTCAAAAGTCCTCACATGCAACTGGAAACAGGAAAAATCCCTCCAGGACTCAGAGAAAGCGCTGAAGAATGTGAAATACTGTAGTTAGTTCTGAATAAGATGCCATGATCCACCTGCAGACCATCCCATACATCCAATGCTCTCCTTTTCTGAAGCAATGACAAAACAGGATGCTCTATCCAGTCTCTGAATTATTGCCATGAAACTTTATAATGGCAGAGAAAAGGCAATACCAAGACAACAAACCCATTTTAGGTACATTCCATACCACTGAAGGAAGAAAGGGTTGCAGCAGACAAACACAAAGCTATTTTTTGGTGGCATTATGAAAAGCAAGACGAGTAGAAAAAGGATGGCTTAGGAAACTGAAAAATTGGAAGGAAAAGGGAAAAGGTTAGACAAGCAAAAAGCAAATGTGCTATGGTTTTATTTAAAATAATAAAGAGCAGAGAGGTTTAGGCCTAACTAAATTTTAAATCAAACAATTGAAACTGATTTTACAAACCCGTGGAAGTTGCACCAGGGCACATGAGGTCAGAATTGGATCCAAAGTGCCCAATCTCTCACCATATCAACAAGTTAGCAGGTGGTCAAGGCAGTCCAGCTGGAGAGTGGGCTCAAATTTTCAGTGAGCTAATACACACTAATCTTTCACTTCTGCAGACCTGGATTCAAAACCTCAGATCATGAACTAAAATTAGTCTGCTGGTTTCATTCTGGTCCCCACTGGTGCACAGCACAAAACCACCATAAAAAGTGTCATGATTGGCAATCCCTGAGACAGCCCCAGCTCTGGAAGAGCAGGAAATGTTGTAAGTTAGGACTGAAGCACATTGGCACAGCTGTGTTTGGAATTTTATACTCTCTACCCACACTATGCTATTGCCAAAGCCAAATGGTTTTTTCTCCTTGATTTCTGCAAGTGTCACATTTATGCTAAAAAAAATAAAGCAAGGAAAGGAAAGAACTGCAGAATGAATCACTGCAGTCACTGATTCACACTGTGCATCTGTGGTAAAGGCAGTGATACTGCATGGGATATAAATTTGCACAGAGTTTGTTTACAATAACTAGATGTGGTGTGGTTATTTTTGGTTGTTTTGAGTTCTTTTTCTTTGTAAATACTTTCTTTTTGGCCCATAATAACTGTGCAGACTGCTAGACTGGGTTTGTAACTTCTGAACTCAACTGTTCAAACCACTGTAAAGACAGAAGCTGCTCCCCCTCAAGTGACTGTCCCAGCTCAACTGGCTAATGACCCAACCTGGAAACATGCTTCAATTTATTAACACAAAATATTCAGTTACCCATGATAGTTCACTGCACAAACTCCAGCCACATAAACCAAGGATAATCAGCCACAGGTCAATAAGGAAAAAAACACATCCAACTCCTAGATCCAAAACATCATGTATTCACACTGGATCCCAGATTCAACAGTTAGAATCTAAAGGAAGGACTCCTGAACTATGCCCTATCCCTCTAAAGCCTTTTATAATTGAGACAGGTTTTTTGTAAGTAGAATTTCTCTGTTGAATCATGAAACTCTCAGCCAAAGCTGGCAGTGAAAAACAAGGTGTTCAGTAACACAGATGGATTACAGAAATATGAACAGATTTGGGCAGCTACAATATCTTTAAGATGGCAATAAGGGAACACACTAGACTGAGTTAAAAGGAAATAAGGAGGAGTCAACAGATTTAGGAGCTTAATGAATTGTTCTCTTTGACAATTGTGGCCCATAAATCACGTGGCTTCTCCGCATCCCAGCATTAAATGGGACTGACTGGCATTAACCGAAGCAGGACCATCACTTGTCAGCAACAACACAAACACCAGATAACAGGAGCAGCAGGGATTGCTGTCAATCCCAGGAAACACTTTTCCCCTTTTGCCAAAGCAACCCTTCTCCCCAAGAGCAATTCTCAGTCCGAGGCCAAGGTGGTGCTCAAATATAGTAACAACCACTTCTAGTAGCAACCACCTGATTCAGCTCCACCCCTCCCCGTGTCCTCCAGAGGGGCAAGAACCAAGAAAACCTTTCCTTTCCAGAGGGGGACTTTGACTTGGCACAAAGGAGTTCATCCACACAGCTACAAACGTGAAAAAAATGCACAGGCAAATCCAGATTCAAAATTCCTCATTCCGTGGATTTCGCCGCTTGCCCAAAGACCACATTTCATAAACACTCCTCAACGTTCTTTGTCTGAGCTGTACTTTGAGAAAAGCTTCTCTTTAAGATTTAAGATCTTCTAGTTAAGATTCCATTTTAAGATTTCAGTTTCTGGATAAACACGGTGACCACTCCAACTGTGATTTGGGTCCTCGCTCACCTGGTTTTGGTCTGTACCTCCATCACCAGAGCTGGCTGCAAACACAACAATAAAGAACCTGAAATTTCCCTTCCTTTAGTCCTTGCTAATGGGGTGGACTTCACTGGTTTTTAGATCTTGTGGTCTCAGTGCCTCTAAAAAATCCCTTCTCAGGAAGGGAAAAGCCCAAGGTGGATACCCAGGGCTGCAGAGCAGAAAGAGAGCAGTTTATTTCTGCAGCAACAAACCCCAAGGAATAAATAATAAATACAACCTGAAACCGGCCACAGAATCGAGATGTTTAAGGTATGCATTTGCAACAGGCTCATGCTGTTCCCATTGCTCATAGAAAAGATGGAAATCAAAGTATGCTCTCTGCGGATTGAGCAGGCTGGGCAGTGGAAGGTGATTTCCAGTGGCCCAATTTAAATGAGCATGGGAACACTTTTACAAGGCTAAAGTCAAGAGATTTTTTTAAATTTTTTTTAAAATAAAAATTGTAATGATAAAAATGCTCAATCCCCTTCTCGAAAGTTTAGTTTTGTGTTTCATGTTCCCAGCTGTTACTGATGTTGGTGCAATACATGAATATGTAAAAGCAACAAAGCTTCCAAGGGCAAAGGCCAGGGGAGTCCAGCTGATTTCCTAATTGGACAGTGAAACAAAAATCTCACATAAAGAGCCCTGAATATACACAACACAGCCAAAGTCAAAAACCAGAGTTCCATATTTATAAAAATGTTTTTAGTTGACACGGCAGGAAACCCTTCCTGGTAGCAGCTCCCTCCTCAGCCACCTCGGTGCATAACAGTTTGAGTTTTTGGCTAATTCACACCACTCTACCTCAAGTGCTTACACAGGTGGGAGCTGCCAAACCTGGCGCTTTCGCAGGCAGCTGTGGCAGAAAAAAAAAAAAATATCCTCAGACTACAGCCCAAAAGCAAAGTAAGGAAGAAAGGAAAAAATCAATTGACTTCTGCTACCAAGTAAAAACTTTACAGCTGTTTTAAAAGGTACTGAGCTACCAATTTGCTTTTCTATCACACCAGTTATTAGGAACTCCTGGCTTTCATGACCATTTTCTGCTCCAACCATTTGTGTAATACAAAAGGAATACAGGGAAAGCACAACGTGTTTAATTATAAATGCTGTTTGCTAAGCTTTCAGAGGAAGTTACAGAATGGTTTCACCATAATGATATTTAATCTAATGAAATTTAAAAATGTCTTTGAAATAGGTTTTGTCTCCTTTACATGACAAACGTGTTGTTCATGGTAATTACAGCTGATTCACACAATAAAGCAGCTACCAGAAAACTAAAACAGAGATACATGAACAAATCAGCACAGGGTAAACTTTCTGAACCTTTAGGGTGTATTACCTGTGCTGTGGGAACATCATGTAAATGTGTTCATCCCATGGTAAATTAAAAGTAGCTGATCCTTACTCAAAGAGCTGTTGAAAGAATTCCTGCTCCTTTGCCAGCAAGTCCTCTGGCTTTGAGCAGATGTGGTCAGAGTGCATGAGACCAAGCCCTGGCAAGAGCTACAAATCAAGATACAGCCATTAAGCAAGAAGCAAATACCAGTCCTGCTTAAAACATCGTACATATTATCACAGGCTTCAGGGAAAACAATTTTGCCTGCTCTTTCTGGGTTTGTTCCTTAGAAACTACCTGTTCAAAATGCTTAGAGAAACAACCCAGCCCTTGAGTCAACATTTTAGTGGTTACTACAGACATTTTTGGAAGCTCTGGTCTGACAGTGCTTCAACTCACATTATTCCTTTAAAAACATCTTTACATGGGGGAACATGATCTGGCAGCTCATGAGGACCTCTGGTGCATAGGATTTGCTCTTTTAACAGCAACAAACACATACAGAGTTCAAAAGGTAAAGTCAAGAGCAGGTTGTGTGCACACAGAGGCATGGATGAGTCCCCAGAAGTCCCTAGGGAATTTTGACATACAATATAAAGAATTATAATGAGCAAGAGAATTATCTGAATCTTCCTAGAGTACCCAATAAACTGTTTTACCTCATATATGTAACATTTTGGATAAAAGCAGTAGCACTTAAAAGAATGAAGAATTCCTTCTGTAAGCTTGGGATTGTGTCTAATAAATCTAAATACAAAGGCTCTGGAAGAAACTGTCTGATAACTCAGCCAGAATGTTATTACATACTATTGATCCAAGAACCAAGCTGAAATTTAGAAATTTGAGTTATTGCAGTTAGAATGGAAAATATTTGAACTTCCCCAGCTGTGATTACAGATTTCAAAATAAGTGTCAGATATTCCCTTTATCTTCTCAGAAGCAGGTTATGCTGACATTAGGCCTTATGTCCTTCAAAACACAGCAACTTATCGACAAAAAATGCAACCCAAAAAAACAAATCATCTACAAATCACCCCTTGATCTAAGTCACATTATTAGTCTTTAATGCCTGAATGCATCTGGAATTTCAGTAAAGATATTAGTCATAATAAAATACCAGCTCATTCATTCATTCATATGGCTACAAAGATTTTTTTTTTTTTATTTTTTTTTTAAATTCTAGAAATCCATTTTTGAAAAAACCTCCAGCTTTGGATGGGCATAATTCTCCAGTTAGTGCCTATATCTAATGCCAATTAGACAACTCAGATTTGGAATTTATCTTCTCATGTGTCATAAGCTAGTTTAGGATCAGTTGTTAAAACACAAAAATGCACAAAAATAGTTTCCAACTTTCATTCTCCTCATTAAAGACAATTTCTTTTAATTTCTCCAGTAAATGATTAGGATTCACTAATGAATTCTATGGTCTCCTAGGAGCAGCTTTGGTCTCCCTTCCCTGATCTTGCTCTGGAAGTCCAAATTAGCTTGTGTGATTTTGTCCAGCCATTCAATTGAGATGTGTTATAAGTCTGAATCAAATATATTAAGTCAGTTTTGCATTATTTGGACTTGACCACTTAGGCCTCTCCCCTTTGGAACTCTCTTCATTACCTGGAAGGACCAATTAATGTTCCACCACATTTAAGTCTTCTTTTCTTCGTTAACCCTTTGCTATGGCTGAGCTCCCTGAGGTTTCTCAGGGAGATTGGAAGCTCAGATCCCAAGGCACCCCTGGGACTGAATGAGCTGTGGCAGCCCCAACACCAACACTCTGTCAATTCACCCATTTGACACAAGAGTTTAACCACAGGCAGGGCTGCCCTGCCTTTCTGGCACTCCCCAGCCACAGCAGGTTGGGATCTTTGCTCCCATGACACAACTTGATCAAATTTCCTTGGCTGAGTACATGCCCTAGAACGAGGTCTGTCCTCAAACTGACCACTGCCACATCCCTCAGGAGGAAAAGGAATCCAGAGCTCCTCCCTCAGCTGCTCAGGCTGAACACCACATCCCCAGGCCTGGCCAAAAGCATCCCAGCCCTCTGCAGCACACTCAGCTTCACTCAATGGAAAAACCAATAATGGAGAACAAAATTCTAACAAAAGAATTAATTTTTTAAGTGCTTAAGAAAGTGAGCATCTCTTTAGCTGTCAGCTCAATTATTCTGTTAAGAATTAATTTGTTGATATTTCCACAACTCTGGCTTTCCAAAGCCCACACAAGTGGGGTGGGAGAAAAAAAAAAGGGGAGAAAGGTTTTGTTGTGTTTTATTGAGAGGTTAATTAGAGTAGGGCTCAACAATTGGGAAATATGGAGTGAATATGGACTACTGCAAAGTGACAACCATTAACATGTTATTCTATAGAATACTTAGATACTGGGAATATTTTCCAGCTGAAATCCATCCAAGTTTTCTTCTATCCAATGCTCCATGTTTAGTCCAAGAACATTAATGATGAAAATCTAGACAGCGTTACACAGTGTGAACTATTAGATGTACACTGATGATACTTGATTTTATATTGCCTTTGGCTGAGCCAGCCCATAGAATTTAAATGAGCTGAATTCTGGCCTGCATCTGCTGTTGAATGAGTAAACATTAAATCAAACTTAAGACTTCATTACAGAGTTGAAAGTCTGTTTTCCTCCAGACCTGGTGTACCACATGATGCAATCAAACACATTATTATCTGTCAAGCATCCAAAAATGAACTAAATGACTCATAAAAGCAATAAATAAGACACGGTCTCTGCCCCTGTAATTCTTTACATTGTAAAATTAAAACAAGACTCCCAGAAAGTCCAAATCCTGAGGAAATTAGCCCTACAATGGAAATGGAGGACATGGGTTATACAATATGATAAAGCAGTTTTCCCCTAGATGAAATTGTCTCTCCTCCCTCATTTTCAGTGTGACCTACACATGCATGAGGCTGTTGTAGGACACTCCTGAATGTAGGTGTGTCTGTTGGATTTGTCAGCAAATGGGGCTGAATCTCTCCCAACTCCTGCTTGCTCACAAATAACTCAATACAGTTGAGCTCCCAAAGCTTTAAAACACCAAAATCCAAGTTCAGTGCAGCAATAACCAAAAATCTCAACTTCAGAGTGGACTCAGCAGGCATCCATCCCTCTGATTTACACGGCAACCTAATAAAATCTCAGCTCAAAACAAAGGGGAGAATCCTCCTGTACCCCAGCAAGGCCAGCCCAGGCAGCAGCTGCTCCCAAGAGAATTTGCAGAGGCAGAGCAGGTTCCAATGACACATTTAAACATCTAAACACAGCTGGACATGTCCCAGACCATACAAATGATAAAAATATTGACTAATTACAGAAATCTCCATTACACTTATTTACATTTTGCAATTGGATACTAAGCCTATTATATTTCAAACATACATCGATTATTTCTTTTTATTAGGAAGGTCTAGTAGTCATAACAAAAATGCTTTTGCATTTTGTTAATGAAGACTTGCTAAAATTACCTGCTTTTAAATATAATTATTTGGTCAACACCAAGCACAAAGCTCCAAATTTCTGCTTTGGTTATGACAGACAAGGAGTCCTACAGAGATAGTGGAAACTGAGCCTGCTGATAGTGACTTTTTTTTAAATTAAATTAGACCTTCAGCACCTGACGAGTCTATTGAGTGTTAAATGGCTCATGGTACCAATGAAAAATATTGGTAATTCCTTTGAAACAGAATCAGATAAAATTTTGCGTTTCATTATGTGAACCCTGAAAAAAAATCGTTTACGTGGGTAGACATTTTCAAACATTAGTTCTCAGACAGCTTTAAACATTCTTCATCCAGGGCTCATGTGGGGAATGAGAAGAAGAAATGTTGGAATTTTTGTCTTAACTCCATTTTTCAAATGCTGCCACACCCTTCCTCTGCTGTAACCTACCTGAGATCTTTGGGACAAAATCCAAGCTCCTGATGCACCCTCCACCATCATGCAGGTGTGTCGATAACAAGTGCTATTCTTTTGGGATTCCACAGCTGAAGAGTTGCTATAATCTGTCTACAAGCATAAATCTTCAAAAATATTGGTTTTTAAATACACTAATGTTAAGAATATTCAACATTATAAAATGGTAGTCTTAAAGTAAAAGGTGTCCACTGAGATTAGATCAAATATATGCATTTTTTTAATGTCAGTAAGACTTGATAAAGCTTTAGAGGCTTTGATGGGATTTTTTTTTTTTCCCCAGACCTTTATGCAGTGGTTTCACATTGATTGGTATTTGGGGAAGAAGTGAGAAAACAGATTTTCCTTAATAGATATAGACTTAATAGAAAGTCCTCAAATCAAAGTACCAAATCAATATTTTCATGCTAGCAAACAGAAATAAGGAATAAACCTGCTCATGAGACACTGATGTCTGATAGAACATTATTTCAATATATGTCTAGTAACAAAAATTTTACTCAGACTGTTGCCATGGTATTTGTCACTAGAAGTAAATCTCAGAAGGAAAAGTATGCAGCAGTTTTCCTCTCAGATGCAATAACCACAAGGCCAATCAAGAGACACCTTATTCCATTACCAATCCACAAAATTTCTGCAGAATCAGGCCCTGAGGATTCACTACTATCAGCTGTATCCTTTACAGTTTTTAAAATAAAATACTTAAATAAAATATTTAATATTCCACACTATTGGGCCCAGTGTTTCAAACTGATGGAAGAAAAGCAGTGATTTAAAATGCAACAAATACAAATATTCACTGTATTTTCACACAAGTGATCTACATTTATTGGCCCTTAATGGAACAATCCTTTAAGCCTCCAAAGATGACTGGATTTTTGCTCCCTCTTGGATAATTTACACAGAATCCAATCACTTTAACACTGAATTAATACAGAAGGCAATGAATACCCAACACTGGCATTGAGCAGATCCTCAGCCAAGAGAAAAACCCACACAACAAATGGATTTCAAGCATGTAAAGGTACATTTAAATGTGTTTACACATTATTTTAATAAAGCCTGAGTGCCATGTTTGGGGGTGTGCATGGTTTATTGCATCAAACAGGGTGTAAAGATGCACAGGTCTTGGCTGGCTGAAGTTGAGAGCAGCACTAAGTGTCCATAGGCTCTGCCTGCCTTGAGAAATCACTTCTTGTTGTAAAATACCAGACTTTAGCACATTCTAGAGAATGACATCACCCAAAGCAGCCTGCCAAAAACGTTACTTTCACATTTCTTCAACGAAAAGATTTCTTTTCACCACTCTTTTTATTTTTTTAAATCAGTCAGTTGTTCAAAAACCTGAGCGTTCTAAGTACTTCCAGGCCTATAGATGAGTAGATTCTAACACAAGTAAGTGACTATGCCTTTTAAAAATGTTGTGCTTAAATGTACCATTTCTCCTGGTTCTTTTTTAGCATATTTGTATTTGCAACCACGCTGAGCTAAAATAATACAAAGTTGCTGCAATTACCATACTGAAATGACATTTTTTGCTTTAGATTTTTATCCCTATTGCACTGAAGAATACTCCTTATGAAACTATGTCTGCCTGCTTAGTGAGCTGTAGATAATCCACTGGAAATACTAAACAATAATAAGATGAATCAGGCAAACCAGACTATTTTTACATTTTCAAGAAAGCTTTTTAAAGATGACAAGTGCAAGTGATGCATTCCACTCCTTCAAATAGTGTAAATAAACAACAAAAATGATGAACTTGCAGAAATAATGGTTCTTTCACTGAAATATTCAAGATAAACTCTTTGATTTTGCAGTTCTGATGAAGGTTTTATATTTTACCTTGATGGAAGCCACAGCTGAAGCACACAGGAGCTTTCATCCACTGTTCATCAGTCTCAGGTGTTAATCATTTCTCTGCCAGTGTTACCAAGTCAACACCCAGCTCCTCACTGCAGAAATTGTGTCTTCATTGCTGGGTTTGAACCTAAATAAGACAATTCCATTTTAGCTTCTGCTGTAAATATTTGGATCATTTCCCTTTTGAAAAAAAAGGAGATAAACTGCAGCATGTTCAAGGTAGGTGTGTAAACTAAAAGCTGTCTCTGCAACCCAATGGCATTGCCTTGGTGCAAAGGAATGGTCTGTGCTCATCTTTTGTAGCTCTTGTTATTAAACAAATAAATAAAAATACTACTGAAATTCAGATGCCTTTTTTGACAAAAGCTGAGCTAGTCCTAAATACAAAGCACTTTGGTACAGAAAATGAAGCAGCTTTCAGACAAGAATCCGATGTTATCAAGGGGGAAGACAAGAATTCAACACAATTTTCTCATGTAATAACCCAGTACTAGAATGTCTTCAAAATTTTATCACCAAAATTGTCCTACTTCACATGAACATTTATATGTTCTATAGCTACACAGTATCTTTCAAAGGCACACCTGTGGAGGAAACATTCTTTGGGTCTTTGTGTTTCCACAATGATTTTTTAAGTACAGATTGATAACTTTAGGAAAAAAAGCAGGGCAGACGATGAATGCAGCTGGTTTGATCTGCTTGTAAAGTAACTCATAATGTTCTCCAAGGGCAGGTTGCACTGCTTATGTAAGAAACATTACAATAAATTACTTATTTATTTTTCATTAGAGTCCAGGCCATAATAAATTAAGAACCCCAAATCTGTGCTGAACTTTCATCCATAACTGCATTTTAATGTAAACATTAAGAAGCTTCCAGAGTTATTTTGGATTATAAGTGAAGGAGAACAAGGTTTTAAGCATAATTTCATGATTCACAGCTCTTCCTTCTGCATGGCACACAATTCCTCCAGGGTTGCTTTCTACTGCCTGGCCTCAGACAACTGAGAAAAGGCTGATGCCATCCAAGTCATTTTGCTTCACTGGGACAAGAACAAACTGCATGAATTCTCCTCATATTCAAATGCACTGATCTGAGGATGGCTCAGTGAAGTGAATGAAGACTTAAAAAGGAATAAAATTAATTCTTGTTTGTTCTATTAGCTCAGCAATTCTGGGCATCAGAGGATACATTAAGATTAATTGTGTTTATACAATAAAAGGTATTTTTAAAATGCAGAAGAGGAGGGGAAAACCCCAACACATTGTCCTATTGCACAGAGAATGAGAGATTTCATTCAGCCATGTATGTGATATAATATTCTTTTGAAGTTAAAATACTTTCATTTACAGTGGCTTTACTTGCAGATTGTAGCTCTTTTTCTGCAGAGGACATCAGTGCAAGGTGAGATTAAAGACAAACTTTACAAATCCCTATTTTGTGGCATTAAAAGTAGAAAACAGAGGAGCTTTCCCCCTCGGTGCTTGTCAGGGCTGCCCTGAGAAGTGCAGTGCTGGGTGCTCAGGTTACACATAATCCCCCAGCTTCGAGCAACAATTAGCACCACAATCTCTAGAAAAGCTTTCAGCTCTCAACAGGTGCATGAGCATTGTGCTCAGGTTTAAATCAAAATCTGGCAGAGGGAATGTCCCACCTCCTGCCACCCCTCCCCACTGAAACAACTCTGATTACAGCCCAGTCAGAGCAACTCCACTCTCATTTTTCTCCAAAAAGACCAAACATGACTTTCACCCCTTTTGTCTGAGTGCTTTTTTCCTTTATCTTCCTTCATCTCTCTGACTCAGAGATCTCAAGGCAGGAAGTGGAATTTATTGTTTTCATACGATGAGTCTACTACTTCTCTCCTGACTGGTGAAAATAAAAGCAAATCCTTTGAGAGCTATATAATTATATCGACAAAAATCAGAAAGACTTTCCCTCTCCCTGAGCAGTTTCAGAAATTAGAGTCCAGAAAAATGCACCAGTGCATCAGTCTAATATTAATATCGTATCTGCATTAAGGTGTGAATCATAGATCTGAGGGGTTTTTTTTGTAATATTGTGCATTATAAAATCTCCTTCCCAAATCAAAAATCATATTCTTTAGATGAATTTTTTTTTCTTTCTTTCAGAGCATCTTCACAAGGCAAGAATGGCAAAGTGCCTCTTACAATTCCAACTTGTACAGTAAGTAAAACAACACTGAATACTTCTCAGAAATAGTCTCTTTTTTCCAATGCAGAGGCATGCTCTACCCAGAAGAAATATTTATTAGGAAGAATTCCCTCCTTAGTAGTCAGTCAAGCTTTTCTGATCCAGTAACAAACACTTTCTGGCAAAATAAGCAATTTAGAGCCCTGCAATACTCAAGGGAGGCCGACTGCCTAGTGAATTAATCACTTATGATGAATAAAAAGAAAATTGTTATGAGAGATATCAAAAGATGCAGTAAAACACAATGGCACTTAAAAGAATAAGAAATCTTGACATTTGATCTGACTTGTTTCCATATGGAGACAAGACCGATAATACAAACCAGATATTCCTTTGGCAAAACTCAGATTATAAACTCAAGTCTCCACAACACAACGAGAAAACAGAAAGGAGATTAATCATGTGCAATTTCCAGTTTGCTTTCTTCTCTGCATCTTGTGGAGTCCTACTGCCATTTATCTTTCTGGGCCATGCTCATGACTGTTTCTCCCAGATTTTTGCTGCCCTCTGGTTCCTCTGCTCCTCCCCTGGGCAGATCCCAGGGGCTCACACCCTGTACCTGGCAATCAGTCACCAGGGAACTCAGCATCCTAAATGGTGCCTTGGACTTGTTAACCCCTTAATAGTTTTTATTATTCTTGTCCTCTAATCTAAATTTATTATCAACTAATTCTTAATTATGCATCTTCTTCCTTTCTTGGATCTGAAGCCTCCCCTGGGTCAGAAGTGCTCAATACCATGAAAGGGAAGGTCACAAAAATCAATTTTCATATACAACTGAAGCCACACATGACCTATCCTAGCAGCCACTAGCTCATGGCCAGAACATGGAAATAGCTCCCAGTTATGCTGTAACATCCTTCCGTTCCTCTAGGATGGCTACAGAAAGAATTCACCTCCTGAACTGAAGCTGGCAGCTAAAACAATGGCAACCCTGGAAGTCAGGACCCTCTTTTGGGTGAGTGGGGCCTCACCCAAAACCAGAAGGGCAGAGAGGTCTGCTGGGCTTTGGGTGAGCAGATTTGGAAAAGAGGTGCAGATGAGATAAAATAGTCAGAGAAAATTAAAACAAGGCAGGAACAGAGAAGAAAAAAATCAATGCTCCTGGCAGTTTGCCATTGGCACAATAAGCTCTGTATTGACATCAATATATTCCTGTAACTGCAGCAAATCTAGTTTTTACAGCTCTGTCCAGTAGAATTCATCAGCTACAGTTCTACTAAGTAGCAGAATTAAATTCTTATTTTTAAAAAAAAAGAGTCTCAATTTTAATATATCAAAATTGACTCAGACAAAAATGGCAAAACCACTGCAATGTAAAGAGCTTATTCTCTTTAATTGACTTAGTGCAACTACCACAGCTTGCAAGAGGAAAGTCTGGAGTCTTTTATTCTATCAATAACATTCTTATGTTTTTACAAAACAGCAAATCTATACTGAAATAAAAACCTTCACCTAAATGTTTCCAACCCACTTTCCCAGAAAGAGGTTTCATGAACAGATGTGGTTTCAGGATGACAAAAAGTTCATCTTGCCTCTTTATTTCATTGGGCAGGTAATCAGCAGAACACACACAACGTCAAAATGACAGGATTTGGATTTCCAGCCGTGCTGGATTTCATGTCACTTACAAAGATAAGTAGGCAGCTCGAGGTCATCATGAGTGTGTTTCACTGGAAAATATTAATCTTTTTTATGGATTCACAATGACTCTAGAAAATACCTTACACAGAAAGACCAATTTCACTCTGCTGAATTATTTTGTTATCAGCAGTTTAGGATTCACTGTGAGCCTTAAGGACAAGCCAAAATTTAATTGTACTACTTTTCAATAATAATAATAAAAAGACAAGATCCTGACCCAATTTATTTACAATCTAAACAAGACTGAAAATAGCAAGGAAACACCAAAGAAATATTGATAACAATAAACAGGAATAAACCAGAAGCCTATTGCAGTTGATTTTTTTTTCATGTGAAAACATGAAAGTTTGGGTTATTTTGGGGTACTTCTGAGGAGCCTCTCCAAAATGTAAAGGAAGCAAAACCAAGAACATAAACTTACTTTATTTGGAATATCATTGAACAAAGGATAGAGCCATATCTCTAAAAGTGGGGCAAAAAACTAAGGAAGAGATATTAAAAATCAAGAAATTAGAAAGCAAAAGAAAGTAGCAAGCACCAGTATGGGGAAAGAAGTGGACAAAGAAGATAAGCACTGAACTGGAAGTGGTGCAAGGATTGCTGGACTTCAAATGGGCAACTCTGTTCATTTCCAGAACTTCAGCTGTTCTGCTGAGGAGAGAGCAGGAGTGATGGATGCATCCCAGTGTGGGATAATTCTGAAGTCAGAGAACATATGCTTTGGGTTTAATCCAACTACAGAGTTCTGGCAAACATGCTGCATTTAGAGAGGCAAATACATCAACTTCAATTTTTTAGCAGCTGTGCTGCCCTTTAATTGCTCACACCCTGAAAGTGTACACTTGTACCCCTCTCCCTCACCTCCAAAAAGCAGATCACTTCAAACAGCCCAGCCTTTCTATCTGAAGCCAACTAATAGCTCTTGCCCACTGGAATTTTCTCTGAGATATACTGTTATTTTCCACTTCTTCTGCCCATTTTCTCCTTAACTAAACACACATTGAAGTGCCTTCCTAGGAAGGCTGAGCTATACTAACAGGAACCAAGACTGCTTTGTTCAGCTGGCAAGCTCCTCCCTAGAAATCCCAAATTATCCCAGATCCAGAGTGGTCTCTCTTTCACAAATTAAGGTTCTCGTCACGGCTCTGATCCATAACTCCAAGCATTAACTCTACCCAGTGTATCAGATCCAACTGAAGTCAGCAGCAGTACCAGACCACCTCTAACTTTGCTTTTCCTCCCAGCCCTCAGTGGGGGTTGTACTCACACACCTCAGGTCACGTCCACACCCTCTGGGCAGCAAAGCCCAGCTGCCTTCCAGCAGAGCTGAGGAGCAGGAGACAACATCTAAACCTCTCCTCACAACCAATCAGGTTTAGGCATCCATCAAGCTCATTGGCACCAGGTGTTTCACACTCCCTCCTAATTACAGCAAACACCATCTTCAAGCTACAAACCTTTTAATGTGAGCAGGCAGCAGGTGCCAGGAGTTAAGGGGGTGATGGCAGTCAGGGCTGGAACAATCCCCTTGAGGCCTAAGGGGAGAAAAGGATGGTGCAAGAGAGCTGTAGAAAAGGAAAAAGTGTTAATTTTGTAGCTGGTTTTCCCTTCCCCTGGCAGCTGAGGGACAGGAGGAGCTGCACAGAGGGACAGGTGCAGAAAGATGGGGGTGCTTTGTGTAAGGCCACAGAGGGAACGAGAGGAGAATTTGGCTGAGGCAGCAAATGCAGAGGAGGGTGAACCCTGCTCCCCTCGTGGCTCACTGCTCTAGAGCCCCTCTGGCTGCTCACCCCCAGCCGTGCCTGTGCTGCAGTGGGTAGGGAGGAAAATCCCACAGGGAATGGAAAGGGACGATAATCCAGAGTCTGGGCTCCTCACCATCACACACAATGAGGAGAGAGACAGCCCTGCCTGCTTCCTGCTCCTCAGGTTTCTGTTTTGCACTTGACAACAGTTAATGCCTTGCAGTGGCAAAGCCCTTCTGTAAGCATGAACTGGCAGCTGTTTATGGAGGTCTTTCCCAGGGTTGGCCTTTTGTATAAATGCATTTATTCCCCAAAGCACACTCAGACTCAGGACAGGAATGAACTGCAGTAAATAAATCTCACCTGCAGGCCTGGGTTTTTGTTGGTTTGTTTGTTCTCAGCTGCTGCACTCACAGGAACCCCCTGGCAGTGGCTGGGTGCAGGAGCTCAGCACCCCTGGACTCCAAAGCACAGGTACAAGTCAGCTCCTCATCAGCTCAAAGCAGATGCCCCCAGCAGTTCCCACACTCATCCCTGCCTGAGATGCCTTTGGAGCACAGAACGACCTCAGCTGAGGCACATCTTGTGAATGCACCACATTCCTGTCCACCTCCAGCACATGGAGGAAGTTCAGCTGGCACCAAGCGTCGGAAACGGCCCCGGTGCAGCAGGACAAACAATCTCCCAGCACCGCTTCACTGAGACACAAATTTCAATCTTGTTTGTTCAGAAACGACTGCCCCCGCTGTCGCCAAGAAAACCCAACTCCCTGAAACACAGAAACTCTCAATTATTTATTAAGATCTTGTTTGGCTCCTCTCAAGCTTTGTATTTTGTTTTCATTTGTCAGATTGAGCACTGCTTGGCTGTATACTGAACTACACCATGACCCCTGATTCACTCTTCCACCAATTCTCTTCATATCTCTTAATTGTCTTGAAATAGCCATTCTTGTGTGTGGTAATTAATGTTTATGTGAACTTGGACACTGGAAATCCAAAAATGATTAGATTTCTGGAGGGCTGAATGAACCGGTGTCTACTGGTGTATTGGTATGTAGTGATGTGAGCTTGGAACTGTGAACTGCAGACTCCAAAACCTGGGTCTACTTTGTTATTCCACCTCTGCCCTTCCCTCTGCAGAAGGAGGATCTCTCTCTTTATTCACCTACCTCCCAAGTTTGGGAAAAAATCTGGAATGTGACATAAGTGCTAACACTGTAATTAGTCGGAAAAACTTTCCCTGTTCATCCCAACATATTCAACAACAGATGTCTATCACTTAAAAAAGACTAATCAAAATTTTAAAACATATATTCTGGGCAGAACATTTTTAAAACAGAAAGTATTCAAGATGGAATTGTCTTGATAGTGTCTGCTGTAGACAGACTTAGGACAGCTCATTTTGTTTAAAAAAATTAAATTGAAAGCTTGTGGGAATTGCTTTTGTATTTTTCTGTTATAAATTTAAACCTGTGTTATAAACAATGAGATGAAAAAGAATTTTCTTAGTGCTGGTAGATTAAGACATCATTTGTAATGCCCAGGAGGGGGGAAACTTGGGATTTACTGCTTTTGGATCCAGAGTGTCATGGAGCATTAAGAAGATTCCTGCAAAGCTGCCTGACCTCAGGCTCTGTGGAATTCCCTGTTCCACAGCACAGTGAGGCTACAGACCGGCTCTGCCTTGTAGTAGCATCCTGAAAATGGACCTCACATGATTTTGGCCCACAGAGGGTGGAAAAGTGGCTGCTGTTTTGATCATCTAATCCTCAGTTATTGTACAGTGAAACATTAATTCATGCAGAAGACAAGAAAGGCAAAGATCATTGCCAAGGAAATGAGGATGAACATTTTCTGTAATATACAGACAGGTCACATATAAAGAAGAACAAACCTGAAGCACTTACAAAACTTCCAAGGTAAATTCCAACAAGCTTCTGGGGAAACACAAAATAGCCCATGATGTTCTCATAGCAAACTGAAATTGTCAGATTTAATCAGGATTCCTTTTCTCTGTGCTGTGAGACCGTAGATGCAGGCTGTAAGACAATAAATATTGCACAACAGGAAGAATAAATATTCCATAATGTCCTATTCCAAGAGAATGACATTTGAAGTTTCAGGCTTTTTAAAGTCTTACTTTAAAAATAAAATATAAAGAGAATCTGGGGATTGTATAAATACATATGCTAGAGCCAGGCTAAAAATGTTCTTCAGACTTCCAGTTTCAAGCAAACGATTAAACAGCTCTTGCATATGCCCCTGGTGTCAGCCTGTCTCTCAAAGCTTTGCAGTAATAGAGCTGGGTCTCACCCATTGATTTCCAGGAGATTAGATCCCTAAATCCCAGTATCACATTTTCTAGAGTTACTGATATAATAGAAACCCAAAATTTTCCATCCATAAAGACATCAGCACCCAGCTCTGCCAAAGCAAGGACCCTCCTCAGCTGAGGAGTGTGAAATGACACACGAGCACAGTTTAATACTCAGACAGATACACAAAACAAAATTATAAAATGTTTTAAGGTCATCCTAGGAAAATTGTATGACTGGAAGGTCATGACTGAGAAATTATCAACTCATTTATAATCTCAATTATAGTTGTATAATGCAGAGTTATTCAAGATATTTGGCACTCTGAGAACCTGTGCTTCTCTTTTGTGTTGCTGTGTTGTTACTGAACAGCAGTGACAGGCAAGTCTGCAGGACCAAAACTCAGCCACCCCTCTGATTATAAATAAATAAATAAATTTGTATTTAAATTTTAAATCTGGAGAACTGAAAATCAGAGATTGCCATATCAGTTATCTGTGAAGGAAAAGAAAAAATTGTGATTTAGGCAAATAATTAGTCACATGATGAATATTTTAAATTTCATAATATGACTGCTTACATCAAGAATAGGTAAGAGTAGAGATAGGGATTAAAATGTCTGGTTTTTAGAGAATGTTCAACAGTTCTAAGGTTTTCACCTTTAAAGAGGTAACAACATCTCCTGGTTTGCAAAGCATAGCCAGCCTGGTGCGATTCCTGATCCACTGCAGATAGAAACACTTACATAATGCCAGGTCTGGAGGAAACAAATGACTTACAGCCCTGGCCATTTGCCAGATCTGCAGAGTTCAAGCTCTGGGTGAAATGGGAACGAGAATATGTTACAATATAAATCTTGTGATGGTGGATGTGAAATCACTTCAGTGATCACAGAGCAGTTTCTGGTGAACCAGCCCCTGCTGTACAACCACACTGCTGGCTCTGACTGTCCTTTTTTTGCTGACAGTCTTGGCAGAGCAAGCGAGGACTCACTGATAAGAGGGGACTCTTATCTCCAGAGGTGGTCCTGGGGTCAGAGTTGAGGAATGTTGGCTGGATAGCACCAGAGCATGTGCTGCTGCTGCTGCCTGCAGTGTGTTTATCTGTTCCTTCCACGAGCACCTAATGCTCCATGACATAATCAGGACCAAGAGTAAAGCTACGTACAAAAAGAACCAAATATTTCATCAATGACAACATCACCAAGAACTACATTAGTAAGAAATAAAACATTTTTGAACCTCAGGGGAGAATTAGAATGGAAATAAACCCTAAGACATGAATTTTTAATTACCAGATATTGGGAAAGAATGTTTTCTTTGGGGGAGTTTTTCTGAAACTAGCAGCTGTCATATTCCTTGTGCCTTTATCCTAGTTTTGGAGGCACAGCACCAGCCTGGATGAACAAAGGCAACTCATATGCCACTGCAAAACTCACCTGTAAGCAGCTTATACCTAGAGATCATTTGGAAGTTTCTTACTGTCAAAGTTATATGAGCAGCAGAAAAGAAACACAACAAAAAAAAAATGCTTAGCAATTGCAAGCACCATTTAATACAGAAATATGGAACAGGGAAACCCAAGCTGTTTTTAAGCCAAGGCTGAGCCATCCAGTGTCACCATGTGAGTGTCACAAAAATGAGATGAACTGGAAGGGTCAGAATCAAAACCCACACATGGAGTGTCCCCTGCAGCAGGAACTGTGCTCATGGCAAAAAGGGATTGCCCAGGGTATCCTGATTGAGGTCACTGAGATAAAATGTGCTTAACTATAAAAATTTATATGTCTTTTAAGTCATCTGTAGAAAATCTAAACTGAAACCTTCCCGATTTTCAAGTTCTTGGCAATGTTGCTTCTCCCTTTTTCTCCTTGACTGAGCACTAACATACACTGTGTCAGTTAAGGTCAGGCTTATCTGAGCCTCTCTGAACTACTAATTCTTCTCTCTCCCAAAAGTGAAATCTAAACCTGTTGGAATTGGCCTCTCTTTTCACAAAACAGGATGTGAAACGAGGGCTGATAGCCCTGAGAGTAATGAAAAAAAAAATCAAAAGAAGTTTGCTTTTGTAATGGTGTTAACAGTCTAAATATCACAAGCTTTAATATATCAAATAGTCAAGGAATATTAGGAGATAATATTAATCAGGGACATAAAAATTCAGACATAGTTGTGTCAACTATTGTACTTATATATAATATATATGTATATATATAGACAGTGTGTTTGTGTGTGGATCAGGGCCACTTCTAGCCACCTGCATATAAGTGAGTTAAGCATTCACTTTGTCCACAAAAATAACTAGGTGCCAGGTCCTTAGAAGAAACTGTCCCAAAAGGACATCATTTAACAAAATTATTCTTATCATTGAAACCTATAGCCTATATCAGGTGATATGCAGTTATTAGCTTTGTAATAGAACTTTGATCACTGCTTTTGGAATTTGATTGTAAAATTAAAAAATGCTGGAATAGTTTGGTGGACCTCACGTAGCATTGTCATTAAAATACAAAATTCAACATATTCTACATATGTTATGTTTATATGAATGAAAAAGCTAACAGGGGTATAGTTATGATTTCCTATCCTCTACCCCTTTGTTTGTTCTTTTGTCCAGTGTTTACTCTCTGATCTACACAACAAATGTTGTTTTTCAAGGAGTCCAAGAGTGCCCTAACAAGTGCAATTTGTAAACCACTTGCATGCAGCTTTCTGCAGGTGTTCAGTTCTGGGTATGTAGAAACACACACAGGGATGGTTTCAGACACTCACATCACTCCCAGGCCGTTTCATGTACACAGATAAGAAGTTCAGAACAAGCAGGTACTGCCTGAAGGTGCTGCGTGCTGCCCCTGCAGCCCAACCTCGACACAATTTACAAATCTCCTGAGTGTTCCCAGGATGTTCCATGAATCCTATTGCAAATGAACAAACACAAATAGCCAGCATGGCCTTTAATATGAGATTAAATAGTTTTGTTATTTTAAATATGCATTATTCTCTGCTTCCGAAAGCTCATCTGTTAACTTTGCCATACCATGGTAGTAGTTTGTGATGAAATTGTGTAAATAAATGTAATGACTTTTGTATTGTGGATATCTGAGTTATGCAGGCTGTTTGCATCTGCTCAATTCCTTTTTCCTTTAGAGGGACAGCTGAGTGTCCCTGAAAAGGAATGACTGTTGTCTTACTCAAAATCAGGCATCACAGATAACAAAGACACAATTGTTTTGGACATAGAACATGAAGTGATGATTAATCCTTTCCCCGAGCATTCTTGTCAAGTACTTACTTCACCTCCCACTTTAGTCAGTTCTCAAAAATCATCTGGCCTACAGTTCTTTTCTTTTTTGGTTGTTTCTTTGTTTTGGTTTTGGAATATGTTGCCTAATTTTGTTAGTCATGACAAAAAGCTGAAACCAATGGTGATGAGTCTGCACCAGGTGCCTGGTATTACGTCATGTTAGACATTATCTAGCAAAACAGTCAAATACTTATTTTGGCTGAAGGGGTTTTTTTCCAGAGCAGGGATATTCTTCCCACCCACAAGAATTATTTTCTATTCTACTACCCAGAGGCCCATGAAAGAAAATGCCACTTTATCAACAAATAGACAGTTGTGTTCTCCTGAAAATGTAAAGTTCATTCTTTCACTTGGACCTTCATGTACCAAAATCAGGGAAAGAATTCCCTAATTCTGTACCTAATACACTGAACTGCAATTGACATACTCTTGTACAATGACAAGTTTAAGGCAGAGAGTGATAAACAAGTAATGTTATGTCCAAACCCATCACCCTGTACAAAACAGGTCTTGAGGTTCTTAAGCACACAGAGCCATCTGGCCACGGCCAAGAAATGCTCCGTTCAGGAAAGGCAACACTTTGCTTTGATATATGGACTTGTCCCACAGCTAAAATGTTATTCATTTCACAGATGTTGAGTTAAATCATTACAAATAAACAAGCCCATTTCCCTATCTGAGCATTCTTCTACCAAATAAAAAATGGTTTGCATTGTTTCAGGTGAAATCCTCTCCAAAGTGACTTGCCCAGATAACAGTGTTTACTTGAATTATTTTACCATGCAATTATGTTGTTTTCCATCCACAGTCATCTGAGAACCAAGATCCAAGATCATTCTGTTGCCATTGGATTGTGATGTTGGAGCAGAATTTGCAAAGGACATTTTATCCCACCAGGGCACAGTATCTCAAATATCTCAGCCATCTCTCTACAGTGTGATGGATCATCCTTCTCTTTCCTTTTTGGCTACACAGGGAATCCTGACAAACAGAAATCTAAATTTTTTACCTGGAACTCTGGCTGATTGCCTGATCTCTTTTAAACTGGCTGCTGACACTAGAGAAAGTCATCTTTCTCTGAAAAAAAAGGTTAAAATTGATCACCAGGAGTTAGCTTCAGTGTCAGGGACCTTTTCTTTGCAAATTGAAGCTCTTGGCTGTTTCTTTTTTGAGACCTCTGATGTTTGTGTGTTTGTGTTGCACATTTTCATTAAATTCTTAGTAAATTGTTCTGCTCTGGGACTCTATAGGAGTTGAGACATCCTTTTTGTTATACATTCTCCTTCCTAACAAACTGATTCAATTAGGCCTGAGCCCACACATTTTTGTAAACCAACATTTTGATAACAAATTGTCCCAATAGGTACACTGCTTTTATAGCATTATTTCTACATTTCTCGTGAAATTAAATATCTCTTTCTATCTAAAACATTAATGAAATTTTTTGCAGTAATGAACACCTTTACCAAAGGCGACTTTCAAAGGACTGTGCAGTGACAGTATCAAATTTCACTGTGAAATTTGGGACTGTGGAGCCATCACAGACACAGTTACAGAGTAAGTAAGAACCTAGATGACAATCCAGGACAGATAAAAAGTAATCCTTTCTCTGTCTTTCTGCACCTTCTTTCCACACTTTTCTTTTTTTTTTTTTTTTACCTTTATAATGACCTGATCATACATAAATCCAGACCACCCCACTTCCCCACAAACATTGCTAGGTTTGTACTATGCCACTATTAGAAAAGTGACACTGATTTCAGGATTTTCAAACACTGTGTAAAATGAGAAAGTAGCCCAAAGGCAGAGAAACTGGTTCCTTAGCAAAAAATAAATGACTAAAAATAAAATACGTGTAGCAAAAATTACTATTATAAAAATTATAGATTTACAGCCCCAGTTTGTGATCAAAGTGGAGGAACATTACAGCTCCTCTATTGTTCTCAAACACAGCTCAGGTCAAAGAAGTAGCATAACAAATCAATTAATGTCCTACCTGCCTCCCTCACTAATTAGAGACTCAACCTCTCTCTCTGCTCTTGATATTTGAAACTTCTCAGAAGGTGAAGATTAAAGTAGCAGCTCTCAGACTTTTCCAGAGGGTTTAGTTTTTAAGCCTTACCTTCCCTGACAAGTATGGATTCAGCTGAGGTGAAAGAGCATTAGGAAATTTTACCATCTCTGCTGCTTTTATTTATTTTTATTCACCCCCATAAGCACAGTCTGTTAAACACTTCTACAAAAGAATATCTTTATTATCTTACCTCCAATTCTGGTTCTAAAAATACTCAGATAATCCAGAATATTGAACCTAATTGCTGTTAAACCTAGTTATTCATGTTCTTCCCTGTTCCAGGAAATGTGGCACAGCACACCTACAGTAAAGGTCCCATCAACATCCCTGGTTTTGTAATCATCTTTCAGATATGGACCAGCATTGTTCTTTTTTTTCCATAAGAGAAATTCTTCAGTCCACGTGTCTGAATTCCCACTGGAACATTTAGATACATGTTTTCTACTCTTTCTCCTGGTCATTCCACTTTGAACAATGAGGACATGTAAGTTCTGTCATTGTTATTTGGCTTTCTATGTTTTCCATATCCAAGACTATATTCTAGCAAACCTTTCAAATTCCTGTCCTTTTACTCTTCCTCTTTTAGGCAGGGGGACCATCCACCAGCACTAAATCCTAATCCTTAAGCCTAGGGTTCTAATCCAATGTAATTATCAAATATGCAGATTTTTGTTTCCATTACACAGCTTGTGTGAGTGTAATAGAAGAACTTGCTCAGCTTCTTGGACAAGCACATGATTTGCATATTCATGCAATTAAATGCAATAAATGTAATTAAATGGACCGAACCCTGCACATGTGTGTATCACATGCACCTCTGCACATGGAAACTGCTCTGGAGTGATCAGAGCATGATGACACCTGGTAAATGCCTGGGTACACAAACCCGAGACAAGAAAGCAGCAGTGTTTTTGCAGGAATTTTGGATTTGGAAGGGTTAATCCAGAGCTTCAATCTCCTTTGAACACAGCATTTATGAACCATATCACACACCAGACTGTGCATTTGCAGCTTTCACTGAAACCAGTGGGAGTCATGGCTTCTTCCAGCAGCGAGCCATACACACATAAACTGAATTAAAATGTATTGTTTACATACCCCAAACCTAATAATTCACAGAACCCCTGGCACGGTACCACAGGACTTTCCTGCAGGCACAACCACTTCTCCAGAGCTGGTTTTTCTTGCTGGCAGCTGACCCTCAAACCATTTTCAGACATAAGTTGGTGTTTTCTTAACCTGCTGTAGGTGGGCCAGGGACTGTGGAGGATTTGGGTGCTGTCAGTGCTCCCTGCTGGGCTCTGCCCAGCCCCAAAATGTGCCCAGCACAGCCCAGGGAAGGGCAGAGCTGCCTCTGCTCTATGTGCTTATCATTTCAGGGTGCTCATCAAGAAGCTGAGCAAGAATAGAAAGCAGAGCCCAGCAGAATGAGGATTATTCCTGATAAGTCTCAAATGAGCTACTTTATTTTTCTTTTTTTTCTCAGTTTAGACAATTTTTAAAAATTTATTTTATTTCTATGGGTTTCTTCATTCCTTCTTGATTTTCAATAATTTAGAAATTAAAAATTTTAAAAGCACATTAGATTGAGTCAATCCTCCACCCCCAATTTATCTCAACCTCAAACATCTTAACAGGTTCCAATTACCATAGTGGTTGACTGTTAGTTTTATTTTAACTGGACCCTTATTCACAGCAACCTTTAGGTTAGGAAGGAATTGTTCCCTGGGAGGGTGGGCAGGCCCTGGCACAGGGTGCCCAGAGCAGCTGTGGCTGCCCCTGGATCCCTGGAAGTGTCCAAGGCCAGGCTGGATGGGGCTTGGAGCAGCCTGGGATGGTGGAAGGGGTGGGACTGGATGAGCTTTGAGATCCCCACCAACCCAAACCATTCCATGATTCTATGAAACTCTCACTTCATGGTCCAAATTTATCTCAAGTGTATCAGCTCCAAGCTGGAATAACAGTTTAAAGAAACTGGTGGGGGTTCCATCCATTAAACCACAATTAGGGAACAGTTAGCAAAGGTTTCTATTACCCAATATTTAAGATGAATGATGTAATTGCATCATAAGCTAATAAATAATTAATATCTACATCATATGTCATATGCTACATCATATATGTCATATCTACAGTGATGTCATACGCTGACATCATTCTCAAAAATGCAAGTTTGTCCAGTTATCTTTCCCTGTGAGCAGTTTTTAGACAGAAAGGTGAATTTTAGTTCTAATTTTTCCTAAATCTTTCTTTGATGAAACCTTGAACAGTACAAAATGTTTTAATAGAAAACAAGTAACTCTAGCAAGATGATTGTATAGTTATAAAATATTCTGATTTTCCAAAAGCAGATGGAAAAAGCTTATGCTGAAAGACATTTTTCAGGAAATGTTAGAAACATCTTTTCAATGGATTTCATGTTAATGGAAACACAAAATGATATAATGATAAAGGACAGAATCCAATTATTCTAATATTTTATTTCTGTCAGAGGCCAATTTTAGACATTCCAGGGAAAAGCAGAAAACCATTTCTGAACAATACAGAGACTCAATGGAAGAATTTAAAAACCAGAGCAGGTGTTGGAAAATTGTATCTGCCCTTTTTTCTGTTTGTTGTCCAAAAATGCAAATTGCTTTTTACCAGAAACCTTCCAGCTACGTTTTAGCTTGACAAAATTTAGCATCTATTCATGCTAGTGCTGAGAAATAAAGCCATAAATGTCAGCACACAGCAGTCTGGATTTTATAATCACATGTCTCTCAACATCCTTCTACATAATGCCTAGGACCAGGTAATTACAGAGCAATTTTTAAAAGTCTCCTAATTAAATAAAATTAGGACAGAAAAAAATAGAGAATTAAGGAAACTTGTGTATTGAGGTTGCCAAATATGGATAATTGGCATAATTTTCCTTAGTAAATAAAATATGTAAACACCAAAGCTATTAAAAATCAGCAATTTACATTCACATTCAAGATTCTTTAAAATTCATAAAGTATCTCAGCTTTGTTAATGGCATAAATAGAGCTATGAAATCAGGGAGCCTAACACCAAAATTTCTATTTTCACACCCCTGAAAAGAATATTTTCCATGTTAAAGACACTCTCACCCAGTCCTCCAACTTAAACCAACACAATTTTCTCAATTCCTAACTCCAGAAGAATGAAACTACAGAAATCACATCCCTCAGTACATTTCCAAAAATCCCTGTCCCACCCAGCCTCTCCACTGGATATTAACTGGCCTTTGTTTCACGCTGCTTTGGTGCATTCTACCTCAGTAATATGCACCAAAATTTGGTGCTGCTTTGGTACTTCAGGCAGGGCTTTGAAGGGCTCACATGAGCAGCTGATGTGGCTTTGTACCTAAATATCCCAGTGGAAGGAAACCAGGACTACAGCAGTGGGAGGACTGGTATAAATCTAAAAGCACCAGCAAAATTCTCTCTTTTTTTTGTCTATAACCATGAAATAAACGGGATTCCAGTGCAACCTAAAGTTTTTGCACTGCATGCTTTGACAGATATTAATGTGGCACCTGGACAGCATTCCAAAGTTTTCTATAGATAACCTAAGCATTTCAAAAGAAGGAAGAATATTCATTCTGCTTTATATGAAGCTGAAGATTTTACTTGCAAGTGTGTTAAATATACATTTTCCATTCTGTGTGCTTTATTTTATTTCCAGAGCTGGACAGCCTTGGTTATCCACAATATCTTGCATCCATTTGGGAATTATTTGCACAAGATTCCCCTGCTGACAGTTCCCATTAGCACACATTCATTTACACATACTTTTTTTTTTTGGCATTTGTGAAATTCCTTTCTTCAAGTGGATATGAAAGGTTATTCCTTTAACAGTCCCTTCCCCACAGGTAGATAAGTCTCATTCAAGGAAGCTGTCGCTCAGCATGACCACGAGATCAAAGGGGCTGCAGCAGAAAGACAGACTCTGAATCTGTGAGGGGTCACTTGTCCCCTAAGCCCTGGCTGATGTTCACATCAAATGATTGTCCAGGTCCATCCCAACCATTCTGACATTGTGGCTGGAAGAGTGGGATTGCCAGGAATGCTGCCTCAGGTCAGCTTACATTCTAATCAGTCACTTCATTAATTAGTGCAAAATGTATTTGATCGGTGTAACCTCCTTCTCCTGGGCACTAAAACACACAGAAAACCTTGGGTAATGCCCACAGCAGGGTGAGATGATTAACTGCACCCTCACCCAAAGTTTGCTCTGTGGCCACCAGCACATCTCAAACCAGAATTGATTCCTGGTCGCTCTGAGGACCAAGTGCTGGCAGTGAAACAAAGGCAGATCTCTCCTGTAAAGGCTGAGTTACAGGAATTGTGGGAACCAAAACAGGGTCAATAGGAAAGAGTGAGATCTAATTCCTAATTTCTATGAGAATGGATATCTCAACAAGGTATTCATTACAAACCTGTGCAAACCTCATTGAGAAGGGGGAGAACTTCTGCTAATGAGATCCGAACCCACTGATATATATGGAGTTTTGTCTGAGTGAAAACCAGCAATTTTAGCATCTCTCTGTATTATTTATGTTAAAATGTAGTAAAAACAAGAGGTACTGGAAAGGTGGCTCAGGGACAAAATGATCTAATAACTACTAGCTCACAGATAAGGGTAAAGAATACACTGAATTTATAAAATCTTTCAGTGTTATAAAAAAAAAAATAAAATCCTTACCTGTATTATGTGACACAACAGTTTCTGCTCCAAATGAGAGCTGAGCCCTCTCATGAAATACAGGTTCCCACCTCAGGAAGGAACAGTCTGGGAGCCCAGTGCCAGGTGAGCAGCTCTGGACTCTTGTCCTTCCTTGATCACTAGCCAGTGTCTCCCATTGACTTTGGGCAGAAAAGATGATACTTGGAAGATCTTAAGAAGTCCTTGGCATACAGCAGAATTAGGGCCAGCCAGACTCTGTGCCCTCAGTATTTTTTGTTATCCCAATTTTAGAGGCCTATCAAGCACCAGGCACCCTGAATAGACAATTCAATTGCACAATTTGCCTTCAATTTTCTGTAGCTGAGCCCGAGCTGGGAATTCAGCTGCAAGCATTTCAACATTGATGATTCACTGTTTGAAGGACCTCCAGGGAAGCTCTGCAGTACCTCCAGACAAAGTTCTCACCTCTGGCTTTTCTTGGCTTGCAGGTTTATTACCCACTGGGGAGTTGAGAGGTATAATACATCAAAACACAACCTAAATTCCAGGCTCATACATGTGCTGATGGACCCTGGAGCTCCTAATTATAATTACATATTCATATCATCTGAATGAGATGCTAAATCAGCCTTGATCCCACTCTGTGCCTCTGCACAAAGCCACAGTTGATGTTGATTCTCAACTGGAAGAATGGGAGGGGGTACAGGAACATCCAGCTGTTGTGCATTTGACTCAAGAAATCATTTACTTTCTGATGTGCAAAATGATGAGAATAAAATAATGGGAGCAAAATAATATTCCCCACCCTGTGATTTACAAAAAAAATTGCTAATGACCTCAAACCTAAGGCTTTAATGAAAGGACAATAATGGCAATAATAATGGGAAATATTGTTTAAAAACAAGCCTTTTTTCAATTAATGCACATTTTTACACTTTGTTTCCTCCTTGCAAGTTTGGCCAAAACAAATCTTCCTAAACTTAATTTGTCTCAGGAGTAAAAGGGTCAATGCAGCATTACATGTTCATGCTCTGGATTCCAATAAAAGAGTTACCATAGCAAAAAGTATTGTTGCAAAGACAACACACACAACATAAGATTAAAGAAAAAAACCTCCAGAAATACTTACAATGCTCAACAATAGCATAGGATATTCTGTCCTAGTTACCTAAAATGAGACTGTGCTACTGCTGTGATACTGGCTCCTTTCAGAGCCATTTTCCAAAAGGCAAATCTCTAAATTGTTTGGGTTTTTTCAAAATCATATCAATTACTTTTAAGATTACGTACATCATAATGGCCTGAGGCTTGTTAAGGATTGGAGAAAAGACATATTGTGTAAGATCTGTACATAAATTGTAAAAAAGGGCAGGTCATACCTTATATTCTGGGTTAATTTCAGGAAACAGAGGAACAAAGGGGGAAAAAAGGCTGAGAAATATGAATGGAAAGATAAGGCAGCAGAAATGTGAATAGAGATGCTCATGAAGTTTGGCATGCCAGCATTGTTCAGCAAGCATTTTGATAGGAGGTAGTTTTAAAAGTTTTAAATAATAAACTGTGAGTTTTGTAGGCTTTCTTAGACACCTCAGATAGCAAGAGAAAGCATGGAAATGATTGCAGGAGCAGATTCCCATGTGGGAAAAGCTCACACTGCTGGAAAGTGAAGACAGCTGTAAATGATGCAGCACCAGCTGAGACACTGAACAAGTGGAAGAGTGAAGAGCAAGACAGCAGAACGTGTGAAATAGGATGAAGAGTCAGGAAAATGATCTAAGGAGCAGAGTTTGAAGGGACAAGAGAGCAAGGGCAGAGGGGAAGGCTCTGCCTTGGTAAAACCTGAGCCAAGAGGAGCCCAGAAACACCTCTGCAGATGAGGGCACCTGGAGATGGACAGGACAGGGGTTCTACATGCCCTGCTGAAGAGACAGAAGGATTTCCCTAGAGCCAGCCAGGCTAGAGAAGAGACAGCCAGGCTGAAAAAGAAATCAAGATCCATCCTTTGGCAACAGGAGAATGCTCTGTCTGCTCACAGGAGTGAAAGGAAAGGGGAATGCCATGGAAATGTAGGGACTAGGATTTGAGAGAAATGGTCTAAAAAAGGGAACAAAGAGTAAGGGGAAAAATCAGGGGTGTGAGGGGAGGAGAGTAGTGAAGGAGTTCCCTGAAGAGGGAAGTGATGAGATTGGAACATGATGTGGGAGTCACAGGGTGAAAGCTGTAGGACAACAGCAAATGGACATAAATGAGCAGCCCAAGATATTAAAATAATGTTTAAGTTCTTAATTAACCATCATAAGACCTTTGACCACACATTGTAAGGATTATTTTAATAGTTTGTAGGGAGAAGGGCGACATTTATGGACTTGAATAAATCCTTTAAAATGCTTACACTGCAAATCAAATGTCACGAGGCAGAATTCCACCCCTCCAGGTGGTCAGCCTGCCCAGGATACACAATACACTCTGCCTGATTTGCCACTAGAAAGAGATGGAGAAACAAACCTCCTCTCTAGGTTTCAAGTGTAGAGGTGTAATGATTATAAAGGACTTCTGTCCCTGTTTCTTTGCACTGTCTCCAGAGCATCCTTTCCAATTTTTCACTATTTTTAACACTGTTTTTACAGCGTTGCCTTCCTAAATTCCTTTTGTTTCCTTTACCACTCTGTTCTTGCCCTGCCCCTCATCCACTGCCCTCCAACTTTTGTACCTCAGCAAGGCAGAGCCTTCCTCTTCTCCAGTGCCTTAGCACAAGCCAGGAGGAGCACAGGGAGCTTAGGAGCATCAGCCATTCCTATTTTTCTCTCTTCTGACCAGACTTACTACAGCTACAGTGCAACCAGGGGATGCAAATGCTTGCTAAGGCCTCTCCATGTTCAGTTTGTCTGTCAAAGGGGCTGCATGTGAGCTGATTCCATATTGGAGTGCTGTGGTGGCACCTCCCAAAAATACAGCTGAAAAATTCAAATTACTCTCCCCTGAGCATGTTCAAATTGTCAGTTTTCAGATTCAAAATGAAGTCCTCACCTCCTCACTGCAGGCCATGGAAGCACTAATATTTCTCCAAATTTCTTGGGTTTCTCACATATACATACACATGGCCATAATTACCTTCATACCTACACAGAGCCCTGTAAACATGGGTAAAAAATATGTTTTGTTTTTTTTTTTCCCCAATTCCTGTTGGAAAAATGGCTGAGGATTTTAGAGTAAACTCTTAAAAATGTTTGCCCAAGGGAGACAGCATGGAAAATTTTGGCCAGAATGATTTAAGTTTGGTGAAGCCATAAGCAACATAAAACAGGACCTTATAATAGAAAGTCTTGGGCAGCCTTATGGCAGACACCACGATTTGTGCTGTTTGTAAGACTTCATTTTCGTTAATAGGAGCTGCATGGCAGGGCTGGAATACCCTGGGGCTTCCTGTCTTTAATTTCCTTTGAATATAATCTTGGTCTTAAGCCTTCCTTCCTAAATAACCTCTGTCTTTAATTTATTTTTTTTAAGCAAATTACAACTTAACGAGCACACATTCTCGTAAGGCAGAGCCTCTAATTATCAAAATGACAGTGCTGCTTAGAATCTGAATTTCACAGTCATTCAGTGACCAATTCCACAGGTCAGTAAATAATTATACACCATCCTTGCCAAAAAATAATTAAATAGGATATTATAATGCATCACTGTGTACACCTACACCTTGCATCACACAGTCACCTGGATGTTTCTTGCAGAGTTTTGATGAAGGCAGCAGCAGGGAGGTGCAGATGTGCAGTCCCAATTGGCCACACAATTAATGAACATTTAAAAGGGGTTTCTCAGCCCTTTTTCAGGCACAAGTGCATGTAAGAGACACGGGGATGTAGCTCACCACTCATGGATACATTAGGCAAAATTATTCTGCTAGAAATAATTTTACATTACTTATCTTGCTAGGAATAACTTTTAGATCCTTAGAAAGGATGGTGTAGTTTTGTAGGATTGGCTTTGCAGGTTTTCCAGACTTGCAGTACTTCCATGTTTCCTCATCCTCTGATGAGACATGGAACAGTCAATGGTTATGAAGCTGAGAACTTTTAAATATAAACCAAGTTTGTTGCAGAGTCCTTAATTCCTGAATCTCCCAGGGCAGCACATTTTAAGCTGGGATATGGCATTTGGAATTCCTGCCAGTTGCTTTGGGCCTCTACTGCAGCATTAATGCTCAGAAATTCCAGTGGAGTTTCTTTATGCTCTTATAGAAACGTGCCCGGCGCTGACCCTAAATGCCCCCCATTATTAATCCCTGCACTTCCATTATTACACACATCCCACACTTGAGGGGCTGAGAACCAAGCTGTGACCCAAGGAAAACTGGGCACTCCCTAAAGCGCTGGGGTGTTCTGAGACCACCCCTCTCCATGACCTACCCCTTCAACCCCCATTTTTCTCTTTGCTACCACACGTGTAAATCCACGTGACATTTAGATCTAAGAGGAAAAGAGCCATTTTCATGGTGTTACCCCTTTGCAGAGGATGTCAAGAAGGTTTTAATTTCTTGTTCTGGTTGCAGACTGCCTGGGGTGGCTGCAGGCTGCCCCACTAAACTCTCCTAACGCACTTAGTGGCCAACAGCCTTCAGTAGTTACCAGCTTTGGACCAATGTTGAATTAGAACGGAGTATTTCTTCATTCCTATGCCAATTTCCTTAATTTAGTCATACAACTCCTTTACAATGTATTTTTAAGATTATTCTTTGTGTGATTTTAGGGGTTTCTGTATATAAAAAAACCCACATATAGCTTTTCTTTAGTGGCTAACAAAATTATACAGCAATATCCTTTGAAAAGCAGCTGCCAGTTGTTTCAAGCAGTTGTTCAGACTGAAAATTAGTCTAAAAATCGTAAATCATTCCTATAATTAATCAGCAAAATTATACAACAAAGCTTTTAATCCCTCCTTTGAATATGAATGAAAATTCCTGAAATACTTGAGTTGCCTTATTCAAGGTAAAGACCTGACTCGAGGAAAATTGATCCATCTTGAAAGCAAACTAAAAAATAAGGGCTACACACATCTTCATGTGTGTTAAGCTAGTCTAAGTAAAAAGATGACTAACATCACCCTAGATTCAACTTTCCACAGCAATTAGCTAAAGTATCTCAATTTATCTTTCTCTGACAGTTTATGATTTTAAGGAAATTTGAGATGTTTGGGTTGTTGGTTTTTTTTTTTTTCCTTTTAATGGACATTTTAGCACCATCTGCTGGTGTTAAAACTTGCTCTGGAAACTAAACACCAGCTTCCTCCTTCATTTTAACTTCCTTAAGGCCTACTTCTGGCTCTTATTAGGAAAGGTTAATTGCTTGCTTTTCTACTAGAGATCCCAGGACTGGATAAGTAATTCAGCTGAATGAATCATCCAGATGGAGGATATCTTCTGAGACCATAGAGCAGTAGCAACAGACTATTATAGAAATATCTCATCTACAGCTACATCCAAGGGTAAGTGCAATTGGTTTTCACCATATAAAAATGACAACCACCAGCCCTCATTCTTTAAGAGGTAATAGAAAGTTTTTTCCACTGATTTATTCTGGGTTCATACTGGTATTTAGACTACAGAATTATGCTGTGGTATTGCAGATTTAATGTCTGGGAGCACAGTCAAAAACTGACCTGCTAAAATTACCTCTTATGGTATCCAGTTATATGACTTATTCCATCTAATTCATCCAGTTGCTTTTTTATTCCCTTAGACTGCTTCTGGCTCAAAGCCAATTCCTCCTTCAGAACCTCTCAGGGCACAGATAGTCTGAAAGCACTTCAGGAAATGGTCACACCAGCTGCCTTTGTGCAGCTCCTGTCCTGAATCCATGAAACACCTTCAGTACAAGTTTGATCTCTGCCTTGCTGAAGCCAAGCTCAGAGAATTCCTCTCTACAGGACTTGCCAAATGCCTGGGTTTGAGTGACAACATCACAAAGCAATGAGAAACCTGCCATGGTCTCTGCAGAGGAAAACAGGATCAGCCCATTTGAGTTTAGGCAGGTCTAGCAGGTAAATGTGCCAGGGGAATTCAAGTTGTTCACAGCAAGGACTTCTGTGACATGAAAAACTGGAAATTGACTTGGGGGTCATTTTTTCAGTCTTCCTTTTCAATACCCAGCATGACTTTTAATGGCTGTACTTCTATCTCAGCTCCAAGCCACCATCCCAGCCTGTCTGTACATCTCTCACACCCCTTGCTCTAAGGAATACCCTCCCTCACATCTCATCTGCAGCCACCAGTTTCTCTTCTCAGTTGACTGTCCCTTGTGCTGGGAACTCCTCCTCACAGGATACCCTTGGTTTAAAGCTGAATTTCAGTTGTCTGAACCTTAACAGGACATAGAGAAGCAGTCTCTCAAAAAAGCACATTCCAGGTTCCTGTGAAAAGCTGATGTAGAAGCAGCTGACAGGATGAAGTGCCAGTTTACCAGCATGGGGTGTCAGGATGTTATGGGCCAGCAACAGGGCTGGGAAATGAGTTCTTTGTCCATCAGTGGGCTCTGGGCATCCCTTCCCCTGCAGGTATCAGTAGGCTCCAGTACAACTGGACCTTGCCATGGTCAACTTTAGCAGCAGTTGCCCCATGGAATCTAAATGGCCAGGAGACAGTTAATTATCTTCTGCTTCCAGTCATACAGATCAAATTAATCAAAGCTCAAACCTTGCTTGCCCATAAATTCTCTATCTTAGAGGGTGATTGAAGACTTTTCAGATGGATATTGTTGGGTAAGTTTTCAAAGTTGTGCTTAAAACGGTCAAGTCAAAAAAGAAATTCAATTATTTGTTAGAAAGACTCATGTGTACACCTCCCACATGCCAACATTGCTTTGAAATGGACATCTTAATGTCTGGAGGGGATATAAAACTTAAGGTTCTCTAAGGTTTCAGAAGGAGGAAGAAGGCCATGACCTTCAACAATTATTTTGCAGAAACAGGACTACTTCTCTTTGCATAATGTTTTACAAAATAACCTGGGGAAAAGGTGCAGTGTTGTGAGCTGAAACAATTCCCTAAGAGCTGTAACGAATCAAGGAGGGCCTTGAATATATTAAATGTATTGATGGAAAAACTATGATCAAGAGATCCAGGCCAGAGATGGTTCCACTTGCAGCACCCAGCCTCTGTGGACTGCAAAATAAAGAGGCAAATTTGGTATAATTAGTCCAATTGTCTGTGCCAACAGTGATGAATGTTAATTCAAACCTATTTCTGAATTTATTTTTTTTGCATGAATATCATTTATATCTAATTTCTGGCAACATCAGTGAGATTCAGAAGGAGGTTTATCAAGAAGAGAGTATTTGGGTGGGGAGGGACAAGAAGACTCTCTGCTGTTTCAGCAGAACAGAAACTGTGGAAGCAAATTAATTTGGGCAGATTTCCCATTAAAACAAAGCCAAAACCTTTTGAAACTGCCCCAATGTCCTTTCAAAAATATTTTGAACAAATGAGTTCCTTTGAATTGCAATCTACTTCTGCTTTACAAATTTAAATGAATATACATTCAAATAAAAGGTCAAAGTTGAGATGAAAACTTTCCAAATTTCGTAAAAAGAATTGCCCTGATCTCCTAGATAGCATTAATGACAGGAAGCCACCACATGCCCTGGAACTTGCTGTGCACTGAGCAGAGATCTCCTGAGTTCCACCACACTCACACAAAATTTGCTATTTGGGTTGTCAGAGCACTTGAAGCAGCTTGAAGCACTTGAAGCAGCTCCACATCACTCTCTGTCCCTTCAGTGTGTGTTTTCACATGTGGCCATTTCATTAAAAACATCTCATGCACATCTCATGGATTTTTTATGCATTGGAAAAGAAGAAAAAAATTTTTTACGTGTATAAAATATTTTAATGAAACGACTTCTGGTTTAATTATGATTTTTTTCCTACCCCAAGAAATACCAAGTTGCATCAGCCATTCATCAGAACCTCAAATTGCAGCAAAGAATGTTTCTAAGTGTCACAGGTTCTCCCTCACCCAGGAGTGCTTCAGCTCTGTCTTTTGGGGCACTGTGCCCTTCAGTCCCCTCATCTTTACATTGAGTTACATGATATGCTGACAAAAAAGAGTTTAGGTGGATGAAACAGACAGTTTTCAGTCAAGAATGGGTTTCACTGGATGAACAGGGATAGTGTTGGATCAAGTGCCTAATCCAAATATCCCTTTTTGTGCTTATTTCCTGTCCATGGTTGATTATCAGACAAATCAAGTAATTAGCCATTTTCACCTCTAACTTAAAATGGGCACTTTTCTCCATGGCTGTGTTTGCTGCTGCTGGGAGAACACAAATAATCTCCTGTTCAAATTTGATATGATAAATTATATGTTTCCTCTCAGAACTAACCCAACTTCCTCTGGAGGCAACAATAAAAAAAACATTAATAAATGATGGGAGCCTTTATCAAGTATTGCTCTGGAATTTCATTAGCTCACTTCCTAACCAGCACTATTGTTCAAATAACTTCTGTTCCTCCAACCTCTCACAAACTGGGAGTTCACTAAGCCTGTAATTAGTTAATTAGTTAGTTAGACAGATATTCTGACTGAGGTAACATCCAAATGTTCCATTCACTACAGCAAACCCCTACTTCTAAATATGCTCCTTACCATAAAACTATTTCTTAAGTTGCCTTTAAATCAAATTTAAAATAAAATTTAAATCAAGGTTTTGCAGTTGCAAAACTGAAACCTGGATTTCAAACTTTTTAGGTTTATGGTGAATCCATGCACTTTTCCTTCCAAAAATTGCCCTTTGTGATCAGAAGAGTTTTTCCTCTTAATCAGGGCAAATCTTAAGTACTAGAAAAAGGAATCACAAGTACTTTGCAGTGAAGCCATACTTAAGGTGACAATGAATTCAGCAGCCACAAATATTACCTTCCTGAGGGTTTTTATTACCACAATATAACCTGATAGCAGAAAAAGTGGGTTCCCTCCCCCCACTCATCATTCTGGCGTGAAAAAAAAAAAAATTCAAATCTTGAGCAGAAATCCCTTCAAACCATCATGAAAAGGTCTGTGCACAGCCTTGGTATAGTGCAATGAAATTAAAAAAGATGTCATGTAGCCGTGTCAGCCACATCTGTGACCCATATGGTGCATGTAACAAGAGCATATGTCTGCACCTAAAGAGAACATTATATGCTGGATAAGGCTGGGACAAATGTAAAAGTGAAGTAGAACACCTTCACATTACAAACACAGTTTGTTATTTGTGTCACATCAAAGAAAGAGTCTCTAAGAATTATTGGCCTCTGAAGTAATTTAATTATGATTACGTGAACTAAGAACTAATGTAAATGGTATTTTATACCCCAGTGAATTAAAGTATGAGATCTAGTCAAGGTGAATAAGATTTACAGCCAAAACTCATGCAACCTAACAGTAATTTCATGACACTTTTACTACTAGCCTAGATATTTTTGTTCTTGAAATAATTAAAAGTACACGAGCAAATTTTATTCTTTGGATGCTTAAAATAAACCAGAGAAAAGAGAATAAGTTGCTTCTCAAGTGACCCATGCACTTCTACTTTTATTATAAAATGAACAAAGATTATGCAGGACAAGTACAAATTTCAGATTTTACTAAAAAAAAAGGAAGGAAAAATAATAATAAGCATAGTAGAATGCTCACAAATCTCTTCCATTTGGACTAAGTCTGACACAGATTAAAGTCTCAAAACTCATCTCTGGCTAATCCCAAATACCTGCCTGCTAAAGAACACATTTGTTATGTTGAGACCCTGTGCATAATAGGAGCAAGTCAAATCAGCCAGCTCATTTTAAAGTTACTAATGGTCTTCTCACAGATTTTTAAGGAAAACCGTTCCCAGGTATTTGCCTTCAAATAGAATTAAGAATGTCCAAGCAGAAGTGCATAACATATCAATGAATGAATAGTTATATTTCACAGCTTTTCCAGCTGGAAGTAAACTCATTTTCCAGTGACAACTGTTAATCCACTCTCTTTCGAGAGTGGCTGTTTGAAAGGCTCCAGGTAAGGAACAGAAACTTGGCTGACAGAAGAAAGTACCAGATGGCTGCTGGGATGGGAAAAAAATTGAAGGGAAGAAAATGGTGAAATGTGAGTTGTAGAAATAAGGATTGAATCACAATCACAATGTAAGTAGAGAACCAGAGCCTCAGGTTTTCACAGGAGCCATGTTTGCAATGAAGCATCTCTCCAAGGCACAAACTGGGTGGCCTCAAGAGGCCCTTAAAATGCAACAGAGCATTAACAAATTGCATAAATTAAACAAATAAAGAGTGCTCTTTGAACAGGCTCTTTTGGCTCATGTGGCCATACACTTTTGCACAAACTGATCCCCTCATACCTCATAAACTGTGCACTTTTTCAATCTTTTAACAAAATTTTAAAATTCCCAATAACTTATTTAGGAATCAAAGAGATCAAAATCCACATGCTAAAAAAGTACTAATTGAAATGGCCATGCTGAGGTGGTAGACCTTGTCTTTGGTAGAAAATGGTGTGGAAGAAAAGGAATTGTGGGGCCAAAGTTTAGTTCTAAATATATAACATGTAACTGATTTAGGAGCACCAAGGAGAAAATCTGGGTTACAAAGCAATCTTGACTCATTGATCATCTCCTTCTGGCTCTGGACACTAAAGTTAAATCTGTCTCATTTTAACTTGCCTCCAGAAATACTGTCCTAAAGGAAGCTACTAATACTACATTACCATTCATAAGTACCCAGATTTGTATAAATTTTGTATATTTGTAGAGCAGCCACCAGCAGGGGACAAGCACAGTGACTATGGGATATAATCCCCTTAAAGAATAGGGCCACCACTGTCAGCTGGGCTGGGTCACATTCGCTCAGGCCCCCATTTTCTAACCATCCTGAGCTGTGGTTTAGGGGGCTTTCTTTAAAATAGTTACTGCTAAAGCTGTTTGGGAAATAATGAGTTCTGCATTTCCCACAGTAAACTCAGCACAGCATGGTTGTCCTGAGCTAGCTCAGACACCCAGGCTCATCACAGCTGTTCTTATGATGCCTTAGGATTTTAGCTTTTCTATTTTTCATATATTTGTAATCCTGCAATTCTTTAGTGTATAACTCTGAACTCCATATACATGTGCTAGCTACTGCCTTCACATTTTGGTCAGACACAGCAATTCCTCTCCAGGCCTGAGAATCAAGGACACCTCACTCAGGCCTCTAGAGATGGAAACAAAAGTGAGTTGTGGGGAGCAAACTTGGAGTAAATGACTTCATTACCTGAAGCTGTAATTGGAAGATTAACCCCCAATATGCAAATGGACCAAAAAGAGTGAAAACCTGTGACCCATCATCCATTTTTGGGTGCAGCCCCTGGGGGGCTTTGTCTGCCCTGAATGTACCTGAAGGCCCTTCAGTAAATAGAACTGCTTTTTATTCTCTTCATTTTGTCTGGCCTCTGTTTTTAGGTAGCCCCAAAAGGCACCAGTCACACACTTCTGTTACCTCTTCCTAGACACAGCACTGCAAACCAGCCTTCCAGAATATCCCCATTTTCCCTTGCCTTTCCTTCCATTAGATGATCCTCAGCCTGACTGGTATGAGAGACTTCATTAAAACATTCCAGTTGAACTGAACTAGCCGATTCCTCCTGCCAATGAAATTGCTTTTACGAAGAAGTCTGTGTAAAAGACCAGCACCTGGAGACAGGAGATTGCTCAAGGGATTGGTAACAGGCTGTGGAATACTTAATCTCTAGGGCACTGGCTCCAATCCAGAGTCAGGACCAAACGAGAAGCATCAGCCTCTTAGGCAGGCTGCCACACAACACCTTTAAAAATCATAAAAATCACTCAGGAGAGCCTTCCCCAGCCCTCTGCTGAGGAACTTTCTCCTCTCTCCAGTATGAACCTCACAGCTGAGACAAGTTGAAAGGCTTTAATTCAGAAATGTGCAAAATGTTATGCCAACACAAAAGAAAAGTTTTAGTGTAACTGCCTAAGCAATGCCATGAACTAGATTTAGTGGCCTTTCAGAGGAGGGATGTATAGGCTCATGATTTTTCTATACTATTGTTATAATACAAGAGAGAAATTACAGCAGTTCTCTATGCTCAGAGCAGCTGTGCCAATAATCTTTCATTTCCTCCATACTGAATCTTTATGGATCAATTATCCAACTAAAAATCCTTAATAACAGCTAAGTATAAAAAGGAGAAAATCATTTTAATGGAAATTAAAACAGTAGGGACCATCAAAACTTAAAAGAAAATCACTCAAAGCCAAATGACACAATGGAAGTTGAGTCTGTTTTAAACAAAAGACATTCCCCTGCACCTTTTCCCATACACAGCAGCAGCTGTCTGCTCCTTCTCTGTGATGGCATTGGAAAGAAAATTCCTGTACCACTCCCTTCCCTCCTCCTGTGTTATCACTGTCCACAGCAGATTTCTTCACACCCTTCATTACTCCTGATCCCCTTACTATTTGAGTAAAGACAAAATTATTCCACTTGATGTTTGGTATCATTGTTCATCTCAATGAAAATCCAGTAACTCCCTCTATTAGTGACCGAGGAGGTCTGTGACTATACAGTATCAGTGAAAGCACAGCTGGAGAAATAAAACCCATGTAAATAGCTGAAAAGATAGGTAGAAGTCTGGGCAGGGATCCAAAAACACTAAACTACAGACTCCCAACATCTGGTTCAGGGTGGATTCCAAGAAAGACAGAAAGAGAAAAAAAGAAAGAGAGGGGGAAAAAAATTGATTTATCTGTAGAATTTTTACATAAGGTTTTCATATAATTTTTTAATTAATCAAAAATTTTACCCAGTTATTGTGGTTTAATTTCTTCACCTTACTGCATCCTGTTGCTTCACTCAGAAGGAAGCAGTGCCTTGGACAGGAGTTATAAGCAGGCCTCAGTTCACACTTTCATATTTCATTGTGATAAATGCAATTACAGGTAAAAACCTCTAAACCTTATTGTTCAGCTTCCCTCTCTTTTCAGCTCGGACTGGGTTTATGACACATGCATGAGAACCCTATACTGATTTCATGGCCTTTCAGACAAATCACTACAACTGAGCTAAGCCCTGTCAGCTCCTCAGCCTGCCCTGAGCAAAACCCTCCCGGCTGGGCACCCACCTGGGCTCCACCCCTGATGTGTGAGTAGTATTTTCTGCTTTGAACACTTTTATTAGCCCAGAACTTCTGCTGAGGACTTCAGAGACAACATAATTTTCAAAAGCTCATAGATGACTTAAAATCATAAAAGCCCCCTGTTTCTCAGGGATGTTTCCACTCTTAACGTAGCTGAGCTCTTTCCAAACTCCTGCCTCCCCAAGATAAAAGTGCAGATCACTCATCCCACACAGGACTGCCTGTTCTGGCCACACAGAACGCTCCAGGCTACCAGTGCTGTCACTGTGCTCTGCTGCAGGTAGGACTCATCCCTCCAACTGCTGCCAGTGGCATCCAAACCTCAAAAACTGTACCCACAATAATCATTAAATGCACAAACAAGATAATGAGAAGCTGTGAAAAGTCTCCAAACAATTTCAAATTTGCCTACTTTGTGCTTCAGCACTGCCTCATTCAGAGATGAGCCATGAGCGTTTGTGTGCTTTCCAAGTGTTATTACATGCATACACAGAAAGAGAAATAAATTCACGTGGGGTAACTGTGTGATTCTCCTGCCTGAGGACTAATTCTCCACTGCATTTAGGCAAGGTGTGCATTTTCTTACTTTCTCCTCTCTCCAAACAGAAAGAAGGTTCAAGACAGAGTTCAGGGCTTGGCACTGAGCACAGCCAGGCTGGACACAGCTCTCTTGTCTCTTCACCACTGGTGTGCCCTGGCCACGGGCACACCAGGATAGATTTCCACCAGAAAACGTTTTATGCAAGGCAGCACCTTCCACGTAGTACAGACTGCCAGGATGATGGCAGTGGGCGACCACTCCTGCCTCTGAATCTGTGCTGAGCTTTCCACTCAGGGAAGAGGGAATGAGTTACCGAAGGGGAAATCCCCTTAGGGCAGTGACAGGAGGAGGAGATGACTTCTGTCCCTCGGAAACAAATGAGAAATAAGAAAGCTACAGTCCTTGAAAATCAGTGCAATTTATTCTTTAAGTAGAGAGCCTAAGGGCAAAGAATTACATATGCATATTATTCAAACCTGAATTCTTTTGAAACTCTCTTTTAACTGTGCCAGCTTACAGGACCATCTTTTCTACCTGCTCCCAGCTTGCTGCCACAGAAGATCAGCTTTGTCCCCCCCACCTGCCCTTTTCCTGCCCACACCCTCTCACTTCTCCCTTCACCTCAGTCCTGGCTTGAAGTGACCCTTAGGAAGCACACTGAGCTCTCCAGACCATCAGAAAACAACTGACTTTCACTCTGAAAATACTTGACTGATGCTCCAGTGCCCCTGGCAAAAGAAGGAGAATAAAGAAGCTTGCTGCATAGTTGACAAAGCATGAGTGCTTTGAAAAATGACTGATGGGCCCTCCACCCCATACCTTTGTGCTACCCACATCAGTCTACATGTGTATTTTCACACCCAGATCACACACTGAACCAAAGGAACCGTCCCAACTGAGAGAGGCAGTTTCAAATCAAACAGCATCTCCCTCCAGGATAAACTAACACCACTTCATAATAGAAGTGACAGAGAAGTTGCATGAAATGCTCTGCTTCAATCCAATGCCTTTTACCCCATTTCCTACAGTTGTCAGATTCTTCTGCAACCAAGTAATTTGGCAGAAAACTAACTCCAAAACACAGGACAGGACAGAAAGTTTTCACCTGAAGTTGTTTTCAATGGGTTGGAAAGTTGGTTGTTTTGGAGATTGAAGGTACCAGCTGATACCAGTTTTGGGTTAAAAATGGGGAGAAGGAGGAGAGGAAAAATGTCAAAATTCAGCCTTCATGACTGGCCCTGTCAGGCAGAATTAATTAAAGCATTTTACATTGTAGTTACATTAGACTAGGTAAAAATCTAGCATTATACAGAATGCATTTTTGCAGCCTATGAGGCACTTGAAAAGATGAATCAAGACAGTCAAAAGTAGATTTATATCCTTCCTTTACAAGGTTCCTGCTTTATAGGCAGATTGCCACAAAGCCAGGCCAAAACCCTCCCCAAGACAGTCCAGCTTCATCCTGTGCAGTGAAGGCAAACACACCAAGTCAGGCAAGTTGAAAGGAAGTCCCTTTTTTCTACATCTCGGCCCTTTGGCTTTCCACCACCTGGACACCACTTTTAAAACGATGACCTCATCATTTATCATTTTACCTTTCATTGCTTTACTTAATACATGACCTGCTCAGTAAAATATTTGCAGACTTGGTACTCTGGTGCTTTATCCCATTGCAAAGGCACGCATAACATTTCACATCTCTCTCCTGCAGGTGGTCCTCTGTTCTGACTCAAGGCCAAGCAGAATATAAAGTTAGGCCAGTTCAGCAGTGTAGGGGAAGGCATCTGAGCTGAGGGAGGGGAGTACAGTAACTAGAGATGCCAGTTGTGGCTATACATTTCAAAGATAGCGCTAATTTATTTATTTGGCTTACAGTGACCAAATCCATCTGTCCAGTCCAGATGATCTACCACAAGATGTCTAAGAATCACTACAAATCAACATTTTTTTTATTCAAATTGTTCACATATGTACCAAGGAGCCACAGAAAGGTGTATTAATGGTCCAGTTCTTTCAGGCAATTCCACTCCATTAAATATTATGAGTACACATGTCTGGGAAGGAGAAGAACAGAGGAAAAGAGTTTCCCAGTTTATTTGTAGAGTGTTAAACAGTGCAAAACATAATGCATTTTTAGTCCATTTTTTTCTTCATTCCTATAAAATATTTCCTGTGCTAGATGATCTCTCTCTCTCTCTCTTAATAGTTCTACACCAGATGATCTGTTTGCAAGTATCTTCAGGCACAGTGATTTGATTTACAGCCAGCAAACAGAATTTATCAGTGGAAATACAGACAGAGGAGCTTCAGTGCAGGCAGGAGGCCTTTCTTTGCAGCTTATTTACAGAACACATTTACCCAACTGGTTTTGATTTCTATTTCTATTCCTCACTAAGAACATAGATGTGAAATTTGGTACTTATGGCACTGAGAGGTCCTGGGACTATTGCCACTCTCAAAGACAACACCATGATCTGAGGACTCAGTGACATACAGGTCCCTCCCAGAGGGATTCTGACCTTTCCAAAAAGAAGCACAAAAAAGAAGAGTTAGGAAGGAGATATTTTTGAAGTCCAGCTTCCAGAAACACATCCCTTCAGTTCTGGTACAGAACCTGCTTTCAAGGACTGGCATGAGGGCAAAAGGGCAGATGCAGAGACACACAGGTGACAGAACCTAAGAGTGAAAAGTACCTTACAGAATATTATGAAAGTGTCTTACAGAGTATTATGAAAAGCTGCTAAGGAAATTGTTTGGTCCACTGTGACTGAGTTCCTATTCTTTCCCTTTTTTTCAAAGCCTCAGCTATTCTGCTCTTAAATTAAGATGTGGCTTCAGCTCTTAGAAAGACATGAATAATAATAAAACCATATTGCTGCACATATGACTTATGATTAAGCAGCTTTCTGGGTTATATACAGAGGAAATGTCTGAAAAGGCACTGGCTGACACTTATCAGAGAATTTGGAAATGGAAATTACAGCAAAAGAAAGTAAATTAGCCAAGAATTTAAAAAGAAACAGGATATAATGATCAAATAGATGACATCAAATTAAAAACCCAGATCAGGAACCAATGCACCGACCTCAGGAAGACATGCTCTCGAGCTGGTGACATCATTTTTATATATGCCCTATGTCATTCAGACATTTTCTGGTGGTTTCATTAAAGACACAAAACACATGATTTTGAACTCCTGGGGTTTTTGTCTGTGTTGTATATCATCATCAGTTTTCCAGGGCTTTTTAGGTTACTGAATTCAGTCCACATTCATAATTCTGTTGCTCAGATTCTACTTCATGTCAGTGTCAGAAGGGAGAGCTTTCCAGCAGCTTGCTGATTGTGAAGAAATAGTACAGCATTTTTCAAGACATGAGTTAATGAGTCACAGTGGTTGTGTTTCCCAAATAAATTAATAACAACAACTAACAATTCATTCCTAAAGTTCCTGCATGCCCACAATTGCTGTGGAAGCCAGAAATGCTCTGCAGCTCTGGAAATGAAAACTGTCCTGTGTCCTTTCCAGCAGAAATTTTTACAGATTAATCCAATGATGGTTAAAAGGGGACATGTAAAATCTTTGGAAACCAAATTTTGAAACTAAAAATTCTAAACCAGTAAAACACATAAGCTTGTTTATAGAACAGAGTCTTCTGAGACTATTACTCCCTTTGCACGTGCAACCTGCCATTGAGCAGGAGCTTATTTATTTATTTAGGGTAGTGCCATTGACAACACTATCATTAGAATTATTTGTTACCAATTATTTCTAACAGAATACTGACAGCATGGGTAGAGCAATCCAAGTAGAAAAACACTCACTTCTGTGGAATCACCAGCACCTGGCAAGAAAAGCTGGACCCTGAACTCATGTCCTGGATGAGTATTTTAGATGTGTGTAGGTATTCTTGGGACCTAAAGCACATCTGCATGCAAGGATCTCAGAGGTTTGGGCGGGGCTGTTTGTTTGGGGGATTGCTTTTCGGTTGTTTTGGTGGTTTTCTTGTTGTTTTTTTTTAAGAAGCTGAGTTAGCTTCTTCTGTGTGGGAAGGGAAGAGGTGGCTCAGGACAGTGCCCAGGTTTGCTCAGCACGAGGCATTGCAATGCAAACAGGGTTCAGCCTTCCAGCACCCTTACTGCTCCAATCTCCTGGGTGGGCAGCTTTGAGGAGCTCAGGAATGTACATTAACACACAAAGCCACCGTGGCTCCTGCAGAAATGCCTGAAATGCAATGAAAGAAATGTCCCGAGCCGGGACTCTGCTCGGCTGCGGAAAGCGGAGCGCGGCGTGGCCGTGGCTCAGGGCGGGGAGCGCAGGGCAGCCGGAGCTTCACCTGTGTGGGCAGAGAAAGGCAGGGCAGCCGGGGTTATGTAAGCAAATTCCCGGCTGGAATGTGCAGAATGTACACAGAGGGTGTGCCGGGCAGGGAGCTGGGGGCCAGGGAAAAGCCTCGCAGCCCATGGGCAACAGGTTCCCTGGCAAGCAAGAGGCGTTCCCAAAATACAGCTCGTGTTCTCTGCTCTGGCGGCCCTCGCACTCAGAGACACAAAAGTCATCAGATGCAGTAACTATTTAATGATACTAAGATAATCGTGAATAAATCAGTCGACATTTCTTCAGTGGCCTCATCTCCTTCCTGAAAGGCAAGACTTCTGCAATTGTTGGCAAAAATAGTGCAGGCAAGATATATAATCAAAGGTAAAGAAAAAATTTCACACCATTTCCGGAGCAGTCTGGGGTTTAGGCTCTTGCTACTTTGGATTTTTTTCCCATGACTAATTAACTCATCCCTCCCTAAAATCTACTGAAAACCCCAAGCAAGTAAAGGCAAAAAAATAATATTTCAATATTCAATGAGTCTGCTCTAACCACTGAAATGCTCCTTTTGTTTTTCTCCTCAGGTGGCACTTGAAGGAACCAAACCCAACTGGTAAAGGTATTGAAAGTAAGTCTGCTTTAAATTTACAGATGTTTGTAAAGCAAGTACTTATGAAATCATGGAATAAAACCTCATCCAGCTGAGAGACAGATTTATCTAACTAAAAAACCTGAGGGATTTGAGTAAATTTGTGCGTTGAATACATTTACCATATACTTGACCACTGGCTTTGCAAACCTGCTGTGGACATCCAAAGTGTACCTGAATATCCTCTGACTTGAGTTTAAAGTGAGTTAGGGGCAGAATTCCACTCCTGCACAGCTACAGCCCTGCATCCTGTGAGTGTTTTGTGACTGCCAACAAGAAATCCGAGTTAAACGATCTGCAGTGGTACTTGAACTAGCTCTACTGATCAGAACTAATTATAAGAAAAGTTCACACATTGAATGTCAAAGATGAATCCACAGAGGAAATATAACACATGGAACACATGTTCCAGACATGCTGTTCAAAACAAATCTGAAAAAAATAAGGTCAAGGCACCTGGAATATTTCTCACAGAGATTCTGCAAGCTAAGGAGTGAAATGGCATTAAATAAATTACATGGTTTCAGATTACTCACTCTGCAGCTACAGACTACAGAAGAGTCTGGCTCTTTGGGGTACTTGCTAGAGCACAACAAAAGTGTCTGAAGAAACACACAAAGAGCAGAAACTCTCAATACTGTGTAACTCTTGGCCATGACTTTGTTTCTGTTTCATAAACAGTCTCTTCTTCAGGAGCAGGATGTTGGGTGGACTCACCAAGCAGCTCTGTACTAAGAAATTGAGAAGAGAAGCATTACCAGGAACTAGACACAGACATGCAGGTTCACAGGTTTCTCTGAAGCCCTCTCACACCAGTTCTGGGCAGAACACAGTGCATGATTGGGCACTAAGGTAAATTTAATTTAGAACCAGATGTATTTCCCGGAATCTGGTTTATTTTGCAGGTCCGAAGCTTCACACAATTTTGTGATCGCTATTTCCTGAGGTAAATGTCCTCTTTTCAAAAGGGATTGTTCACTGTGCATTCAGCTTCTGTTAGAAGAGAGATCCCCAATTCTTCTGGAAATTTCATATTCTCAAGTGCCATTTTTCATAGAAATGGCCTCGTTTTGGAGTTCATAGACAGCGGAAAAAGCAATAAAACCTTTAGATGCGAGGTGATTTGTCATCTTGCTAGAAATACTTCACCACAATTCTAATTCACCACCATCCCAGGAAAGGCTGCCTATAACACACTGAGAGCCAGCTTGGGCTGTGAGCCAGCAAAGCACTCCAGCATGATTTCAGCTTTCACTGTACCACTGCCTGGAGTGAGATGACTTAAAAACCATTACAATTAGAAAGCCTAAATAGGTTGCTAATTTAGAGCCTTGGTGTGAACTTCCTAGAGTGAGTATCACAGCACACAGCTACACCATTTTGAGTTTATAAAGCCCTACCACATGGCCCAAGCTGAGCAAGGCCCTACAGATGAGTTCCAGGTGAAATGAGATGGGAATGGACAATACTTGCAAAAGGCCTTCAGCAGAGACCTTTGTATTCAAGATCCTTTTATCCCACTGTAGGTGAGAGTATACTTTATACATCCCAGGAGAAAAATAACTTAGTCAGAAAGCTCTCAAGGAAAGATAAAGAGTACAGACAGAAAAGCTATTGTGCATAAATCCAGGCGGAATCATAAGTCTTATGCTGAAGGAATAAATCCCCCTTCCACAAACTAGAGGAAAAGATGTGGTTCCCATACACATCTGAGTGGCAAAGCAACTTCCCACATAGTCACATCTGCCTCCTTTTTCCTCTGTTCCAGTGCTTAAATTCTGCCATGAGAGTAAACACAAGAGGGGGCAAGGGGCTGCACAGGCACCTGGTCAGGGCAAGGAGAAAAGGTAAGAGGATTTGTACCTTAGATATTTGCATACGAATTTGGCTTCAGCCTTCACTGAAGCCAAATGCCTTTGAACATTTTCTGTTTCTTTCTGCATTCTTCACTGCTCCATTTTATTTATTTTCACCTTCTGCTTCTCAGATCTTCTGCCAGACTGCTTATTTAAGTCTACTTGTTGCACTGAAAACATCATTGTTATCATCCAAATTAATCCCTGAATATAATAAAAACCTCAAAATAGCTCAGACAACCAGTTTTCCATCCTTTGGTCTCACTTCAAGTACAGTATAAAAAGCCAGGCCTTGGGAGCTCTGACAGTTTATACAGGACCAGTCCTATGTACATGGCATTTTGGTAGGCACAGGAGGCTTCTCCTTCTCCACCAATTTTTTCCTTTCATCAGCTGAGACTGCTCAGAGTCCCCCATCATCTCCAGCCCAGTTATCCCCTCTGCCCACATAATCCGTTGCAAAACTTGATGGTTTTCAAATAAACTTGGTATTTTTGAAACATTGCCTTCTTTGACAGGTTAGTTGAGATGCAAGATAAACTAAGATTACTTTTGCTTTTAGGGATGAGGGAAGGGAAGCATCTCCTAAGTGTCCATGCTGAAGCTGCAGGATGCTGGCTACAGATTTCCTGTTGGGTTTTCTATGTTCCTCTCTATTCAAAATGCACAGTGGAAAAAAAATTATAGGGAAAATAAGACCAGACAAAAAAAAAAAAAAAGAAACACAATAGGACCAATATTTTCCCCAAACCTGTACTACCATTATCTGCCTTCAACCTTTTCCTCTTGTGGTCTTCCCAGAGATGAGAAGGGCTCTGAAAAGACTTAACACCCTTTTTCTTGCTGGCTTTGTCCAGTCTCTCACTCCTGTATTTTTTCAAGGATAGCTCACTGAATACCCTTCAGTGTTTTTTTGATTTGAACTAGATAGCAAATAAATATCATAATGTGAGCTTAAACAAAGCATCAGTGAGAAAAATATTCACTGGAAATATAAGCGAAACATTCACACGGAGAGTATAATAGATTTGAAGCTGTTTCTAACTTTTAAAGGGCTATTTAGACCTATACCTAGAGTCTCCACGACTCCCATTTGATTTTTTTCACATAGAATTCACAATCATTCCTACCATTTATGTCATCCAGTAGCACTTCTAAATTAGAAAACCAGACTGGAACTTCAGCAGCCTGTCTGAGTATTAACCAATCTCGGCTCCTCTGCTCTGACAAAGCCCTGGCTGAGAGATAAAAAAGAACCACATACCTTACTTGCTAAGAGCTGTTCATGCCAACTCTTCCTCTTGCTGCTCTGCACTAATCACAAATTAGAAAGCATTTTCAGGTTGTCAACACAGAGACCTTATGTGAATACAGATATGAGAAATAAATCAAAAAAGTAACAAAATCTTTGAACGTATGCTTATGATAATTTAGCAAAGAATTAATTGGCCAGAATTTATGCAGACTGCTCTCCAGTCTGTGGATATGTATATATGTGGATATATAAGATGCTATTTTAGAAAACAGTGAATTTTTAAAAGTGAGTCTTTAACAACAAAAAGTGTGATTAAATCCAAAACATTTTAAGCATCCACTTTTTACAGTCTCTTGATTTTGCCATTCACTGATTTGGGGAAGCCAAATTGTAGTTTTCTGCTTCACTTTCCAGGTTCCCTTTTTAGCTCTGGCACTAAACACAGCAGGACTGCATTTAAATAAAAACATGCAGTTTCCAGGGGCATTGTGGATGCCTTTCCCAGCTCACAGATATTCCCACTCATATCAGACTCTGTAAAAAACAAAGCACTAAGTCTAACCCACATTTTTATCCTAAAATATCTGCCAGTAGTCCTTTAATCCTGAAAGATAAAACCAGAATAAGATAATTACATTCAAGCAGAGCAAAAAACCCTCCTAAAAGAAAGCCTTATAACTGTGGGGAGTTTCCCTGGGTATTTTGCCACACACTGAAATAGCCAATTGCTTCAGGAGGTCTGAGGCACGAGCAAAAGTTCAACACTGACATTTCCAGCAGAAAAATTATTCTGTCATCTGAAAAAGTATTTACCAGCCTGTAGTTGCTCTTTCCCATGGCAGTGTTTCTGTCCTCTCAGAATTGCTTAAGAGGGATACTCTTCCTTATTTTACCCTGGCTGCCATCAATAAGGGCTAACTGATAGAGAAGAAAGTAATGTGCATAGCTGCCTCTCCACAGCTCTGGAATCCTTTGAACTAGGAGCCCCTCAAAGCTTTCACTGAAAGGCAGATTTTTGCACTTGGACTGAGGCTGATATCCTTGAAACCATAATATTTACATTCTTTCTCTTTTATATTGCTTTTCCTAAATGCTTCCATGAGACAGTTAAAAATAGAAGGTGAGACACTCGAGCTGCACAGAAGGCAATCGGTGCTCCCTGTGGCTTCTCTGTGCCTGTTCCTTTTTGATGAGTAGGGGAAATACCTCCTAGGTCAGTCAGTCCTGCATCTCCTCCTGCTCCTGCCAGGGCAGGTTCCTACACTGCAGCTCTCCACCCTGGCTCATGCCCAGGAGGCTGCAGGATCTCTTGCCCATGTTATGTAATAAAGGATGCTGAGAGCTTCATGTGCTGACCTGGAAAACTCCATTGGCTCTTCTCTGAAGGATATATTTGAGATCCTGCCTCAGTTTATCTGAATTCCACATCACCTCATCTGCCATCCACGCCCCATGCTGGAGTTTATCTGACATTGCAGCATTTCAGCAAAATTTCAGGAATTTGCTCTTTCCTACTGCACGTGGTCAATATGTTTTTCAAGCAAGTTGAGTTGTCTTTTCAATGTCACTTTCTTAAGGGCTCCTTGTAGTAACTCATCTCTTGAATATTAAGTCTAATACAGAAAGAAGTTTCATCCTATCCTCTCAGAAAGCTGTGATCTCTTACCTTTGGGAATCTCCAAACTCTAACTAGTATGGGAAGAGCACGACCTGTCGCTCCTCTTGATGTAGGATACAGCTGAAGGATAATACACAGAAGGAATAGTTCTTGAAATCTCTAGTATCAGTCACAATTTCTTTATAAATAGTATTTTTATGGTTTACAAAGCAACAATGTACACATGTATCTGATGGTTTTTCCTTCCAAATGCATTTCTTTCCTATGAATAATGTTTAAATCTGTTTAACTGTATTTCAGCCGTGAAAAGGCAAATGTAACTAGCTGATTTAACTAATTTTACTTCTTTCTAGCTTTATTTTGTGACTATTTTTTTACTGTTCTTTATGCTTGATTATTCTTTCATTTTGTATGCCAAATGACCTCTCAACTTAGATTAATCCTCAAATCCAGTAATTTCTCCACCTCTACACTTTCTTTTAAATGCAACCAGTGGCTTGTCTCTTTTAGGCTTTCAATCTTTTCACTAGGCCTACACTTTCAGTGTTTATTTGTACAATATCTGATTAATTTGCAATCCTTTGAAAATTCTTACTAATATTTTAGTAGGTTTTTTTTCCCCTCACACTTAGAAGATGATACAGTGTTTGTCTTTTCTGAAGCCAGAGAGATAAAACAGTGATCCATAATTCCATGGACAAAGCACAGTGGAAAAATGAGGTGGTTTCAGCCAGAAAAACTAACAATCAAGAACCTTTTGGCAGGTCTGAATTTTAACTTAAAGCTGCAAAATACATCATTTGAGACAGTTTCAAGTCTTGACCAAATCTTTACTGGAAATTACAGTAGCAAAACAAAGCACAGTCTCCTGAGACACCCTCACATCTCAGTTAACAGTGTTAATCACCTGGCAGCTTGCAAGCATTTATTTCACGTAAGAGGGAATGTTCCAGATGATTCTGGAATTTGATGGAAAAGATTGTTGAATTCAATAATACTCAAACTCTGGCAGCATTAGCCAGTGTCAAACTTGCTGGGTCCAAAATATGATTTCTCCTCAAATATTATTTCCTTCTCATCAAGTTTAAACTCCACAAGGCTCCAACTTACACTTGTTCTCTGCATGACCAACTGGCAAGGAATTTTACAGGCAAAACCCAAACAATTCACCCTGGGGCCTCACCATAAACAAAGTCATATATGAATGCTATTTTTATTACAAAAGCTGTAAAGATTTCCTGGAAGCTCATCTGCGAAGCTGCTGAATGCTACATACCTAGCTGAGGCTTCTGCCATACTGCCTCCAACTCCAAGGACTTTCCAGGAGACAGGAAGATTTTAAATATCCTATTCCAGCAGCAGTGCTTGGGTTGAAGGAGAGTATCATTAGCCAGAGTTTAATAAATTTCTTATTCTGATCAAGCATTAATTTTTTTCTTCTGGAGACAGCAGTAGCACCTATGCACAGATCACTTAATTGCCTTTCTGCCTTTTCATTTGGGTGCCTGGAGAGAATAATTAAGAAGTGGAAGATGTGGCAAAGAGAGAGAGACAATTTTAGAGCATGTGACAAACTGGTTTCATTCTTTCTCCTTGCCATTTCACATCCTCAGATGAAGTCCTGCCTTCATCTCTTCTCCAGTTTGTTCGGCAGTCATGGTTGCTGTCAGTCACCTGCACACACAGGTCACAAGCTCTGAAAAAGAGTAGGTGCTCAATCATACAATTCTCATGAAGCTGACCTCTATAAACAAATTGATTTTATTTTTCCAGATCATGCTTGTATCAAGAATATCCCACCAGATAAATATAGCTGAGGAAATAGAGGCCAAACACCATATGGGCAAGCTGCAACAATGCCATTAATCTGCTCACCTGCCTGTCCTGCCTCCTCCCATCCCAGCCCCACATCAACCCCAGATCTTTCAGATGTCTTTAATGTTTAATTAAACAAAGAAGGTCTTTTCCTCTGTTCCAAGTCTTTCAGTTACTTGCCTAAATAGTTCTAAGTGACAGTTTTTTGCATATAGCTCTCTGTCTCCTTTCCTGCATTATGCAGACCACCCAACACTCAGCTCCTTTGCTCTCCCTTCTCCTCCTACAGCTCGTTGCATCTTGAGTTGAAATTTCTCAGATGATCAACAACACAACACCTGTTCACCTTGTAATAGATTCAGCATGTAACAGACGAAGCCCTGATCCTAACTGGTCCTCTGATGCTATCAGAATACAAAGTGACACCATATATTTTTGGTTTTAAAATAAGCCTCTGATTCATGCTCCCCCGGTATTGGCAAGGCCACTTGAGTGTGACAGAAATAAACCGTGTGACCTCCATATCAGCAGGGGATCTGCTTCAGGTTGTGCTCACAGAGCAGAAATGGGAGAAGGGGGGAGCCAAGCAGGCAGCACTTCGAACTCTCTCCCCCTCTCTGCTATGCCCTACCCTTCCAGGGCTGTGCTTCTGGCCCTCCAGGCCTTCCTTCTGGCCTAAGCTTCTCTTTGCTTCCCAACATCCTCTCAAAACATTTCCAAATTCTACAAAATAAGCAGCATTAGTCTAGTTTTTCTTAAAATCTACAGCCTAGTGTCAGAGCATAAGCTACTGTCAAACAGGCAAGCTCTAAATATCTTTCCAAACAGAGACTACTTTGTTGAATAAAAAGCATTTCAGAGCCAAGGAATGGCTCATGTTTATTTTCTTATCTCCTTGATGAAACAGAACTAATTTCTCTCACGTTCAAAGAGATTGTGTTCAGAGAGAGCTCCGTTTCTAGAACTGCAACTCCTCTAACATTCCCATTAGGTTCTCCTTGCAGTTTAAACTTTTGCCAGCAAAACACAGACAAATCTGCTGGGTGTGGTCTGATGCCCATCCAGGAGGTCTCTCAAACCATATGTTCCTAATGGTTCTAACCTATGATTAAATCAATCTAAAAGAATAAGAGCTGTGTGAAAGGAGAAAAGAACTTTATCTAGAAATGAAAGAAAATTCAATCAAGTGTCATTTTCTGATATTTAAAAGGCGTTATATCTCCCAGAAGGTGCTACAGACAGGAAAGCCTCACTCAGTGACCAGTGCTTTCCCTCCTGTGTACAGAGCAATGGGTTCTGCTCCTCATCCACAAACCACAAGACCAGTGAACAGCTCTTCTAGCAGAAAACATGAAAAAATTTGCCTTAAAAGAAATATATAAAAAAGACAAAATAGACCCTCCCACCAAAACCTCACTTGTCCTTTGGAACCCTCTAGAAATCCACTTGTTACTCTTTTCTTCATGTTTCCAGTTGCAGAAATGTTGAGAATTATAGGGCACTAGGCAGGTTTGAATTGTGTGTGTGACATGATGCACTCATTTGTGCAGAGGTGCAGGTTTACCTACAAAAGAGGTACAGCATTTGTAATGATAGTGTCACAACATTTTAGGGGAATACAATAACATGCAACTGCTGTACCTCAAGTCTTTGAGATGAAAACTGTTCAAACCAGGAAATATGCTTTTCAGAATAACTACATTTCTAACCAAAAAATGACATACCTGATTGTTATTTAGCAGCACCAAATTTCAGCACCCTCATTTGGCGATCTCACATAAAATATCCTATACCAGGAGCTCATAATAAGGGAGTAAATTCACAACTGAGCCATCTCTAATCCTTGTCTGATATCCTCTCTCTGGGGTCACCCTGGCCTGGGCAGTGCTTCCATGACACCACATGGCCTTTGCCTGGCTCTGTGCCACACCAGGTCCAGCACCTCTGGGCCCTTCTCTCGCTGCCTGTGGAAGTGTCCTGAGGACACAGCTGTGCCCTGAGCACCCAGACAGGAGAACAGAGCCCAGTCAGTGCAGAGAGGCACCAATAAACACTTCAGGAGACAGACAGCTCTGCTGGTGCCCCTGTGCTCTGAGCCCCGCCCTGCTGCATCCCTGAGGAGCCAGGCTCAGCCTAACCAGAATGAAAAGGATCATTGGCTTCTTTTGCTCCATCACAGCACATTCCTTGGACCCCAGCCCCCAGGGGCTTTACTGAACTTGCTGTGTGCTACACACACTTGGCTGTCTCATTAAACACCACGTTTGGCAAATCCTACCTGCCTTAGGCCATGTCTACGCAGTAAAGCTTCGCCAAAGTTTTGCACACCCAAGGTCAGCTCAGGGCATGGAAAATACACATCCTATAGCTGACACTGACAGGCCTGGGGACCTGACATTACCTGTGCTAGCAGCAGAGTCCAGGTGAGTGCACTTTCTGCTGTTCAGGAAGGTGAAGTCCCTAAGCCACCAAAAACCCTGCTGGCAGAATATTCTGTGCCTCCACGAGGTTGTGTGTCCTGCAACCACAGCACAATAAATAGCTTTTGCTGGGTGCACAAGACACACTAATTGCAAGCTCTACCTGTAGACTCCCATCTGGCATCTCTTTGTTCACTTTCTCTTCCTTATGAACCATAGAGCTCCTTGGCCTTTTACTTTGGAAAAGGCTCATAGTTGCCTCAGGATGTAACAGAAATTCTCTGTGAATTTTTCATGTTGTGTTTACAAAATACACAGGTTAAAACATGCTTTTGGAGCTCAGTTTCTTGCAAATATCAATTATACGAAGGCTCTTTTTGTTAAAAATGCTACCTACATTTCACTTCAATACCAAGAATGCAAACTGATGGGAGCCGAGGGAGGGAGTGATAGGCAAAGAGGGCAACACCGGGTCTTTGGGATTGTCACTGACACATCATGACAAACATTCCCAAGCAGGTTCTGTGCAAAATAAACTGCGCCCTTTCTCCTTAAAATAAACATCTTTGATATACTTACTGAAACCAGGAATGTGCCATTATTAATGATAATGTAGTGCAGGAGACAGCTTTTCTTAAAGTTACCCAAAATACTTTTGCTGCTTCATCAGATGTATTGTTAGAGCTCACCAAACCCAGAGCAGGTGCACCTGTTTTCTCTCAGACACATCTTATTTTTCTTCCTTGGAAGTCCCAGCTGGCGTCCAGGTTTTCTTAAATTGCTTCCAGAGCTAATTGTTAAATTGTTACCAGAGCAATGCCCCAGAAGATGGGGAACTGCTTTCTGCAGTGAAAGGAGAACAAATGGGTGGACTCAGTGGACCAGAATGGCCAAGGAGAGGCAAAGAGCTGGTGCTAAGAGCAGCGTGGGAGGGAAGAGGGGATGTGACAGCCAGGCAGGCAACCACAGCAGTTTCATGGTCTTTGTTTTGGGGGTGCCCAAAAGAGGAACATTTTTGGGAGGCTCAGGGGAGAAAGGAGTAGCTTGGGGCTGGTAAAAAGCTGGCAAACAGGTGGTTCTGTTGGGGGTCGCTCGGCTGTGAAGTCACAAACCCAGGGAAAATATTTACTGAAGGCCAGATTTGCTCCACCTGAAGGTACAGAAGGCAGTCTGTTTTCTTCATTTGTTTTTTATTTCTTTTGCTTGTTTGGATGCTCTGTGATATTATTCCAATATTATTTTTAGGTGGTTTCTCATTTAAGAAGATACTGTATTCAGCTTAATGGAATGGCTTTCCAGTCTCTGAGTGTTCTCCCTTCACAGAAAAATTAATCTCAAAGTAGTAACTGCAGCAAACCCAGCAGTGGAAAGAGCAAATGGCCAAAGCTAAGAGTAAGCAATGGTTTTGAACTTGCATCCAGTTGGGGAAGAGAAACAGAATTCAACTCTGTCAGCAAACTCACGACTTGGTAAAGGCTTTGTTGAAAGTCTTGCAGAGAAATGATTGACCACAAAATTATGTATCATGTTAAAACCAACAATAACAACCACTAATAGCCCGTTCTGAAGGGCCTATAATACTAAAATAATAATGATAATTTTAAAATGTAAGTAAATCTGGGTAATTGTATGCACAAACAATGGAAAAGACTATTTTCCTATGATATTCATCTCAAGAGGCAATATCAACATTTTCACTCACTGGCTTCAGGAACCACATCAGGAAATCAAACAAATATTATCCTATTTGTGCAGAGAAGGTCTTTCTTCTTGTAACAAGCAAACAAAAATTATTTTCTTAATAAACATTCAACAGACAAAAGCACTACTGAGAAAGATCATAAGAGTAAGAAAAAAACCTGTGATATTGATGAGAACAAAAGTTTTCCTCCTTCCATTCAGGAGTGGCTGGAATTGACACACGTGGATTACTTATGGCTGGTGTTGCACAGGGGCAGCTTTGCAAGGTGCTCTGCGGGTGGGACCGAGATGAGCCCATCACGCTGCTGGGGACACCTTGGAAAATACCCACAAGTAATACAACTAAAGAAATAGATGATGCAACCAGAAATGTATAAGTTCAAAATGCTCAGCCAAGGCTAGATAGTGATTCTCTTTGGGGATGGGATTTCAAGAAGAAAATGGCTGTGCAGGAGAAAACTCCCAGGCTGAGAAATTCCAACTTACCATTTTTTTGCAAATACACCACTCAAGGGATTTTAGGGAGAGTCTGGGAAGTGTTCCCTGAGTGCAAACCTGCACAGCCTGTTAGGATGTGATGGGCATTAGAGGGGACAAAACTGGATGAAAGCCTCAGTCCCACCACACTGGACGTAGATTGTTATCTCTAAGAACCTGAGCTCGGTTAAGCTTTGTCTGCATCATGTTCCCATTGATATTACACATGAAAGAGGTTGGGATATTGCCCTAGCAAACAAGGAAAATAGTATTAGAGATGGGCTTCAGAGTAATTCTAGGGTGGGTTCTTAAAAGTCTTCAATCCAAAGACCATTAGTTGCTACCAGAATAAACCACTCTGAAAACAGCACAGGGCAATTGCTGCATTTTTAAAAGCAGACCAGCATCTCTGGATTTGTATTTGCCAGGTTCCCCACCCTCATCATCTCCCTTATGTTAGGGAATGGAGTCCTCACCACATAGGATTAGTCTCTCTTGTGAGGTCATTACATTGCCAAAAATAATAAACAAGTGATAACCATTTTAAACTTAGGAAGATTTAAAATGAGATTCAGGCAAATGTTCCTTCCCTGCTTTCATTTTCAGGAAAAAAAAGAAAAAAAATCTTTGGGAGAATTAAGGGGGAGAGGGCAATTCTTCCCTAGAGGTTCAAATATATCTCCCAGGCAGCACAAAAAAAATGTTGGTATTCTGTACCACCCAGTGCCTGCCCACTTCTATGCTTGATTACCCCGATAAATCAGAGAACCTGTTCGTTACAGACTATCCTTCCATTACAGCTGCTGCTCTGGTTAACGTCTTCTGAATCATCCAATTCATCAGGATCACATACATGGGGCTTTAATCCTTTGATTTTTTAAGTTACTTTGTTCTGAATTTTTCGCTTCATCCCCTTACTGACAGAGGAACTGGATAAAGATAAATAAGTCAGAGTAGCATTGTTTCTCTGCCCTGCTTTTTAATTCTGCAAGGGGAATAGGAAGGGGGGAGAGGGAGCTCTGCATTTCACAGTTCTTTAGTGATATCACTTAGTGTTGATGGTGCAGCCTCAAATTTGAGGAGTCTAAAAACCAGTACTGAACTCCTGAGGTACAGTCAGCTTCATTGTGTTTTCCCAAACATTAAAATGGTATTTAAAAAAAAAAAAAGTATATTAAATAGACAAATAACTTGGTGGTTATTCCAGGCCCTCCATCATTGCTATGCCTTTCAGTACTAATTTCTGTAAAAGGAACAAATCCGGGAATTGAGTTACAGCTGAAATGTAATAGCTACATAAATTATAGGGGGTGTCAGAGTGGGAAGGGAAATGGGGAACACAGCAGGTCAAACACTCGCTAATGGGCTCTCGAGTCATTCACCTGCTCAAATCAAAATCAGACACAAGTACAACACTGGGACAACACAGGAGAATTTACCCTAGAGCACCGTTTCTCTCAGCACGATTTTAGGATTAATGCACACAAACTGCCCCCATGCTCATCCCATGTCCCTGGCTGTCACTCCCAGCATGAATCTGGTCTAACCCACCTGGGCTGACTCCCTGGGTTTGTGCCAAGTGAAGATTTTGCTTGAGAACGGTGACAACACAAACCTGCACCCCTTCAGGGGACTCCAGCAGCAAGGCCACCTCCTCCTCAGGGAGGGCTGAAGCAAAAAACAAGAGGTTCCTGAAGGATCCAGGTTCCTCCTCTGCCAGCCCAGCACTGGACACAAGGGAATCCCAGCCCCTTGGCATTGCCATGATATAATAAATCATAATAACAACTGCAGCTAGGGGGAATACAAATCTCTAATGGTGCCAGTACACTTTTACACGGCACATGTATAGCATACACAAATGTGAGGAAATAAAGGTGATGACTAAACCTCAGATGGTTCCATGGTTTTATGAATGATCTGACACCCTTTGTTTTAAAAATCAGACCGAGTGTTTCTTTGTGGAAGTGACCTCTACAGAGGGACCTGAGATGGAGTTGTTCAAATCTTAGCAAAATTCAGGTTAGATTTCAAAATCAAATACAGACTGTTTATGAGAACAAAAAATGAACTTTGATAGAGAAGGAACATCTCTAATATTTTACATATCTCGTGATAGAGATGCCTCACATCAATGTTTATAAATTCTTTAAGAAGAAAATACCACAGCTTTCTTTCTGTATCTTCCTCACCTGCTTTTATGCCATTATGTCATTGCAAGGAAGTATTTTATTGAGCAGAATAATGGACTCAAGCTCTGGATCCAAGGGTACCAAATGAAAAGTACCTGTCTAGCCATTTTATGTTATTATGTCAGAACATACAAGCCCTTAACTATCTAGTTCCTAAAATTATGGTCAAGGATTTTGCTTCTGAATAATTTCACAAGAGCCATAAGGAATTATGGATCCAAAAAGAAAACTTCCTGCCATCAACAAAAATACAGTTTGGGCCCTGTCGTACTTAAGTTAGAGAAAGACAAGCAAAGAAAACATGAATAAATGAAAAAAATAAAACATGTACAGAAGCCTTCCATCAAAAATCTGGCTGATATTTGCTACAGAAAGACTTAAATAGTTGCTTTCGATTAAGTTTACCTGCTATATTAAGCTCTCAATCAAAATATTTTGTACTAAAGGCCTTGAGCTCTTGTGTTGGACACAATTGCACAGTATAAATCTCACTAGTGGAAAATCATATAATAATCAACTAAACTTGAACAGGAAGAAGTTTGTGAAAGTCCTCAGATTCAAAGACAGCAGTTTTTCCACCATATGTCTTTACTCCAGAGCTTTCACTGAATTAAATAGATTGACAGAACAGGTAGCTGTATTCAAACTATGAGAAATATGAAAATAAATTCAGTATTTTAAATCTCAAAATCCAAGCAGCTAACTGAGAGAACAATATCGGTTTCAAGAGAAGAAAGCACACTCCTTTTATGAGGAAAAGCCACCTCTTTGCTATCATAGAAACATTCCCTTTAACAGAACAGGAAGATCCAAAAGGAGCAGCACCATGCAACATCCACCTCCAGCTGGGGAACAAATACAGACCAGGGCCAAATAACAACAGTAAGGATATAAAGAAACAAGACCCACACCAACAGAGACAGAAACAGCACACAGAAAGGTGACAGAAATAGTCCAGCAGGAATATTTACCAGTCTGTGACAAAGCTTGGGCTACAAACAGAAATTACATTGGTCAGAAAGCAGACTGGGGGAAATGACACCATTTTTTAGAATCACTTGTTGAAAATAAAGTAGAAGAAAAAACACAAACAGTAACATCTCTGAGTATCTGACTTCAAAAATGGAGATTGGACTTGGTAAAGGTCACTATTATTCTTTATAAAACAGGGAAGACTTTTCACTTTTAAGTCTATAATTAGACTTCAATGGAAAGTTACATTGTAAGCACAAGAAAATTGCCAAAGTTTCAATATAATGTGAAGAATAGTACAATCTTTATTCAAGGCTGCTCTGGACACATGTTGTATTTTAACAAGTACTTTGCACTGGAAAAGTTCTCAGTCACAGCAAATTTTTAGTACCATTGGAACCAGATATTTCAAAATATGTAGAGAAACAGGTCATTGTAAAAGAGACATCAAAAGGTTTACCTTGAAGCTGTCCAAGGCATCCAAGTGCAGTGGGGATAAGAATAACAAAAGTCTACTGCTGACCCCATGTCCCCCACCCCATGGGACTGCTGATCTTGGAGTCCTCCACGAACATCCCTGGCTGATGGAGGCCTCAGTGAACTTTGGGTCCTCATCACATCATCATCATAACTTTGTTGAGCTGGCACTCTGTCTTTCAAGGAAGTCAGAACACATTCAGCTCAGTTATTGAATTTCCTTTCACCTCTCCAGAGTATGGTCTTTCCAACTCAGGGTTAAGCTTATTTGCAGTTCCTGGGGAGAAGGATTGCTGCAATTGCTGCTGCCTGCGCTGTGCATGGCTTGTGAACAAAGAACTCTGGCTCCTAGGGCTCTTACAACTCTTTGAATAGCCACTCCCTCAACGAAAATTTCCTGAAATCCAGCCCTTAGATGTGAACCTCTTGAAAATAGGGGATGAACAGCCTGGATTTAAACTCTCTGAACCAAGTACTGTGCTTCTTGGGTTTTAATTTATCCAGATCTCGATTCAGAAGAAACACAAATCCAATTCCAGCATGACCAAACCAGAGCCTTACCTTAGCAAATCTCATCCCAAGCTGACAGGATCCTCCATGAGGAAGAAAGTCACTCCTGCAGGATTTCTGCCAACTTCTACTCAAATCATGCAAGGTCAAAGGCAGGATTTCAGCAGCCAGTAATCCAGACTCAGCCACATCAGTCTGAACATGCAGACCCAAGCTGAACACCACCTCTGCAATTCCAAAGCACTGGGAAGGGGACATTTCTGCAACCAACAAAGCCATAAGCACTTCATTAAAAACTGCAATGTCTTCCCTCCTGCTCAAATGCAATTGCAATAATGTTAAGATATTCTTTCATATTATGCACTAGTGCAGACATTACATAAACACCTAATCCTGCTCAGAAAACCTTTATTAAAGTTTAAATTTAGCTGCCATTCTCTGCTACTTTCCAGCAAGCCAAGGGACTCTCTCTAGAGGCAGTTCTGATTTTCCAGACAGTCGGGGTCTACTGTGGTCAGACAAGAACCTGAACTTTGGGAGCTCTGCAGCATTCCCTCCAGTCATCATAAACCAGCTGTGATGGGTTCAAAAGGAAGTTGTATCAGATGGGACTCATGGGAAGTTACATCAGACCTTCATTTGCCCAAAGAAGGTCAGCAAGTCAGAGTGTTCAGAGAGAGCATGCAAAACATGGCACACATTGCAGGGTGTGGATAAAGAGGAAGGATCTTTCATAAGAAAGAAAAATAATTGACATGGCATATTTCATCTGACTGCAATTTTTCCCTATTTCCTGGACAAACCAAAGCACAGAGAAAGATAACAGTTGCACACATTAATGCACAACGAGTCTATCAGAACACATATCTCTTGCAGGACACATCCTCTCTGTTTCTCCACTGCCTGGAAAGGAATGACTAGAGACTCCATGCTCCTAAACCTCCTGCTTTATGTGTTGCTATGTTTATGATTGCTACCCTATTGCCTGAAAACTGAAGTGTTTCTGACTGCTGGTCTTTTTAGTCACAAAACTGCTTGGTTCCAACTAGCCAGGAATGTACTTACACCCCAGAGCTGATTTGTTGGTCAGAGATACATGGGAGACTGCGGGGTGAAGCAGCAAGGCCGCCTGGCTGACTTTCCAAGGAAGAGGTGGACACCCAACACATGTTGAGGGACACTGATCTCACAGGGTAGGGGGTGCTGGCCCAGCTTCCTGACACTCCAAAAGGAGATGGCTTTGTTACAGATTTGGAAGGGCCGGCAAGTCCAACATCTACTCTTTGCAGAAACTCAGTCCTGAGGAGTGCAAAGCCTGGCACCTGCATCAAAGCAACCCCTGCTCTCAGCACAGGCTGGGGTGTGCAGAGACTGGGAGCAGAGAAGGACTTTAAGGTGCCAGTGGATGAAAAGCTGGACATTCCCTGGCCACGTGCACTGGCAGCCCAGAGAGCCAGCTGTGGCCTGGGCTGCACCACAGGCAGTGTGTGCAGCAGGTGAGGGTGCATTCTGCCCCTCTGCCCTGCTCTGCTCAGACCCCACCTGCAGAGCTGTGTCCAGCTCTGGGGTCCCCAGCACAGGAAGGACATGGACCTGTTGGAGTGAGTCCAGAGGAGGTCACAACTCCAGCTACAGAGGCTGGGAGAGCTTTGAATGTCCAGCCTAAAGAAGAGAAAATTCCAAGGAGAACTTTCAGTACCTAAAGGCGGCCTATAAGGAAGATGGGGACAGGCTTTTTAACAGGGCCTGTTCAACAGGACAAGGTACAATTGTTTTAAACTAAAAAGGATGGACCTCAACTAGAAATAAGGAAGACATTTTTAATGACAAGGACAGTGAAACACTGGTACAGGCTGCCCAGAGAGGTGGTGAATATTCAAGTCAGGAATGTTCAAGTCAAGTTGGATGAGGCTATGAACAACCTGATCTAGTTGAAGATGCCCCTGCTCATTGCAAGGGGGTGGGACCAGATGGCCTTTAAAAATCCCTCCCAATCCAAACTGTTCTTTGGACAAAAAAACCTGCCAGTCTGCAGGTAACTGCATTAACTGTGTTTGACAATGAAAAAGAGACTGAATTATCACTTGCTATTTGTAGCAAGGTATCCTCTTTGCCAGATTTCTATACACTGTCAATACACCATAGTTCTACTCTGCCTAAATACTTGATCAAGACTATTTGGCAGTGAAAAGCTAAGCAGGTTTTGACAGCACAGCAGAAATCACCCAATAATCATTTCTGACAGCAGTACAGTCCCCTAACTTCACACAACAGCCAGGGGTGAATTTTGGGGGGAAATGCTCCCCCAGATAGAGAAGAGTGGGACCTACAAATCACACTGGTCCCTGTGGCCTCAGATCAACACCCTCTTTTTGCTCTGGAAAAATCAAGCTCAGCACCTCTGTCTCTCTCTCTCACCTCCCCACTGAAACTGCCAATAAATTGTCTTATTGCATTTCTGCCTATGAATAACAACAACAATCACTCAAGAAACCCCTTGCATCTGTCCCCCAGAAAACATATGTGTTCATCAGCTCTTTTCACATCAGTTACTGTAACACAGTAAGGTGGTTTTGTTCAGCCAAGAGGTTGAATGGAGGTTCATTAGGGTGAAAACTCACACTGTTACTTAATAACCCCTCTAGGGTCTGAAGGTCATCTTCTTTTCCTATCTCAGTATCTTTAAAATCCTCTACAATGTATGTAAGCCTGAATTCTCATAGCACCAGGAAAGCATAGCTGAGGTTTAAGGAGACCTATTTAAAATGAGAGATGAATGCGCCAGAAATTCTATTCTGCTGTTGAAAGCACACTGACCTTGAGGTTCCCAATAATGTCCAGAATTAGCTTGTCAGCAGCCCAGAGATCCAATCTCAGTTTTCATGGAACTGTTCCCAGAGCAGGTAGATAATGCCCAATCTTCAAAGTAACTATGTCTCAAGTTTATCAAACCAGCAGGAAAAAAAAAAATGACACACCAAAGGGCCTATTCACTAAACAGTGGCTTACGCGAATCAGCCAAGCATGGAAAGATCTATTTTTCTTGCTTGGGTGACATAAATGTTGCACTACAAAGGGCAAGGATACAACTTGCCAGTAGATTAGGTGGGTTCAGCATGGCCAGAATGAATTATTTCAGCCCAGTCTCAAATCCACTTTGAACATCTGAGTTTAGAATTTGATTCAAGTATTAAGTTCAGATTTGATTAGCAGAGACCAAGAAAAGGAAAACTACAGGGGAAAAAAAGGAAAAAAAAAAAATCTCATGAAAAATGTACACTATCTCAGTAGCTCAAGAAAAGCAGATTCCCTTAAGCCAGTGTAACACATGCTGCACATTTCTAATCCATGAATGAAAAACTAGATGCTTCAGGGTTTATTTAGATAAAATTTAAAACTCCTCCTCAATGAAACAAAAAGCTCCAGCATAGGCTTGGCTCATATGAAACAGGCATAAGGCCCCACCATAAGCATAGACTTGGGTTGTGCTATTTCTTGCTGTTGCCACTTGGAATAATTAGAAATACTGTTACTGAGAGAAAAATTAAAACCACACCATTCACACCAGCAACTACCAATGCAAAATAGCAGCAGAAACAGACTGGGTCAAAACTGCAGCCTGAATGCATTTGTTTCTATCTGTAATAATTATTGTTATTATGGCAACATGTTCTATTGAGGATATAAAACCAAAATCCTCTTCCAAGAAATGACTCATTGTCTTCACTCCCAACTATCTGTGAGATTCCTTGGAAATGATTTGAGATACTCAATGCACAACTCTCTTTCATCTCAAAAAGCTGTCAGACCCTGCAGGGGAGTGTTTCACCATAACCTCACACCTCTCCCTGCTCCTCCTGAGAGCCACTGATGCTTTGGAGCAGAGAAAACACCTCTGAGCTTCAGGATGGGCTCCCGGGATTTCTGAGCATCATGACAAAGATGGAAATTTCTGAACATTAAAAGACAAGTCAAAGAAACTGTGGTTCTGAGCCAACTCCTATTGCATTCTAGTGGAAAGCTCTGCATTAACTTTCTTCATGGTTCACCTTTTTGCACTTTTCCAGGACTATTACAGAGATACAGAACTAAGAGCTATCTTGCTTCATCACCATCTCTACAACAGTCATTTATAATGGTGTCAGTGTTCCAAATGGAGTTCCTGGGATACATCCCTAGAAATACAATGTTTTTTCTTAGGCTTGGCAGGTCTGGAGATGTTTTATTTGCACAGACCCAGGGTTCACACCATGGCTCCAATCATGCCCAAATGGCCTCCATCATTTGACATTTCTTTCATTTAGTGCATGGCATCTACTAAACCTCTGGGGAAGTCACACTGAGAACAGTATTTAAAAAAAAAAAAAGTGTTTACCTCTCAGTGTGGGCATAAAGTATAATGCTCAAGAGCCAAAGGAATTACACTGCACATCCACAGAAAACAAATTAATACATCTTCTGAATTTGCCTCTGGTTACCGTGCCCAGAACATCTACTGCTCAAGACTCTCTTACAGACTTAATCTCCTCAAGAATATAATTCCTTGAAGGTGGAAAATAATTCACATTTTAGCCTAGATAGACTTCAGTGACTTTCTACCAGACAGGTATCTATCTTCCCAGGTTTGATATTAGTTCTAAGTACTGTAAAATTAAGAGTATTCAATTCTTGTTTTGTCTTGACATTCTCAAAAATAAAACCAAAAAAAAAAACCAGTCAAAGAGAAAACATCAGAAGCAGGCATGGTTTTTATCCATTCCCTAATTTTTTTACTTGAATACATGGGCCAAATCCTGCAAACCATCTTTATGGTCATCTCTTCAATTTATAAAACCCCATGTCAGCTGCAGCAAATGAAAATGTGACTGAGAATAGAGCTGGTTTAAGGCCAGCCAAGTTGATGTTTCGTGTAATCTTTCACAGTGATGAGATCATATTCTGCTACCAAGCTAACACCACAATCAAGATAAGTCCCAGTTTTAGGGGGGGCATGACTGACACATTCCTTCCATCTGCCTTAAAGGCACAATCCTGCTTCTACAGCAATCAAGTGTCCAATGTTTTTTCTGTCATTCATTGGATTTTAGGGGGGAAAAAACCCTTATTTTGCCATTACACACAAAAATACAATAACTAGCTAATTTAATGAATAGAATATTGTTGAAATCCCAGGTCAGGTTTTAGCTTGTGTAAATTTAGCTAATTTCCACAGTGGCCCACAGTCTGCTTAACCCTCTGCACGTGGTTGCCTCAGTATTCAGGAAAGGATTTTTAAGAGCAGCTCCCTTCCTGTCTTCTGCAGGAGGCTCTGCTCAGACAGCTCCTGAAGAACTGGCACTGCAGACCTTTGTGCCTGATTTGTGACTGCTCCACCCAGCTTCACCCAAGCATATTTAGTTGTCAATCCGCAAACAGGCAAATGTGTTTGTAATTAACAGAGTCCTTCATTTACTGTATATAAATCAGGAAAAGGGAAAAATATTGTTAAATGAAGACAGCTATCAAAGGAATTACTTTGCTTCCAATTAGGTTCTTAAAGGCAAAAGCCTTTTCAACGACCAGTTTCCGTTGGGTCTAACGAGATATTCTCATTTGTTTTGCAGGGGTCCAAAGATTAGCCCTTCATTAGGGCAAAGTTAAGTGAAATGGCTAATTTAAAACTCATTCCCCTACTCCATAGATTTTTGTCTTCCTTTTAACTGAGAGGATTTGCTGGTAGGTCATTTATCTTCTCTGACAGATGCTGCCATTTAGCTCTGATCATTTTGGAAAGTGCACACACACTCAAAAGCAAAAGATTTCAAGGAAATTCTATGTCATGGAAAAAAGAAAAAAAATGAGTTTCATAATGGTGGGGTTTTTAAAGACATGGTCCTGCCACAGTAATTAGCCAGCTATATTCTGCTTGTTCTCCTTCATTTTTCTTTTTCCCCTGTCTGTTTTATATTTCAGACATAACACTTATAACTAAGCAATCACTCCAACAGGCACAGTCAGTATTTGACAGAGTAGATAGATGTCCAAAAAGCTATTATGAAGCACTCTGGAAATTCAGGTAGGTAGACTTGACACACAGCAAACTTTCCTTTCAAAAATTATTAAATAAAAGAATTTCAAGTGAAAAACAGTAACTCTCACCATTTGTGGCCCTTAACAAAATATTTTTTCAGTTGAGAGAGCTCTTTCTTTTTGGTGCAAACCATATTTCAGAAGGCTTCAATAAGGAAGAAAACAACTACTTCCACAATCACATATGAAGGAAAAGCTACCCTGCCCTAAGTGGGCGCAAGAATTCCTTCCACCCTCCCAGATTTGTCCCATTTCATCTTCCCTTCCTGGCCCCAATGGCTGAAGCCTGGGTGCTCTGGGAAACCTCTACAGAGGCAGCAGCCACACTCAAGCAGGTGAAAAAAAGAAAGATCTTTCTCCAGTTCTCATTCCAGGCATCCTTGCAGGTAAGCCCTGTTGTTACTCGCTGCATGAATGAACACAGCCAGTGCCATTGGGTCACCCTCTCCACACAAAAAGCCCTCAATAACACTCAGTGATCACACTGCCTCTCTTCTCTGAGCTTCCATACAGAGTTTCTCCCTTACCCCAAGGAAAGCTGAGCAGAAGGATACTGAGGCTGTTTCACAGCCATGTGCTATTTGATTAAAACCCCATTTCTCGTGTTCATTTCCCACCCCTTTTCTCAAGGCTGTATCTCTCACACAGCTGTTCCACATTGAGTTGGGGAATTCATTTGGAGACTCAGGGAAGCAATAGCTTGGCAATTCCAACACTGCAAAGGCAAAGCTGAAATGCCTTTACACAGCACCTGCTGAGGGGACCTTTTACTGCTTTCATAATATGGAACAGGAATTTGGCCCCAAGGGGGGGATCTTGCTGTACACATGCAAAACCCCAGGTTCTGCCTCATTATAGTTATTGGCCTCCCAATTAACTTGCTTCCTGTGAGAGCTGGGAGGAAGGCATTTTGCTCACTGAGATTTCAGGCTCTACAGTTTGTGAAGTCTTTTGCTTTAAGGACTGTGTATATTCCTAATTGGTGTTTGTCACTAGCAATTCAAAATGCTTTTCCTAGGCCAGTTTCTATACACAGCACCACACCCACTTTTTACAGATAGGTAAACTGAGGCACGAACCAGTACATCTCATCATGGTAAGGCAGCATGTCCATAACCAAGCCCTCAAGACTGAAGGCAATCTGTGTGCAATCTGCCTCAACACAGCTTCTCTGACTACTCAGGTATCAGATAACTATTTGTACGTGGCTTTAGTAAGGAGCGTCAGAAACACCCATTCCTGGAAATGTTCTGTGTTTGAGAAATAACTGGGATGCCCAATCCTCTGTGAGTTTAATCTAGGTCATTAAAATGTCTTTCTGGTACATCATTCAGTGTTATCCATTGGCAACAGCATCTGCAACAATAGGATATTTCACTTGTAATTACATTAACAAATGTAAAAATGCCTGAAATAAAAGTTATCCTCTAAATAAGCTGTGTAATGCTTGCAGACTACTTAATATAAGCAGCATCTGTGATGCAGCACATACCTACAAAGTGTTAAACAGTGCTACTGTAGTAAAACTGTCAGCCTTGATTATTTAAAAGGTGTCTACCTGGGGGCTTTGCTTTCATTGCCCGTTATTGTTAGTACATCCCACATGTCTGACCAGACTGGCCAATGCTCTGTTCATATTACACTTGGCCCCTGCTCCAAATTTATCAGCCATGGAGACAAAAGCTTGGCTTCCCCTTTCTGAACAACAAAGATTTATTCTTGATGGCATCCCTCTGCAGTCAAATAAAATCCTTGTATGCATTTCTCAACAAATCCACACCAATGCCATAAACTGACATGAGTGTTACAGCCAAGACAATGACTACTTGTTCTGATAAAAGATGGGGATTGTGCAAGTGCTGCAGTTGATTTTAGCATATAATAGAGTTGACATTGCATGAGCCATAGTTTCCAAGCTCCCTTGCTCCCTCCTGTCCACCTCCTTCCTTCAAGTTTTTTCGGCTCTGTCTGCAGCCCCCATCTCATTCTGCACATCTGCAACTCCCATTTCATTTCATGTCTAGTCCATATTAATTCCTTGCATCACTGAAAACAGGAATACTACCTAGTCAATCTCTGCAGCAGAGTTTAACAGTTCACAGCCTTCACACCATGGCAGGAAAAATGTTTATGCAATCTTTGTGTTTCCATAAAACATTAACATGCACAAAGCGATATGGGTTTATTGTCCATGGTGGACATGGGGAGTAAAATACTCTTCAATGTTCCAAAATCTGTCTTTTTCACTAAAATAACTTGAAAGTTTAAAGGGAGCTCTGCCTGATTCAGCAGCTTTTAGCAAGAGTTTTTTAAAGCAAAACATTAAAAGAAATACAATCTAGATTACATTTGATGTGAACCTACAGGTGAGATTTATATTGCTGATCCGTGTGAATTAGACTTAGCCAAAATTTTTAATACCATTTTGCATGCCTCGGAGAGGCAGAAAGATAAAGATTTAATTTTCTCTGAATGGACCATTACTAGCTGTGAAATTGCTCGCTGTTATCTACAGCAAAGCTCTTTGTGGTCTAGCTGTATTTGTTCTGCATAATGAACAGAATGCCAGTGGTTTCCATCTCCATACAGCTCCTCACTCCGGGCACTCCACAGACACGGCTGACTACCTTTGCTAGTTAAAAATGGAGTTACCAGAGGCAAAGAAGATTTAGCGGTCAAAACCCAAGTCTGCGGCAGAGTCAAGAATAGAATTTCAAGCTTCTAAACTATTCCCAAAGGCCTGTTTTAACCACTACACAGCACTGCGCTGGCAGGGTGCAACCACAGGTCGAGCTCTGCGCCAAAGGGAGAAGCCGTCTCTGGTGCGGCGAGTTCCATGCGCGCTGCCGAGCATGTGCAAATTTCCTTCCCATCCCCCAAATCTTTACGGAGCTTTTCGTGTGTCACAAGAGAACAAATGCCTGAGCCATTATCTGCCCATTCCAAGAGTTCAGAGAATGTGTATGACATCATGGGCATGACTCCCCCACTAATCACATTATATGCTGTTTAACTTAACACTGCTAAGCTTTGTCTGATAACATTGTAAATACCATTTTATTGCAAATTAGATTATACAAACCTCCTCAGAGTTTAGGTCAGTTCTTGCGTGAGGTCTTTGCTCCCCCTCCTCTCTACTACCCCAAACTGAATGATTTGGTACCTAAACCAAGGCATTTCTACAGAAGGAAGCATGAGAAGAAACAATGGCTAAGTCGGTACTGCAGATTGCAGTAAGTGGACAGAAGACTCCACACATCTGTTCTTTTTCTCTCTCTTCCCTTGGAATAAAATCAATAGGTTTTGTTTTTCCCTTGAAGCTGGCTGGATTTCATTACAATATTCCTGTGAGGTAGCATATATCTGAGAGTTATCATTTCCTTCTATCAAGCCTAAGCTGAGTTATACCACTTGACAGCCACAGTGCTCTTCTCCTGGCCTTAAGGTTTCAGATTTGTTTACAAAGGAAGCTGCAGGAGTGTTATTTTATTTTAATTTTTGCATTTCATTCTGATTTTCCTTATGAGAGAACCAGACTCCAGCTACACTAAACCATAGCCCCAGCATGATATTCAAAGTCATTGCCACGCTGATGCTCCCAAGTTTTTGAGAAGGATACTTGAATTTTTGTATTTTGACTCATTTAATGCTGAGGGAGATATCTGAGAAATTTCTAATCTTTTAGAAAACTTCAGCAACAGGATTTCCCAACGCTACTGCAGGAGAAGATGCCCCTCATCTTTCTTCCCTAGTTTTATCAAGACCATAAATATCCCATGTTATTAAAGCAGAGGTTTGAGAATCCAGACTTCTGCTTGTTGTTCAGGGCCCTACACATCCTCAGGGTAACTTCCTTGCAGGACATGGAGTTAAAGAATGCTAGGGGAAGTAAACACAATCCAGGTGACTGCTCAGACCAAAGCACAGCTAACACAAGTGCCAGTAAGGCACCGGTTAACTGCACTCAAGACAGATCCTCATGCCCTTGAGCAAACCACCTGGCTTCTGCATTCCTGCATGTTCCCATCTGGAGGAAGGCAACAGCAAGGCTGCACAAACACAGCAAAGGATGCTGTGAAATAAACATTTTGAGATCTCACATGAAACTCAACCTACCAGAACTGTGATTACTAAACACTGCATTTGTGAAAGGTTAAGGCTGTAGAAACTGGGTTCTGTTAACTCCTGATTTCTCAGGACAGATTTTAAGGAAACTCATGATATGAAAATCAAGTGGCTCTTCTGAAAACAAACACACCTCATCCTGCAGTCATGCACGTTTCTGTGGGTTTCAATCCAATGCAAGCAGGACTGTGCTCTCTTTACTGCATATTCCCTATACTTTGGCTGTTTGCAGAACTCACCACAAGTATACCTTAACAGCATTTTTCTCAGCCTATTCACTCCTGTCTCCACAGAGATCTAGTGATGAAGCATTATGATTTATGGGGCAGTTGGTTGTTTGATTTCTCTAACCAAGTTTGCAAAGTACCTAGATGCTTTTTTTGAAAAATAATGCTGCATTTTAATTACCTGATTCTCATTAGAGAAAAGAACAAACCTAGTAAGGTATACTGAATTAATATACAGAAAATAATAATTACAGAATAATTATCAAATCAGGTTATTTATGTTTTTCAACTTTTTGTGTGTCTCTTTATAAGCATGCTATACAAATTAACCCAGTGCTGTACAAATGAACTTGAGTAATGTTACTCACATGAACAGCAGTAAAGCTGAAAATTTTCAGTCACCAAAAATGCAAGCCTTTCAGCATAAGTAGGAGAAAGCTTTTTTGGTTTTACTTTATTTTTCCCTTTTTTGTCCCTCTATTCTTTATTTTAGGATGTCCCATCTAATCATCCACTTCTAGAATAACTCTGAGTTCAGATTCCTAACTCCACCTCACACACCAATATATTTCAGTTTTAGTCTCCACTGAGAACCAGGGTCATCCCTAAAGACAGATACAGAGATACTAGGCCAAAAGTCCCAAAGCAACTTGACCACAGAAAATTACAGACTCTGTTCCACTGTGTAAATCTGTGCCTCAGTCTGAACAGTCACAGCCACCAAGAGTTGTTTAAGGCATTGAAGAGAGTCCCAGGTGAAAAGGCGATAGCAAGAAAACTCAGTGAATCTTTGTACTGATGTTCAATACAGACACCAACAGCTATTTTGCAAGGAGAATGAATTTTAGGCAGCAGCACAGATGAAAATACCCACTACAAACACAATGATATGAGGATGAACTGATGATCTCCACAGGAATCGCATGGGAAATTGCCAAGCCATTAACTATGGTGTGAAATCCAGGTCATGAATAAGCCTTACTGCAAGAATGGGAGCATAAGTGACATAACTGGTGATCTTAACCAAGAGAAATAAATGTTTGACGTCAGGAATGTCAGAGCTCCCTACAGACTCAGAATAGGGTCTGTGATGTGTCTCCTGCTGCTTCATAATCCATAAATGATCTGGAAATGCTGTGGGTAGGTGGCTGATGATACAAAGCCAGTGGGTGTTAAAATAGTAAATTTAACTCAAAGTCCATAGATAAAAAATAATGGATGAGGAAAAAGCCATTCTTGCCATACTTTAAATCCTTTATTACCAGTAATGAAAGAAATCTTGGAGAAGTGGATCATTCTCCAAAAAGTTCAGCACAGTGTCAGCTGTCAGCATTTGGGGGAAACTATCCTGTTCAGAATTTTTAGAAGAATGAGAACAAAGCAGAAAATGGTATTATTCCTCTGAATAAACCCACAGTATGTCCATCTCTTCAATACTGAGCACAGTTTAGTAATTGTGGAAATACAAAGCCACAGAAAGGGCAAGAAGCACAGTGTACCAAAGCTGCACAAGAGGTGTTAGAAAGCCTTAACACAAGGAAAAATTAAGCAAGCCAGAGCCTTTCAACCTGGAAAACAAGGGATAATAACAATTAAGTTCTAGACAAGCTGTTACAGCACAGTAAAGGTAAACAGCAATGATTATTTTAAAGTATTCTTAACAGAAATAATAGGGCACCAACTCAAACTGGCAGGCAGCAAGTGGGTTCAAAAGCAAACAAAAGGAAGTTCATTTTCACACAATGCCTAATGATGTTGTGGAACTCATTGCCACGGGATGTTATGGCAGCCAAAAATACAAGTGGGTTTTACAAAAACGATTAGACAATTTTATGGAAAAAGGTCCATCAAGGAATATCAAAAACAATGATACAGCTGCAGCCTCCAGCTCAGGAAGATCTCTAAACCAGAAACCACTGGAAGCTGGGAGGGTTTACCAAAGGAAGTATCACTCTATACTCGTCCTGTTTTCCATATACAAGTTATTAGCCGTTATCAAGAGGCAGGATATGGGGCTAGACAGACCTTTGCTGTGACTCTTTTGTATTTGACCAATACTCACTGCTGCAAATATAAACACATACACTGTCACAGTCACAGATAATTCCATAAGAAGCTGCTGCAGTTAAAAGATGCACACTTAGAAGAGTAACATCACATAAAGGACAGCATTTTTTATTTGAGGAGGACCAGAACCAGTTCTTGTATTTAATTTGATGTGTTTCCCAGAGAGGAGTTGTGGTTTTAACCTCCTTTTTATTCCCTTTATTTTTTATTCCTTTTATTTTATATATTTATTTTATTTATTTTTATTGCAGCAAAAGAGGCAACCTCCAATTGAGAACCAGCTTCAAATGTCACCTGTTAGGACTAATGACTCAGCAGTCTGGTAATTCTAGCCCAAATTCCCAGAAAAAAAGTGGAGACAACAGTGTTATGCACCACTTTGCCCCAGTAAAGGAACTTTCCCCATTACCCAGTCAGTATCCAGCAGTTGGAAATGTATTAATGTGAATAATTTGAGTCAGGATTCAAACCTGTCCTTAGCCATGCCAAGGAACCTGCAATTTTCAAATGGGACAGAACCATGACAAAGCAACCTGAGGGTCAGCAAAGCTTCCATGCTCATTTGCACATGATGTTCATTTGCACATATTTGTCCCTGACTTGTTCCCCTAAAGACTGCAGATCTCAATTCTCTCAAATGAGGGTTTTTATGAGTCAGAGTCAAGCTAGAACAGTTTTACTGTTAATCCGTACTGTGATAATTAAAACAAGCAGATCCATGTTTGATACCAAACTATCAATAACTGGAAGAACTGGAAGGTACTTCCTCATTTCAAAGTCACATCATTTATTTAGGCATCCCAAGATCCAAGTAGGTAAGTTCAGAGCTCTATCCTTTAGACCCTTACCTTCATTCTGTCACCAGTTCTAAATGTGTCAAAACCCTATACTTTTATACCTAGTTCTATACCTTGATGGAGATTCTGTTGCCTTCAAGTAGAAATCCTTCCTCAAGGCAGAGCAGTGAGATTCCTCAGGTCAAGCACTCAGGTCTGTTACACACTTAATGCAGTATCCGGCACAAACAGGGTCTACAGCCTGAAGTGGAACTACAAAAGATGATAATAATAATAGTAGCTTAAGTAAAACCAATCAAAGATAAAAACCAATAAAGCATTCTCTGCTCCTCTTAAGAAAATTTGTTTATTCACCCCCTCACAAAGGAGGTTGCCCTATTTATCTGCCCGGAGAGCTCAGACATTCCTTGCATGTGCAGCACAGATGGTCACCACACCACAAAAGGCAGAAATGCTCACAGTGGACGTGTCTGGTTTCTGGATATTCAGAAACCTGGTCAGAGCTTCTGCTCCAGCAGGGCTGCTATGCATCCAAAATCCCCAACAAATACAGAAAGCCATCAATATCCTTTGGACAACATCTCTTAGTGGAAAATGAGACTGTCCAGGGAAAAGGAGCTGAACAGTGATCTTGGTTGTGAGTCTTAATTAATTAATGCACATAGATCGTTGTGAGATCCCAAGAAGGGAAGTGCTAAGGAAGCAGAAGTATTATTTATTAAAGCTCGAGGCTCTGTTGTTTCTTTATCCCCAGATATTCTTCACATCTGATTTTGCATTCATGGCCATTGCTACTTCAAATTATTTCAGCTGTCTTGATCTTTTCTTTACCAAATGGAATAGCCCCAGGCAGAGGAAATGCAGTATCTAGTAGCTTGGATACTGGGTTGGCTCATTGCAGTTATTTATCTTATTTTTTTCTAATTTATTTAATGTTCTGATCCCAGTCCTGCTCTTCCTTTGATTTTATAGTCAGATACCAAATGTGGCTGCTCTCTACGGATAGAAATTGCTCTGACAGTAAATGCTATTAATATTTTTACTACCTCACTAAATACACTTCTATGGCTTGTGGGAGGGGTCTGCAAGGTCTCTTTTAGCAAACTGGGTAAAAAAATCATTGCTAATTCTTCTGAAAACTGAAAGAGCAGTTTGGCAGTAACAATTTTAGTTCCCAAGATGGCCAATACAAACTGTAATCAAAGAAAAAACTTGGGGGAACTGAAAATCAACTGAAACAAAGCAGAGCAGAAAGTTAATTTTGTAGCACTCTGTTCTGTGACACAAACTGTACATAAGTTTTTGTCCTCCTTTAAGAAATTACTAAGTGAAGAACTGTGTTCTATGTCATACATGAAAAAAATTGCTAAACTTGTTTCTGCTTTTGGAGGAGTCATTCTAGCTTTCAGTACTTAAAATAAATCCCTCTTTTTCTTCAAAAATACAGGGTACAAATCTTTGCTTTTCTTCCTCAGCTCAGTAAAAACATAAATAAACCAGGAAATTAAAGGAAAAAAAAAAAAGGAAAAAGAGAAAGCTACCTTTCCTACATCTTGTCATGCCTAAAAAGAACATGTTGCACTAGCTTGTACAATTTCTCAATAAAATGTATCATGGACACTTGAAAAGCTGACCATAATCAGGAGAGTTAAGTGAGGAATGTCAGCTTGGATGGGGGATTCTGCTGCTTTGGTTATACATTAGTTAAGCACTGAAGGTTTGTGGGTTTTTACTTTATCTTGGATTTTACTGTAGTATAATTGAACTCTGTTACCTTTTTCAGTTTCCTAAGTGTTCCACTAAGTGCTTGTGTGGATTTGGGTTGAACGATATTGTAGACAGATCTAGAGGAGATTGAAGTCCATGGCAGAGGCCTCTGCAGAGTTAGGCTAGTCCTCCACTGCTGGAACTAGGTCTTCCTCTTCCTTCTTAATCCCCCTGGGACCAGCCCTCAGACACGTACAGAAATAAGTATTCAAAAACATGAATTTGCTATGGATCTACAGGCAAACCTCATACTTACATCAGCAAAACCAGGTTTCACCAAGGAGTGTATTTGATTGTAGCAGGATAATTCACTTTACATTAATTTTATGCATTAAATTCACAGCCTTTACAGGATTACACCTTTAACAGTAATTCCAGGCTTGGGGTGTCCCATCACCTGTGTCTGGCCCCTCCCCATCTTGGACCTCTGTCATTTTCACCAAAGCACAATTTATTTCCTTCAGTTACCTCATCACACCTAAGTCTTCATATATATACTACAGCAATAAAAGCATAATTTTTGCAGGGGGATGCTTGAACTCCTCAGACAGTGGTATCTCCATGTAACGAAGCATGATAAACAAATAGTCAACAAATGCACTTCAGTAGATTTTACTAGCTCTGAAACAGCCTATATTTCTATAAAGATCATGAGTTTAGGCTTCATGTGTCAAGTTCTGCATCAACACCCCTTTTTACAGCCACAGCTCTGACAGGAAAAACTACCCCAAACCCTGTTTAAAAACCAGACTCCTCACCCACTGCAGACATACAGGTGGGTGTTTCACATCACAGTATCACAATTTCCTTCTTCACAAGCCCTGCCTGGCTCTGGGGGAAATGACCCACAAGGGACCATTTTAACCCTCCCTCTGGGGTGATGTGGAGAGCAGCACCTTATTAGGAGAAGAGACACCTGCTGAGGGGAGACCCATCATGGCAGGAACACTCTGAGGGGGAGACACCTGCTGAGGGGAGACCCACCATGGCAGGAACACTCTGAGGAGTAGGAATCTACAGTCGTGGAGACACACTCTGAGGGGAGAGACACATTGCTGGGAGACTCACCATGGGATAGACTTGCTGAGGAAGAGACCTGCTAAGGCGAGAGACACTCTAAGGGGAGATCCACAATGGCAGGAACCCCCTGAGAGCATATCCACGGTGTGGGAGACACTCTCTGAGGGGAGAGACCTGCCATGGCGGGAACCCCCTGACAGGAATCCACTGTGCAGGAGACACACCCGGTGGGGAGAGACCCATTGAGGAGAGACCCAGCATGGGATAGACTTGCTGAGGGAGGAGATGCACTGAGGGGAGACTCACAATGGGGAGAACACACTGAGGTAGAGGGAAGAGAAAAACACACTTTTGGAGGGAAGAGACCTGCTGAGGGAAGACCTGCCATGGCGGGAATCCTCTGAGGAGGAATCCACAGTAGGGATAATTCTCTTTGAGGGGAGAGGCCCACTATGGCAGGAACCCACATATCCACAGTAGGGCAGACACTCTCCAAGGGGAAAGACCTGCTGAGAGGTTAGATCTGCCATGGGACAGACTTTCTGAGGGAAGAGACCTGATGAGGGGATAGACCCACTGAGAGAGTACCCACCAAGGTGGGAACCCACTGAAGGAAAATCCACTGCAAGGGAGAGACTTTCTCAGGTGGCAGACCTGCTGAGTTCCCTTCCACATGTCGTAGATTTGCTGAGGAGAGACCTACTGAGAGAAGAGAACTTCTGAGAGAAGACTTGCTGGGGGAGGAGACCCTCTAAGAAGAAAGACACACTTCAGAGATATCTGCTGAAGTAAGAGACCAGGTAAGGGAACAAACCTGCGGAGGGAATACCAGCTGTGGTGGGACCTGCTGAGAGGAGAGAGCCTCTGAGAGGACACCCACTCGGGAAGAGACCCCACGGTGGGGATACCCCGTGGGGGAGACCCGCTGAGGTGGACATCACCGATGCCTCAGCTCTGCGCTCTGATGCCACCCGAAGGAGCCGCAGCAACAGAGCGGGCTGGTGGCTTGTGGGCAGTTTTGGGTGCTTGTGGTTGTTTGTTTGTGGGCTGTCTGTCCCCTGGCGGGGCACGGCAGAGGGCATGGGCGACACACCGCTCCAGCGACACGACAACCCACTCCGCGTCCCGGGCCCACCTGGGTCCCCTCAGCACCCGCCATAGGCCCCCTCAGCACCCGCCATGGGCCCAGCGCCCCGGGGCGGCGCGGCGCGAGCAGCAGCGCCGCCTGCCGGGCAGGGCGGGGACGCTCCTGCCCTCGGTCGCTCCCGGCCCGCCCGCGCCCGCTTCCCCCCGGTTCCCCCGCTCCGCTCCGCCCCGCCCCGCCCGGCTCCGTCTGTCTGCAGCGCGGCCGCAGCTGCCGGCACAGATACGGTGTCGGCGGGCCGGGAGAGCGCGGAAACACCTGTTTCCAGCATGGGGAAGGTGGGGAGGGAGAGCGAGCGGCGCTGCCCGGCCCCGCCGCGGGCTCCCTCCCCTCCCGGCGGCTGTAACCCGGCCGTACAGCCCACGGGATCGCCTTTCAGAAAGATCGCATTCCGTTTTTACACGTTCGGCTGAAAAACGCGTCTCGACCCTCTCCTCACGTGTTGTTTTTTTCCACCGTGTCCGTTCCGGGGGGTGGTGGGTGGGGGGCACGCTGGGGGCTGAGGCGGTGGCGGCACCGACGGACCTGGGGCTTCCGACAGCCCCAGGGCCACCGACCCACCTGGGGGCTCGGACCGACCCGGCCCGTGCGGGGCCTGGGGACGCGGCTGCGGGTCCGGGCAGGGCCGGGAGCGGAGCCGGGGCTGCCGGCGGTGCGGGAACGGGTGCGTGCGGGGGCTCCATGATTTCATCGTCGGCTGGCGGGGACCTGCCAAGAGCTGTTATGCCTCACTGCGATGTGTAGCTTTTTCCTGCCTTTTTTTTTTTTTTTTTTCATAATAAAAGAGTGAAGCGGGCCCCCTTTTTTTTTTTAAGGAAAAAAAAAAAAAAAGCCAAATGGATCAGAGAAGGGTGGGGGGGGGAGGGAAGTAATAGCCAAAGGGGATGCCAGTGAGGTGTGGCTTGCATTTAAATATCCAATATGTCAATGTAAGGGGAGTGTGTACGTATATAAAGTGCAGTTCGCATCCGACGGCGGGACAGTGGATCCAGCGATGGGAGGCGCGGGCGGCGCGGGGCCGGGCCGGGGCCGGCAGCGCGGGGCCGGGCGGCCGCAGCCCTCGCTCTGAGCGGCCGCTCTGCCCGCGCCCCCGGGGCCGGTCCGCTCCGCGCCCATGGCCGAGGTGGGCGGCTTCCTGGGCGCGCTGGACCCCGACCTGCACGGCTTTTCCCCCGCGCTGGGCGCCGGGCTGCCCCTCGCCGACTCCCCCGGCTTCCTCAACGAGCGCCTGGGGCAGATCGAGGGGCGGCTGCAGCGGGGCTCCCCCACCGACTTCGCTCACCTCAAGGGCATCCTGCGGCGGCGGCAGCTCTACTGCCGCACCGGCTTCCACCTGGAGATCTTCCCCAACGGCACGGTGCAGGGCACCCGGCAGGACCACAGCCGCTTCGGTAAGGGGCCGGGGGGGGGGATGCCCGAGCAGGTGCCCCGCGCGCACCACTAATTACCCCGCTAATATAAATCATCCCGGGACGGATATAATTGGCCTCCTAAACAAATGCGCTCACTCCCCAGCAATGCGGGAGTTTTTATTTCCAATTTCCTACTCTCCCGGCGCTCAGCCTTTCTGCAGGTGCACTAAAACGTGCCTTCGCAAGAGGGAAAAAAAGAAAAAGTAAAAAAAAAAATTAATAAAGTAATAAAAGAGGACAGTGAACAGCTTCAGCTATGCCTCTGAAGTTAGCGGTGAGGGAGGCAAAACAGGGACATTCCTCGTTGGAATTTCTTGGAAATTCCTAGGTTGGAAAAAAAAAATCCTTTTTTTTAGTCTTTTTTTTTTTTTTTTTTTTTTTTTTAAACTCCTCCTTCTTTCTGGCGTCTGCAGATATTTGTGAGCTGCTCTCTTTTACGTGCGTGACTTTGATTAGAAGAGCGTCTCCCCAAAGCGGGCAGGGATCTGTTGGCTGGAGGGGTGTCAGGAGCTGGGTTTGGGAAGGTTGTTGGAAAGGAAAGGGGGAAGCTGAAGAGGGAGAAACACTTAGGAAAGAAAGAAGATGGAACAATAGGCAGAGCAGCGTGGATTTACCTTGCTGCCCGGGATACAGTTGGAAGACTGCAGTGCCTGTATCAGTGGCACACAAGAGCAGTGACCTCTAATGAGACTATATGTAATCTTCAAAAAATGCATCCCAAGCCACAGGCGAAAAGAGTACAGTCAGTCTGAGCACAGTAAGAGAAATTCCCGCTACTCCAGCATCTAGTGCAGGTGTCTGTATAGGCTATCAACAAGTCCCATGCCAGTGATCTCAGCTATGTTGTCAACAGGTTGCAAGACGTGCTTGCAAGACTTTTTATAGTTTTCAAATGATTTAACTCCTCGGGGAAAGGAATTATTTTTTTGCCTTTACTTGTTTGCAACCAGTCCGTTCTGATACTCTGGGAAGTGCTGCTGCTGCTATTGTTGGAGGTGTAAGGCAGGTTTTTGGAACAATTGGGGAAGCTTATCTTTCCATAAACACCAGGTGTGTGCATAGCATGTCCCTGGCTAAATCAAAAAGAAAGTCATAACCTGCGGGTCAGAGTCAGGTACTAATATGCTCATGGGGCAAGCATTCTTTAATTACCTCCTGAAAACACCCATCTTTTAACCTTTCATGCTGCAGTATGCGATGGGTTTCCGTGTTCAAAGAGTTGAAAGCAAACCCATTGCATCTGGTTGGTTTTAGTTCAAGCTGCCACGTAGTGTTTCTAGTCTATCAGTTCTTTTTCCTTACCTTTGTAGAACTAAACTGCCAGTTTCAAATAGCAGCATTTGTCTCAGGTCCATTTTTTATAAAGATTGAGTAAAAGAAGCATATTTTCAAACTTGGAAAAAACATGTTAGACATGCTAAAACTTTTCATGGATTTTGCACACTGAAGCTTAAGTCACACAGTGCTTTCAATAAATCGAAACATTGGCATTCCCTAAGTGTTTTAGCAGTCGGCATTCAGCTCCGTAAACTAGACCAGACTTCAGATATTATAGTTTTCTGCTTCAGGGTTTTCCCAGAGGCAGTGTAAAATAAATAGTTATTTGTTGTAATTGCAAGACAAAGCCCCAAAGGATTAGACTGGAATCCTTGCATTCAGATCAAGTTGGACTAAGCCTTGCTTCAGCAGAGACTCAAAGCAATAACGTATTGGCACACAGTATTCACCATCTGTGTTCAGTAGCCATGAATATTTAAATTCCAATGTTACTGGTATGGTTTGTATTAGGATGTCATGTATCGATGCATTCCTAAATTTTGCATGCAACAGTCAGAGAGAAGTAACTTATAACGGGAATAGGCAGCCTGAGCGATTCTGGGGACTCCAAAGCTGTGGTGAGGGATGCAGAGGTAGATGAAGGGTTCAGGAAAGTCCTTTAAAGCTGCCTTAAATCTTGAGGCATCTGGAGAAATACTTAGAAATCCAGGATCAAGCCCATGGGACTGGAAGGTCCTGGCTGGTACCATGAGCAGATAATTCAAGTGCTCCATGGATGGCTGCGATGCCACAGCCCAGGCACGTGTCCAGCTGCAGGTGGGATGTCTGGTAGAACCAGACTTGGCATCCCCCTCTCTTAATTTGGAAGGGATTCAGGAATAGACAAGCAGTATCTGCACCCTCCCATGCACAGCCGTCCTAAAAGCTGCCAGATGTGCAAGACATCCACATCTTCCAGAGAGGAAAATAGCCAAAGCCCTGCTTTGCTATTGCAATGCTATGCAGAACAGACTCCCAAGGTCCCAACAGTGAGGGTTAAAAGAAGAGGTTCTTTTGTACCACAGCATTTGGGGGTGTGACTGTAGGGGACAGGGGAGGTACTGGCATCATCCACCCGCACTGCCTGAGCAATCACAGGAACTACTGCTTCTCATCTGTCAAGGACTGGAGCCTTCCTAAATCACACCTGTCTTCTGGAATGTGATATTTTATACTTGTAAAAACACAGATTCTTGCAAGAACAATGGAGCTCAGCTTATTTTTCCTAGAGGAGCTTTAATGCAAAATGTGGAAAAGCCCTCTAGGTTTGTTGGAAGAAAGCTCATTCTCCCACTATGGAAGTGCCCAAATTCACTCTCTGAACCGGCAGCTCTGGCAAGGTCACTCCCAAAAGAAAAAAGTGTTTTCAAAAATATATCTCTCTCACTGCATCTGCTCAGAACCTTCCTCTACGAAAAATAAAGGACAGTCAAAACCTGGAGGGGATCTGGACTGACATTAGCACCCTTATGACAATCCTTCTCAGAATGAAACTGAGAGAAATTTGCCAGGAAAATCCCTGTCAGGAAGAACTGCTCCTTTTCTGCCTCACATCTCTTTTACAGCAGCATTAAAGATGTGAACCCAACGGTGCTACTCACTGCAGTGGAGGAGAGAAAGAGGCCTTGAGGTTGCACTGTAGACAAATCAAGGCAGAAAACAAAGCTCTTCTGGGGTACAAACCTGCTCATGGATATGTTACACAGACTCTTAGAGAAGCTGCTGAGACCTCCAGAGAAAGTTTGGCTGTAATTTTGACATTCAGACCATAGTGCACCTGTTGCTGAACAGTTGTTGAGGTTTTCAGCCGAAGCTTTGGGTTTGTAGCCATTAATACAACATCTGATGTTTTTGTACCCCAGCTCCTGAATACAGTCATGTAAGAAGAGACAGGTGCAGGGGGCTGAATTATTTTTTGAGGGATGGTTTAGAGTAAGGCGAGAGTGTGTGGGTCCTGCCATGGCAAAGCTCAGGAGATTATCCAGTGCTTTGGTGGTAAATGAATCCAGTCAGAGTCTTAATCAAATCTCTCCAAGTCTTATCTGGAAAGACTCAAGGAACAAAGAGAAGGAATAATCAAAGTAAGGAAAAAAAGGAGGCAAGTCCTGGGGGAAAGAAAAAAGAAAGCAAAAGAAAAAAACAAAAGCATGTTCTACCACAAAAACACACCGCTACAATTGGAAAGAGAATTCTTGAGCTGGCCCCAGTGGCCACTCCCTGTGCTGCTGGAGATCAGATGTACGAAGCTGCAATTTTGTCTAGAATTGGAGTGAGTTAAGGACAGGATGGATATCCGCCCACATATTTTCAGCCTTTACTCTGTCTCCTGACTTTTGTGGGCTCAAGTTACGTTCTTAATGCTCTTTCAACATAGTCATCTTCCATGCATGTCTCCAAGTGCCCCTCAGAGATCATAAAAAGGGATGTTGTCAGAAGAGATTGTCATGGGCACACCTTGGAAAAAATTTCGTTTGCAAAACCCATGTCTGCCCAACCTGCAGCAGGTGAGGGATGTCTCATTCCTGCTCAGAGAGGAAGGCTGATGCTGCATCTAGCTTGGTCCTTCCCAGGTCTTTAGAGACCTGGATTCACGTGCCTCATACAGAGCATACATGTGGGCATACTCAAAAAAAGATCTGGGTTCTCCTCTACCTTAGACATGCCTCAGTTTCTCAATGGAACCAGCAACATTTTCTTGCTTCCCAGAAGTGACAGGAGACAAAAAAAGTGCTGCTGCTGAGGGCTGTCTCTATACCTACAGGAAGGTTCATCTACCATTCTCCAGTTACCTGATATGTTTCATTTAAATATTCCCTTGTCTCCAGCCTGGAAAAGACTCCCTCATTCCTGGGTGTATCTCTGTACTCCTGTTTTACTTCTTGCACTCCCTGTAGTTGTCCATCTTCCCTCACTCTCTCCTTTTCAAAGAGCAGCTGTAGTAATTTCTGGTCTGTGGATGGGAAAATCACCCAGCAGTTCAGTAACTCCCTTGTGTCAGAACTGGTGGGTAGTGAAGGGAGGAAACCACCCCTCATCCTGCACCTCTCTCCTCCCTGTTTGGGATTCTTTTCAGCTAAGAAACCACAACAATTACCAAGAAGAGCAGAGCCAGGGTCTCTGCCTGTCTGACTTGGAAAGGCTGCCTTCCCTGCATGTGCTGCCTGTTCCTGATTTCTGCAGGCAGGATGTGTTTCCAGGCCAGGATGTGTCGCTGGGCATATTTCAGCCTGTAAAATGTCTGCTCTGGTCCATAAAGTGTATTTTTTGGTGTTTGCTTCCCTGTTTGTCTCCAGGCCTCGATGCTCCCAAGTCCATATTTCATGTCCCCTGGCACCTGCTGGTTTCAGGGAGGGCTGGATTAGATGCACAAGCCCCAGAGTAGGCAGGGGAAAGGAGGATGGAAGGTCTGATGGAAGGTAGGAATTCCTGCAGCATCTTAGCTGCCAGCACCTGAGGATGAGTCTGTGCTGCACAAAGGGGGTCAGGGCTGTCCTATATTTAGGCGGTGATGCGGTGTCATCTGAGAGTTGCCACAACCATCCCCAGGCTGTGGGGTGACCCAGAGCTGTGGCTGCCACTGAAGTCATCTGGCTCAGGTGGCAGCTTGTCACATGGTGGCTTTAAACCAAGGCAATACTTCTAAGAGGGGCTCTGGGAGGTAACCTGATCAGAGCATCAATTGCCCAGGGCTGGAGCAATATTAGGGAGCTATATTAGGAGAGCTGGAGCCATGCTAAAGGTTAGAGCAATTTTCCTCTCCAGTCAATGGAGACATGCAGTCATCAGATGAGATGAGGAAAACCCTCTTCCTTCTGCCTCCCAGCTTATTAATCCTGCACTGGACACTGGCAAAACTGCCTGTGAACTCTACATAGGTAATATGTGAAATCCATAATAACATAGTCTCACCACTGCCTTCAGGAAGTCTTCCTGGGAAGTTTGAACACTTGTGGTGTTGGGTAGGGGCTGTTTGTTTTTAAGTGCTTCACCAAAGGTTCTCCTCTTACAAGTCTTTCTCCCATTGAAACAGCTGTGGCTGTGAGGGTGCAGCAGCCAGACCCTGCTATTTCTTTACACAGGAAATGAGGCTGCCCCTCATTTTTAAAGTATCTGGCACCATCGTAGCAGGCTGCAGCCCATGAGTAAAGCAGTTGCTCTTGTAGAGCTGGGGATGGCTGGGACAGATACTTCTGGACTGGGAAGAGGCTGGGACAGGCAGTAGGACACAGAGGGCAGGAGGGGGTTCTGGCAGTAACAGTGGCAGGAGGTGACAGAGAAAGGACTGGCAGTGCCATGGCTCTGAGGGCTGCAGAGGAAAACACATTTTTACCCATGTGCTTTGAAGCTGGATTTTATCCCTATAGCTTGTATATACATTTTGGGTTGGCAAGAATCCCACTGGAATGCCAGGATGAAGATGGTCCTCACAGACATCTCTTCTAGTGCTTTTCACTTCTTTTTACTGAATCCATGACTTTAAAACCTGTGGGACAATCATGTTATTCCAGAAGACAAAATCACACTCCTTTTGGTTAAAGAACAAAACCCTGCATGGTAACAGCCTTCTGACATTGCTAGTGGCCAGGCACAAGTTTCTACATCTGTCTTCTTGGTGATAATTATGAAAAAAATCCAAACCCAAACCAACAAAACCTTGCAAAGCTTTTCTCATTAGCAAAGATAATCCCTCTTGGGCAACTCAAATTGACAATGCTGGGGAGAGGCCCAGACTAGAAATTAGAAGATTGCACGCAGATGGGACTATAGAGTTAAGAATTGTATTGTTACTGGGAATGGCTGTGTTTTTTTTTGTTGCTGGAGCCTGGTGTCATTTTTTTCCTCTGTAAGACTTGCAGTTCTTTTCTTTTTTAGGGATTTTGGAGTTTATTAGCCTAGCAGTGGGGCTGGTGAGCATCCGTGGGGTGGACTCCGGACTCTACCTCGGCATGAATGAGAGAGGCGAGCTCTATGGGTCGGTAAGTTCAGGCTGGGCTGATTCCATCCTGTCCCACAGCCAGCTCTGCAGCCTGTGGCCTCAGCTGTGTCACAAGCTGCTCTGTCACAGGTCCCCCAACATCCTTGGGGTGCCACTGATCTCCATCCTGCCCTTGATGCCCCTGCTGTTTTAATATAAATATATATAGGAAATTGGATTTGAGGGAGGATTCAGTCCTGCTGTGAGAGCCCACCGTGGTGCCCAGCCCCCAGACATCACACTGAGGTTTTGCCTTTCAGATATGGTGTGGCAATGGCCAGGTAAAGGCAGGGGGGCATTTGGTATAAAGCCAGGAACTGTTTATGTGTTTTCATAGCCTGAGTAACACATCAGTTGCATTCTCCTCATGGTCAGGTCTGCACCTATCTGCAGGTCTTACCTTTGTATTACAGCTCTTTAACAACAGAAGCTCAAACTGTGACCTGAGTGTTACTGTAAAATTCTCTGTAACTCCTTTTAGAAGTTTAGGGCTGCTGCTCATGATTTCCTAGAAGTACCCTTTTCAGGCTAAAATTTTCCATGTTTTGACTAAAAACCCCAAGTGTAAACCCATTAAGTGTTATGACTTACAGTCAAAATGCCAGATCTTAACTGCTGGGTAAAGGTGCTTCCTGCAGGTTAATTTAACTCAATTCCTAATTATTTAGATCAATTAAGGGCAGATCATAGTAAAAATAAAATGAAATAAAATAAACCAGTTTTAAACCAAAGCAGAAGGCAGCACTTCCTCTCACCATCAGATAAGCCTCAGTGTACAAGTTAAAACTCATATACTGTGTATACACAGAAGCAGTTAGAAAACCTTGGATTGGCAAACAGTAAACTACAAGTTTAGCTCATTTTTCCTTCTCCCATTTCCACCTGAGACTGCCACAGACCCTTACACCATTTAAGACACAGTTGTTGATGTTTATGTGAGATAGTTGCCAGAGAATAGTTGCCAGAGAACAGTTGCCAGAGAATAGTTGCCAGAGATAGTTGCCCCATCCCTGCAAGTGTCCAAGGCCAGATTGGATAGGGATTGGAGCAACACGGGATAATGGAATATGTCCCAGGGATGAGCTTTAAGGTCCCTTCCAACCCAAACCATTCTCTGATTCTCTGATCATCAGATACTTCATGCACCAATAACTGTTCTTTTCCCACCTCATTTCTGAAACACCTTCTACCCTGCACAGCAGTTAAATGCAGAGCCAGTGGTTAAATTAAAAATGTGCAAAACAGAAAAAAGAAAAATCACCAGGATTCCATAAAACAAAATCTCCTGAAACATGCTTCAGAAAGCAGGGCTGGAGCAGCACCTCTCCTGTCAAGCTCTAAGGCTGCTCAGCAGCTCCTGGAGTTGCAGCTTTCACTTGTGCCTGCTGGAGAACATGAACCCATGTGTCCCCCCCCTCTTTGCCTTCAAACCCTGCAGCTCTGATTGTGAGTCGAGTTTCATGATGGGTTAATTAAATTCTAGAGCCCGTGTTCATGTTACAACACAGGAACAGAAACAGGGTAGCATTTTACGGCACTGAATCAGGAAACAGGACTGAAACAGGACTGACCTGAGGACAGTCCTGGGAGCTGTCCCTGCCCCTGACAGGAGGTTGTAGCAAGGTGATCTTTAAGGTTGTTTCCAACCCGAACCATTCTGGGATCTTGTGCACCAGGCAGGACGCTGCAGGGACACACTCAAAAGGCTGCTCCAAACTGTGCCGGCGTCACGAGCCAGGTCCCCAAATAACCCTGGAGTTTTAAAATCTGGGACACGTGGGTTGTACAATGATGGCTTTTGGAACTCAAAAGCCACTACAGTATTCTTAATTAAAGGTCCATAAAACAGCGCCTGACAACAGCATTAGCATTACAATGGTATTTTGGGAGATCACAGTACAGCGGTATTTTTAAATTTTCAGCAAGTTTATTATTTCCCTCTGTGCCAATTTTGCCTGATGCCTGTGTTGATGCAGCCAGAGCCAGCCATCCCCACAGCGACACGTGGAGTCCCCTCGGGACACAGAGCTTTTCAGCCTGTCCCTGTTGACCTCGTGCCAACATTTCTGTAAAGCTTCCCAAGGGTTTCAGAAATGCCACTAATACTTAGGGCAGCAAAAGTCATGGGCAGCACCTTGCCTGCTGCCTGTGTGGTGTCAGGTTCAGTGGGGACATCCCAGGGCTTGGAAAGGAATAAATCACACCCTGCAGAGTCACCCCAGACTCGCCAAACATTTTCCACAAACACTGTACTCCAAACTACCCAGTGCAGCACAGGGGAATGGGGGCAAAGCAGCAGCCAGAGTTCAGCCACTCGTCAGGTTCCAACATATTCCAAGTAGATGGCATCTGAGAGGAGGGAAAAAGCCCAGCCTGTATTTATTGACAGTTCTGGGAAGAGAAGCCCATGGTTCCCTGGGTCTCAGATGGCCAAAGCTGTGGCCTAGGACTTTTGGAGGGCTCACAACTCACCTCAGGCTTTATTTAATTAGCAGCAAAACATTGAAAACAGGTTCTGGGCACAGGTGAGCTCCTGGATTGTGTTACAAAACACATCTAGGCAGTAACGTTTACTGAGCACTCCGTGTGCCACAGAGGGGACACATTCCCTGCCCGGATAGTTTACAGTGGAGGGACAGTGGCTGTAATATTAGAGCATGCTACATTTACAGGCTGCCCTTCAGCTGAAAGGGCTCCCAGTCACCCTGGCAGTACCGGGATGGGATGGGATGGGATGGGATGGGATGGGATGGGATGGGATGGGATGGGATGGGATGGGATGGGATGGGATGGGATGGGATGGCTGGACCCACTGTGACAGCACAGTGGGGATGGTAAAGCCACCTGTGTCCTCATGGGGCAGAGGGACAGCCTTGCTCCCCACTGCAGCCGGGCACATCCCTGTACTGGCACATGGAGATGGGAGGGAGAGGGAAGGAGCACTGGACATGAACAAAAAGTCCATCATCAAACAGCCACTGCCAAGAGCCCCCAGCTGTAAGGGCTGGATGGGAAGGCTGGCTGTGGCTGGGGTGACACCAGTGCCATCTGTCCTGCCACACCAGCATGGAATGTACCAGCCACACACCCTCATCACATCATCTATCACTACCCTAAACCTTCCCTGGGGTCTGACATCCCGCATCCCTCTGGGTCTTGATACAGCCTCCCATCACAGCTCACTGATGCTCCAGCAGGTGAAATCCTCAGCAATGCTTTCGTTCCCATCTCAGTGCATCCAACTGTGTGCCCTGAACTTTCAAAGCACACAGCAATAATCAACTTGCTCCTATTTTCCTGTTTAGACCCTTCAGATGTGCTGCCTGCTGCTTCTCTTACCCAAAAGAGGGGATTTGGGGTGTGTGGTACCTTGGAGGGGGCTGCTGCAGGAGGATGTGTCCCTGCCTGGTGGTATGACCACCCCAGCAAGCTCAAACTCACACCTGAGCAGGTTTGGAGCTTTGCTGTGTGCCTGTCTGATTTATTATTCATGGAGCACCTTTGCAAAATCCACACCCACATTCTCCTGCTTTTATCTTCTTCCTCCTCCAAGAAGTCCTTGGGTCTTGTGCCCATTTCCACATCTCATCCCCACAGTCCTCATCCTCAGGGAAGCCAGGAGAAGGCAGCTGGGAAAAGGCTAGAAAAACAAAGGAAGGGTGACAATGTCTTCTCCTTTACCTTTCTGACACGAGTGTCTCTTTGTTCCCCTGCTGCGCTGCCCACGGCAGAAGAAGCTCACCCGGGAGTGCGTTTTCCGCGAGCAGTTTGAGGAGAACTGGTACAACACTTACGCCTCCACCCTGTACAAGCACCCTGACTCGGAGCGCCAGTACTACGTGGCCCTCAACAAGGACGGCTCCCCCCGCGAGGGGTACAGGACTAAGAGACACCAGAAATTCACCCACTTCTTACCCCGGCCTGTGGACCCTGCCAAAATCCCTGCCATGTACAGAGACCTCTTCCACTACAGGTGATGGTTCCTGCAGTGTCAGTGTACATACTTGGGCTCCCAAGCTTTTTCCCAGAGCACTCTATTAATAGTCATTCCATCATTCCTGTAAGCGTAGATGACCTAGGGAAGCACTTACATTGAATTCAGACACTGCTGTTCCTCCTTGTTTCCAGTGTATATCGAACCTGGGTTATTTATGGGGCGGGGGTAGGGGAAGGGAGGGATCCCTACATTTAATCTTCCATTTTCGTTCACTTTCGTTACCCGGTTGCTACAAGAGAGGCTGAATATTCAATGTTACGGTTGCTTAAAGGAACGAGCAGGTCAGCAAACCTGATCACTGGGGAAAAGAAAGCCCCAAAACAACCTAAAAATGAAGAGAAGAAAAGAAAACAAAGACCACAGAACTGCTGCAGATGCTGCTGCTGAGCTGGGATAGCTTCCTGCTATGGAAAAGCCTTTGAGTGGTGCCCTGCTTAAGCAGCCCAGGAATTTGCTACATGGATGATGCTCCATGGACTGGTCCTGATTTGTGGGGTTCTTCCTGCTGTTGGGGTGGGAATGGGGCAAGGAACATTATTCAGATGTAAGCATGGATACTGTGCATAAGGACAAAACTATTTATAAAATGTATATGATATTTATTTTATATATTTATTTATTTCAAAATAATTTTATTTTTAATGAGAGATGCTATGACCGGATTTTCATCAGGAAGAATAAGGTCCTACTGAAACAGGAAAAAAAATGAGTTTTAAGAGCTTATCGGCAATAAAATTGTCTTTATATTGTAGATTTCTTGCTAGCCCTTTTTTTTTGGCACTCTTCAACAACTAACCCAGTATTTCCCCAGCAATATGAACAATAAATCCACCTCTAAAAGGGCTTTGTGCAGTAAAGATGAATTACCTAAGCCCCAAACTCCTGCAGGAAGATGACATCAAATCACAGCTCTGGGAAGCGCCAGCTCAGTCTCCCTGGGGCGTGAGGCATCCCTGTGGATTTACCATCCTGCCCAAAGCCAAGAGGACAAACATTTGGAGCATCTGCTGTATTTTGGATGGACACATCATTCCTGCAATAAAACCTGCACATCTTGCATGAGATTTACCTGCAGCACTGTGAAAAATCCGTGGAGAACTAGAAAGCAACAACAGCAATTCTGAACCCCTCACTTTTAGGCAATTACGGTGGATGAGGATCATCCCTGCAGGCAGTGCTGGGATGTTCTGGCTGTGTGACATTTTCTTCTGCAGAAGCTGCCTGGTCCCACAGTCCTGTCACCTTTCCTCTGCCTCCAGCTGGGCTCAGCAAACCCGGTGGCATTTGGCAGCCCTGAGCCACAGCCCCATATTCACAGCTGGTGCCCAGCAGTGCCAGGGAGCTGCAGCCCTCCTCCAGTCAGTCAGACCAGGGACACTCATGGGGGAGGCTTGGCTGTGCCAGCACAGGCCCTCAAGTGACACTCGTGCCACATGTCTGCCCTTGCTGCCTGCTTGGGATGTCGCAGAGCTGCAGGGAAAGCTTCCAGCAATGATGCCAGTTCATGTTTTGTCCCCTGTGATCTGCAGAGAGGGATTTCAGCACGCGGTGGGAGCAGGAACGTGGTGTGGCTGCAGAGGCACAGGCACTTTGCAGCACAAGGAGAGGCCGACGGCCATTGGGGTTCTCTGGAGTGTGGAAAACCCTGGACAACTCCAGCTGTGGTGGCTCTGGCTTTTCCTTATCACAACTGCTTTGTGCACAGTGTTGTTTCTTAACCTCCTCCTTACAAAACAGTCATGTTAAAACCTCAGCTCCTTCATCTTCAGCCTGTGAATCCCCAGGACATTTCCAGTGACCTGGAGATGATCCACACCAGCTTCTTCATGATGGAGCAGCAGCCCTAGAGCCCAGCTCTGCTCCCGGCTGTCTCTTGCCCTCTCTGCCACCTCCCATGTCCCTGCCACGTCCCTTCGCTGTCCCAGCGGGTCTGGCAGCCACCAGACGACAGGCTGGGGTTGGCAATGAGGAGATTACAGGAGCTTTACCTTCAATGATCCAGACATGAAGGAATTTAATCCCGTGTTTGAAATAAAAAGAGTTTATTTAGCTTCTTCCTCTGAGTCACTGCCGAAACATCTCATCCCCGGCTGCTGTGTCGGGAGCTTGCTCGCTCATGAGATGCGTCCTCAGGTGCACTTTTGACCTTCCCCTGCACGAAGGGAAATCCCTCAGCCCTGGAGCCTCGCTCTGCCCCCTGGGATGATCCTGCTCCCTCCAGCCAGGGCTTTCCGTTGTGCTTGAAGATAAATCTGGTGGTTAAGATCCTCCTGCTTTTCAAAATGAAGGTCAAAACCTGATCTCAGCAGTGCCAAGTACATTTTTTTACCAACTCCAAAGGGGGATGATTTTGCCTGTGGGGGCAACGCTGGACTGGTTCTTCTGATACCCAACTCAAAGAGCTGCTGCAGCAGAGCCTCCTGCCACAAAGGGACACACAGGTACTGGGGATGGTGTAAAACACCTTTTCAGGGTCTGGGTTCAAAAAACTCTTACTTGCAAAAAGCAAAATCCACAAAGAGTTTAATGGAAAATTCTCAGTTAAGGCAGGTGTCCTGTCCTGTGCGGGGCATTCATTAAATGGGGAATTCAGCACTGTTAAATCCCACCCAAATGGTTCTTTCAGTTTGTTTGGTTCTGGTTCAGCAAAGCAGCTGAAGATGTGAGTGACTTGAGAGCCAAAGAGCAGCAGAGGGAACCACCACAGACATGGGGCGCATTTTGAGTGGCACAGCTCGCGCTCATAGCTCAGGCTATGAGGTTGTGTGGACACTCTCACCTTTCCACCCCATCCCATCCCCTTTGGTCCAGCTGTTACCCCACCTGAAGATGCCAACTGCTCCTTTGGTTTGGAGGTGTTACAGGAAAGTTTGAGAGGAAAAGATGTTTGGGTTGCTTCAAGCTAACAGAATCTTCCAGGTCAGCAAAAGGAAACTGTTTGTTTGGGGTCTCAGCTCATGTCAATTCCATGGGATTCAAAGGCACAACAGCCAGCTGGAGAACTTCTCTCAAAGGGGAGGCAAAGGCCGGTGCAGGGGGTGGCTGTGATCCCCAGAAACCCCACTGTGCCCCTGGCCCCAGAGCTGTTCTACACACGGCTGTGGGTCTGGAAACACCACAGCAAATGGGACAAAAGGCATCTCTTCAAACCTCCTTCCACCGAGAGGGGTGGGCCTGTTCTGTGGGAAACATTATCCTGGGACAGCTGTGCAGAGCAGGAGGGAGGAGGCTCCAGCAAAGAGCTGGGAAAGTGTTGGAGTCTCACTATGGAGGGTGCAGAAACAGGGGAGCTGCCTGGGAGAGGCCGAGCACAGCAGTGAGTGCCTTTCTCCCTGGCTTTGGCTCACGATCCAGGGCACAGGGATGGATTGGATGGATTGTCTGGAGACTGACAAGTGGCAGCCTCCACGTGCCCTCAGGGTCATCCCCACGGAGACCCCGCTGCCTGTGGGGAGCTCTTCTGGAGTGAGTGACTTGGGGCTCCTTTCTCCAAGGGGGAAAAGGAGAGGAGGCCCCAAAGATTCACCTCCTCTGGAGAGAGCGATGGAGAGCCCAGAATTGCAGAGGGAATCCAGGAACTCAGTGCTGGAAGGCAGTGAAGGTGTCCTGGTGTTGTCCCACCCGGTTGGACATCCAGAGAGATGTGCTGCCACTGCCAGACTGTGGCTGAGAAGTTCCTGGAAGGTCACCCAGGGATGGAGCATTCCTGAAGGAGAAGGGCTGAAGCTCGTGTCGATGTGGAGACAAAGACATCTGCACCCCTTGGGATAGCGCTGGTTATTGCTTTATTCCAAAACTGCCCCAGAGCTGCTGAATCCTCACCATGGAGAACACCAAGGGCGTCACCTTGTACCTGCACTGGGTGTGAGCAGGAGCCCTGGGAAGCAAATTCCGAGGATTCTCAGGCTCTTCCCTTGCTGTGCCAGGAGGTATCTGGCACTGAGATGCCACCAGGCAGGGCAGGTCACCACACCAGACACGGCCAGGGCACGGGTCCTCCACCGCTGCTGCTGCTGGGCACGGGTGAGAATCCAGGGGAATGAGCAGCTCTCAGCAACTGAATTCCCAAAGCAGCTGCTGTGGCTGGATCAGGCTTTAAGGAGTCTCTCAGGTATCAGTTACTGTCTCATTCTCCAGCAGTTTCTGTGAATGCAAGGCCAGGGTGGTGCTTGAGATCAGAGCTTGGGAGTGGCTGAGCACAGCCCCAAGGGATGGCCCCACAACTCCGGCACCCACCTTCCCTGAGCCCTGCCCTTCCCCAGGGCAGTGTCCCCACTCAGGCCACAGCCCCTTCCCAACACTCTCCTCCAGTGACCCCAAGCCGTCTCCTCCCTGGGGAAAGCAGAACAGGAGCTGTGGCTGGATCAAAGAGTCACAGCATGAACTCATCCCACTCACCCCAGCCACACAGGGCAGGGCAGGAGCCTCTCCAGACCCTTCACAGCAGCACAGCTTTCCCAGAGCCCCGTTTGGAATTCTGCTCTGGTTTGGAATTCTGGTGCTCTGTCCCGGGCCTCATCCCCAGGGTGGGTTCCACAGCACAGAGGGTGCACAGGGGGTTATTTGACACCTGAGCAGGTCTGGGAAGTTCAGACACTTCATAATTACTGGTGCTGCTGCTGCAACACCAGCGTTTTTCCAGACTCCTCCAGCTGGGAACATTTAGGGCATTTGGCTTCCCATAAACATTGAAAATCTATCCAACTTCAAAACTATTTTTCACTTGAACTGATGAATTTAGTTTTATTTACTGTGCGCAGAGTGGTTCTGCTTTTAGGATAAAAGCAAAAGCTGCTCAGGCTGGGCACAGCTGACACAGCAACAGGGCTGGGCAGTGTTGGGACACCTCAGCACAACATTCTGGACATGGGACTCATCCCAGGACACCTCCCAGCCCAACACAGATGGCCACATCCAGCCTGAGCTGCCCACTGCCCTCCATCAGTGTTCAGCTAAGTTCAAAGTCACAGGGATATTTAAAACCACGCTGCCCACAGGGCCCCTTGGAGCACAACTCCAATATTTTCACCTCAGACACCATTTCCACCTCCCTCAGCTTTACCAAGATCAGCTGTGCCCCTGAGCAGCCCCAGCACTGCCAGGGAACAAGCAGAGGGCACATTTAAACACAATTATTACACTTCTCTTTGCATAGCAAAGTGAGTTTTTTGCCCAACAGGTGGGATTTAATAACTAAGGAAGGGAGAAGTACAACTATGAGGTTAAAATATGGCAGCACCTTATTCTGATTTGACCAAGCAGAACTTCACCTCGCTTTTTAACCATCTCACTGTTGGACAACTCATTTCATTTTTAACAGGCAGGCTGGCAGAAGCTGCTATTATAAAGTAATTTGAAAATCTGGACCGCAGCTATTTTCCTTAAATGAAATCAATGGCTATATCCACTAAAGTCACTGCAGAAAACAGGAAGAGCTCCAGCTCACAGCTGACTTCAACAACAGTTCTGCACAGACACATTCCCAGGCTGAATCCCTGTGGAGTTAATGCTGAACTGTGAATGTAGCACAAGGCACGCTGATGTATTTTGGTCACTTTATTAAATGAGATATTAAATAGTTTAAGTTTCAACTACTAAAACAGCACTTTGAATGGTGAAAACACAGATAGTATATCATCATACTTGAATGCTTCTTCTCTTTTAAAAACACATTTCCAGTCCTTATATATATTACAAAACAGCCTTATAGGAAGAGGGGACACCTTTTCTATTGTACTTAAGATATTTAATACAGAACTGAAAAGCCATCTAGTAGAAACAAAGGCAAGTCTTCACAGCTGTATGATTTCAGCAGCCAAAGCTGGTTGATGGACTGAAACATTACTATACAACTGGGACAAAACATATACAATATCACAATACTAAGCAAAAACGCTTTACATCCAAAGGAATAAACAGGTTACAAAATGTGGATAATTTAGCAGGCAAAACTGTATTACAAGCAACATTTCTGTTTGTCATCTTAAGCCATTTTTATCTAGTTAAAACATCTAAAACAAATATAAAAATGAGCCTTTTATTATCTTACTGATGTATGTTCTGTCTTTAAGTACTGGTTAAAAGCCTGATGTTATACTCAAAGCACATTGTTATGCAGCTAAAATGTCGAGTGAGAAACGTAAGCAAAGTGGTCCAGGTTTTACTTCAATGCTTATCTTGGATTCGTCCTTGTGCATTAGTCTTCTGTTATCCATAGGTTTGTCCAGGATGAAATAAAATGTGCCTTTCAATGTTGCCTAAAACTTCCACATTTAAGTCTTTGAGTTACTGTAAAACTCCATTTAACATTCCCAGGTTTGGTAGAAAGTATTTCTCTTATTCACAACATGTAGGAATATCGGTGAGAGTTGCCCACAGTACATTTGCCTTCAAATGTTTGTCTCAACATCTCACTTTTGTCTCTTCTAGTGCCAACACGTCTCTTTGCTCCCTCCCCCAGATCAGAGTTAAACTGTAGAGCTGGCAGAGCACTAGAACACACTGAGGGTCTTTTGTGGTATCTTGTCATCAGAGAGTCCAAGACAGCAACTTGTCAGCTGGGTTTGCAGCAGCCCAACCAACCTCTGTCCTCGTCACAAACCAAGTGTCAGTCACACAGCGAAACATCTGCATGTTTAGATGCAAAACTTGTCCATTCAGGGCAAGAACTCAAAACTCCTGCCAAGAAACTTCCCAGAAACCAAAATTATTTTAATCCATGCCAGCATCAGAAGAGTCCAGCAAAATCTGGAGCCACTGCCTCCACCTGTCTCCAGAGTTCTGTGTTGTCCACACACCACTGCCTCCATGTTCCTGCCACTTACCTGTGCCCCCAGATTACCAACGGGGCTTTTTGGAGGGGGTAAGAATCAACTGAACTCTATGCAAAGGAAAGCCCTGTTTGTATTTAATAACTTCACAAGCACAACAAGAGTGGGCAAAGAGAGTGACAACGGTATAGAATAAACCTGAAATTTATCTCTGGCCTACATTAAAAAAAATCCAAAACAGAACAAAAACAAAACCCAAATCAAGCTCTTTGTGTCCTAACCCATGTTTTCACACAACTGAAGGGATGGAGAGGAGTGCATAGCCACATTTCTATCAATAAAGTCATTTCACGCTTCTGGCAGCTCTAGAAGTCGCTCCAGCCCTTTCTCTGTACGGATTTTCAATCGGCAATGGTTGTGACACAGTAAAGGGGGTTCTCTGACAGGGTTTGTCACCGTCACCACTTTGCCCCCCAAGGACAGGAACTGAATTGTGTTGGCCCGTCCCCCATTGCCGGCAATGGGAGGAGACAGTAGCACCAGCAGGAAGGAGTTACCAGAAATGTGCTTTGTGCTGGACTCCAGAGCGAGGGATCAGCGTGTGAAGGAAAAGCATCTCCCACTCCCAGATCATCAGCTGTGATTCCATCACGTGGAACTGAAAATACGAAATGGCAGCAGACTGGGGCAGGCCCAGCTGTGTTTAAGGCTGGATGCACAGTTCCCTGTGCCTCAGAAGGTTCAGAGCAGTAGTAGTTACGAATATTGCACTCAGTTCTGTTTCAGAGAGGATTTTCAGCTCCTGTTCCATTCAGCACAGATGACCCACGAAGGAAACTAGACTATTTCTGTTACAACGTTCCCAGTAATAGAAAGAAATGGGTAAGCAGAAAAGTATTCCATAATTTGAGGAATCAACTCTAATCAAGAACTCAGCTGTTTACAATTCACATATGTCAGACTGAACATACAGACCTGCAGTCCTTCCTAAGCTTCCCAAAGCTTTGCAGCCACGAAAAGCAAGCGTAGGAGTTTAGACAGGAAACCTGTGGAGATGCTACTGTAACGGGAGGACTTGTTTTCACTGAAAACAACTTGTTATCTCCTGTACTCAACATATGTAAGAAGATTCTAGGCAACATCACTGACAACAGGGAAAACATTGTGTCCTATTTAAACAAAGCTGAAACACTAATATGGAACGTGGTATTTAAGGGGAGCAACCAAACTATTCTTTTTAATTTTTTTTTTTTTTTTTACAGTTGAGTTCTGTTAGGCCATTGATTCCTAAAAAAATAAAAGTTCTTTCTCTGATTTTAACAATCCTTTAGGCTTTTAGTGCAAAATCACATTGATTTCCCTTGGGAAGGCCCTGGATTTTTGCCTCTCATTGGGGGTGGTGCTCGTTGTAGGGGTGGTGGCTGCATCCCACCAGACACTGACTGATACATTCCTCTCACATCTATGGCTGGGTAGTTGGAAGGATTCATGATTAAATTTGGAGGCTTTGGCATCATGAGGTGGCCCATGGCTTGCTGGTAGGACATCTGCTGCTGCTGCTGCTGGTTGTACTGGTGCTGGAGCCGCCTGTTCATCAGGATCCTCTGGACACAACCGATTAACTGTGGAGGGAAAGCAGAGCTGGCTGAGTGCACGACCAGTCCCCCTGCTCCCAGGATCAGGTTCAGAGCTGAAATCAATTTGTTAGGGACAGCATGGCTGGGGGAAAAAGCCCCATTGTTATCACCATCCCTAATGTGATGGCATTCAGCAGCCCATTACTGGAGAAACCATTTAGTAACAGCATTTAGGGCTCAGTTCTCCCGAAGACTCGGCTATTGTGTTGCAGGCAGCATTTAGGTGAGTTGCCATGGCAACGAGTACTCTACTGTGAAATTATTCCCAGGTATAAGTTACATCATCATTTGTCAGGTACCATTCATCTTCCCTTTGAAAGTCCCGCCTGTGGACTGTCAGTGTTTGTCTGCCTGGGAGAAAAACTCTTCCCCCTCTGACATCATCGGGGCAACTTTCAGATTCTGCAAAGTAATTTCAAGCTAAAACAACATTACCAACACTTTCTAAGATGTGTTTCCTAAGTGGCTGGCTGAGCTCTGGGAATCAGATTTCTCTTTACGCCTCATGACCTCGCAGCAAAGCCCTTCAGCTCAAAAACCTGGCGAGTGGCTTTTTTATGAACTTCTCCTGTGTCTCCCTCACTGAGGCTGAGCAATGAACTCCAGCACGCTGCTGACCATTCTGTGAGGGATATTTATGTGCCTAAACATACACTTGTGGTTCAGGACAAGATCCTCATTCAAACCCTGACAGTAGATAAATAAATGTAAGATATTTTACCATCTGCTGTTTCCCGAGGACGTCGTTGTAAATGGCTTCTCGGCGCTTCACATCCAGCTCCTGGCTGGCCTGTCTGTTCAGGGCCAGGGCCTGCACCTGGCTCTCCGTCAGGGTTAAGTTTTCTTTCCACTGAAAAGCAAAAAAAACCAAAACCTCCTTGGCACTGGTGGTTTGAACAGAAGCCTGATGGTAGCTGAGGCCCTGGGTCATGTTCGCAGTTGTGCCAAGAATTAAACCAGCCCAATTTCCAGTCAGTGCAAAACTGCTTCACCAGAACCAGGAGTAATTATTAGTTCTTCTAACTGGCAATTAGCAGTCCACAAAATGCAGTAACTACTTGCTTGTAAGTGCTGATTTCTAGAAAAAGACCAGCATTTTCAGAGCATGGCAAATACTTATGGCTCTAAACTGCCTCTCCTGCAAGGCTCTGTGCCAGCTGAACACCACCAAGGGTTACTACTGCAGGGATAAAGATCACTACCAACTGGAAGTGATGCTCATTAACAATGCAATTCATTAGCTGGATGACCATTTGCAGTAGCAATATCTTTGTCTGATAATGTTTAGTGTTTTCCACTCCGGATCTAAGCCCAGGGTTATCCACTGCACTCACTATGGCTGCAATGATGTCTTCAAGGGGCTGGATTCTTGCTGCAGCCACACTGTTGGTTGCTTCCACCACCTTCTCTCTTCCCTGATTAATGAGGTCCTGAGAAAACACCAGAACATCAGTTATAAAGCACAGAAACAACCAACACATTTCTTTCCCAACCTTCTTTAATCTTTCTCTTGTACATACCTAGACTGCAATTACCTTTCTGCTCTCAATTTGCCCAAGTCAATGAGTCTAAGCTGCCACCCATCTGAATTTCAGCACAGATCAGTTGAACAACATGTATAAACCTGGCAATTTGTAGACAGCATTTGTAAAACCTATTTTTATACTCACAGGTTTTCAGACCAGGATGAGAATACTAAAAACCCAGGCAAATTTTCTACCATACAGACTTGAAGATGTTACAAATTCAAAGTGGTAATTAAAGTCTGTAAAGAATGCAGGTGATACTCCAGAATCCTGACAATCTGCCCAGGTAAAGGTTTATATACAGGCAAGTTAAATTTCAATAAAGCTACATACAAAAAAACAAAACAAAACAAAACAAAAACCCCCCAAGAAACCAAAACAACCCCAAACCTCCAAACTACTAAAATATCAAGATATTTCAGACTGACATTATCCACAATTTGTGTCAGAAAACCCCTGCAGCAACACAGGAGTGCTGTGCTCCTTACCTCCAGCTGTTGGTTACTCATTGCTGACAGAGCACCCAAATTGTAAGGAATATATGTCTGAGAGCTGAAATTTGTGGGCATCGTGGTGGTCCCTGCTGGCATGTTGAAACGCATGGTGATGCCCTGAAAAACACAAAGTGCACTTCTCACTCACTCTGAGAATTCTCTACCAACCACACAGCCCCTAGAGAGAGCCACAGGCCCTCAACATTGATCATGGAGGTTTCCAAACCTCAGCTCAGAACCCCAATACAGTCACAGAGGAACCCAAGTTCCAGTCTTGAATAATCTCTCAGTTTAGCTTGTCAATATTTGATACATCAATGACCGTGGTTTATTAGTACAGCTTAAGTTGGTAAAGATAAATTTTTTATATTGAAAACCCACTACTTAATGTTGAGTTTGACCAGCCTGCAATGAAATTCTGAAGAAGTAAAATGCACAATTTATTAGCAGGAATGTAAAGCTCACTGCCCATTTGGATTTCTCACAGGGTAACTTCAGATCTTATTCTTTATCTCCCTATTTCTTTTCCCTCCCCAAACCTTTTCATCAGTTCACTCAAGGTGGCCAGTGGCAATTTATACACCCTCTTTTAGTAATTTTAGTGGAAGGCTTTTGAGGGTGCCTGACCCATTGAAACTCAAAAGGTAATTTGGGGTAACATCAACAAATATGAAAGAGAATTTCAACCCTGGTGGCATCTCATTAACTTCTCTTACGACCCTGCCAAGGGTAAAGGCACAGCTTTGGTGCACCCCACACCCCCAATTAGTGGAGATAAATCACCATCAGCCCTCTCTGATACAATACAGGGCATGGGCCAACAAAATGGGAACAGGGTTCCACCTAATTGTAATTTCACTGATTTCTCCTGTTTTATTAACTATTGTTTTATATGTTAATGTGTGTATTAGCTAAGGAAGGTAACACTGTCAGACAGAGCCCCTCAAATGGGAAAAGAGGGATTACACAGGACATCAGCTGAGTTTCAACATAAATTAGAAAAAAAAATGCAGGTGTAAAAGTAACTTGCAATTAAAGTAACAAAGCAAATACACAGAAATAACCAGCATTGAAGGAGCAAAAAAGACACACTGTCTCCATTTTTCCTATGTCAAAATTTGCTTTACATTTTGGTCTATAACAAAATTCAATTACCCCAAGACAAACTGAAAAGGTAATTGGGATACTTGGAAAGGTTATTCTCATGGATATAATCAGTTAAACAGCTTTACCTTCTTTTCTGCTTCATATTCTGCCCAGGCTGCCTTCCTCTCTTCTTCAGTGAGCTCTTCTTCCTCCTTATGGTCCAGGAGTGAATCATGTTCGTGGTACCCAACGATGTACTCCTTGTTGATCTGGAGCAGCTCTGCCAGGATGGTGTCCTGTTCAAAGGAGGAGGATAAAGGAGGAGTCACTCAGCAGCTCTGCCCTGTTTGCTCCTTCCCCATTCCACACACAGCACTCCACAGCACAATAAAACTTGAAAATCATTTAAAAGTACAATTTTCCTCAGAGGGAGAGCAATGGATTAACAATCTGTTGCAGAGATGACAATCCAGTCACTTAATAAACCACAGGAATGCACTCAGATTCCACAACAATAAATGCACCTAAAAAGAATGGAATGTGCTCGGTGGCTTTTCCTTTGTTTAGGCTGCACAGCAGACAGGACCCATCAATAAATCTGCATTTATTATAGATAAACAGCATCTCTACAGCTTTTAAACACTGAGCAGTACTTTGGGTCCAACATCTCCAATATTATTAAGTCAAACCTTTTTGTCTGAAAGTCAAAGTGATGCTGCAAAAGATGAAGAAAAAGATCCCTACAGGACTATGAAAAACTGCTCCTGCTGCACCTCCCTCAGGAGCTCCTTTTCTAAGGTCATTATTGAACAGGGCTTTTTACATGACTTGTGTGGCTGATGAGCTTCATGACCCAAGGAAGCTCCAACACACCTCAGCATTCAGGCTAAAATTCCTAATATGAAAACATCACTGAACCGCTCCTGAGAGGAATTACAGGCCATGAGTTGAGTCCCTCCAGCCCCTCCACGTCGGCAGGGTTTGCACAAGCAGGAATCCAGCCCATCCCACCAATCTCAGCTGAACAATGACTAAAAAAAGCTCCCACAAACAGATTTTTGCAGCCACTCTGGGAACTGCATGTGGAAGTCCTGCCCAGGGGTTCTGTCAGAGCAGCTCCACAAAGCTGTTTGTTTCTGTGTGTTTGAAAAGCTAATTACATTAACCAATTATCAATGAGCCGCTCTTTGTTCCACCCTGCTCCTATCTGGTGTGAATCACTGTCTTCATCACCAGCTCCTCCCAGAATATCCCGGGTGGGGGCACAGAGCACAACAACACAGCAAACCCACAGCCCAATCTTAAATATAAACTGACTCAGAGAAAAAGAATAAAATAATGGAACAAGCTATTCTTTACCCTAAAATTTATTCTTACCTAAGTGCAACTCTTCCCTTATCTCTACTAATGGTCCCCACAGGAGGTTAAACAGGGAACTAAAATCCAAAAAGTCCTGGCGAAGGAAAACATGGATTTGCCACTTCACAGATGTGTTCCCACAAACTGCAGTTGTGCTCTAGCACCCACTCAGATGCTAATTTGAATTTTCCACTGGTTTCATGCAGTAAAACTTCTATTCATTCAAAATGTGAGAAAAAGTGTCTTCGTTTGCTCTGCCTTAAAAATTGTGTCTTTTAATGAGTATCTTCCTTTGTGTCAGTTACACTGAGGGGAAATTCTTCAGCCAGCTCATTATAGGATGTGTTGTATCACAACACATCCTATAATGAGCTATAATCCATAATAAAATTATGGATTTTATTGTGCTCCCTGCTATTTACCTCCACTCCAAGTGGCCAGCACCGCTCTACACTAAAAACCTGGAATATGTTTAAACAGACCCAGGTTGTTTGTACAGCATGGAACTCCTGCTGATGGCCACCACTCACTTTTGGCAGCATGGGGGTGTCCCTCTTCTTCTTCTTCTCCGAGTTGGGGTCATCCAGCAGGTCTGGCTCGAAGGTGTAGAGCTCGGTGAGCTCGTTCATGGTGAAGTGCCGCTCCACCTGTTGCTGGTCCACCACCCTGAAGGACAGCGACTGCTTCGTCACCTGCCGGTCGTAGATCTTGTCCTCCATGGTTCCCTGAACACAAACACAGCCACACTTAGAGATAGAAAAAAGCCAAAACAACAACCCAGCAGTTCTGTTTGCCTTGTTTCCATGACCAAGTTTCTACCACTTTCAAGCTCTTTGTTTGCTGAGCAATAAAAGACAAAACCTGCTGGAAGTGGCACAGCAGGAGTTGTGCATGGGACAGATGTCATCTAGCTGTTGACTAGAGGAAAAAAATTGGTCTTTTAGTGGTGTTTTTAAGAGATTCAGTTTTGCTTCAGTTCCCCAAAGTAGGATTATGACCAAAAAATGGCAATTTTCACAGCATGTACCTTATTTTGCTGCTTTGAGCAGCCTGTAAAAAGGAAAACAGATACCATATCACTGTGGTGGAGGGGAGAGGGGAAGGGAGGCAGTCAAGTCTAATTCACCACAGCTGTGTACAAAAAAATTAGATCTTTGATGACAGAAAGGAAAATTACTTATTTTTTGAAAAAAAAGATGACTGAGAAGGACAAGAACAGCACAGCCCGTTCTGAACAGTGTAATTTAAAAAGGAATCAACAGTTCAAAAGTGCACAGAGAAACTACAAAAATAAACAGAAGCCTGAAGAAAAACCCTATTTCTGACAGTAACATGTCCCAGACAAGGATCTGCTCCAGCTGGGATGGAAAGAGTGCCTGGATCAAGGGTTAAGTGCTACTGGGAAAGGTCTCCAGGCTCCTCTGTCACATCTGAGGAACCAGAAGCTGAAGCAAGGCATTTCCTAACAGAAATAACGACCTTACATAAAGCACAGATCAGTGTCCACCTGAGTTATTACCCATCTTTAACATCTGCAGGGTGTGATATGAGTTTTCCAGTCAGGACTGGATGCCTTTTTATAAAAACAAGCTTGAATCCCCATGGTTTCACTGCAGTTGGACCATCAGGGTCTGCAGAAGGAGCTGCCCTGGGCAGGGCTATTCCCTAACAACACCACCATCCTCTGCAGGGACTGCTCCATTCACAGTTTTTAAGGGTGTGCAAATTAAAAAGGCTGAGACTCCTGTTCTGAGTCTGGGTCTGGACATGTGAATCACTGCTGCAATTCTAGAATTTGGGTTACACAAAGTGTCAGACAAGGAGGACTTTACAGGAAATAATGTGTCATTTATTTTAACATTCTTTCCTTCGTGAGCTGCTTCAGTGGCCAAACGCCGCTCCAGATCAGAGCTGGAATATGACTGGATCAACTTGGGTCACCACAGACTCCAACACCAGCCCAAACAGGTACAACCCTGACAAGTCCTGGCTCCCAAATTTGATAGCAGGATGAAACAGCACAGAAACTGCAGCCAGAAACGTACCTGAGCCAAAAACCTGTACACAAACACAGGCTTGTTCTGCCCAAAGCGATAAACCCTGAAGATGCTCTGGATGTCATAGGAGGGGTTCCAAGAGGCATCAAAGATGATGACTCTGTTAGCAGCCACCAGGTTTATTCCCAGGGAACCTGCTTTAGTGGATATGATAAACAAGCGGCCTCTGGAACAGAGGAAAATTGCAAAGTTTGAATATTTTGGAAAGTAACTCTTGCTCCTGTGTTGCTGGGTTGCTGTGGAGTTGTTCATACACTGAAATAACTCTAAAACTTCATTAAAAGAATGGGTTTTAGCATAAAACAGATGCAGATTTTACAAGAACAACACTTTTTGCAAAACATACACTCCCAAAAATACACATCAAGGCCTTTTGTAAATTAGCTGTTAACAAAAACTGGCAGGGAAGAAAAAACTTTGGGGTTTGCATTTTCAAGCTCTAATGAAATCAGTTATATCAAATTAAATCATAATTTTAAACAGGCAGATTCCATGCCATTGAAACTCATTCCTGGCCTGCAAACTTTCAGGGTAACTCTCTTTGATTTATCTGGGGTTTTTGACATTTTGACATATCTTATGTCTCTTTGATATATCCAGGTTTTTTGAGATTCAAAAAAATCTCACTCAGGTTCACCCTGGAACCAGTTCTTGACAAACACCTGACAGAATAAACTATTTAAAAGTATTAACAATGGATTAGTTCTTGAACTTTTAGTAATTGAACTTTTTTTCCCCTGCACATTATAAGTGACTGCATCCTGATTACGTCTTTTATTTGTTAAACCAATCTAGGAAGGTGAAGCTCCTTAACTTCATCCAAATACAAGTTTGTATCTCTCTATTTAAATCAGACCTGAAAGTCCCATTTTGGAGGAGAAGTGGAGGGCTGGGAGCCAATTCTGGAGGCAGTTAAAGGAGTTTAATTTGCTCCTGAGTGGTCCAGGGACTGCAGCCTCCTGGCCACACCCTTCCTAGGTCTGTGCATCCTTTAAAAACACTCTCTCTGATTTAAATTGTTAACAATCTAAAGGACAATCAAAAGAGCAAGGAAACACTGCTGAGTCCAATGGGATTAATTTTACTGAAGTCAGTAACATTGCTGCACATTTTCTGTGTGAGTTCTGATCATCATTTGCCTGGTCTTAAGGTCTATAAGCTAATAAAAGAAATAATAAATAGGGAACTAAAGAAAGAAAAAGGGAAAAATAAAGCATATATATCTCAGGAGAGATCTCACCTCACATTAGTTTCATCATTAAACTCCTCAGCCCATTTCTTTCTGGACTGAGCTGTGGTTGAGCCATCCAAGCGATAATAATCAATATTTCTGAACCATTTGCCTTCACCTGTAAATGCAACAGCCAAGTTATGAAAACGCTGATGGTGTAAATAACCAGACTGGTAACCAATTGGAATTTAAAGACAGAAATTTATAATCAAAAAAACAGTTCTGAGGTTAAATTTAAATTTAATTATTTGAAAATACCTGAGCTTTTTTTTTTTTTTGGCAGGGGGAAGTCCTCTTTTTTTTCACACTTTCTAGCTGTATTTATAATTTGCAGAGCTTTGCCTTAACTTGGAGCCCAAGTTAATTTTACAAGTCCTAAAGATGTTGTTACATCTCATCTTTAGGTGCTGTAGCCCTAATTGCACTGTTCCAGTTGAGCCAGGTAGGTTCACCTACAGCACCAGTGTGAGTCTCCCACATAAGCAGCACTGATAAAGTCAATGCTCCAAAGGAGATTTCAAAGGTCAAACTCAATTTGGAACTGAAATCCAGCAAAATTTCTGGGTTTAATTATCCTGTGAGTAACAGCAACTTTTTGTCAGATGGGGGAAAGAATAACTACAGCTGACGGAGGATTTTCTTCTCTCCCCTGCTCACAGTAACCTTCCATTTTCTCTGGCCATCATTTTGTACACAAAATTAATATCCCTGAGCCAACAATCATCAAGAAAACAACGTTTTTGGGAGCAGCACTGCTCAATTCAATCCATTGCGGTAGGCAGATTGGTAAGTTCTGTCAGAAAAGGTGAATCTTGCCATGATCTAATTTTGCTGGCCAGAACTATCACACATGAAAAACCCCAACCTCCTTACAATCTCAGAATAAAGACACAACTCCTCAAAAAGACGCCTTGTAATGTGTGAGGTAACAAAATTCAGAAAAAGGAAGCAGCAGGCAGGAACCATAAATCTGTGAGAGGCAGATACTGGAGATCTCCAGTCACTATCACTGAGCCACTTTTCCCTTATCTCTAGAAGTGCAAACACGTGGAACAGATGGATGAGAGACTGGAAAGGAAAGGCAGACTTGAAGGAATTCTTCAACCCACAAGTCCTGGGAATAAACTCTAGGTAAGGAGCAACAGCATCCTCAGGAGCTCTGGGAACACCCTAGTGAGGAATTCCATGCCATTTGAGCATCACTAGGATAATAATTAATTCAATATTTGCTCCCTTATGAAATCCATAAGCCAACTGCTGCTGTGCATATAAAGCCTAAGTTCGCATTTTCCATGTTTTACACGCTGGTTTAAAGCAGCCTCATTTTGTTTCACTCTCTCTCCAAGGAGGAAGGATCAGGATTTGCCATGCACCAGAATTTAACATAATTTTTGTGCAGAATTTAACAAAATTCCTTCTCTCAGATATGAACATTTAATCTGCTTAGGCTACTCTCTGAAATCAGAGAGTCCATAATGGGACAGCAGAGAGCTCCTGCAGGGGAGCCCAATAATCCCACCAGCCTCAGGAACAGTCCAAGCATCCAATATCCTAATGAAAACACTGATTCCAAACCCATTCCCTGGGCACTGAATAGACACTTGTGACAAAGTTCTGAGCATTGCAGCTGTTGAAGGAGACACTCACCTTTGTAGATAGTAGGCTTTTCTCTCTCAGATTTCTCCCTGTTAGCCAGCTCCAGGAAATCTTCTATCAAATCCAGAGATATTAGGGACTGGCTGAACACTAGGCTGAAAAAAGAAAAAGGGAAACCCAAAATTCATCTCAGGAATATTTAAATTATTGTACTGCTTCATTTTTGTTCCCTCCTCCCTTTGATACAAACTTTGAGACAAACAGAGCAAGACTTCAGTGGAGCACGGGCAGGTGTGGGAAGATCCCTGACAAAAATGAGTGTACCATGCTTGTCTGCTTCAGAAAACAGCCCCAGCAGAATGAAGAGTGGGTGGGGAACACTCCCAGACTAATGTAATCCTGAAGTCTTTAATGACATGTCCAGAACTTACACTTTGTCTCCCAGCTCCTCTGCCATTCGAAGAATTTCAAAGAGCAGCACCATTTTCCCAGAATGTTCCAACACCTCAGCATCTGCATCAGTGACAAAATCTTTGTACCAGTCTGGAGCTGGACTACCAGGATTGGAAGAGGATGTAGCTTTGCCTATTAAAAAAAACAAAGAAAAAAAAATAAAAATCAAAGATGAGAACATGGTCTTCATTTAAATGCTCTGAATGTCTGAACTACAGAACTGTTCCCTCATTATTAGACTTAACTGGTATGAAAAGAGTTAAAGAGACAAAGAAAAAACAGCCTTTGCACTACCAGCAATTACAAGAGTTAAATATTTAAGGGATGCAGAGAAAGAAACTCACCCTGCCTATAACATAATTCCTTTAACACATTTAATCTCTGTGTGTAAATGTTTTACACACACACCCTCCCACCCACAGCACATTTTACAAGATATTGCCATTGGGATGGGGGCAAAAAAAAAAAATCTCACCTGAACTGTCCCAAAAATTTTAAATTACTTAGGGAAAGAGATTAGACACACATGAAGTAACAGAATTAGAAAATGATCTCTGTGATACCAGATACAAGACAAAAGTTAGATTATTACAGGGAAAATGTGCAGCTGTAAGGAGTTTGAGTAACAGCTTTAAAAAGGTCTTGTATTCCTGCTGCACTGGATCTGCTTGCTCAGCATCCAATTCAAATTCCAGATGCAACAAATTATGACAGCTATATTTCCTAATATTTCCATTAATCTTCCAGGTTATATAATTTTGTTCTTCTGAATTAAAGAATTTCACTGTGAAACTTCCCTGCCTCAAAACCCCCGAGTTCTAAGTTGATGCCCCTTGTTTCTCCAGAATAAATACATAATTAGAAGTAGCAGAAGCTGTAACTGTGAATTAGGGAATTTGCCATTCTGCCATACAGCAGAATTTCTGACAGCTCTCTCAAATTGCCTTTTGCAAAACGAAGCTGCCTCATGTTTTCATCACTGTTATCCTCACCTTCATCTGACTTTGTTGATGCAGGGTTGTTTGTAAGATCTTCTACATTTCCTTCCCCACCTCCACGAGATCTTGAATTCCAGACTTTAATGACTTCAACATCATTATCACTGCCACTTCCACTTGAGCTACACTCTTTCCTCACCTTTTTCCCCTTGGATTTTTTTTTCCTAAAAAGCAACATTATACACCCCATTATTATTTTTTTTAAAACCCACATAAGAAGAAAGAAAACATATCTTAACAGACACATAAAATACAAAATAAACATTCACTTTACAGAAATCAGTTCTACAGGGGAAACAACACCAGCAAACTAAATAAAAGGTCAATTACTTGGCATAATCATCAGAACTTAAGCTCATGGAAGTTTCGTCGGAATCTGAAGCTATGAAGTCATCCATGCTGTCTTCATCAAAATAGCCCTCAAAAGAGAAAAAAATAGAAATTATTAACTGTGTGCACCCAGCAGCTTTTATTAAACCTTCAGCCATCTGCTTACTCTTCATTTAAACAATGCTAAGTTCTACAAAGGCCTGGCCTTGCAAAATGTTTTAAGAATGACAACATACCCAGCAAGAAAAATATGACAAAACCAGCAGCAAAATGACCCCACAGCAACAAAGGTTTCCATTAATTTGACGAAACTTTACCTAGAGTTTGGCAGAGCTTATTTGGAAAGTTCTCAAGTGAGAGTATTTTGATATATCTAATTTACCTTATTTTCTTTGCTAATATAGTCCAGCTGCAAACACCAAGGGTGAGTCCAGATTCTGCTCAACATCTGGAAATCCTGGAATAGTTTAGCTCCAGCTTTGCCTCTTCCACCTTCATTGCCACCACCTACACCTGACAATAAAGTTCAGGTTTTAGAGTGAGCCCTGAAGTGAGTTTGCCACACTCTGCTCTCCTTTGAAGAGCCCAGCAGTGCAGATCTGAGTGTTCTTTCCAGCTGCACATCATACTGCAACATCTCTTGTAAAAGGGCTCAAATTACTCACTCACAGCCATTTTTTCTCCTAGTTAAAGTTGTCAAAATTAGATTTTCTCCTTTTTCTTGATAATGAGAAACATGAATATATATTTTTTATATAAAAGCACATTGCTCCTCAGTACAGGAATGTACACAAATCTTCTTAAAAAGACAGACATGTCTATTTAGGTTTTGTAAAAGCAGCCCAAGGTGGAAAACACAAAATAACATTTGCATGTAGGTCTCAATGAATCTAACTAATCTAAGCTACTTTCAATGACCTGTAATGCTGCAGTATTATATTACAAAAAAACCCTAAAAAACCCCAGCCCATTTGTTCGTTGTCCAAGCACTTTAGCACATAGGACAATGTTCAAAAAGTTGATTTTCACCTCCCAACTGTGGCAAAATGCCCCTTTTATTAAATGCCATCAGAGCTGCAGGCACATACCTGTCAAATGATCCAGGTAATACTGGTACAGCTTGCACTGGATCGGGGTCATCCTCACCTCGAGCACGTACTCGTATTTGGGGGGCAGGAACTTGGTTAATGCTGTGTAATCCTTCCTCTGCAATTTAACAACAGTGCTTCAGTCACAGAAACATGGGAATGACTCTTGAGATCTGCAGGACTTGTGGCATCCCAAAGGACAAAGCACCATGGATCAGTGATGGTGATTCTGGTGTTTTCCAGCCCCCAAGGAGGAAAATCAGCCCAGCAAATAAAATTCACTACAGGCCCTGCAGCAGAAATCCCACTTAGACCAAAGTCTATGACCTGCTAAGCCCATCCCCAGTTCCAAGTCCTTGCAAAGTTCATTGCAACTCCAGGTGCTCTAGGAACTTCTTTTGGGGTTTATTTTAGAATACTACAACCAGATTTTATTTCTGTTTTGGGGTTTTTTGCCTCTGACACTGCTCTGTCTCCCCACTCACCCAATGAGCACAAGAGAGAGCTGCCCTCTATGGACAGGGTCTGCTCTGCACAGGGCTGGGAGAAAATCCAGCTGGGCTCCATCCAAAGCATTTTTTATTTAAGATCTATAAAGTAGCAAATTCTTCACCCTTTTGAACCTGAATAATTTTCCTTCTCTCTTGTTTTCCGTTGTTCTGATTCTCACAGATCAGAAAAAATACATATTCAGAAATAACTGATGAAGTATGGGCCAGCAACTTTCTGTGCAGACTTTAAGGCAGTTTTTAAATGTGCATGTGAAATTAAAATGGAGTATTTCAGAGCAACTGATGTCCTACTCTACCATAAAATGTTCTTGTCTCCCAGCAGGAAATAGCTGTATCCTCAAAGACTTGTATTTTAGAACACACTGACATTTGGAGAAAAGTATGAAGCCCTAATGCAGTGATCTCACAATCAGTGAAAATATTTAAGTTAAAAGCTTTATGGAGCTCTCAAATCAGATGTTTACAGAGTGAGACAAAGTAACTCCTCTCCTTCCCTGCAGTTAAATGAAGTGATGAGTTAGGGACAAACTGTTCTCACCTGAACACAGCCAGCCAACATCTCATAGAGGATGTGAGCACGTTTCTTCATCACTCTGACATCCACCAGAGTGGAGTCTGCACACTGCCCATTTTGGATGGGATTGATGAATCGATTCCGGAATTCCTTAATTGAGCCAAGCAAATTCTCCTTAATGAAGTTAACCATGCAGTGATCTAGGAGAAGCAGATCAGACTTGAGTGGTTCAAAATGGAAAGCGCTACACTGGGATTAATGCAAACAGAAAAGTAAATGTGTCACATCTAATACAGGGAAACCTAGCAGGCATCTGCACTGTTTCAAATCCTTTTCTTCCAATCAAACTAAATATATCTTCTATGGCTGACAGGCAAAAGTGTGCTGAAGGAAATAAAAGACAACTACTCACATTCTATAAGATTATTCTGCAGTGGTGTTCCTGTCAGAATTATTCTTCTCCTAGATCTAATAGAATTCATTGCCTTAGAGACAGCAGATGCTTCATTTTTCAGTATGTGTCCTTCATCACACACCACGAAGTCAGGACCTGGAAAGAAACAATATTAAATTTCTCCACAATATTTCACTGCCACAAAGAATCTAACAGCCTAAAGTACCCAAAATTTGTTCAACCATGTGACTTAAGGGTTTTTTAAAACTTTTTTTTTTGGTGTGTTTAATGGTGAGATTTTTTTAGCACTGATTGGGTTTTCACTCAGCCTTTGCACAAGCATTCAGAGTAGCCACTCTGGTAAAATCAAGGCTGTTGCTTGTAAAGTCTTCATGGCAGCATATTCCTGTTAAAATGGTTTATTCCTGCTGCTGGCTGTGCCTGGCTGTACCTCCATCCACCCTCTCAAAACTCAGCAAAACTTTCTTCTCTCCAGCTTTAGGCTGCCATCTACTGACACTTGGGCAATCCCAAAACACCCAAAAAACCAGGTAACCTGAAATGTTGCATTAAGGCAAGAATATCACTAGGGAGACAGAGTGCAATCAGAAGTCTTAGAGAATATAAAACACAACCAGATTTGATCTGAATTACAGACAAGTGAATTGCCACCTTGCAGCTGAAAGCCTCCCCAGGAATGTCCTCAGCTTTCTTCCAGGAGATGAAATATCAGTCTGGTTTAAGTGAGCTGCACAAGGAATGTCAAAACCACAGCACAACACATTCCCACAGTATGCAAAGCAACTCTAATAATAAGATAAATAATACCCAACTTGGCAGTACAGACTTACTCTTAATTGTTTTCAGGCTTAGCACAATTTCTGGAATTTCTTTCCTTGAAAATGAAGTAAAAGATATTCTAGGATCCAAGTAGTAACTCAGAATAAATGTTTTACCAGCTCTAAACCTGACCTCCATTCCAGCACTCTCAACTCTGAAAGCAGCTCATGACAAGTTGCTGCACCTTGGGGAAAAGCCACCAGTTGGGTTCAGCAATTCAGCACTAAAAAGGCCAATATTTGAGGAGCAAAGGAGGATTTGTCAGAAAGGACAGTTTAATCTTGTATAATTTACTGAGAATATTTTGTCTCAGACTAAATTCAAACTTCCTTGTAAAGAAGAAAATTAATTCTAGGGCAGTGATCAACAACAGAGAATCGATTACACCTCTGCCTCCACACACCAGTGCCAGTCACCTTAATCATGCCATTTTAAGGTGGTTTAAAAGTGATTTAAATCTTACATGTGAAGAGAAAGGAATCAAGAAGATATTTCTTTCCAAGTAAAAAACCGAAACAAAACAAATCCCAAACTTTTGAAACAAGTCTAGAAGACAATTATGAAAATCCACATATGAATTCCAAATGCACTTAGGCTTGTCAAAGCCAATGGATTTCTGAATTTTCCCACCTACCACAGGAACATTTCCCCAGATTATTTAATGACTTTTGTACCTTCCCAGTTTTGACAGAATAAAAAACACTGAGTGGCTACACACAAAGCCTTCCTTTAATTTTAAGTAACCATCTCTAGCAGTGACAGATCCTAGTCCTCATTTCATTAAAGACTGTGATTCATTCACATGAAGTCAAAGAAATTCAATTAAAAAGCCACCTCAAAACCTGTTGTTTAGAGTAAGTGAATGACACTAAAAATATGAAAAAAACTCCTATCTCAGTACAATTATTCATGGTTTGCTTGGCAGAAATGCAGCACTGATATCTTCAACTAACATCTTGGCTACAGTTCAGCAGCAGGGATTTTCATCAGTTTGCAGGGATTTTCATCAGTTTGCAGGGTTTTTCCCTTGTTCTTCCAAAACACAAATACAAATCATTATGGACAGAACATTCCTCAAAATATAATAAGGAATGTAAAGCTTAAAGGGACCTCAGGGGATCATTTAGATCATTTTCTCCATCTGAGATAAGGGTTACGAGAAAGGGGCAGACCTGACAGAAGTGGGAAACTCCACAGCCTCTCTCTTGCTAAAACTCTGTGCAATAATACCCAATTTGCTCCAAATCTGATTAAATTCTACCCTTTTCTTCCTCCTAATCATGTCAAATCCAACTGACAACACTCCTTTCACTAACCAGCTCTTAAATGGTGGAAAATACATCAGTGAAGTTGGTTTTTTTTAGGCTAAAAAGCCTTACCCATGCAATCCTTCCTCAAAGTCTTCATCTTCTCACCCTTCTTACTGTTCTTGCACATGTTAATATATTGAAATACTTAAAAGATGGATATATATAGATATGTACACACAGTTCTCCTGTTCCTCTGAAGTCTACAAGAACTTTATACAACTGCCAATTAAAGAGAAGTCTCCAAGTTAAACAGTACCAGAATTTTTGTTAGTAGCAACAAGTAAAAAAAATATACGAAGAAAAAGTAATTGAAGTGCTTCAAGCAGAGCACAGCAATGATCAATAACCAACAGCCCTTCAGCAGTGGCACAAGGCAGCCTGGAAATCCTGCATGTGGATAAAATCCTGCCATTCATCCACATAGCTGAGCTGGTTAATTAATGAAATCACCTCTCCACCCATAAACTTTGGCTAAACCTTCCCCTTCTGCTCCCCTTGACAGTGCAACACAAGCTTCCCCTATATAGTATCTGAGCCCAGCATTATTCACCAGACATCTCATTAAATTAGCACTCAAATCCCAAATTTGCACCTTTTTGAATGGGAAGTGACCCCAGAGGCCAAGGTTTCCCCATTTCCAGTCCCAGCAGAAGCCAGCACATGGTTTTCTCCTGCACTGGAATCTGCAATTGTCCATGCTGACCCACCAAGAGAGCAAGAAACAAATGAGAATCTTGCAATGCACATTTAGCCAATCCAAATGGCTCCAAAAATTCATGGGTAACAACACACAGACACTTCTGTCTTTCTGCAATTAGTTAAAATAGAGAAAGGGATGAGGCAAGATGAAATGCCCTCAAATTGTGCCAGGAGAGGTTCAGGCTGGAAAAATTTCTTCACTGAAAGAGTGGTTAAGCATAAAAGGAGCTGCCCAGGGAGGTGGTGGAGTCATCATCCCTGAAGTGTTCAAAAAATGAGTAGACATGGAAGATCATGGCACAGTTTACTGGGCATGGTGAGTCTGCACTCGACCTTAGGGGTCTTTTCCAACCTTAAAGTTTCCAGAATTCTATAAAATTAAGGAGTTATTAATTATTAATTAATAATTAAGGAGTTATTTCAAGGATGACTTCCCCAATGGTCTGATTGCACTCTACCAACCCAGTCCTAGAAGAAAAGAGAACAGGAGGCTCCATGTTCACATGGAATTATTCAAAATCTGTGAGGGTCAATGTGCTGCAGATTCCAAAATCAATTAAAACAACACAAATCCATGATCTAATCCCAAACACTGCTCTGTCCCAGTGTCTGAAGAGGTCTGGAAGGAGAACAGGAACGCAGCAGGATATAAAAGCCATGGGATGGGACAGGGAAGGTTACACCAGTCACTGTCTCCTCCTGACATCCCACAGTTCAGTATTTTTGGGGTTATACAAACACAAATCCATGAAGGGACAATGTTGTTGTAAAGACACACAGTAACAATCTTTATGTTTGCCCTCTCTTACATTTTCCACCAGGAAAAAAACCCCACAGAAATCAATTCCTGTATAACATTTTATTTCATCACTGCACCAGAACAAGACCCACTAAATACAAAATTATTATTACTAAAATGTCCTATCAGCACTACTTTGAGACAACAATTCACACCTTTTCTCCTTTAGCTTCCACTTCCTTGACAATATTCCAAATAAATGCAATATCCTGAGAAAATCAGATACAGAATAGCACTGACAGAACAGGGTTTTCCCCTCTTCTTTGGTTTTTTGATTTGTTGCTGAGGTTTTTTTTGGTCTTAATAACTACAGCTTAAGTAGGAGGAGTCAAAAACCCCACTGGCAAGAAGTGCATTTCCTTCACTGCTTAAATAATGTGTGTGGAATCAACACATTATATAGCAACAAAAATAGTTAAAATAGTTCATCAACTGCTGTACTGGAGCTTCCTTGACTCCAGAGCCATTGTATGACTTGGCAGAAAATTAATTAATGTTTTAGCTGCTCCAACAACCTTTCTGCAGAGCTGGAGATGCCAATTCCACTTGGCCAATGCCAATAATCACAAAGTTATTTTTCTCCTTAGAATAAACTCTTTTGTTAGAACAGAATTCACAGCCCTACTTTAGTAGGAAACTTCACAAAATCAAGCTCAAAAAGTACAATTACCAATCAGAAAGAGAGAAAAAAAATCAATTATACACTGTCAATGTAAAGTCCAGTCAGATAATTAAAATCCAAGAAAACCCAGCTCCACTTACTCTGCCTTCCATTACTTGCATTCTCAAGGACAAATACCAACAGTACAGCTGCAAAAACTTTTAAAACCAGGTTTTAACACACCCTGCTTAACTCTAAATTATTTTCAGGTATCAGTTGCCAGTTCAGAATTTGTAGGGAAATTTTGTTATTTTGGTGAACCTTCCTAATCCTAAAATTTTTAGTAACCACCTGACAAATCAGTTATATTAACATGGAATATTTTCAAGTGGTTCCATACATGCCAACATAAATTTGCTAAATTCAGCTCAGCTCAAACCAGACATCTGTTTCTCAAGACTGAAAAAGTAATTAACTGCTTTATCTGCATTCCCTTAATTAGCACTTCAATAACACTTGTTTTTTCACACTTCTAAAGTACATTGTCCACTATTTTCATGTGTAGTTGCCCCCTCAGTGGTAGATTTCCATTAAGAACAAAACAGCTTGTGGTGGTAACAAATTAACAGATTAAAACAGCCTTAAGTCCCCAACAGACACCTCCAGTTACTTTGCAAAGGAAGCAAAGCCAACAAAAATACTTATTAGGAAAAGTTTCTAGAATATATTCCTTTGATATATTTGATTTAACAGAAAAATAAATCAAATATATTTGATTTAACAGAAAAGACTGTTACAGAAAGTTATTTACAAAAGCAGATGGGGGAGATTCTAAACAAATTCCTGTAACTCAGCAAAAGCCAACAAAGAAAATACGATTAATCTTACCTATACTATTTATTTTTTTATTTTCTTTGCTCATATACATAAACCTGGAACTCCAAACTATACAAGCTGTATACATTTTCACTTACCTGGATCGACTAAAGCTTTATTGAATATTTCTTTAAGTTTTCTGCTCTTCACATTCCTGCCTTGTGCCAGGTTTCGATACATCTCATAGCCAATGATCATCACCCCTCCCTCATCCTGCCAGTGCTGCAGCATGTAGCTCCTCTCCTGAGGCCTTTTCACAGTTGCCAGCTCATAGACCTTCCAAAGGAGAAAAAAACCCCTTTAATTACTCTTAAAATATTCAATAGTCGTCTAATTTTTAATACTTCTGATGTATTAATGCAAGTAGATTTTTCACATGGTTAAAGCACATTTCCTAGCCTTTATTTTAAGTGGTGGAGCTTCCTAGTTATGTAAATCATCCAGTTATTTAATGAAGAACTCTTTTTAAGCCTCTTACCTCTAGTTTTTCCTCATCTTCTAAACCTTCTTGCCATTTTTCAAACTCATTCAGCCAGTTCAAGGCAGTGTTGAGTGGACACACAACCAGACCTGTCCGAAAATCCAGTTTGTCGCATAGCAAAACTGTGTGGAGAAAACTTACTACCTGCAAGAGAAAAAAACAGGCAGAACACCAAATAAACACCAGGAAAGAAAGATAAATGTTATCTACTCAATTATGTAATTAAATTACCAACAACAGTATTGTTTAAAGATATTTTTTGGTTAAACAAATATAAATTTTTGGTTAAATTTTCACACAGGTGTATTTGGAGCTCATACACTCCTTACTCTGTGTTCCTTGGCTGCACACATCCTTCACATACTGAGATACTTTTGAATTGCTTCATACTTTTATGCTGCAAAGTATGAAGCATATCATATTTTTGATATGCTGAAATCTATGAAGGATTTCATAGAGAACCCTCCCTTTACATCATTGATCGTTTTCATAAATTAAACATTTCTATCATGTAATTTTTAAGCTTTCTCCCAACATTCATCCCAAACATAAATTAAATTCATGGTCAAGTTTCTTAAAAGTGAACTTCAGTCTTAAAGCAGTTTCTCACACTTTTTTCAAGGTATTTCAATGCAAATTCTCTCAGCAGATCTCTGCAGCAGGTTATGGCAGTGTTTTCCAAGGATTCACCCCGCAGCCAGCCTGGCTGCATGTTGAGGATGACCACACCACCTTCTTGAGGCTGGGAAAAACCCAAAACCTTTTGGTGTCACTCAGTGCTTCTGCTGGGCTGCCTGTATTGAGCAGCAGCAAACAAAGGCAGGACTAGAGGAGGGAGAGTCAGTGATCCCCTGGCAGCTCCAGCTCTCCCACTGGACTTTGGATGTACAACAGCACAAGTTCTTTCTGCATCAAATCTTGGTATCTGACAACTCTGATTTAATAGAGGAATTTGCATGACTGTGCTTGGAACACTGGGCAACAAAGTGCTTTTAAAACAAAAGGATTTACTGGTGGTTCTGTGTAAGACAAAACTACCCAGGAAGTCTCATGACCACAGTCATGGCCAACAAGTTCCCAATTCCCCGATTTCCCTGATCTCTACTGACATCCTGCCCTGCAGCTGGCAAGGTCTGCTAGAACTCATGGCTGGATCAGCTCTTTTAGAAGCTAAACAACAAATGGCATCACAGAGCACAGCAGTGGCTGGCAAACAAACACATACGGAAAAAACAACCACCTCAGCTTCAAACACCAGCCTTCAAAATGGTTTATATTGATATATAACTGTAACTATAGCTTTCTTTGATTATCAAGAAGCTGCAGCCAAAATTATTAACACATCTGGATCACTATAAAAATACATTTTGCTCTAAGTATTTCATCAAACTACATGGTGTGTAAAGTGTAGGTGGAAAAAGTCCCCTACACAACAGTTCTGCAAAGCATTGCAAATCTCCACTAAAAGGTGTGATTAACCCCTCAAGAACCACACCAGCTAAGCTAGGATCAAGTCTGTTAAAATACACCTTTCAAAGTTGATTTTTGAAGTGTTCTGTAGAATTGTAGACTGTCAAAATATTGTGTCATCATCATTTCCCTAAACAAAGCAAATGTTTAAAATATGCTGGAGATAAAATCCTGATGTGGACCAACACCAACTGCAGCTGTAGCATGGTTGGCCTGAACTGGTCATACTATGAGTGATCTTGGTTCCTCTGATCATCCTCAGCTCTGTGTCACCCAAAATATCCCCACAAACCCACCAGCATCTGACTTTACACACAAGGTTTGGCATTAAAAAATAAAAACAACCAACTGTACTTTATCAGAGGCAAATTAGTTTCAAAGCAGCCAAGAAAATAAATCATTTAAGGGGAAAAAAATGAATGAGGAGGACAGAAAAAACACAACCTCGTTAAGATTACTCCACAGTCTTAGAAACAGGTTCCTGGAGCCTCTCTTGGCACCTGTATTTACTTTCTTGTTCTAAGCTGCAAGAAAACTACACAGCACTTGGAAATAAATTTTGTTCCTTACCTGTAATGTTTTCCCCAGGCCCATACAGTGAGCAAGAATGCAGCCAGAGCCAGGAGATGTCTTGGTTTTTTTTACAGATTCACAACAGCAATCCCACATAAACTGAACACCTGAAGAAAAGAATTGAAAGTTTTCTGAATAAATATTCATTTTATTAAAGTTCACCTGGTAAGAGACAGCTGTGAGCACTGAGATAATGATAACTCTTAGGAAAGCTGTCAGGATAATTAACATTTTTGTCCAGTGGGTTGTATGTGGGATGATCTTTGTCCTGAACTTTATTATATTCACAGCTTCATAGAAGATGTGGCAACTAGGTTGGAAAATATTCCTGTGAGGATGCAGATTGCCTGATCTTGGGGACAGGGAGAAGAGAAGACACATTCTGGTTTTGCCAGTCAAGAAGTTTTTATTATTCTAGTTCAGTCTGCATAAGGTGCTGTGCCCCCAGAGAGAAAAAAAAAAAAAAATATTTTTTTTCTTTAAACTCTTTCATTACCATCTACTTGGTGTGGCTTCAGTTTGGTCACTATACTCCTGTGAACCTGCACTAATGGTTCTTTGGTTTCTTCATCTTCATCTAAAACCAGCTTGGTTGTAATGGGACATTTCAGAGGAGAAGCATCTTCAATCTCTATCACCTGCAAACAGAAAAAAGGCATTAGAGGAATATTCTCGTGAGTCACACCCAGCATTTGAGACACTTCAGATTTGCCAGAACTGGAAGTCATAATTTATTTAGTAAAGAGAAACGTTCAATTCCTTACTGCATCACAACTTACTCTGGCACAAAAGTGAAGCAGCAGGGAACTGAAATAACTTTCTAAGGTCAAATAAAGCAGTCAAATAAAACTTACCAAGGTCAGCCTGTAGGAAACTGCAGACAAAACTTGTGGCTTATAAGGCTGAATGTAAGCAGTTTTCAAAAATTACTCACTAAATTACATTGAGGTTGAAATTTATAATTTTAAACATCGTCAGGAATTCAAGTTCACAGAATTTTACACAGAAACCAGACCATACCTCTCTCAGTTTCTCTCTCTCCCGTTCTCTCTCTGCTATACGTTTTCTTCTTTCCTCTTCTTCTTTAAGTGCATTTTGTGTTTCTGTTCTAAGCTTATCATCTTTAATAATTTTCCTGATTTTCTTCCTGCCTTTTCCAGGAGATTTTGAGTCATCATTGTCCTCATTCTCAGAGTTACTCTATTAGAAATTAAGTAAAGTACACATTAACAAGAAAATCATGGCACAAACCAACAAAACCCTTCTTTCTTAGACAAGCTCCCAGAGATTCTTACACACACAGGTGAAGTTCAGCTAATAAGAAAAAAATGCTTTTTTGAAAAGTCTGACAAAAGAAGTGCCACCTTAACGGTAATGTATTCTGAGATATCAAAGATAAGCCTAGCTGTGCAAAGGCAATACTGAAGGTACTGTTATCATTTGATAGTAGCTAATGATTATTAATAAAGCACTTTTTTCCTGTTATACTGGTGCTAAATCAGATCAGCCCTTACCAACACTGCACAGGAAAAGAAACCCCAACACTACCAAAGCCTTTATCTACAATTTGTCTGATCTACATTTAGATTAAAAATTCCATTTACTCCAATAACATGCATTTTTATCAAGATCTAGACAGGAAAAGTTTTAATTCAACATAAGGTTTTACCTCCACAGTGGCTGCATTTTAAAAATTTTAGCCTGAATTGACATTGAGAACATTTTTAATTTTTTACTCTCTTTTGTGCAGAGCTGTTTGAGATACCCTGAGCAGCTGGCAGAAGAGACAGGAACTCCCCATTTATTACTTCAAAACACGATACAGCACCTTATTCTCATTTTCACTTGATGAATCCTCTTGAACCTTTATCCTCCTTCGTTTCTTTTTCTGTTTGTAGCTGCGCTGGTTTTCTTCGGCCTCAGCTTTCTTGGCAGATCTATTAAAAAAGCAAAAAAGCAATATTACTGATTAACCATAATAATCCTCTGCCTCATTAAAAAACAATGGTAAAGGAGTACTACATCATCAATTAATAACATATGCACTCCTTTTGTGAACTTAGGGCTGACTTCTGAATTCCCTTCTCTTCGGCCCACTGGATACGCAGAGCAGTAAGAAAACCCAACAGAGTCTCAGAACTACAAAGTGTTAGTTTTATACTGCAATCCACCAGTTGACAGTGATGTGTTTGGCATTAAAATGTCCATTTTTTTGTTGATTTTTTTTTTGTTGTTGTTGTACTGGCTCATCAAATTGTTGCATATCCCCTATTGTGGTAAAAATTCAAAATTCTCACATTTGCTGCAAAATAAATTAATGTTCTATAATTCCTATGAACAAATATCACCAAGGGTTTTAAGAACTGCTCCAAAGTGTTTTAACTTTTACCATCTCCCTGAATAAACTGCACTATTAAAACCCAAAATAAACACAGGGTAAGCACAGTTCAGTTTTATTCATACCTCGTCCTTGGCCGCTGGTCATCCTCAGACTCACTGACCTCTTCACTCACTGCAGACTCTTGGAACTCAGAGTCATTTGAGTCATCACTGCTCACTTGGAAAATAAAACAGCATTTATTTCATGGTGAGGATCACTGCAAAGCCAACAGCTCCTCAATGCACAACAAACTGTTTAAGAGCAACAAGCACTGCCAAGGTTCATTTCATAAATATGAGTATTTCATAATATTTCTTATTATCTATGAATATATATATGTATATGAATATTTCATAAATATGGGACCCATATTTATAAGAAGGAAGGGGGATAAAAAGGCTATAGAGAAGAAAAGGTTAAAATTTAAGCACTAGCTGAGTCCTAGTGGATGGCTTATTGTGCCACAAGCCTTGAGGTCCTTTTGCATGAACACCCACATTTATTTTAAAATGGGAGAGAGCATTAAATGATGGAGGGGAACTGTGGGGAAAAGTATGGAACTTCAGAAAACAAAAGGTGATTTTTAGTTAAACAGAAACTTTTGTTTCAAATGCTTTATACGACATTTTATAACCATACTTCAAGAAAAGGGCTTTTATTTACACACAAAATATAAAACTGCATGACTACATTTATGGCTTGGCATTACTTCAGGTAATGCAAGCTCAAAACTGCCTCAAAAAGCAATTAAAATTTAAAAATTAAGAAAACCTAAAAGAGCAGCATTAGCAATACTCTCCTAACCACTTTGAGGAGTCATCACTGGCATTTTTAGGTAATGAAGACACCAGCGTGGCATTTAACACCTTTAATTTCAGCTTGACCTTGAACACAGTGGAAAGTTTAATTGTTTTATAAATGACAAGGCTTAAAACATGATCTGTTCCACATACATGGGGAAGGTAACATCAATAACAGGGCTAAAAAGGGCAAACTGAAATCAAATATACTGTTCTGTTTGAGGGCAGTCAACTTCAAAGGCTTGCGCTAAAGAACCCTGAGCTGCCTCTTATTTGCACATTAATTCAAATTAATGTTTACAGTTATTCCTCCTGCATGAAATGCTGCAGGTAAGAGTTTTAATCATATAAGGGGAGGAAAACCACGAACATGCAAACAGATAAAAATGAGAGTTTTCACAGAGGAAAATGCTAAACAAATCACATTGCATCTTTTATTCTGTGGAAGACCACAACAAGCTGGCTGGCATTAGTGCACCACAGGGATCAGGGCAGCCCAGTGCACCTTTCCTGGCCAGGAAACACCCACAGGTTCTTTGTTTCTGCCTGAAACAATGAAGGCCCAGCCCAGGCTCATTTCACAGTGCCATCTGGTGCTCAGCTCCAGCCTGCTCCACTGCAATTCCAGCATGGACACATTCCTCAGGCACCACTGCCAGTCCAAGAGAGAAATTACATAAAGGACAGGGCTACTTTCCCCAAATTTAGGCATTCTGGGCTTTCCTCTGCTGTTTAGGATGGATATTTTAAGACTCCACAGGATTAATCCAATTCAGAGGATACAGCGAGTGGAGAGAGCTGCACTTGTATTTGACATTTTAAATAAAACTATCAAACAAAGATAAGGGAATGCTAGATTTCATACACAAGGAAGCTTATACAGGGATTTTAAAATCACAAAGGTTGAGATCTCCATTCTGACAAGCTTTGGATTTATTCTACAGAAGCAAGTACTTTTTATGACTAAAAAAAAAGATGTGGATTATGTACCTTTCCTTCTATTTCTGCGCTTCCCCGCTTCTTTTTTGTCCTTTGGTTTCACCACCACCTTTTTTTCTTCTCCAGACTCCCCATCACTCACGGTGAGCTTCTGCCTCAGCAGTCTGTGTCTGTATCTGGGCTTCTTGGATGTTTCTTCTTCCTCTGAGTCCGACTCAGAATCATGTTCTTCCTTTTCAGACTTCTTGTCTTCCTTCTCCTTCTCTCCTGTCACACAAAAGAGTCAGTACCACAGGCATATCAGTCACTTTCTTATCTTACATAAATTGGACAAGAATTGAAATCTGAATTAATTTAGGCTAAATCCTGTGCTTTTCCAGGGAATTACAAGCAACAACATAAAAGTTTCCTCAAATGTTTAGTATTTCCCATTGCCTGAATGCTTGGAATGTCTGTTCCAATGACTGTGTTAGCCAAATCTCTCCTTTACACTTGCAGAACACACTGTTCTGTAGAGATAATAATCCCTCACAAACCCCTAGGACTTCTTAACTGCTTACAAATACCAGACTATAACAAAAAAATAAACATACAGAAGACTAAAAAGAGATGGTAATCCTCATGACCACATACATTGGCCTCTATGTGGCAACTACATATCAAAATCAGTAATATTTTTTGCTGACACCTCTAACCATCATCATTTTCCCAAGTGACCCTTGAAATCATGACAGGTGCCACAGCACCACTTTTTCCCAGATGCTTTTTGGTGCTTACCATTATCTCCTGTGTGTTCAGTTTGCTTTGCAGGTTTCTTTTTTCCTTCCACCGGCTGCTCATCTGAAGACGTATCCTCATCAGAGGAAAGATTGGCTTTGATTTCTTCTAAAAGCATTTTCTTGGCAATTCTTTGAAGTAAAACAGAAAACACTATTTATTCCATTGTTCAAGTAAATCTATGAATGACAAGTGTAATCCTACACCATTCAGAACTTCAAAAAAAAGGGCTGAAAGCTGAACAAAAAAAAAGGACACGTGATAAAAAGTCATTGTGGCAAGACAGGATCTATCAGCAAAAATCTCACATTAAATGTAATGTGTTGACTTTCTTTTTGAAAGCAGGTTTGTATAAAGCTTCTTTAAAAGAGAAGTTTCCTGCTTTTCAGCAGACTTGAAATGGTCATAAAAAGTACAGACTTAGAGATTTCCTTCTATTCAGGGTCTATCTGGATAACTAACCACAAGTACTCGCCTAACAGCAGCTCTTGCAAAAACTCTTATGTGTTTATACCCAGAGTCTGACCAACACTACAGGACCTGAATTTCAGATAAAAATCATCATCTTATTTTATTTCCTGCTCCACAAACTGTCCACTCAGCTTCCCATGGTTTCACAGCAGAACAAGTTTCCAGCTAATGCACAAGTGACTGTGGAAAAATTATTTCTTTACATGCACTTGCAACATAAAAATCTTGTCTGAGTCTATCCAAGGCAGGTATGTCAAAAGCACAGGAAAATAGTGGACTTAGAGTACTTGTAGTTCCAGGGGGGAAAAGAAAATAAACCAGGTCTTCCTCATATAAATATCAGGAATACTACAGTTTTCATTCTGAGGTCATCCATTTAAAATGAAATGTGTGTTTTCTAGGTGAAACCTCATCTGTCTTGCCTTTTGGGAGAATTAATGCATGCTGTGTGTACATAGTTCAGGATGGGAAAGCTCTCACACCAGTCAAAACAGCAGCTCAAAAGCCATGGGACTGAACCACAACTCAGGCTTCACTTGGGAATGGCAAAGGAACAGGGATCTCTGAAGCAAAGCTTCCTATACAACAGAAAACTGAGTTGTTACTTCTATGGAGCACTATAAAATAGGCTTTCAACAATCAGCATTTCATTTTCCAGCCTGCAATGTGTCCCTAAAACCAAATCATTTTTCAAAGGGAATCTTCCCAAGCTATCTTTCCTGACACTCCACACAGTATTTTCTAATTTTTGAGTAATAGTATAGATTTTAGAAACACTCTCACACTAATTTATATTCAGTTATTATTAAAAGATGGAAGCAAAATAGTTTAACAAACATTTCCAATTGTTCAGTGAATCACATCACCCATCTGCATCCAAAACACACCCTCCCCCTCTCTCTTGAGAAGAAAAAGCTGATTAAAACTTTACCAAGCAGGACTCTTGGAGCACTTTAATTCCACATCTATCAAGAAATGGCAGTGTGAACCCAAAGAAAACTTACTAAACTCCACAGGTAAGTAACATCCTCTTCCAAATGCTTTTTGCATTAGGTCCTCCCAGAGGATATTTGGAAAAGGGGTTTAGGGTTTGGTTGGTTGTTGATTTTTTTTTTTTTAAACCCATCACACCATGTGTATCAGCAACAGTATAAAACAACTCCTCATATAAGAAATTCAGACTATATTTCTTCCATCTCTTAATGGTCGGAAGTTTTTCTTCAAAATGAAACTGCTTGGAATGTGTCACAGGTTGGCTTCCCTTTAACAGCTTTTAACACAAATTATTGACCTTGACTCCTGCTCCAGAAAATGCAGAGAGCAGTGGTCTGGCTATACATCTTGCTTAATAAAAACCCAAGGTTTTTGAAGAGAAAAAAACCTAGAAGATCTGAAAAAAAAATTGAAATTTAATCCTGAAAGTCCTGAATCCTTTGACTTATTTTGGCAAGTACATTAGCAAAGGATGGCAATACTTACCTCTATACAAGTCACCTTTAAAAGGCTGACTTTGGTTCTTAGCAAAACAAGACCTTCATTTTAATTTGTTCTTTAATGAAGTATTTCTTTTTTTAAGAGGAATAGGAGATAGCAAATATATCTAACACCTAAAAAGACCATGCACAAAATCTACCATCCGTAAAGAGAAAATGCTCTCATTTTCCTATTAATCACCAGCATAACCAACAACCAGATTGGGCAAACTGATTAGTTTCTAATTATTTATAATAATATTGATTAAGAAGTTATTGCTATGATAGAAAATTGGTCCTGTTTTTTATCTAGGATAAAGACTTTACCACTTGCAACCAAACTGAGATGAGACTGTTTGTTAGGGAGAAAAGCTGCATTTTTTTCAATGCTTTTACTGGTATGAATTTAGGCAAAAAAAGTGAGACATTATTAAGATATATAGGATTTAAAAGATGCCCATTTTTAATTAACAACGTATCTGACAGGAATGATAAGGGTAAGCAACGTTAGACCCAAAGAGATTAGGCCTTATAAATGCATGTGACAAAGGACTGATGTAACAAATGGCTCTTATGAATTATTATAAATTGAGTACTGGACTCTGGAAGCTGGGTTTAAATTAAACCACAGTAGATATTTACCAAGATAACACATTATATTTCTATTTCATGATAAATCCCATTTAAAGTCACCAGATTTCTAAGCTAAGAAACTTCACATGGTAGCTTTAACATTTTAGTATTTGCATTAATAGCAGCAAGAAAAACAAGCTACAATAGGGTGAAAATTGCCTCACTCATATTCTTCCAGGGAAAACCATGGAAATCAAAAAGGACTGTAGTATTTACTCAGGTCAAGGACATAAAAGATTCTTGGCCATTCAGATGTAACAGTTGAGCACCAGCGATGTATTTAATTAAGAGACACAGAGAGCCATATGACCTCTAGCACAGGGTTTCAGGAAGTAAAAAAATAAAGTAAAAAATAAAGCAATATTTTAAAATCCCTTTTACTCATTCCTGCACTGATCTGCTGTGACTTTGAGCATGTCATGTTGCCCCACTCCATTTTATCTAAACTTATGGTGACATTTGTATGAAGGGCACTCTCCCAACACACATTTATCCAGTGCCTCACAGAATGGGGCTGCAACCTCAACCAGGACACACCAAACCAACTCTAGAATAAAGTAAAAGCACATATGCACAATTTCATATCAGCTGGGATTTAAAGATATTTCCCCTCTGTCAGAGCAACACCAGCAGAACACATTGCTAAACAATGAATTGATGACTATGGATTTTTAAGTCATGCTAAAAGAAGAGAGTTTTCACAAGAGACAGATTGGAAATTACCCAGGGGTTGCTTGGTTACCCTGCAGGACTACTTTAAAAAGCTCCTTCAGACTTTGCAGCAGAACTGGACCAGTAGGTGCAGCCTCTCATGATGTGGAGTTAAGCCCCCATGGCAATTTGCACCATTCTTGTTCAAGAATTTTACAGTACCAATACAGTGAGATTGTTCAAAATCTTGGTGAAGCAAATGCTACAGCTGTAAAAACATTTTTTCTTAAAAAGACATGATTTTAAATTTTACCTCATGATTGTGATGTTTCATTACCAATTAGATTACATCAACTCACACTCAGTGTTCATAAATACCTACTAATTATATGTACAAGTGAGGTTGCCTAAAACAAGCCCTGGGGTGGGGGAGGATGGTGGGATGTGGCTAATAAAGCCACCAGAATTCCAGCTAGAGCTCTACTGGCTTAAATGGGCCTTCAGGATACTATTAGAAATTTCAGAACCCTTTAAAATATATTTTAAGACAGTAATATTTGGATGAAATGTCACATATGTCTAAAAAAATGAGTAAAAACTGCCAAACACCTTGTTCTAAATACTGTGCTGTCTTTGTTGGAAGAGGCTGATATTCAAGCTGTCAGAGTAGGATTAAATTAAATGCTTGGACAAGAAAAACGTTTTACAAAAATTTATTGTAACCATCAAATACTTAAAGGCATTCTGCATTAGATACACTATTAACTTCTTAATAAACAGAACTACTGCAAACATATCAAACAGTACCATTTAAGAAATCAGAAGGACCAATAATAGTTACACAACAGAAGATGAAAGCATACAGCACTGTATGGCATAGTATGACCCACTTGGATATTGCATTTTGGCAAAAAGATGATTTCAAGGCTATTCATATTCATGTCATGCACATCCTCAGGTATGCAAATAACAGAACATCTAAACTAGAGACTTGCAAACAGGAGAGTTCCCACACTACACACACCCAGCAGGTACCAGGTACCCTCTTTGGCCTGGAAGAAAATAGGCAACTTCTCTGAATCAGTAGGTAAACTATTTAAACACTGTGTTGAGTAAACAGAAGAACAAGTTTTTAACTTCTTGAAATTTGTTCCACCTTTTTACAGTTTATAGCTCTGATTTTGGTGCCAAGTACAACACATGATGAAGGTAAAGTCAGACTGCATTACCAGTTAACATGTCTGAAGGTTGACAACACTGTTTATTGACAAAATACCTCCTCATCTCACAAATAGATGTTCAAAAGATCCCCTAAATAAAAACTTAACAGAGAGGCAGCTTCAAAACAAAGTACAGAAACTGATTTTTAAAGCCCGAATTTATGTTACTGTTTCTTATCAATTAGGTTCATTCATTTCCCAACATAGCTCTTAAATTAAATCATGATTGAGTCTATCAGAAATGTTTAAGCGGTAAATACTGAACTTCTGACAAAAGTGTATCGGTTTCATTATCAACCAGAAACTCACAACAAAAAAAGAAAAAAGAAAAAGGAGAAAAATAAATTAAAACAGGACTGAAATTAAAGCAGAATTTTAAAAAATCTTGTTATACCAAAGTTTACATGTTCTGCTTATGACCCTGTGCTGTCAAGTCCCTAAAAAGCATTTTTGTTTAAAGAGATGAATTACTGGGTTAAATCCCTAAGAAGCATCTTTCTTTACAGAGCTGAATTACTGGGTTAAATTTGATGACTGAAAACACACAAGAACTAATTGAGCAGCAGCATTTTGATGCCAAACTGAGGTCTGTAAAGGATATAAAACAGTGTTTTTAAAATTTACTTCAGCCACATATTAAAACATACAACTCTGTGAAACAAGGATTCCATATTCTAAACTAGTAAGGCTCAGAAGCAGAAAAAGACTCCACCAGCAACTGGTCCCACACATGCTATATGGCCAAAACAACAACAAAAAAATCAGTTTCTGAAACACTGTATAAAAATTTGTTGAGCAGCTCTTCAGTCTAACTACAGTAACTTCCAAAAAGAACCTGAGCTGAGCGATACTTCATGTTGTGCATTTAGGAAATGAAGCTTTTACATTTCTAGCCAGGCTAATTTTGATAGCTACAAAGGTACTGGTAAAATATGACATGTCTTAGCTAACTGTATCTTACAGAGATTCTTTTTTTTTTTTATTGAATTCCAAACTGAAGCAATACATATAAGCCACAATTCTGAAAATATCTACGCAAAGACTTAAAATATATAATTAGTCTCTTTGATACCACTTGAGCCTATGCACAGCGCTTGTAGAATCATGGCCTTAACTCACATTAGTCACTTCAGGTGGATCCACTTTTTAGTGGATTAAAACTCAGTTGAATTAACAGCTGAAAATATCTAATATGTTTTTCCCCACATTTGTGCTTTCTCTTTATTGAGAAAAGGCGTTTCAATTTAAAAAGCATATTAAGTAACAGTAATAACCAAATTCACTCTGAAAATATTGCAGCACTGCAAATTGCACAGATGCAAACTGTAACCTTCTACTCCCCACAACTAGCTGAAATTCACATTTAGTAGCAGCAGCTTTGGACCTGCCTGCAAGATCCTTGTCACCAACCCCCACATGCACTGGGAACCTCAGTGGGTCAGTGCTGCAGTGCTTTTAGAACACCCCCTAGCCAGGTGTGTCAGCTACCACTTCTAAACATTTGCTTTGCATTTCTGGCTCTGGGCCTCTGTTTTCTGGCCCCACGTTCACACTTGCAGGAGGCCCGTGAGCGAGTCTTTACCGGGCAGGCAGCCGTGCTTTTTACCACCTGCTTGCTCCTCCGTTGCGCCGGTTTGCGCCCATGCCTAGGGTGTGTTATAATCGTTTTTAAGTCCTTACGGAGGGTATCATACCTATTCTCAGGGTCGTCATCATCATCTTCCTCCTCCTCCATTGGGATAGTCCTTGCTAGAGCCTCTCCCTCATCTCCTGAAAAAAAAATGCCCAACAGGAAACACTTAATACATGTAAATCCAACGATAAACATGATAGCACAATAAACAACACAACAGATCAACTGCATCCCCATCAACAATCCCCATTTAAAAACAGCTTGGTAATACCACTTTTCTACCAGTTACATGGCTCAACAAATAAAAATAAATCTAGTTTTTTCAATTTTGCTCGCTACTACGCACAACTTGCAATTCATTCCTAATTACATACTGTAAATTTGGGATTTTACACCAAAACGTAAGAGAATAAATACTCAGGAATCAGAAATAAATTTCCTAAGAAGTTATTTGCTCTTTCAGAAGCTCCACTTGTGAGTTTGTGCAAACTCAAAAGAAGGCACAAACAAATACAGGACAGAACTGCTTCCCAAGCCCATGGGTTGCCCTGCTGCCAGAAGGGAAGTACTGGAGAACACCAATCCTTCCTATTTTTGTTTTCACACTATGAGTGTGTGTAAAGAGTTGTATTTTGAGAATTTCACATGACATCAAGACCAACAGTGTGAGACATGTGACAGAGAAGGAACAGCACAGTGTGAATCCTGCCCTTGAGATTTTCTGCACTCTCCTGGCTGGACTGAGGAACTGGCACATTCCCAGGTCTCTCCCTTGCTTTTTCTCTTTTTTATGTCTTGCATTCAAGTCAGACAAATCTGCTAGGTAGTGAAATTAAGGGGAAGAAATTTGAATGAGCTGAGATCCCCTATTTCATTATTTCTGTTTATTTTCTGCCTGTGGGGACTGTACTGAAAGGCTGCAAGCGGCACACAAGGTGATCACAAGAAGTCCCTCATGTAGATAAATAAAAGTATCCTGCTGGTTAAATCAGATCCTAAGTCTCATTCAACAATCAATCTACACAGCTTATTCAGACACAGAACAGACTCCTTTATTTTATTAATTCAACTCTTAAACCAAAAGCAAACCGCAGGCAAAGGCCACATTCTTCTCTGAAAATACTCAAACATAGGCAGAATTTCAGAGAATCAAACAGTAACCAAAGCTGAAAGAGACATCTGGACATGCTCTACTCCAACTCCATCCTCAAAGCAAAGCTAATCCAAAGTCAGGTCAGTTACTTCATGGCCTCAGCCAGACAAGTTTCGAACATTTCCAAGGACAAAGACTCCAGAGTTCAAGAGGGCAGCTCAGTGTAAGATACTTCTCGTATCTGTATCAGTTTTCCTTGCTAAATGCTGTATCCACTGCCTCTCATCCTCTGGGCACACATCAAGCTCAGCCCCTCCTAAAACTGCCTGTGAGGTGATCTGCAGACAGAAATTCAGATGCCCTATTTTTAACATTCTGTCTCCAGTCTAAACCAAGCCTCTTATTTTTCAGTCTAACTCTCCTCTCAGTCATCCCACACCACAATCTTGTTCGGTTTGTATCCTGCTATCCATCTCTCCAATAATGACCCAATCTCTCCATTGTGACCTGCAAATGAAACAGCTCCCAATGCCTCAGACACTTCTGATATATTAAAACAAACTTTCTCCTCTTGGGCCATTTCAATACCAAGTCCATGACCTGTACATGAGCAAATCCATTTTTAAGGCATTTTTCACTGATGGCCCAGTGGTGCTGAAAACTGTCACTGAGTGCCATCCATTCTGTCTAAAGGAGTTTTAATGGCTGTGGCAACAACCACATGCAAAATAAAAAATTCATTGCTATGCAAACCATGAATTATCTGCAATCTCCCCTAGCAGTGACATTACTGGGGAAAACATTGCTAAGGCAGCACTCAAGGAAAAGCCCTACAAGTCCCAGTATTAGCTGCACAGAGACACAACATATGAAAATAACAAGCAATGGCAGATCTCTGAGTAGCTGTTCTAAGCCTACATGGCTCTTGTGAGGCATAAAAATCACTTACTTGATTTTTAATTGTATATTACAACACCACAAGTCTCCAGAGCAACCTCCAGTGCACAGACAGGAGATGATAAATTTGAGTTCACCACATTATCTACTCCTTCCAACCAGCTTCTGCTAAATTGTCCCTGGGCAGGTGAGGCAAGGGCCAGGCTTTGGAAAGCTGGACTGCAAGGCAGTACCTGTTGTAAATACTGGAGTTTCCAAACACCGTTTTTTTTCCTCAAGGCACAAGCTGCACAAACTAAAATCATGGAATCTTACAGCCACAGGATAGTTTGGCTGGAAAGGAATGTTACAACATGCGCTTCCAAATCTGCGTCAGAAAATCTGACAGGCTGCAAACATTTAAATGTGTAATTACCAACCGATGAATGTTTTTTGCTTCTAGATTATTAAATGTCACCCAAACCTTACAAAACACCCCTGTTAGTATTTTAATATGTGTACATTAACATCTTTTGCACACCTGATGACTGACAAAATCCTGCATCAGCAGACAGCATCAAGCTTTCGGTCACCGGCCTGATCTTCTGCTCATCGCTGCTTCCATCGCCTGTGGAATTCTGATCATCGTTTTCTTCCTTATCAGACGAGGAAGAAGTAGTGACAACCACCTTCTTTTTTACAACTTTCTTTTTTAAGTTGCTTTTTTTACTTTCTTTTACTGATCCTCTTTTAATCTTTTTCTTAGTGTCTTCGTAAGACTCCTCATCAGAAGAGGATGAGTCATTCTGCTCTTTCTTGGAAATTTTCTTTTTGTGGCTTATTTTTTTCTTTTCTTTCGTTTCAGTTCGTTTTTTACGCCTCGTGGCATCATCATCAGAACTCTCCTCTTTTTGGGGAGATTTCTCAGTATCAGAGGATAAATCAATGTGCATTCTTTTAGCTACTCTCTCTCTCAATTTCCTCTTTTCTGTAAACACGGGTTCCTTTTTAATTTTGTCATTTTCAGAAGAATTGCTACTTCCTTTCTCTGGAGATGACTTATCAAGATCAGAGGAGGAATCATCTTGTTCTTTCTTGAAACCTTTCTTTTTCAATTTTTCAGATTTCTTTGCTTTGCTTTCTGATGCTTTTTTGTTCTTGGATCTGTCTTTTGAAGACTCCAACTTGTGCTCTTTCTTTGCCGATTTCTCAGTACTCTCAGAAGAAGAATCATCCCGTGCCTTTGTCTTTTTTGAATCCTTCTTTTTCTTAACTTCAGGACTCTCCTCTTTCTCCAGTGAAGATTTCTCAGCATCCGAAGACTCATCGCATTTTCCCTTGGCAGATTTTTCTTTTGAGTCTCTGTTTATCTTGTCCTTAGCAGCTGACCTCTTACCCATTTTATCTTTAGAAGAGTGATTAATTTCCTTCTCTGGAGACTTCTCAGCATCATCATCTTCAGAAGATTTACCTCTCTTCTTCTTCAGATTTACCTTTCTCTTACTGCTTGCTTTTTTCCTCTGCTCCTCTTCAGAGGAATCATAACTATCATCTTTTTGTGTGTGTTTTTTCTTTGATTTTTTTGCAGCCTCAATTTTACTCAACATTTTTATCTCTTTTTCCAACTCGGAATCATAGTTTGAAGAATCAGAGTAGTTTTGTCGTTTCTTTTTAGCAGCAGCAGCATTTTTAGCTGATTTGCCTCTTTTAGCATCTAAATCTGAACCGGAACTGGAACTTTTCCTTTTTCGTTTCCCATTTTCATCCTTTACTGGTGGACTCTTTTGAAAATCCGAAGTGTTTTGATTCTTTTCTGGCGCTTCATTGTTGCTTTCACTGTCTGAGGAGCTGCGACTCATCATCCCTGCTTCTTTCAGGACAGCTGGCAACTCATCAGAGTCTGAGCTGTGATCTAAGTCATATGGCTTTTTGGATTTGTTAGGACTGGGACCATCAGCAGTGCTGTCAGAAGAATTTCTTTTATCGTTTTTCCTCCTGGGTTGCTTGGATGGTTTCCTCTTTCGTTTTTCATTGCTTGTGTCATTACTGTCCTCTTCTGAGTTGGATGTCAGGGGGCTGATGTCCGTGGGGCGCCTCAGTGGGGTGGTCTTGACACGCGGCGACCTCCGGAGATCCGAGTCCTCCACAGGCACAGCGTCATTCTCCATGGAGGGCTCGCTGCCAGCACTGTGGTTTTGTTTTACAGAATCACAGTCTGCTGCCCCAGCTTGAGATTCGTCAACGTCTTTAGATGCATCATCTTCAGATGCATCAATGCCTTTAGATGCATCAACGTCTTTATTGTCCTTTTCTAGGCTGTTGTCTTGATCTTCAGCTTTAACTGCAGACTCTGAAAGGGAAACTGGAGTCAATTTTACAACCAGTTCTTTTGTTCCTTTAGCCGACGATTTTGACTTGCTACCACCTTTGGTATCTTTCACAGGAGTGTTTAATTTTGCATTTGAATTTGAAGTCTCATGATCTGTTGCTGTGTTTCCACTGTCCTGCTCATCTGATGGCATCTGAATCTCCATAGCAGATTCCAGAGTCTCAAAAATATCTTCAGGAACGGACGAGGGGATGGACACGATATCCATGTCTAAAGCCTCTGTACTGTTTGGCTCATACTGCGGTTCTTCATTTCCGCCAGACTTTTTCTCTTCCCCAGGAGCTGCCTTGTTATCTGTCTGTTCCACTGAGGGAACGCTTTGATCCATGGGCTCATTGTCAGGTCGCTCCGACACAACTTCTTTCTGTGTCTGGGTGGCGTCATCCTCTTTTAATGCCACATGCTCCTTTCCTTCATCTTTTTTCACCTCATTTTTTTCTGATCTAACCTCGGGTTTTTTCTCTTTGGTATTTTTATCTTTGATTTTAACATTCAGTGCTTGAATCTCCAGGTTCAAGCCTTCTTCTAGTGACAGATGAGCTTTTTTCATGTCACTCAGCACAGATTTAAAAGCTTTCAGCTGGCACAGTTGCACAGTTGGGCTTATCTCTACATTTTCTGCAGCATTTTTCAAAAAGCTTACAAAGCTAGAATTCAGATTTGTTGTAGTTTCAATCAGTTTTTTTGTTTTCTTAAGCAAGTCCTTTGGCACCATTAGTGCTTTATAAGAATATGTTAGTGAACCTGAATATAAATTATCTAATTTTTTTTCTTCCCCATTACAATTTGCATTATTTCTCTTTGGAGAAAACTTGACTGTGTGGTCATATATTTTACTTTTTTCATTTTCAACTTTCATCTTTTTTTTGTTTTGTTGAAGTAACTGTTCTAAATTTTCAAAGACACTGTCACATGCAGTAACCAAGTCCAACAAAGGCTCTGGATGGCAAATATAACAGTGCCACTGATTATTTTCATCCAGGATAGTTGAGAGCTCTTTTCGGCCCAGGTTGCGCAAAATGCACTTTTTACAGAAGGCGTTATGGCAGAAGTCACAGCAAATCAAATTTCCACCTTCAGCACACCACCTGCAATGAGATTGAGAAAGGTAAGAGTTTTGTCTCCTCATCATCAAGGTGATACATTATTAAGTTCACATATTTAAAAATTTAGGTGCTAAACAGATATCCATTACTTGAAACCATTACTAAAAGCATGTCTGAAAAGCTCAGTGGAGAACTGCCAAGTCAGAAAATTCATGTATTAGATTAACAGCTCACAAAGCTGAAATGATCAGTAATTTTCAAACACAATTTCAGGATTGATTTCTTTAAAGAAGAGAAGAAAATTAATTAAATTATATTTTCCCTGTTTCTCCTGTAAATTTGTGATTTATTTTACAGTAAAATTAATAAGCTTCAGTCTTTCTGGCCTTTGCTCATACATTGCTACTGCAGTACATGAAGACTGAAAAGTGGCAGACAATAAGCTCATAGAAACCACACAGTGCACAATTTTGACTGAATTACACATTTAGATATTTGACATAAGGACAGAGAAGTGCTTTGGTATTTCAAAAGTGTGAGATGCATCTGGAGAACTGAGTTTCTCCGGTTCATGAAGTTTAGAATGTCAGATTTTATCCCCATCTTTAAGGTGTTAGGAAGTTGGCATGTTATTTAGTTAAAAATGTGGTATCTTACAAGTGTTTGTTATTAGATTTCTTTATTAAATATTTTCCTGTTCATTACTAAAACAACAATCAGTTAAAAAAAACCTGTGATTGAGCATTTCTTGGTGACAAATAATTGTTGATTCAGATCTTATGTACTTGTATTTATTCATCAATAATATCACAATTGAAAAAAAAAAAATAAATCCCCAAACCAGTAGAGCTGTGGGTGTTACTTTAGTTTTTGTACACTTACCTACACTGTTCATCCATCCCATCTGAATCACGACTGATGTCATCACTCATGTAATACTTGTAGCAAGTCTGTAAAGAAAGAGAGAACAAGGAATTCTCTATTAAATCTCAACTGGGCTTCAGCAATTCATTAGATTTCAGCATGCATTAGAAGCAAACCAGTAAAAGCAGCAGCTGCAAGGTCTTCCGCATTCTAAGCCTTTTACATTTGTTTTAATCTAAAAAACATCTTTCATGGTCCCAAACCATGACTTATTTAGATGGCTTAAGGTTTGTTGGAAAATTAAACACTCTTTTGTTTGATGGCTGCATATTTGTGTATTTTAGAACATCAGCTGAATGTTTCTCTCCAGTCTGAATGTTTCTTCCATCTATTTCCTACGTATATCAACACCACATCCTCCCTGACACAATTAATCCCACAGAAATTATGATTTTCAGCTGGATGCTCCTTATGTTAGCATGTGATGCCATAAGGCTTTAGATTAAAATGTCTTCAGCATTTATCATGATATTAACATCCAAGAATTCCATTTCCAGGTGCAAACAAGGCATCTTCATTTGAAAATTTGGTAATGGTAAGAAAAAAACCCACAAATTACTCAGCTAGGAGTATTGATGGCTTCAGCTACTGAATTGATGACACCAAATTTTGAAGGTTTGGTGTCATTTTTTTCCCAGCTGTTACTGAAGAAATGTTCTCCCAGACTTGCACCTCTACGTTGAACAGGCATTTATACAATTCAGAATACAGAAGAGAATTCAACACCTGAATTGACAATGATGATGCCCCATTATCTGGAACAGACTCACACATCTGTTCAACTAAACTATCCAAACAACCAAAATCAACATAAAAGCCCAGTAAAATCTGATGTTTCGACACTTGATGGAACATTTACAATCAAAGGAAAATAGCTTCTCAGGTCTGGTACTTTTACCTAAGTAGGAGAAAAATAAGGGCAGGACTCGGCACAGAAATAATGGAAGAACTTGAAATGAGTGGCTTCCATTCCTCCCTCTCACATTCACATAAGGCCATGTTCAATTAAGTAAAAATAGAGAAAATCAAGGGAAACATCCCTTGATGTAACTCGTGTAGCAGAGCTCCCAATCAAGAGCTGCTGTTGAGCCCAACACCCTGACCAGGTTACAAAAATGACCAAGGTCACTGGTCACACTGCAGGAACATGGCTGTGCAAGGCCAGGAACAAGAGCTGGGACTCCAGTGGAGATGGGTAAAGGTCACCTTGTGAGCTGATTTTTGTAAAGCACATTTTGTAAAAGAAACAAGCCAGAATGCAGAGAAAAGCCAGCACACCAGACTAGATGGGCATGGCTGACTGTCAGCTGCATATGTAACAATAATGAGGAACAGGGAAGACGGAGGAGAAAAAGCAGGGAAATGCTACACGTACATTATATCACAGAACTGTATCTCTATCTTTAGCAATATCTTTATAAATACAAAATCTCCACCACTATAGAAATACGCAAGAGAGATCTCTACAGCTCTTTGAAAATTAACACAGATCTCCACAGCAGGAGGCAGGGACGTTTCCTTCCTGTCCCACCTCTTCCCTCTGCAGCCAAATCAGGGCCTGTGTAGAGCCACCAGGAAGCCACACAGCTGAAAACTCAGATTATGGACTAGACCAGCATTGCAAAACTGCCATAAATTAAAATGGTCCAGGAGCTGGCAGAAACAGAGATGGCTTTGAAGCTGCTTTTCTGCTCCTTATTTCAGTGCTGTTTTACATGGATTGCTTTACCAGGAAATGCAGACTTCAATCCGTTCTTAAAATACATTACGAGTAGGCAGAAATTTCAGACAGATCATTTAACATTAAAAATTCACTAAGATTATACCCTTAAAGCTGTAAAACTAAATAACAAAGAAACCACCACCAGTGTAACTGGGATATAAGAAAAAAGGAATATAAATTTGTAAGTGTATTTGCTCTTTTCCCCCCTCCTTTTAGTTTCCTTAATTGTAACAGCTAATGACTGAAAACTTTACTGACTAATGAACAAGAATTGCTCCCACAAAAACCCCACCCAAACCAACTAATATGACATTTTGAAACAAAACCAAACAGAACTGTTTACCACATACCTTACAAATAAGCACTTTCAGTGTAGGGTGTCTATAGATTGAATCCTTTTGAAAATGGTTCACCTGCTGCCCACAAGCTGTACAGCTCACAATTCCATGGAGCCCTTCTTCTATGGAGAGGATTAGAAAGCACACATCAATTGTTTTCATCCTTATTTTAAAAATCTGTATATGTCTATTGCATTTTCTTCCAATATTCTAGCCTGTCAGGTTTTTTATAGGCATTTACTTCTGCACCACCCAGTACCAGAGAAATCTTTCTGTAACCATTTGCTGTTTTAAGACTGAATTTACCCCTGATTTCTTTGCTGCACTTGGGGTCAAGGCACAATTCTTTTCCTTTGAGAGATTTAAGTTGGGTTAACTGGTCATCTCATGAAAACACACCTAAATTACAGTCATCACTAAAATTCTTTCAGAGCAGCTCTGATATGCTGGACAACATTCCCCATTTAATCTTTGTTCAACAAATGAACATGAATTGCCACTGCAATTCATGTTCGTCTTATGGCATTTCTTTCACATACAGTTTTAGTTTCTCACAGAAAACTGTTCCAGAAAACACAAGTAATCCTTGCAATACTGACTGAAAAACCTTTTCTCACGTTTTGTTCCCTTCTCAGTGGTGGTTTTTGGGTTTTTCTGACACTACAGGTTTGCAGTAATCCACATGTTCTCCCCATGTTGCTGATTGCTCCCATGGTGTGTGCATCACTCTGCTGCTGCATCCACATTTGCCAGCCCTCCAATTCACTTCAGATGGGGTGAACTTAGACCTGGCAGGATTACTCCATGCCAGGTTCTTAATACTTGGAGACCTTTTCGTTTTCAACAGCAGAAAAAGGAAAAATCATTTGTGGAAGTTCTGCTGTTCCAAAAGCCAAATTTGGGATCAAGCAGATACAGGTTTGGTAAGAGATCACTGAACTGTGACTTGTCCCTTTGCTGTCATGCTCAATGATTAAGTCAATGAGGAAATTAATACAAACAGTTGAATTTAATACTTACAATCTGAGTACAGACTCTGTATTTTTTCTATTTTTAATGAAAATATCACAACCCCAGAATCAGAACCAAGCTCCAACACAGCATATTAAGGAACTGAATGAACATTCTCAAGACACAGTACAAGCTCCCAGCAATCTGCTGCTGAAGCACAGCCTCAGATGGCTCAGGGGGAAGTGAAACAGCTGATCCACGCTCCTAATTCAGTGAAATTCTGAAAGCTGGGTGTGTTTGCACCCTCCAGCCATTCCTGACTGCACATCCTGCAGAGCCTGTGGACCTGCAAGCCCCTCTCAGGAGCTCCAAACCAGCTCAAAGGCCGGGTTCAAACACTGCTGTAACCGTGGATGAACACACCCATCCCATCACATTCCTTGGGAAAGAATCCCACATTCTGCATTGCAGAACCTAAGACAGCAGCATAGAATCCAAGCCTGGCACACACCACCGTCCTTAAACTGCTGCAGGAATCAGAGGGGTCCAGCCAACACAGGGAGAACATGATATTCCCTGCCAAGCCCTGAGCCACTTCCCTGTTTTCCACAACCAAGGGGAAGCACTATGGCCTCCTTCCTCAAACCTGCAAGCTGGCACCAGGAAAAGAGAATTTATGAGGCAAACCTTTGTAAACCAGGTTACTACTACAAATGATGATGACCCAAAAAAATTAAACTACTACTGTTTCATTGATACTGAGAAACTACTTGGTTAAAAACATTCCTAACTGAATTTCTTAGCAAAAATACAACCACAACCATGCTGTAAGACACAAAACTTGAAAATAATGACACAATGCCTCTTACAGTCTTAGATAAGAGCATCTGGTTGCTAGAAAGGCCAGAGATCTGCTTCTACCACTATTTCTAATACACACAGGTCATATAATTCTCACTAGAAATGTAAATATTATACATATATATATATATATAAAAGCCTGCAAATTCCCTGAAGATGGAGATTAAAAAAGCTGGAAGGGCAGGTGATACAAACTGTCCTGGGGATGCAGACACAGGCCACAAAACTCAAGCACAAGTGCCTTATCTTTTTAACACTGTACCCCTGGAAAGTTCTGCTGGACCATATATAGAATTGTTATAAACACAAATGGAGAAAGCATTCTTATATGAAGAGGACATCTTGCGTGTAGAAAACAGAACCAACTTCCAAAGTTTGTAATTTAGAGAAAACATCAACGCTCAAATGTCACAGACACCACAGGAGCCCAGGTGTATGCACAAGCACATTTATTTCCACACAGTCACATCTCACTCCCCTTCACCCACAACACTCAAGAAATTACTTTAAAAGAGAGCAAGGATCTCAAATGATACAGTGGCAAGGAAAAAAGTGTGTGCAAGAGCTGTTTGTATGACTATCCTGGCTACTGCTGGAGGTGCGTGAGCCAGGATATTGCCAGTAGGGTTAACAAAAATATCTATTGTCTTATTGGCTACATTATACATAATCCTCCCTCCTCTCCTTTGCTTTTGGGAAAAAAAAAAAAAGGGAGAGAAATTAATTTCTGTTAGTATTACAATCTACCTAACTTCTCAGTTTTAGCAGCAGTTACGGAAAATCAGCTGACACAAAGGTTTTCAAAGGTAATTCTTAGAAGGGCCCACTGGTAGGGAATTTCCCACAATTTCAAAGCAAAACAAAAAAGTCTTTATATTGTTTGAGGCTTTAGGATTTTTTCTTAGCTCACTGATGGATAATCTGCCCATACAAGTCTCTGCTCAAACATGGTTGCTTGTGAATGTTCCTGTATCAATGGTGTTCCAACTCCTTTAAAAAAGGAACGCTCATAACATCTGATTGCAACCAAGCAACTGCACCTAATGAAGCATCCTATACCTACTGAAAATAAGGAATTTAATGGGAACTAATCTTAGCTTTCACTGCTGCATTGCAGGAGCAGCAATGGAGGCTAATTTCTGTCAGCTAAAATCCCTAATGAACAGAAAGCCAGAAGAGTGGAGGTATTTTTAGGATAATTTATCAGAAATATGGACAATTTTCAGACGTACCAAATGTGGTCATGAGCAACAATTTAAACCCGTTTCAGTAGATGTTTTAAACTGTATTTACCTCCACGCTTTTTGGGAGCTTCAGGTTTCATTTTAACGGTATTTCTGCTTCTAAATTCAGGCCCTTTAAAATCATCTTTGTCTTCATTCAGCACTGGCTCAGGCTGTACAACCACTGTACCTAGAATAATTTTATTTAGAAATTGGAAACCATTACACATCCAAGTGAAGTGCAAAAGTTCTGATTAATAAAGCCAACCAAAATAAAATAAAATAAATGAAATCTGTTGACTAAAACTCAACAAAGTTTTGAATGCACAGATGTTAAAAAAAATAAAACAAAACAAAACAAAACCAACACCACATATTTCAAATTACGTCTGTGTTGCAGCTGTAGGACAGAAACCAAGGACTGAATGGGCTGGGGTGCAAATTCTGCTCTTTCTGCTCTGCTGTGGCACGTGCAGGACAGGACTGTCACACTGCTGGGGGGTGTAGGACAGGAATGTGCTACCAATAAAGGACACCACTTAAATCCCTCAAAACCCCTTTTTCTCTCTTTGACTCCTTCTATTCAGTTTCCCTCATCTTCATTTATTTCAGCTTATGAAATAAACAAAAAAGCAATAGACTAAAACATGCTTTGTCTTTAACAAGATTCAAAATCTGACATTTTCATTTAAACAAAGTACTAATCTAAATTACGTGAAGGAAAGAACACATCTTTCCTATTTAAGAGCCCAGTTTTGTTGTGAGGACACTGAAATTAATCTAATATTCTGAAAAAATAATTTTAGAGTGACTGCTCTTAATACTGCTCCTCACACAATGAACAGCTGCAGTTTTTCCTGTAACTTTCATAGGTAAAAAATGGAGATTAATCCAACTCACACTGCAGCTAAGAGCAGAGGAGTGTAGGCCTACAGTATTAACTGTGTCTAAAAGGTGCTTAAAATAGATCAAATAATGGCATTTTACCCCCAGAGTTAGTTTTGCTTCTGTTGATCTAATTGCTAATAACCTCAAAGACAGAACAGTAAAATAAGACCTCCAAGTGACAGAGCTTGAGACTCCTGCAAAACAACAGAATAATTTCCCATTTTGTGACGGTTTTACACAGGTGCCAGCAGGCTTTTGAAATTAAGCCACCAGCTTATCTGTGTGCACCCATAGATTAAAATCTGCTGGGTTCTAAACTGAAAGTGCTCAGGTTCCTCTTTTTTGTGGACAGAAAACCAACAGGACCTTCGAGAGGCATTTACTGATACATGTGCATTCTAGTGAATTATTTATGCTGCATCATAATCTTGGCTAATTTGCTGAATTCAGAAACCAAAAAAAAAACCAAACATGACCTACCTTTAGGCAAGCTTTGCATATCTACATCATTCTCTGAGTTCTCATTTGAAATATCTTCATTTACAGTTTCATCTATGATTTGTTCATCATCTGACCCAACATATTTTGTTACAACTGTAGGTTTCCTGCATAGACAGAAGAAAAACCCATGCTCTGACAAATAGTACAAACTGCAATTCAGGTAAGCTTTGCAGGCAAAACACCATATGAACTTTGCAAAACTAAGTTATTTTTAAATTAATTAAAGACATTATGAGTTGGGATGCTCCAAGTTATTACTACACAATTGTAAGATAATTTTCTGGTTTGCAACAGGATTTTTCCCCTCTCATGTGAAACAGAGGTATATACTAATAAAATCTTTTTGTTGTAAAATCGAGGTTTGATGTATTTTTAAGAAAGTCACAATTCCAGGAAAAAAGTCTAAATGAAACACAAGTGAATGTCTGCTCATTAATTTTATCCATCGTTCAGGTTTAAGAGGCAACACAAAGAGAACATACAGATATTGGCAAATTACAAAAAGCATCTTGGCAGAAGAGATGCTTGCAAGAAAATGAAAGAAATACAAAAAGAAATTAAAAAGCCAACCATTTAACAAAAGCATCAGCTGACAGAATTGCACACAAACAATTTAAAACTGAATCCATGAAAATGAATGAATTTACTACGTCAGGATGGGGAGAAAATAATACAAAATATGAAGTAAATTTTTCAGTAGTCTGAAGGCAATGCATGAACTACTGCACAATACTGGTTTTGTCAATATAAGGTACAGTATGATAAATGGATGAAAACCCCTTTGGTGATAAGAAAGGAAGCAAAAAGCAGAACTAAAAAAGTATATAAATAAAAAGAGTTCAGAAGGACACTGGATTCAAAAGATGAGGGAGAAACTAAAGCCAAATTCAAAACCACACTTGCAAATATAGCATCAAGACAAACATAAAAAGGAGACTGAAGAATATTAATTCCAGCAGACATGATAAAATAAAGCAACTTGGATAAAAAGGAGAGTGAAAAGAGATACAGACTTCTAAAGAACAGCTGTATGGCAGCTGTTGAAAGCTCAACTCCCTGCACAGTTCACTGAGATTTAATAAAAATCATAGAGGACAGAATTTGAGTGAGCATCAGCTGAGAGCAGATGAGGAAGAGTTTGACTGGACTGAGTCTGCTCTTACTTGGGACACAAATAATTTGTAGGTTCAAGCAGTTGGTAAACAATTCACTCCATATTTTTTTAGATGAGGGAAAAAAGATTAAGCAGGGATACAGCAAATGGCAGTTTCTGCACAGGACAACCCAACAGCACAGTCTGATGCTGGACTCTCCCAACAGTCAAGCACATAAAGCCTTTTTTTCCTGTATGACCCAAATTACGTTTTTGGAAGAATCCTACATGTACAAGACCGAAGGAACTCTTGTACAAACTCCTTTGTCCTGAAGATGTGGGATAATCTTGTCTTTGTAAATAATAACCAAGCTTGAGCATCTTAACCTTTCATCCTGAGAAATAGTTTGGATTTTAAAAGTACTATGAGGCATTTGTTTTACCAGCACTCCATGGATTTTTACTGGTGTGGACCTAAAATATTTGACACAGTGCACCCACTTTTCTATAGCTTCTCATACCCAAAAAATTATTTATTTGTTATCATTTTCCAAACCAACCTTTTGGAACGGGATGATCCTAAGGATTTGGTTCTTTCTGAAGAACTACTTCCCTAGAAACAAGAAAAAAAATGTAAAAATCAACATTTATATCTAAGGTAACTGTCGAAGAACAGTTTTTTGCATTAACTAGAAACAACTCAAATCACCAGTGCCCTTATAAAAAAAATAATTTTAAAAGAGCAGCAGGAAGAACAGTAGCTACAACTGACAATTTCAACAGTCGTGCCAGCTCAGTTAAACTGAATCTCTGGAGTTGCAGGTCCGAAGTCAGCAGCTCACACAGGGCTGGGAATGCTCTTCTTGCTACGTGAAGAAGCCATCCCCTTTTCCAACACACCCTTCCAGAGGGCTCTGGCACTCAGGAGGAGCAGCAGCCACAAAATGCCAGCAGAACAGACTCTTGTATGTGGCTCATGTGCCAGAAAGCACTGGCTGCCTTCAGAGCAAAACTGATTTTTTCAATGGTTTTTGCACTCAGATCACAACTAGGTCTGAGCAGTTGAAAATACCTGAATTTACAGCAGTAAAGGCAAACTAAGGCAAGACACTGGCACTTGTGTTTTCTCTACAATGTTAAGACCTTGTCTACCAGAATGTTTCCAATAGGAGAACAGACAGAAGTAAGAAATACCATATGAAAAATTTCTGCTCAGTTTAACATAGGTCCATTTTTTTTCTAAAGGAAGCATATTTGCCTAAAGAACAATTAAGTACCTACTGTTATCTGAGTAACAGGGTGAAGGGGGAGGACATTAATGGGTGCTTCTGACAATATTATTGAAGTATTTATTGTAAAAGCAACAGAGTGATCTCAGCCACTGTGCACTAGACATGCAACTAGAATTCAAAAGCATTTTTTATTCCTACCTCATCCCTGTTGTTCTCCATTGAAGCTGGACTTCCTTTAGGTTCTCTACTTTTACCTATGGAGACAAATTAAAGGAGTCCATTGAAATGCAAGGAACATCAGAAGTTCTTCACACTGCACATCACAGCACTGTTTATGTTTCACCAGCTTGGAGAGAGGTAACTGACTTCCAGAGATGTAATAATATCATCAGTGCATTTCTGCTGATCTCTAAGAATTTCCTACAAGTATTTTCTCTCACACATCTTGACATAAGCAACAAAGTATTACATCTGGGATCACGGAACCACAGACAAAAATCCCATTTGATCCAAGTTCTGATGATAATTCCTATTTTTCAAGCTTGGGAAGTGTGGAATATAAAGCCTAAAGACCTGCAACCTATTGGCCCCTGCTCCAATCCACCAGTCCTGGAAATGGAAGGGAAGGATTGGAGTTCAGTGATTGAATGATTCTCGTATGAAGTTACTCCAAAAGTTTATGAACAGCAGGATTTTAACAGATGCTACTGAGAAGGAAGTATAATTACAGGATACTTATCGGGATTATTAGCCTTATACAGGCTTACGTGATACTTATCACATTAAAAATGTGATTTTGACAGAAGACTACTAGCACCACAACTTCTTTAACGTTAAACTTCAGTTTTGGGGAGAACCAAACAATTTACTTCTATACTTTGAAAAAACTGAATCACTTAGAGAATTCAATGTTGAATATTTGACCTCTGAAGAACTGAGTAAATTGCAGGGAAAATCATCCAGCCATTTCCGCATGTGAAGGAGGAAATACAAAATGGAAGCAGACAGTGTTTTTGGCCTTTTTAAATACCTGACACTTCTTCTCCAGAATAACAGGCATTCCCTATTGTGAGGGAGAAACGTGAGATATGGAAGGAGGGTAGTATTTCTGCTGCAGCTTGGATACTGCCCACATTCTGCTCTTGACCAACTTTGCCTGAGTGATAAACCCATGGAAAACACCAGCTTGGAGAGCTTGGCAGAGCTTCCCCTGCTCTGGCAGCCCCAGTGTGTGCAGACTCTGCACTCAGACTGGCAGCCTGATGCACATGTGCTATTCCAAAGGCAGCTGAACACGCTGCAGTGCCAGTTTCTCCGTGTCCCCACCGAAGCAGCCCGAGTGCTGCAGCCAGTGCTGGCCTGGCTGCTCCTGCACAGCCACTCCAGGGCTATCAGGGAGCAGAGCTTCCCCTGGGATTGCTGTTCCACTCTTGGAACAAGAGCAGGCAGGCTGGCTCTCGATTCTCCTGCTGGCAGCCATGCAGTGGAAAAGAGGGAGACATCCAGTTCCAGTGCAGAGAAGATAAAGAACATTATTAAGGCTATAAAGCAAATATTGCTTCCTGTTTTAACTGACTTCTGTGTGTGGCAGGGACAAAAGTTTAGGGTATGAAGTAATACCAGCTAATACCCAACTGATTTCTGACATCCAGCCTTCCTGGGCCACACTTAACCACATTCATCATCATCTCCCTCCTCACAACACTCTACCCTATAGCTCACATATCCTCCAAATTCTGGAATAAAATAAGATCCATGACTAAATAAATTTGATTTGGCCCCAGTCACATCCATAACTTCTGCCTGTAATGAGCACCCTCTGGATTAAAGAAAAAAAAAAAGCAAGCACAGCTGCTAAAGACATTTTCATTATGCACAGAACATTGGGATGGAAAGGAAATTTGCACAGTAAATTCCTAATATTTAAGTGTTTAATCCTGACTCTTCAACTCTAATATGTTCTTTTAGACCTCAAAACCAACACAAAAATATGCTATGAATTTGCAAGTGTATCCATTTCAAAGACAATCTGTGTTTTATGGCAAAGAAACAAATGCTAATTTTTAACTACAGAGGAAGAAGAGATTTCTTTTTCCGCCGTGTGCTCCTCAGCAAAATTTCACTTTGAGATGCATCTACATCAGTTTATTTTACTGTTCTACTGAAGCACCACATGAGTAGTTTCTTTCTCCTGTGCTAACAGTTCTGTTTGATGCTGACATGAGGAGGTGAATGCTACAGGCAGCAGACTCCTTCTCTAAACAAAACATTAAAAGATAAAAACTACAAGCCAGAAAACCCAACATTAAAAGATAAAAACTACAAGCCAGAATACCCATGGAAGACATTACTTAAGACAACTGGAGTTTGAAAATAAATTCTGTAATACAGCCAGCACACTCTTCTCCTGCAGTCTACCACATCAACACAACTTTTAGCTCATCAATCAGTAGAGATTGAAAGGCTTTGCACCTGTATCCAGTCCAAGTTCACCTAAGAAACAAATTTAACCAGTTAAATTTGGAAACAGATTTTATTTAGTACTGACATGAAATGATTTCACTTGTAATCACTGTCATGGAAGAGTTTAAATTTTGTTACCTATTTCTAACTTCAAAGTAAAAATTTCCAATATCAATTCTGACCTAGTGTAGGCCTCTAGTTTTTTAAAAAGTATTATTTTCTTTTCAAATGTTTCTAGATTATATGTAGAAATCTTTTTCAAATTACTAAGGAAACATAATCTTCCACACCTACAAGGACTGCAAAAGCATTACCACAGCAGAAGAACCAAGATGCTGCATTTATAATTTCAGAAACACTGAACAAGGAACTCCTAGCACAGCAAATACCTGTGTGTTTGATATGTTTCAGAGAAGGGAAATTACCAGATTACATTTTTTCACCTCTAGAAAGATTCAGAACTGAAATAAATATTCTATCAAAGGCCTATTGTGTATTTATCAAGCTATCACCACTTAAGACTTGGTATAATTATCCCAGTGAAGCGTGATATAGTGAAATAACATCAAGTTACTTGGCATTTGAATCACATATACATTGAAAATGAACATAAAATGTCTTTTTACCTATACTTTTGTTTTTAGATAATGCTGGAGGAGAGTTTGCGTCCTCAGATTCTTCTGATGAGTGAGCCAAGAAGTCATGGAGTTTCTGTACCAATGTATTCAACTTGCTTTCACTGTTAAAATACAATACTCAGAGTTACTTACACATCTCACTCCAATTTATCAAGCTTGAAAGCTTATGTTTAATCTCAATACACATCCACATGAGATTTAAACATTTGTTTCTGCACGAGTATATTAGAGCAAATAAAAAGCACGTAATTTTTCTAAATACTGAGTGAAATAGTAGGTGTAGCCTTATTGACAAAAAAGCATAAAAAGTCTATTTTAAGTCATTTTCACTGTTTACAATTATTGACAAAATTTAAGGAAGTCTGAGTGGTGATGCTGCGATGACATGAAGACAGCAAAAATTTAATATTCTGCTTGTCAGAAGCCAGACAGGTAAGAACAATAAAATCTTTATTTTATTACCTAAAATGTCACCTTTGGGATATAAACCACTAGAACTAACAGAAGAGTTTCACCTGCAAACTTCAAAACAAACAGGTCCACTGAATATGACAGTGAATAGTTAAATGAATATGACAGGTCCACTGAATATGAAAATTTGCTGATGCAAAACTTCTATTAAATCTACCATCTACATACATGCTGCATGGTGGTAATTTTGTCAAGAAACAACCATGCAGGACCAGATCATTCCTTGATCTGTTTGAATGCTGATGATTAACTCATAAAAAACAATCCTCTGGTAACTTTCATTAGACACTTTTAGACCTCAGGAACAATCTGGAGTACATTTACTGATTACAGTAAAAAACAACACCCCGATGCCAGGCTTGCCTTAGAAAACTGTAGTATATACATATATACATAACCTCTGTGTTATCCCCTGGAATTTTACATGGTTTATTTCTCCCAAAACTCCTACAACTTCCCAGGACAAGGCTTTTCCAGCTGCCCCGACCTAGGCCAAGGGTGTTCAGCCCCTGTTAAGAAGTGCCACTGAGCTGTTTGCTCCCTCTCCTTTTTATCAGCCCTCTGGAATCTGCAGCTGATCTGTCCTGACTCACCACCCCTTATCTGCCGCTCCAGATGCCTTTTCAACTCCTGACCTGCCCTATTCCCAGCAGAAGTGAGCCCAAATGAAGGAAAAAGTCTTTCCACCCTTCCCACTGTTTGTTTTCCCATTAATTTCAAAATAGTCTTCTAAAAGCAAGAAGAAATTACATTTTCTGTGCCTGTTTTATTGGTCATAAGAACTTCTGAATATTCAACCTGAGCAGCCACCTTTACCATCACTACTATTTCTCTGAACACATCAATTTATTAACTTCTGACTTTCAATTTTTTATTGCTTAAAAAAAAATAAAATCTCATTTTATCAGAAGGATGTACAGGTGAGTGCTCTCTTGAGCTGTGAGTGAATATCCTCACATCAGTGCCAGTGACTATTCCAACCACTGAAAATAACCACATAAAACAGCATAAACCATCCATTTAAAAAAAAAAAATAATCTGCAATTTCTTTAGATCTCCTGAGGTACTCAAAACAAAATAGCACTTTACAATGAAAAGATTTTCTGCATGAGTGAAGGGCACTTTTCTTTTGAGACTACATATGTACCATCAATCACTGGAGCAAGTCTGAAAGAGCAGAACAAAGCTCTTTAACTCTCAAGAGTACCTTAAAATTTTTCTCTCAATCTGTCCAAAAGTCTTTCCCTCTAATTACTGGACTCATGCTGCTACACAACTGCCAGTTCCCTAATCTTGGGCTTCCCTTTTTCTCATGGATGGAAGGCATACTTGGAAAACATTACAGAAGATGATAATGGTACACTGCAGCCTTAACAGCTTGCATGCTCTCCTTTAGAAGGGAGATTTAATGACAATTTACTCACATTAAGTGAAAAAAAACCTAGAGTTCTTCAGAATTATTTGATAGTAAAAGCATATAAAGAGATTTTATATGCATTCCAGATGGTCTGAAGAAATAAAGCACATTTAGAAAGGCCACAAGAAAGTACATTTTGGTAGTAAAAACAACAACAACAAAAAAGCCACATGTGGAATTCTGCTCATTTAGTTTATAAATAACTTGTTTTGGTAACAGCATTTTAGAAAGAAAATGGGAGCTATAGATGAGTTTAGTATTGTTTTATTGTTGTCAATACATAATTAGTTCAGAATAGTATGCATGTGTCTTTGTGACTAATACTTGAAACATTATCTACTACCATTCATTAACTCTTATCCAAACTAATGTAAAATTATCATTTTCAGAGCAAAATGTTCTTGCTGACAACCAATCAAAAAAGATATACAAACTAATACTAAAAAGCCTTCTCAACTTGCTTTTTGTCTTGATTATTCATCATTTTGTACCATAAGCTTTGTTAAGGTATACCAGGTCAAATCTAAGTAAAGGTGTTGCTACACTTCACTAGAGAGAAATGTTAATTTAGGGCAATGCTTTATCTGGTTCTATACAAAAGTGATTTTATGTCACTCATTTATACTTGAGAATAATAATCTATTATTTTTGTTTAAAGCTTCTGCTGCAAAATGCTAACTCTTTGCAGTACAGACACAATCTTCTGATCAGAACCTATAAGCATGTGGTTTTTAATAAACATACAAGCCTAAAAATACAGAACCATCTCTGAAGCACTACTGAGGCAAACAGGCTCCTCTACACTGACAGTCCCCGCGCTATTTATTAGTGTTTTCACACTTGAGTTTTCTAAGCAAACAGCTTCCCCGCCACTGTAGAGCTATTTCAACACTGTTCAGCCTAATTAAAACAGGACTGAAGTGGAAGGTGCCCTGCTATTATTGGTTTGGCCATGAACCTGATTTGTGACCTTGGGAGCTACCTTGGAACGTACCATTCCTTACCTACATTCAGAGCAAGTGCTGTTAAAGCAAACAATAAATGTCTGGCCCTTACAGGATAACAAAACATCCAGAGCAGGAAAATTACCTATAAATGAGTCCACAAATAATTAGAATAAATAAAGAGATAGACAGCTTGTGTCTTAATCTAGACATAACACGCTTCATTCCAACTGGCTGTTGAGTGCTGCTCCCTGGATGTTCTTACCTGTACCAGGTTTGTGTGGCCAGGTTTTGGTAGTGGGAGGCTACAGGGGTGACAAACTTCTGTGCAGAGATGCCAAAAGCTTCCTCCATGTCCAGCTGAGCCAAAACCAGCCTGCTCCAAGAGGGACATGCTGCTGGCCAAGGCTGAGCCCATCAGCAGTGCCCCTAGTGCCTCTGGGATTATGTATTTGGAAAAAGAAAAAACCTGCTGCAAAACAGCAGCTGGGAGAGAGGAGCAAGCATGTGACAGCAACAACCCTGTAGCCACTGAGGCCAGGGGAGGAGACACAGGTGAGGCACATGAGGGTCAGAGGAGAGATCCACCTGTAGAGATCCACCTGCAGCCCATCGTGGGGCCACAGGGGAGCAGAGACGCAGCTGCAGCCCATGGAGGACCCCACGCCTGCTCAGGGTGATGCCCGAAGGAGGCTGCAAGCCCACGGGAACCCTCTGCTGCAGCAGCCCCTTCCTGAACCTGTGGGATGGGAAAGGACCACGCTGGAGCAGCACAGGAAGAACTGCAGCCCATGGGAAGGACCCACATGGGAGAAGTCCATGGAGAACCATCTCCCATGGGAGAGACCCCACACTGGAGCAGGGAAGGAGTGTGATGAGCTGAACTACAGCCCCCATTCCCATCCCCCTGCACTGCTCACCAGGAGGAGGCAGAGAATCAAGTAAAGTTAAACCTAGGAGAAAAGGAAGGGATGGGTAGAAAGTATTTTAATATTGGGGATTTATTTCTCATTACCCTACTCTAATTTGATGGGCAATAAATTAAGCTGATTTCCCCAGCCAGAGTCTGTTTTGCCTGTGATGGCAATTGCTGGGTGATGTCCCTGTCCTTATCTCAACCTGAACTTCTCATTGTCCTCTCCCTCCCCTGCCCAGCTGAGCAGGGGCAGTGACACAGTGGGTACCCACCACGACCTCACCCCCTGCACCAGCTGATGACTGTGCTTCCCAAAAGCAAATCACCTCACCTTGGATAAATACAATTTCAACGAACAGTTTTCATTTGGATCCAAGCTGTCACACATTCACATAATTATATTTCTTCTGAAGGCATGTGAAACGATGAAAATTCAAAACCAGGGCAGTGGAAGGAAGGAGCAGCACTGACCACTCCAGCAGCAAACCCAGGAGACATTGGACTGTCCTCTGAAACTGTACTGAAAACCTTGTTATTGCACTCAGTTTCTATTTGTTTTCTTCAGACACTTTGCAAGTGGAAGTGGGGAATGTCCCAGTTATTGTCAACATCTGGAACAATAATTTGAAAGTGCATTTTCTTTAAACAAACACCTACCAACTATTACTCTAAACAAATGTCCCTCATCTGCATTTCAAGTGGCTACTGAAAATGGTACAGGAGTCCTCTCCAGCTCTTATCTATCCCAATGTTTACAAATATGCTTTTCTTAACCATATGCCTTCCTTAAGTTCAACACTTGTCTAAGATTTTTCTATGTTTAAACTTTGAAAACAGTTCAAGGCACAAGTTTTTTTTAATTCATGTTTACAGGTGCTTCAAATACAGTGTCAGTAATTTTTCACTTTTGAAACGGAAACACTGCAGAACTACTATTAAGCAGACAAAATTAAACAACCCTTAGGAAAAATAATTAAAGAAAAATAAAACCAGATGTACTTTTAAACTGTAGACTGCCATCCTCTGCTTCAGACTGCATCCCTGTGTGAACAGCAGAAATCCAACAACCCACAGCAAAACTCTCAATATTTTATTTAGGATGGGGGGAAGAGAGACTAGTCCTAAACTTTGATATAATCAGGCCAGTATTCTGTCACCTGCAACTCTTCATTAAAGCTTTTCCTGATGAGAAGGAAAAAAGTTAGAATTAGCCCAATTCAAAGGTTTCAGTTACAAGGGTAGAGCCTGCACTGTTGTTTCACATAAAACATGTCAATATTGTGGCTGAACACACATGAATGAAATAGCTTAAAGCTGTGGGAAAGAGTGAAAGAGGATAAAACCTCCAGTAGGAGTTGTTTTATTTTCTTATCCAATTAAAATAATGGAGTGAGCACCCCACACCTGCAATGTCATAAGAAAACTACTGTCAGAAAAAATACAAAACCAGAAAATAAAATCAGCCGACCATTATATTACTTGAACAGTAAAATATGGTTTTATAATGATAGAGAAACAGAGTACTTCATCACAGTGCTTGATTTTTAACTCAACAATGATTTTCTACAGGCAAAAGCAACATGACACTCCAAGTCCTAGATCAGATTCATATTTTGGACCTTACTTATATTGAACACCAATTCTGCCAAACCAAGTAAGGTTTTACACTCAGGATTCATACAATCTGTTTGTGTTGGCATGAAGCAGCTCTACTGGCCAAGGACACAAACCCTCACACCCTGCACACACTTGATGCCATCCCCTCTGAGTCCTCTCCTTTGTTCTCCACTCCACACCAGGGATCTTTGGAGATCCTTAAGTCCAACCCCCAGCAGAAGCAGAGACAGGTACAGGAGGTCACCCAGGACAATGTCCAGCCAGGTTCCAAGTGACTCCACAGATGGAGGCCCCACAATCTTTCTGGGTGAGCTGCTCGTGTTTGACCATTACCACAGTACTGCATTTCTCTTGTGCTTAGGAGGAATTGTACCACAATGACCTGAGCAATAAAGCACTGAAACACTCTGAAAAGAGATACTCTCTCTGGAAAGAGATGGAGGCATCCAGCACTTCATAAGAGATTCTGAACCTAACACTTCGTTAACACACACTCACTTTTTTACTTTGTTTAGAACTGACTTTTAATCCATGGGGGCTTAATCAAGTGATACCTGGTACAGTTGAAGATGCTTGATGATGTGGGTGAAGTAATTTTGGAGATTAAATATGGCATAACGGGTTCAGACAAGTAAACAATTATCTTCCTCCAGACACACAAGGGAAATGAGAAAGTAACAGCTCAAAGTCACTAAGAGACCCTTGATTTGGTTCAAGGAAGATTACACAATTTCTTTCTGTTGACATGGTGTGAGTTATCACACTTCATTCACTAAGAAGTGAAAAAAAACCCTTTGTTTTTAACTTGCTTCTTTAATGGGATCTCAAAAAAACCCAAACAAGCAACATTATCACAAACCCACAATGCAAAAGTAAGACAAACAATCTCACTGTTAAGGTTGGTTTCAATGCCACACTGAAGTGTAACTTCAATGGTGAAATACCCTGCAAGCTGAAAAAAGACTGAAGCTGCCACTTGAAAATCTAAACACTTTCACCCTTATGGGACAAAAATCATGCAAAGTGCACACCTTATTCTGCTGATTCAGGAAAGGAAGCTCAGTCTAGCACACATAACACACAAACCGAGCTGTATTTAAAATGTCTGAACACACTTTGTGAGAAGGGAAGGAAGGGTGCATCATGACCAAGTGCATCAGGAACCCCTAACTCTAAAAATGCCTTTTGCTTCATTTGCCTGCTGCTCCCTGGAGCTGATCACAGGTTCTCAAACCTCCTTCAGTACCAACTCTGCTGAGAATCAAAGCCTGGCCCTTCAACTCTCCCACATACCCCCAACCACAGCTGCCACAGCTTTGAGGGCTGCAGCTTGTCCAAAGCACAGGTTTTCATTTTACAGATAAAAGCCATCTCAGTCTCAAATTTATTGCCTATTTTTTACCTTTGCTTTACATGACAAGATGTATTTACCCAACAAAGCTTCTAGCTCAAACCCATTAAAACCTTCAGTTGGACCCAGTCAGATAGAAATTTCTACAACTATGCAGATTTTGGACCTGCAAATAAACTGCTTCAACGGCACTGCAGCTGACATTGGTCAGCAACCTGTGTTATCAAGTTCTTGACTTTTTCAAGGTTTCACTCCTAACAAAAAAACAAAACAAAAGCAAACAAAACAAACCACCAACACTAATCAATCCATCACCCACCCTGAGTGACAACTACATTTCATCACAGGCTATGAAAGCTTTATGCTCTTCCTTCAGTAAATAAATCAGGACACTTCACCTCTTTTAAAGTCAACATAAAACCTTCCATTTTATTTGCCACTGAATTTCTACAATTTCTTCTTCCTCCTGCTGCCACACCAAGGGAACAACCTGCCACTGACCCATCCATGAACTCCTTCATGTTTTCAAACCACCTGCAGGCACGAGCTGAGCTCCAGCTATACAAAATGTGATTTCATGAGGTTCAGCACTATCCTTAGGCTTTCCCTTTATAAAAGACACTTCTGGTAATTCAATTTAAAATGTACTTTCTCACAGGCCACAGACATTTGTTTTTATGGTGAACACAGCACATTTTAGCATTACTTTGATATTTTCTTTTGGTGAGGTAGAGGCACATAAAAAGCATTCTCTTTTCCACCCTTCAAGCAGAGGATACAAGGAGTTAGTCTGTGACAGAACTGAGACTTTCAAATTCACACAATGTTAAGGTCACCCTGTTGCAGACTTTGTATTAAACACCCCTCTAACACAGCAAATTGTTTCCCAGAAAATGAAGATACCTTCAGTTAAGCCCTGCAAAGACCCTGATACAAAGCTTGTGAAGCCATAACAGAAAGTATTGTACAAAACCAGAAATAACAAAGTCTCTACAGTAAGTTCCTCTCCCAGAGAAATTCATTTAAGTGCTGCAGATATTGGTTCTGGGGCACACCTGGCACTGAAGATGACACAGTTTTGCTCTTCTTCAGGAAGAACCAAAGAATCTACCTATGCTCATTCCAGAACAGTGTGGAAGACAGAGAACTTTCACTGTCCCTTTAGGGAATACAGAAGATTAGTGTTGACTTACTTCCAATTATATCATTGTGGCATCAAGTAACACACCTCAAACAACCTTGCAATATCACTCAGAACAAAGATATTCAACTGACTCAAAAATGCAGACAATTTAATGAAAACTTTAAAATCAAATTACCAATATTACAATATGAGGTGAAAAGCCTGGATTAAAAAAACCCAAGAACGAAGCCTATTCTGTCAACTTTAAAAAAACACCCCCTACATTCACTGACTACCAGATAGTTCAAGTGAGGAAGATTCAAAACTTGTTTTCCTATTGCTGTGCTTATTTTGTACAATGTATGAACCGGTAGAAACAGGTTAGGTCACTATGATAAAGATTCCTCTCCATAAAAAGGAAAGCACAAGGAAAAAAAAAAAGTTTTTTGGAGCAAAAGTTTTTGATGCCTCTTTATAAATATTTACAGAGGCAGCAGCTTTAAATAAAGTTTCTTAGGAGGTTACTCTAGTTTTCATCATTCTGAATTTCTCATTTGGGACATGGAAGGCCCCTAGGATCTTAATATTAAATAAAAGTATTCTTGTAACAGAAGTTTAAAACTTCTCCTGGAACAGACTAGTATTGATTGATGATTTTCCTCTAAAACACTGCAAGTCAATCTTCCACAAGTACTGGGAATAGATTTTTCCATCCAAATTCAGTTTTTTGCACATCTTTCCAAGAATTCTAACAGTGATCCCCCAGTCCTTTATTTCTGCACACCTCTGACATGGACAAAACTGCAGAGAGCAGAGGATGAAGTGACAGGAACTTGGGCAGCTGACAGCCAACAGCACTTGTGGGAAATAGAAACAAAAGAGGAAGACCGGGTGTGCTTTTGTTTTTCATTTCCTTCTTTCCAACTCAATTTTTAAAAAGAACTGGACAGAAATAAGGTAAAGCCTGTGCAATGTCCAGTACCATGTGTGACGCTGCAGTGCTAAGCCCAGCCCTTCACACATCTTGTCAAGTGCAAACTGCTCAAGATGAGCTCTGCACGGGATGGGAATTTTAACAAACATTTAAACTGAATGAGAACTGAGCTCATGAACAGAAGGAAAGTTTGGAGCATCAAGAAATCATTATGTCTATCTACTTAAAAGCAGTTTGTCTGTCACAGGGCTGTTTACTCTGTGGGCAGATCCCACAAGACTGCACACAATCTCAGATCTATTCTGTCAGTGCTTTTTGACCTTCAAAAATAACAAATAATCTGAAATAATCCTATTCTGTCTGCAAGTAATCTAAGAATTGCAAGGAAAATGTATGAGCTTCCATATCCTCTTCCTCCAAAGCAGCCCCTTGCTAGTAACACTAGTTGTGGCAATAATAACAATATAAGATTATGGAATGAAGTTAATTACAACCCCTGCATATTATACAAGTGTTTCAAAAAAAGACAAACAAGATTATGGGCAACAGGCAACAAAATATGACTATCAAAATAAAACAAAAAGTGAAGTGGTCCAAATGGAATAGTGTTCTTCAGAATATAAAATACTAATTGTGACTGCAAACAAGACCATAAGTATTAGTAACTCAGATATTTTTATCCGACAAAAATCAAACTCTATGCTTGACTTCTGAGGGCTGGAGAAGAAAAAGGAGAAAGCCCCTTAATTAGCGCCTCCACCTACACAACAAAACAATCAAAAAAAAAAGTTATTTAAACTGTCAAAGTACTTTAAGAACAACAGAGGGGAGAAAGTGGGAGTGAGAAGGAGAAAGGATGAGAGATGGACAATCTGTTTTACAAAATAAGGAAGAAATTACACGCCGAAGAAACTGCTAACTGCTGGGAAGTCCTGCAGCAAATAATGTGTATTTGCAATGCTCATGACCTACATCAGCGTGTGATCAACATCAACAATGATGATAATAATCAAAAATCTCTTTTTTATATATTCCTAATGGGAAACGTTAAGACTTCAAAAGCAAGCAATATAAAATAGGAGAAAATTCACTATCCCTGTAACTTTTGCCTAAAATGACACAGTAGTTACGAGCTACTCAAAATAAGGCGGGAGGTGAAGATACATAAATATAACCGCGGAAAAAACTTTACCCAAGGCTCAGCACTAAAGCCAGTGATGAATACTAAAGACACAGCGATGCCTCTCTAACACGGTTTGAAGATATGTGCAGCATTTGTGGGGGTCAAGCGACAACACTTCATGGTTCTCGTAGCGCCCCAGGCACGTGTCTGTGGGTGATGGACTGCGGGGGTCAGAGCCCCGGGGATGCGTGCAAAACCGAAAGCACACAAAGACAACTATTTATTAACAGTTTAACATGGCGCCTCTCTCAGCCCGACTTTTCGGGCGTTTGTCAGTTACTGCCGTTCTGTGGCAGCCCCGCGACCGGACGGAGCGGCCTGGTGGAGGCGGCCGCTGCCTGTGCCCAGCGCGGGGCGCGGGCGGGGGCTCGGCGGAGCTTCCCCGCCGCGGTCGCACGTGGGGCGGGGGCCGCCCCCGAGGCCTTCCCGCCGCACGGAGCGGTCCCTCCCGCCCCCCGCGCCCGGCCCGGCCCCGCCGCCCAGGCCGAGAGCGGCGCTGCCCTCCCGCCGCCATCCCGCCTCCCTCCCGTCCCGCCAAGGCTGCGCCGCGCCAGGCCCGGCCCGGCCCCGCCCCACCCCGCGCGGCCGCAGCGGAGCCGCCCGGCCCGGCCGTACCTCACGGGCTCTGCAGTCATGACTCCGCCGCCGCTGCTCGGAGCGGAGCGGCCGCCCGGGCCGGGGCCGCGCTCAGGCGCTGGGCGCAGACAAAGCCGCGGCCGCCGCCATCGCCAGCGCCGCCGCCATCTTAGCCGAGAGAGCCTGAGGGGACCTGCCTCCTGCCGCCGTCCTCCTCCGCCGCCTCCCATTGGCTCGCGGCCGCCCACAGCTATTTTCTGATTGGGCGGCACCGCGCCGACTGTTGCTAGGGCAGTTTACGTCACCATCCCAACCTTCCCCGCGCTGATTGGCTGAGGCGGGGCTGACGTCACGCTGGCGTCATGGACCGACACCCGTGACATCATTTGGTAACAAAGTGCACTGACACCTGCAGCCAGCAGGGGGCCCCAGCGCGCGGCTGCGGCCATGGCGGCGGGAGCCAAGCGCTGACACAGCCCGGGGATGGACAGCGCGGAACAGGAGCCGGTGTCACACCGGGGACACACGGCCCTTCATTGATGGAGAACTGCATCCTTGGGAGACTCTGCAATCTCGATTCAACCACAGCAGGTTAACAATGGCTTTTGGACACGTCACCCTTAGGAAGAGTAACACGGAGCAGATGCCCAAACTCGTAGTAACAGCATCACAACAACTCTTCTGCTCCATGAGGATCACCAGAACCCTCCTCCGCTGCAAGGATCACCGCAACTACCCTTCTCCTTCAACAGATCACCAGAACGACCCTCAGCCTCTCCAGAGCTCACCATCTTGACCCTCCTCTGCAGGAACCAGCCCTGGAATTCCAAGCCCACAAGCAAGCCTGGGAGCAGAGTTTCCCAAGCACAAAGACAGCAAGACAAGGATAACATAAACCACACACAGGTTGAAGGTGAGCAGCCCCAGGTAACCCTGCCTGGGGCAGCTTCAGCCCAGCTTGGCTACAATTTTTCCTTTTTAATCAGGAAATTTAATCAGAAAATTCTCTAGATAAGGAGATGTAGCATTGGCAGCTACACCTAAGTATGCCAAGACAATTTTCCCTGCTGGTACTAGCAGCTTCTACACTCCTGTCAGATGTTAGAATGTTGTGAAAGGAGGAGGATTGGAATGCAGCCCTCTTCAAGGGAAAGCTGTTGCAGGCTTTTGTGAGAAGATGACTGAACTGGGCAGGCTGAGGTTGTGTGTGAACTTCCATGACCACGCGGGACCGAAACAGAACAGAAGAACAAAGCCAAGCCCAGTACCACCCAAAATCTGAAACAGGTGACAAGTATTAGCCACTTACTGTAAAGAAAACCAGTTTTGAAAATTAACATTTTTCTGCAGAAACTCAAGAAAAAAATAAAATGTACCTACTCACCTGGTTTCATAAAGCAACATACGAAACATAAGAAAATACCCAAGCAAATCACCCCTAACACCCTGTCTTGGTTTGAAAGACAAGTGTCCACTAGAGAAGGCAAGAGCCTCCCTTGGAATGGAAAATGTAAACCCCTTCCCTCCGAATTATTATCATTTTGAAATCAAGGGGCTCTCAGGCAGAGATCTGGGGGTAGGAATAACAGTTCTTTACTAGTATGTACAACAAGGCAAACAAACAACAGTAACTACAGGGACCCCGTGACAGCCTTCTCGGCTGAGACAGAGGATGGAGGAGAGGCTTTGCTTCACAAACCCCCTCGGGCAGTCAGTCCTGGTGCTCCTGCAGGGCTCTGAGGAACAGCCGGCTGGAAGGGGAAGGAGGAGAGGAGGATGAGGAGGAGGAGGAGAAAGAAGGAAAAGGAGAGGAGAAGGAGGAGAAGCTCCAGCTCCGTCTGAGTTACAGCGAATTCCTTACCCCAAGCAACAACAGCTCCGAGTGTGCCCTGCTCTGAAGCCGAAGAAGTGAACCCAGCAGCAGCTCCCCCCACCCCCTACCTTTTACCTGCCCCCCTTCCCCCCTGGGCCCAGCCAAACTCTTTGTCTTCTAAAACACCCAGTAAGTACCAGCAGTCAGGTTTTGCCGAAAGTATTGGGGAAAATTCTGCAGGTGAGAAGGAAGGACACACCTTCAACCCAACACAACCATTTCATTCTGTGATAATGGAATCAACAGCACTTTCACACTTCAGCACATTCAAGCTTACACATCTCCCAGGGAAATTCTCCAAAGAGGTATAAACACAATTTGCTTTAGAATGTAACGTTTTACCCAAGAGCTGCACCCTGTATCTGCTGAATTTAGTAATAGCAGAGAGCAGATTTAACAGCAGCTTTTTTACCAAATTCTGTCTCATCCTGGAGAAGACCAAAGTATCACCTGCCTTCTCACCCAATTTTAGGAGGAGAAAAAAAAATCCATATTAACTGACAGTTACAAATTCCATTAAAAATTGCAAAAAGCCATTCTAGGTGTTCTGCCACCAGTGAGAATGAAGGAAACAGGAAGCATTACCCAGTCTTAGTTCTGCATTAGGATCCCAACTGTGTGATTAAAATAAGAACACAAAACATTCATTTTCCTCAAGGGATTTAGTCAGCATTACCGACTAATATCCTACTGATTCAGAGTAACATAGATTTATTACAATTGCTCTGTAATATTTTATTCTTTCACTATTTCCTTGGGGAAGGTATTTGAAAGCAGTTTAAAAACCCAAATTTAATTGCCTCCAGTTCATAACTTCTATCTGAAGTCACATATGAAAAAGGAAACCTACTGTGAGAAAAGGTCGAGATAAAGTAAAAATGGAAATGCTTCCATCTCCCAGCAATTACTCCAGAAGACAAAACCTGACATTATCATGAGGTTTTCAAAAAACACACACAAAAAAACCCCACAGAATCTTCTTGTATTCTGAAATTTGTGTACAGGCAGATACTGAGCACATCTGCAGGGAAACACTTCACATCCACCAGATCTGCACCCAGTTAAGTTTCCCCAGCACACAGGACCCCTTCCCCCTGCTCCAACAGGCTTGGCAGAGTCAGGATTCAGAGCTCAGCTTGCAGGACAAACCACTGCAGACTCTGAGCACACCCATTGTTTCTCCTCATAATGATAGCAATTAGTTTTGTTAAGTACATATTACCCTACTTTTAAGGAACATGGCTGAAAGACATGTATAGCTATCAATTGACAAGAGGATATTTTAATAACTTGATGTGCTCCTGACCTAGAAATACAAACTACATATACATCTCTTTCATATTATTATCTGTGATAAAAGTAGTACAATTAATCCAGACCAATAAAAGGCTATGCTTAAATTAATTTTGTAGGAATGATCAAGATCTGAGCTGTTAATTGGAACAGGTTATGTGCAACAAAACTCTTATTCCTCAGACAAAAAGCGTGATAAAACTGAAAACAGATGATGCTCACTTGAGGTGCTGGGTTTGTTCTTTGTGTTGCTGTTGCTTTATTCCTCTTAGGAAAGTCCAAAGGAATGGTGTGGAGTCACTTGAGCAGTGGTTTGTAACTGAGAATTACACTTTTTCAGCATGAGAAAATAGCAAACATCAAGGTCCAAGACAGAAACCAAGTGCCAGTACATTCTCAAATCCATTGTGAGAATTATTTCTCACAGCAGATGAAAGCACTTGGAAATTTTAACTTCTTAAACAATCTGCTTTCAGTTTAAGTATTTTTCTATTATAGAATGGGTATTTTTTAAAACAAACTACCACAAACCACTGCCAACAGCCCGTGGAGGAACACTGCAGACCGTTCTTCTCTCCCAACCAAGTTTGGCTCTGAGATGCCAACATTTGGCATCATCTGATATCATGGGCAGCATATTCAAACAGGCAGAAGCCATTCACACATCTGATTTTCTTTGGATGTTTCAAATGTTTTGAAGGTTAAACTGACTTTCTTCAATACTTCTAAAACTCCAGCTTCGATTTGCTGGGAATCAAAAAATGCCTGCTATGCTTTCACACATTTTGAACACGGCTCAGAACAAACCTTGCTGTACATTTGCTTACACTTCCAGTGGTTGTGACCATAAAAGCATCTACATTTTCCTCCTGAAGTCCCTAGCCAGCCATCATCTCATCATCTTCCCCAAGCATGGAGGGCCACCCCCCTGCCTGCCAAGAGGCTGAACTTGTTCTTACCCCCATGGCTGAATCTTCACTTCATGGCCATCACCAGCAGGGGATTAATTAAGGTTACTTGCATGAGCACCAAGAACACAGCACAGGCAGAGCTGAGCACATCTTCCACCTTGCTGGAGGACTGGGCAGTTCTGGCCCTGAAGAGCAGGTGCTCATGGGGCAGCTAGAAAAGCCTTAGCTGCACGAATGACCACTAGGCACCACTATCACAGAACTCCAGAATGGTCTGTGTTGGAAGGGACACTAAAGCTCATCCCTACCATGGGCAGGGACACCTTCCATTACCCCAGGTTGCTCCAAGCCCTGTCCAACCTGGCCTTGGACACTTCCAGGGATCCAGGAGCAGCCACAGCTTCTCTGGGCACCCTGTGCCAGGGCCTCATGAAAATCACGTTCTGTGCTGAACACTAGAATGGTTTGAAGGCAGGAACATCCAGTAAATTGTACATAATGCAAACCATTACACAGAATAATACATTTAAATTTACTGTCTTGCCTTGTGCTTGGTGCAGAGAGCTCCCTAAATTATTTCTAGCTGTTATTCCAAAATATCTTCTAAATACACCACAACTCCTCCTCAAAAGCAGAAAAAAGCAGCATTCACTGAGGCCAGCCACATTAGCAAAACCACAGAGTCCATTTTCAGCTGCAGAATACACCATTTCCTCCCTTTATTGCAAGTGTTCTCTCAAGGTGAGCTTTTAGGGCACTCCTGAGCTATTTAATAATTCACTTTCTAAAGGCGATGACCTCAGCAATTCCCAGTTTCCCCACAGCAGGTCTGGAATGCATTGCCTTGTCCACCTTTGTTTGGCTGGCCCAGATGTGTTACATTAACCAGCCAGTGAGCTGCCAGTGCCCCTGGCCCAAAGAATCACCCTGGGCACCAGGTAGAGCCAGCCATTATCTCTCAACTGCTGCACAAGTCAAACCTTGCCAGAATTCATCCTCTCTAAACCTGCCTGGTCCTTACAAGCACTTCATCTTCTGCTCCACTACCACACCTGCTCCCTCCTGCACTTCAGTTTCAGCCTAGAGAGCAGAAAAACTGTTGGAAAAAAAGGAGCATTATTTTCATCTCAGCATGAAAAAAAAAAAAAGGGAAAATCCTAAACTCTCAACATCATGGCTACCTCAAGGGGAAGGCAAACATGACTCCAGCATTACACCTGCATGAGGTGCCACTGTTTAAACTTAGTCAATATGGAACTGGATGGTTTTAGAAGGACAGCATAAATTATAACTGGAAAAGTTTATGGGAAGCATTTTACCAACTGGGCAGGAAAACAAGCCACAAGTACAGCAGTGCTGATTTGTTCCAGGCACATCTACAGTGCTAACAAGATTCCACCTCCGGAAACACTGCGAGTTGATCTGTCTAGAACTCCAAGAATCCAAGATTTTCACTGCATGACAGCTGTCAAAGACAAGCCAAAATCATGTAATCTTTATGCTACCAGTTGGCTACATGAGCAGCTCTCTAGTGCTGACATTCTGGGCTGTAACTCTCCACATAAACACACACAGGCTACTAATCCAGTCTACACACCCATACTCAGGTTACTTACTCTATATAGACAGGCTATGATTAACACGTTGAAACAATAGTGGAAGAAAAGAGGTTGCCTTGTTTCATGTCAAAATTCAAAAGACACAGGAGCATGGATTAGACTAAAAAGTTTTATTGAAACTTGTCCAAAATGCAGTCAGGCACACAATTTATCCATTCCACTAAGGCTTATCGTTCTATGTGGCATAGAAAAATGCATCTCAATGAGTTGAAACATCAAACAACAAAATTAGTGAAGTTAAGGCACTTGAGATGTGTATTAATTTAGCAAAACTGCATAAGAATAACCTTTTACTTGGAGTAATACAATCCTTTCTGAGATTCAATTTCAAACATCCAGATTCTGAAACCCCTTGAGAGAGGGGAGAGGCAGAAGCAGGAGACAAAAGTCTCTCTGACTACAAACCTCTAAGGCCACCAGAGCCTACGGAAGGAAGTGTTACTGAATCAGGCTGCAAAGACTTCCTGTAATACAAATGCTGATCTGCACAGCAGTTTTTGCTGAGGCACAATTGTCTTCCACTCATGAATTCTTAAGGCAAAGTATCTGTGAGGTGATAGGACAAAAAGACAGAGCAAGCAGCACATGCATTCAATTGTAAGGCTATCAAATGTATCCTGGGGTAGCAACGTTTATCCTGGGAGCAGACATCTCTGCCAAAGGATAAAAATGTGGAGAAAACAAGTGGAGAATATAGAACTTATATAGTGGCCACAAATCTGGTACCTGCTGGTTTGCCAGGGCTCTAGGCAGTAACTTGAAAGCCAATTGGCAATTCTGAATTCATGCAACACATAGATAGTTACCTTTGAACTTTTGGGTTGTATTCTTGAGAGTGTGAGTGTTGGACAGTCTAAGAATTGTTTTTTTCCAGTTCTGAGTCAAAGTTCACAACTTAAATATTGCAGTTTTAGCATTTGGCAAAGTAAGATTTAATTAATTAATAACTCCATTCTACATGTTGAAAACTCCCCCTTCATCTGTGAAACAACCTCTTGCATCATACAGCAGTTAAGAACTCTTCTCAAAAATGAGACACAGCTCTAGGATACGTACATTCCACCCTGGAAGCTGGAGAATGCACCAAGGGTTGCCACACAGGCTGAAGGAAAAGATTTCCAGGTACATGAAGCTGTTTCCTCAACCATGAAAAGGCATGACAGAGAAGCTGCTGTCACCTGCTATGCACAAACAGGAAATAAGGTGACAATTCAAGGGAAAAAGAAACATGGTAAACAGATTATCCAAGTGAATTGAAAGTACCATTTCTAGTTAGTCCATGGAAATATAGTTTTAAGTATTATGTTCTGAATTTTGCTAGCAGAGTTGCTTAAGAAGATGTAAAGCTTATGAAAGAGAGATTGCATCTTAACACTGTGTCCTTCAGAGCAAATTGTTTGCTGTATTTAAGGCACTACATTGTCTTTGGTTCAGTGTTTAACTGTCTCACTGTAAGCAGAGGTAGCACAAACCACACATGTTGAGCTCCTCATTCCACCACATCCAACTTCAGAGCCACCAACCTCCTGATGTACCAGACTCTGGAATCCTTTAGCTCATTAGGAAACTGAAAAGAGCAAAATAACAAACATTCTTATTAATTTTATGAGAAACAAAGGTGTGCAACATTCCACTTAGCTTTTATAAATGCCAACAAAAACAGAGTGAGAAAGTGGGCCTGATGCTGCTGTAACAAAAGCAGCTGTGAAGTCACTTAAAAAGGAGTTTCTAATAACTCAAAACCAAATACAACCACATCTTCCCTACAATAAAGTCAGCAGAAGTATCTAAGGATCATTGCAGAGATCAGAATAAAAGCTGACCACTTATCAAAAAGGGAATAATTTCAGCTGTCTTTTGCTCTTGAGGAAAGTCTTCATAAAATAACAAGTTTTACTATTTAGATATTTTTAAATAAGAACACATTTCTCATCGAGAGGGCACAATATCTGTCTGTGAGTTTAGTTTTATAGACATATTAAGCTTGTTGCGGATGGTGACATTATTAGAAATTGGTCCTTCAACATGTACTTACTGCTTCAAAATGCATAACAAACACACCTAAGGTATCCCTATCAGTCAGGCATATATACAAGTGGTCAGCTAACAGTATTAGACTCCTTACACAAGCAATCCTCAAATGTAGGCAGCTTTAAAACATCAGGAATCCTCTCTGTTCTCCCAAATAAGGGTTAATAATGAAGATGTATGAATATGGAAGAGAGAAAAGTAGGGGGGAAAATACATTTGTTGGCAGTATAAACTGGCTGAGATATCATTGTGAAAACTGAAGTATTTTATAATATGCAATGGCATGAAAAGGAGAGTTCCACAATCTTTGCTTTGGCTAGATTGAAAAATCACGATACCCATGAAACACTCATATTTCTGCTGACTTTACCAACCAATATTGCTACTCTGAGAAGCCAGTGGAGCGTTTCTAAAGGAGTATTTCCCAAATGAGCCAGCAGAGCTCCAGAGGCGTAGCTGTACCCCAAAGCCCAGGAGAGCACGAGCTGCAGGGCCCCGGCCTGATGTACCTGTAGGGGTAGCCATGGTATTTGGATCTGAAGACAGACAGCAGCCAGCTGAAGAACAGCACCACCAAGCCAATGCCAGCAATGCACATAACTGCAAGAGATGCACAGGGAGAGGCTGTGATGGGACAGCTCAGTGAACTCAGGTTTTCAAAGCCTTCTGCAATATTTTTACAGATTTGGTCAGTTGAGGCCTCTATTTCTGTCATTGAGAAATACTGAATTAACACCAATTTCACAACAATTTCATACAAATGCTTTGAGAAAAAGTTCCTTCTTCTCCCTCTTACTAGCTAAATAATGCAAAGCCTCTTTATCTCTGTCTACCAAAAGGATTTATCTTGCAGTTTGCTTAGCAACTCCAAAAACTGTCAAAAATCCAAATTATTCTCTCAGCTTAGAGGTGGGGAGTGAACAAAACCTCCCAGTGCAAAAGCATTTCTGTTAAATGGTGTATCAAACATCCTCACTGAATATGCCTTTGCTCAGACAGCAAAGTACCAGTACTTACTTTTTCTTTTTCCCACATCCATGTCAGAAGTAGCAGCTTCGTGGAGAAGGACCATTCCTAAAGTAACTCCACCATCTACAGATGCTGTTTAAGGCTAAACCAACAAAGTACAATAGACTCAAAACAACACTCCCTAAATTCAGCTCCCACACCATACCTGGGGCATTAAAACTCACTGGAAAAATCAAAGACTTCCCAGTCAAATCAGCAACTATGGGGGGAAAAAAAGAACAGCTGAAAGACATTCATAATGTCAGCTTTTAAGAGAAAATAAATGCAAAGCTTAAAATATAAACTGCAAAGTCTTCAGGCAAAATTAAAAACATGCATTTATTATCTCAGCTTGTAATGTAGCAGCATTCCTTCCCAGAGAGCTTGGTCCACTCCCACTGCTGTTCTCCACTGGAAAATCCCCAAAGGAATTCAGCTTCTGCATTCACTCAGCTAACAGAACAAATAAAATACATACAGTACTTAATCCATCAGGCTGTCTTTCAAGTGGCAGTATTTCTTTCCTAATTCTTCAAATTAAATAAAAAAGATCATAAAATTAAAGGAGAACAGGCAACACAAAAGGCCTCATATTTGCCAAGAATGAATCCTAGCAAAGCAAAGTAATTAATCCAGTGGAACAAAAGACAGAATTCCCAAAGATTTCATTCCATTTAATTACAAATGTCCAGTCACAAGTCTCCTCCTGAAAGGAAAAGTACTTATCATTGACTCAGGACCATCAAGAGTCTTTCCATTCCAGACACAGCCCACCTTCAGCACAGGAGGAAAGTGGCTTGAACCCAGAGAAACCTCACCAAATTCAATTAAATTCAATTTAAAATGTCCAGCAATGGGTAGGTTTGGTCTGTGATGTGATGGATAGTAACAACACAAACATCAACAAAAAGTTTCTACTTCGAATTTGACCAAGTGGATCAAAAGTACAGTAACAGAAAAAGATCAGAAGTTCTCCTCCAAGTGCCTGTTTTAAGTTTAAAAAATTAAATACAATAAAAGATAAAAAAATAAAGGAATGCTGATACAGGTGACAAGACACAGAAGAAAAGCTCCAGCCAGAAATGACTAAAGTTACAAATGATGGATCAGAAACATTCACGTGGGAATAGAAAAACAGAACATTGAATTTTAAGGTATTCTTATGACCCCAAAAAGCATTTTTTGTACAAATAAGAAAGGTAAAAGCTCTCAATCTGAAAGTTTCCACCTGCCTTTCTTGACAGCATGGCAAAATCCTGCATCATTAGTACAAACAAATTATAAGATTATAAGAAGGTAAGCAAAGAAATAAAAGATCAATGATAGAGGAATGAATTCAACACCAAAGCAAGAAATAAGTGACATCAAAAAGAGACATGCACAGAGGAACAGGGAGTATCCTGAATCTTCTGATTCCAAAAAGATCCACAACTTTAGTGATGCATTCAGCTTGGTACTTAAACAAGGTGAGAAAGCAGTAAATATCTTTCTATTCAACTTAAAAGATCAGAGGCACAGGAAAAGCACAGTTGTCAATGCAGAAAGGTTTTACAAGCTTCTGCATCAGTGTTAGGTGGCAATTACAGCCATGACAAAGTACCACAGAAAAGGCACCAGCATTTGCTGACCAAAAAACTGTCACCAACCACATGCTCCTCCCAGGAAGGATACTGAACAGCAGAACTATGTGTGTTTCTGCCACAAACTGGGCTTGGCTGCTTCCATGGATATAATTCTGTAAGAGACAAAAGTAATTAAATTTAGAAAAGACTGGAGACAACTTTGACATGATTAACAACAGCTACAGAGCCTGGAACTGGTGTTTGCATTGTTTTTTTCAGGAGAGAGCACAAGTTAGAGCACAAACTATTTCAGCTGTTGATCACTGATTTTTGGGGGACTTGCAACAGAAACAAAGATCCTTCTTCCATTACCATGCACAATCAGCCTAATTCAGATACTACAACCTTTGTGATTGGATTCTCAGTCCAGCTAAGCACAATACCACAAGATTAGGCCCTCCTGCATCCTAATGTGATCCAAAGCTGATCCATTCCCTCACTGAGGTTCCAAGGTTGTGTATACTGCTGCTTAGCTTAGGGGAAATCCCTTCAACCTGTGTGTGAACCCAACTCATTTGGCTTCAGAACCAAACATTTGAAATCTTTTTCACATCTGGGTTAACAGAAAAATTGAAATTTGTGGAAAAAATACTGTTTTTAATCCTTAAGGAACACCCTGTTATGGTTATGATGCCGTATCTAAGTAGGAAAAAAAAAGCTTTATGCACTTTCTAAAGAAGAATACAGAGCACCTGACCCATCTAACAAAGCACAAAAGGACATTTCACCAAATTCATTTCCTGAGTAAAGACATAAGAAAAGCCAGTATGTGATGTGTAAGCACCTGAGCAGATGTAATGCTCTCAGAAAACTGTGACTACTTTTACAGTGGATCTCATTCTATGTTGTGAACAGAACAGTATTATTTCAAATTACATTAAAGAAATTTTTCCCAAGAAAGAAACTTCACAAATCTGAGATCACTGGATATTAATTTACCTCAAGAATCTTGAGGAAAGATTGTTTTATATGGAAGTCATTAGATGAGTGTATAAGTTAACAAGACCAGGTTGAAATGTAATTGCCAGGCTCAGCAATAGGAATTTTAGCATGCAGGACTCAAACCATAAATACCTTTATTGTGCTGTAAGCAGTTTAGAACTATCACATCCCTTCACCATTGGAGATACAACATATGTTCAAGACATGTTGATTTGCCTTGCTCACTGCAGGATAGGTTGGTTTCACTCACCAAGAGAGAAGCCAAAAGCAGAATTTGCATTCTGATTTGTTTCTTAGTATCAGCCTTATTCTGCAGAAATACACCAGAAATGCAGAAAAGAAAGTGAAGGCAACACTCACCACTTGTCCTGTATGGGGATTCTTGTGAGCATAAGGGGGGCCTCTGATGTGGTTCCACATCTGGCCTGATGTCATTGCTAACACAAAACACTGAAAAGGAAAGAAGAAATGCTATTTAATAAGAATTCTCTTCTATTTTTAATTTAACCGGATATCTCTTCACTTCCTACCAAAATGTCCTGATTTGGAACACAGGCTAATGATTGTCCCACTTTATCCTTGTACAAAAGGCATCTATCAAGCATTCAGTGAACTGAAGGGACTAAGATCATATAATGTTATCAATCTATGAAAAAACAAAACTAACTCTACCTCATTTTCCTCTACCAGCTTTAAGAATCTTGAAATACTTTTGAGAACTTGAACAGCTATAAAACTCAATGTAACAGACGAAAGTCATGATTACTCACCAGAGCAGCAAAGGCCCAGCCAGTTTTGTTATAGAGAAAATCCAGATTGCTGCCCCTCAAATACACGAGGCCTCCAATGACAGCCAGCAGCAACCCCAGCATCAAGGGTCCAGCATAGTTTGGTGGCCTTATCACACGGATCTGAACAGAGGACAGTGAAATTATTTGCTCTCAGCAGGATTATACATTATACCTACACTCCTGCTAAAAAAACCCACAACATATTGAGTGGAAAAAATACTGCACACACATTTTCTATGTAACAAATCTGACTCGGAAAGTAAGCAATGCTTCTTCCACCAATACTGTAACTTCAGTTTTACACAACTTTACCCAGTTCAATAATTTAGAGATTGTTTTTCTTCCACAGGAACAGAGAGCAAGAAGGAAGGAGATGAATTTTAACATCTTCTCAAATACAACGCTACACAAAACACCAGCACAGAGACTGTAAGGAAATTGAAAGATGCAGTCTGTGTGTCTGAACTAGATTTTGTAGACAAGCTCTTTCAAGCAGCTCAGGAGGCACAAGTGATGTTCCCCAGCTGGCCCTGCACGGGGGTGCTGAGGGAAGGTGTGCTGGCCCTGCACGGGGGTGCTGAGGGAAGGTGTGCTGGCCCTGCACGGGGGTGCTGAGGGAAGGTGTCTGGACTCACGTGGACGTCTGTCCTGTCGGCCACCCAGCGCGCCAGCTGTTCCGCCGCGAAGCCACGCACCTGCAGCTCGTAGGTGTCCCCCCGCTTGGGCTTCCCCTTGGCAGGGAAGTTAATGAAGGTGGGGGCAGAATTCATGTTCAGCTGCAGGGAGAGAGTTCACAGAAGATAGAGCCTAGGAAAGGACTATTTAATAACACAATTCTATACCATTTCTGGCTTGTACTATTGTTAGTAAATCAGAAAAGTTAGCTCTTTGATTTAATGGCCATCACTTCTTAAAAAAACAGTAGGCAGAACACAGCTTGCATTTCTGTATTTCATGTACTTTTTTTTAAAATCTTCTTCTCCAAATACTACTTTTGATAAAGAAATCTGCAAAATAGCAATACATGATTCTAAAATCTAGGAAGGCCATAGCTTGATGAATGCATTTTTAATGTAACAGTAAGGAAAAAATTAACAAGAGTAATAAAAAGACATCTCTCTTCAACTCTCCAGTTCAAAAGCTTCCTTTTAATAAAGTATCACTGCCTAAACAGTATAGCTTTTAAATAAGAGATTAGTACCTCTTAGAAAAAGTTAACATCTGCAAGACTGTAATGAACTATTAATGTGACCTACAATTGCAAGTGCACATGGAATGTTCTCACAGCTGGAGAAAAAAAAGTGGTCACACAATGTTAAGAGAAAAGAGAAAAAAGAGAAGAGAAGAGAAAAAAGGCTGGGTAGTTGAAATTAGTTTTACCATAAAGCCTAATCTATCATTCTCTAGTAATCTAAAAATTGTAATAGCTGCTCCTAATGACATCAGTGCTTTCTATCTTGCCTTTTCACATAGCACAGAAGAATTCCATTAAGAATTACACTGTAAGTTATTACAGGAGGCAAACTCGGGGGAAAAAGAGTCAAAGAAACCAATATACTCCTTGTACCTATTCACATCTGTCAGTTCTGTTAATATTCCTACCAACATGCTCAGGCCAAGTTTCTTCCAAGAGGGACAGTTTTTAACTTTTCATTCCTTTGTTCACTGTAACACTAAATTATGTAGCATCTTTACCTTCTTTCCCAAAACCCAAACTAAAAATGATGTTAGAAGAGAAAAAGACATTACCATCTGAAACACGTCTGAGCCTTCATCAAAATCTACCATTGCAAAAAAAATCTTGTTGGTAAATGCACTGGAATATCTCCAGGAGTTTGCCAGAATCTGGTATTCCTCATCAGCTTGCCTGGAAAACACACCAAGGGAGATGATGTATCATGGTTTTGTCCACAGTACAAGTTGTAAAGCAGCTGAGGGAGCTTTGCCCACCCACCCCATTAATCTTCTAGGGTTCAAAAGAAAGTTTAAGTGTTAATGAAATCTTTTAAGCCCAGATACTCGTCTACCATCAGGTGAAGCATTTGGCAACTGCTTTTTTAAATAGAAGGGCAAGTTATTGAGTCCACTAACAAGAGATGAGGTAATTTCTAACTGAAAAGTGAAATAGACCCCAGCTGCTTATGATTTGCCAGTCCACAGAGCACCAAACTGTAGCCAGGTGTGCCCTTTCTTCCAGGTCAGAGAGTGGGAAACCAATAATTTCAACTGACTAAGCATAAAAATCACCCTTGCAGACCTCCACCACCTCCACATTAATACAGGAAAGCTATAATATGGTTAAAGATCCAGGATATTTGAACTGTAAATAAATGCCAAGCAACATATTAATTAAGAACAACACTTAAGCTCCATGCCCAGCAATAATTCTACAAACATTTCTTCAGCAGCTCATGCCAGGAAAGTTGAGCTTTCACTGTGTCTTTCTCCAGAGTAAACACCGTTTCTGCAAAGCAGGGATTATTTTAGGAGGGAGATAAAACTAAAGATTATGTTGTTTCTTTACAAACACATTAGATACATATTCCCATACATTAAATTGCAAAGACAATCAGTCCTACTGTAACTTGCCCAAGTATATTCCTCCCATGTGCATCAAAGTTCAACCCTGTCCTTAAATTTAGTTTCCTACAAAGCATCAGATGACTTTCAAGTTCAAATTTAGGACTAAAGGACATACTTGCACACAACACACTGTCTGTGAGGCTGAAGAGCAGTGAACATCACAATCACTGAGTAGTTTCTGGGAGGTGCCTTCACAAGGCGCCGGAATTTGTCTCCATTCATTCTGATCACCGATCTTTTACTGGCCCACTCCATCAGCTGGTTCACTTTTTCTGATAACACCATCTGAAAATCAAGTCAGAGCAACGTTGTTGGTTTTGCTTGGTTTTGTTTTTTTTTTTTTTTCTAGTTTCACAATACAGTCTTAGAAGTTTTTAGATTTGATGCAACAAATATCTGCACTGCTTTTCATAACACCACCCAGGTGATGTGATACATCAGTAAAATTCCACAAGGCATTCACAGCAGCTTTTAACAATCATGTTAACATAACTCATTAACTTCAACCACCTAGTAACACACCCAGCTTTAAGCACTCAGCATAACCAGGCTGGTGAAGACCCTCAGCTCACCAGCCCTTCCTCACAGTAGTTGCAGAATTTCTTTCAGCTGTACCAACCACCTCCATCCCCTCCACAGCCTCTTTTCTATACTAAGCATCAAACTGGTTCAGCTTTCAAATATTGTGGCAGTGGAATCAACATCAGAGATGCAACCAACCTCAACATTTCATTTTCAGCACTGCTGGAAAAAAAGAACCATAGTTCAGAATATATTTGAAAAAATCAGGAGTGCTCAACACTAAAATATTCTTTAAAAAGGAGACAATCAATTCTATAACATTATAAGAAGAGGCATTAGTTTGACAAATTCACAAATGTTACGTTTATCATAAAGCACTTCTCTACTCATTAACACCCTTCTTCAGATAAATGTGTTAGAGGAAATCATCATAATATATCCTGAACTGGAAGGGAGCCAGTAGAAGCATCAAAGTCCAACTCCTGACCCAGGGCAGCCCCAAGAATATAATAATAATAATAATAATAATAATAATAATAATAATAATAATAATTTCTCTGACTTACAACTCACAAGAGTGTACACACTTACGTAAAAGGGTTTTTTTCCAAACCTAAGCAGTTCAAGTGCGTGGAAGTAAGCTGCACCTTAGTGACTACAGCCAAAGGCCACGCATCCTCCCCGCCGCGAATCCCACACATTAGGAAGACAACACTCGTACAGTGCTCCTAACAAGAACTGAAGAACGCGGAAACAAGGACCTTCCCTCCCTGCGGCTTCCCCTCAGAGCCGGCCGAACCTCAGGGCGGAGACCCGGGGTGAAGCCAGGCCACCCTGCCGGGCCCTAGCCAGTCCTGCCCTCATCCCGCTCAGCGAGAACCTGCCCCAGCGCGGAGCAGGGGCTCTGGACGAATCTCACCTCCTTCCGCCTCTGCCCCGCGGCGCCGGGCCCCCCACATCCCGCCAGCAGCAGCAGCACCAGCGCCAGCAGCGGTAGCGGCACCGGCAGCGCCGCCATGGCCGCCCCGCTTCGCCCGCCCCGCCCCACCGGCTGGGAGGCCCCGCCCGCGAGGCGCCGATTGGCGGAGGCGTCGGCTCGAGCGTCCCTGCCGGCCTGCGATTGGCTGAACCTGCGGGAGCGCGGCGAGCTGGAGCCGCGCCATTGGTGGAGACGCGAGGGGAGGGCGGGGCGAGCCCTGATGGGAGAGCAGGCCCTGAGGGGAGAAAGTGTGGCGGGACCCGGGGATGTCTCTCAGCCGCATCACAGAACCCTTGCGTTTCGAAGGGACCTCGGAGATCATCCGAGACAGGGTCTCCTGGACCAGGTGACACACTGTTGTCCACTAAGATCAGATTCGTTACTCTGTGTGCAACAAGCCAATAATTATACGCTTAGAGAGAGATTGATTTATATTACAGTTGTGCTAGCCGTGAGTGCTCAGTGGTGTTCCACAAATCGGCCAATTCTCAAAACTTTTTATTGTTTATACGTTTTAACAAACAAAGGAATTTGTATTCACTGGATAAAAGTAATGTAGTTCTCTTATTAATTAGTATTTTATCTTCTAATGGTTAATGCTTCTCTTTGCTTCTCATACTAATTAGTGCACAGGTTCTGACTTTGTCTTGGGTAAGATGGTTAGTGATTGTGATTTGCCCCTGCAGAAATAACCCTTCACCAGTTGGAACTGATTTCAGCCCAGTTGCTCAGTTGGCTTTGTTAGTGTCTTCCTTACCGTGGGAATTCTGCAAAATGTCCTTGTGGGCTGTAAATTCTGCGTTCTTTGTGTCTGCTATCAGTGGCACATCCTCCTTCCCCTAAGCCTGAGATAACTGAAACATGCCAAGCCCTAAACCTTAACAAGGCTGTTCTACCAAAAACTTTTTTCCAGCACCTGGACATCACTTAGAGCTGGATACCTGCTGTTTCATGGATTAGCTTTCCTTCCTTGTTGAGTAGGCTAGAAAGTATGCCAAGATTAAACATCAAAGAACATCCTTTCTTAAGAAAATTTTACATAATTTGAAACAACACAAATGCTTGCAGCTGGGTTTTGAGTGTCTCCAAAGAGGGGGATTCCACACTTTGCCTAGGCAGCTGTTCCAGTGCTCTGCCACCCTCTGAGTAATGAAGTTCTCCCTGTTGTTTCAGATACATGCTTCATGTTATACACACACGCTATAAATTGCTGGGTCATGTGTTACAAATATTGTTAAAATCCAAATGCACAGGGGAATACCTCAGCAGCTGTGTGGTGGGTTAAGGTTCTGAAGCAGAATCGCCAAGGAGAGAGGAGGAGTTACGCTTCAGGTTTTATTATAAAATTATTTCTGATTTCTGTTTTCACTAAAATCCCAGACTTTTTTAACTCGGCGCTTTCGCAAATTAAAGTTAACCCAGAGAGGAAAAAAAGAAAAAAGTGGTGTCAGAAGTGGGATTCGAACCCACGCCTCCATGCGGAGACCAGAACACCCAAACCCGCCGCGGGAAGGCGCGTAACGCCTTGAGTCTGGCGCCTTAGACCACTCGGCCATCCTGACACTGTATTAGCAGCGGTGGCCGGGACATACTTAGCATTGTCGTCATGGCCGCATCTCTGTGTCCTTTGGCCTGTCACGAAGAGCCTGTCTGTACCCGGGAGGCGCCGGAGAACGGCCAGGCAACCTCCAGCTCAGCTCGGCCCGGCCGCGGAGCTCCGCCGCAGCGAGGTGGAGCCCGGCGTTACCCACAGGCCCCCGCCGTGCCGCCACTTCCGCTGCGACCATTTTGTTCTTCACCGGCGTCAAGGGTACCCGCTCGGCTCTCATCATGTTCCCGGTGGCCAGGGCCGCGCGGAGCCTCGTCGGTAAGTACAGGGGCTGCTCCCGGGGTGTGGGGGATTCCTCGGGGGGTCTGCCCTGGTTTGTGCCTTCCCCTGTGCGGATTGTCCCTCAGCCTCGCTGTGCACCCGGCGAGGGTCGTGAGGGCACCTCAGGGGTTGTGGGCGGCTCTGGCGTCCTTCGCCTCCTGTTTTTTGTTTTTTTATTTGTTTCAGCCTTTTTTATTTCCTAGTTGCTTTTTGACATAGATCTTTCCTTGGTGCTTTCTTTCCCTAGTACCTAAAGGCACATTCTGGCCTGGTAACCTGCGGTGTCAAGGGGAAGTCAATACTCAGCCCTTAAATTCAAGGTTAAAGTTACCCCTTCAGTGATGCAGACCCCCGCAGTGTCTGGTCCTGGGTCACGATGCGCTTATCCCGAGGTGCGAGCACCTAAAATTAGCGTATCTCGGTAGATACTTAAGCTTTCTTATGTTTAAAAAAACGTCCTGTGCAGTCTTATAGAGCAGGCGAGGGATGTAGTACATTACGGGTATCACCATCATCTTCTCTAATCACGGTTGTGTAGAAATGCAAACTATTGACCTGAGACTGAAAGGTTTTATTTTGTGATATCTTTATGCAACAGCACCCTCTCATCAAATTCTTCGTACACAACTAATGGGCACTCTGTCTTTTGTAGCTGTTGCTTTGATTTTTCACTGTTGCCTTTAATAAGTGTACCTTTTATAGTGTACACTTAAAATATACATCATCTGAAGATAACACTGTGTATTTTTTCTCTATCTCATGCCCAAGGGCTATTTCAGTTTCCTTCCTCCCCTTCCTTCAAAAATCCCGAGGGAATGAGGCAGGTGTTACCCTCACCTGCTATCTTTAACCCCGTAATTTGGTGGTGAGCTTCATCCTGACATTGGTTGGGTACATGTATTGCCAGGAGCACTAAAAAAAACTTCATTAAAGAAACAGTAATACTAGAGAAAACATATTAATGAAAAAGCAACTTAGAGGATTTTTTTTTTTACTGGAATTAGACTTGAAGAATAACTTTATAGAGATTAATAGAGGGAGCTGAAAAAAAAAAATATAGTATTTGTGTATATCCTGTGTTTTGGAGTCATTCCAGAGTTCTAAATCCAAATCAATATTTTTCCAGCATTTTTAGTCTTTCAACACTAACGTTTGCTCTGTTGGTGGGAGATGAGGATTGTGAATGGTTTGAGCACATATTTGAGTTGATTTCTGTACTTGTTAACGCTTCTCAGCTCGTGGCATCCAGCACACTGCAGTCAGACAAGCTCATCGCAAGCATGAGCCGACTTTCCATGATAAATATGGAACCACTGTCCTCCTTGGAGGAGCTGCCGTGTTCTCTGCTGTCTGGACCTATGTAAGTTGGTTTTGTCACCACTGTCTTGTGATTCGAGCTGAAAACTTCCAAAGTGTCAATTTTGCCTGTTTGAAATAAATTCAGTGGTCAGAATTTAGGAGCTTCTTCAATGAGCAAATAGTGATGTGATAAAGGTGAAAGTTCTTTTAATTCCCAGATTGATTTTGAGTTGTTACTCAAATTTCTGCATCAGTCTATTGCCTGATTTGAAAATGTATCAGAAGCACAAGTGTTCTCTATTTTACTTGGGATTTTGAACCTCTACAGGTACAGCTTTCAGCAGCAAAATTTCTAGATGAAAATACCTATATGTTGGTGGGGTTTTACTTTCCAGATTCTTCCTTCTACAGTTGGATATTTGGAAACAGAAAACTGAAACGTTTAAATACTATTCAATATAAATATATTCCGCTTGTTTAATTAGAAAATTAATGAGATGTCATATTCTAATAACAAGAAATCTGAACTGAAAACAATAAAAATAACCCTATGTCAGAAGGTTTGATTTTGGAGTTAATATCCCTTGGGTTTTATCCCTTTACAGGTGCTCACACAGCTTAAAATTGAGTGGGGCTTTTCACCTATTGGAAGAATCACTCCAAGTGAATGGAAGGAGTAGCAGCCTCTGCTTCTAATGAACTGGTCTAAACTTTCACTGAGAAAATGGTCATGTAATGGCATTTGTTCCCTGATTACCACTTGGACAGTGGCATTCCTGGTCTAATAAATATCCCTAGAAACCTGTCTGGCTCTTGGAGGTTTCCTCTGTGCTCTACTTCTGCTGAATTGTAGGAAATAGTGTAAAAACTCCAAGTAATTTTACAGTCCCAGTTGTTGCTGTAAAGATGACTGGAGGATAAAGGACAAGTCCAGAACTTTGTTTTCATTTAGCCAGATGTGTGTGTGAATCAGCCTTACTGCACTCCCGCTGCAGAGTCCCCTTTACATCTGACCAAGTCGAGATCCCACCTTTTATTCCACAAAAGGATTTTCATGGCTCGAATCCCTCTGCCAGGAAGCTGCTTCTCCCATGACCCCTGAGAGTTGTGAAGAAATTAAATTCAGTTTTGAGTGGGAGAGGCTCCACAGGAGCAGGCACTATCCCAGAATCAATGTGACTTTCCTAATGAATTTTTAGGGAATCCCAGAATGATTTGGGATGAAAGGGACCCAGATTTGGGGTGGTTCCAACCCTGTCTCTGCATTTAACTTGTTTACAGTACAAGTGCCCAGAGAAATCAGGCGGGAACAGGGCAGTTATAGGGTCATGCTGGTGTTTGATGATCAGACAATCCCAGGCCGCTTTAGGTTGGGAGGAACCTTGAAGTTCTGCTGGTTCGGTCCTTCGCGGCAGGCGGCTTCCTGTCGCGATACAGCGACAGCTGCCCCGCCTTCTCCCGCCGCCGTCACGTGTCCGCCCGCGTCACGTGGTGGGTGGGTGGGGCCGAGCGGCGTTGGTCACGTGGCACGGCAGGGGAAGAGCCCGGCGGTCCCGGGCCGGCAGCGGCGATCGGAGCCCGCGGCCCCGGTGAGTGCGGACCCCGCTTGGGGCTCCCTTCCCTCCGGCAGTGCGGGTTCGCCTCGGGGCCCCGCCTTGGTTGTTTCCTTCCAGCAGTGCGGACCCCCCTTGGGGCTGCCGTTCCCCCGTCCTCTGGGGCTATCCCCGGCAGTGCGGACCCTCAGGGGGCTCTCGATCCCTCCGTAGTTGCGGGCCGGGGGCGCTCCCACGGCCTCAGGTGCGTGCGGACCCGCCCTGGGGGGCTCCCGCTTTCCCCCGCGCTCCGGGGCTGTCCCCGGCCCGTTGTCACCGTGTCCCGGCGGGGAGAGGGAGTGCGGCTGTGCCGGCTGTGTGCCCCAGACGGGAGGGGAGCGTCCGGGCCCCAAAATGCGCCCGGCTCGGCCGGGGTCTGCCCAGCCCCTCGGAGGGGCCGTCCTGTGTGTGAGGGTGCCCGCATCCTGGGGGGGTGTCCCGGGCTTCACCCCCAAAGTGTCCTGGCGGCATCTCCATGTCCCGGCGCAGCCCGGAGCCAGAACGGCATTTGGTGCTCAGCCGCTTCCTGCAGCCCCCGGGGCTGCTGCGGGCCGGGAGCCCGGCCCCACTGCCGGCTGCACCGAGCATCCACGTTTCGGGACTTGGCACGCAGTAAGTCTGCACTCAATCGGAAGAGTCCCTCTTGTGCTTCTGTCAATGGCCAGATAAAGTCACTGAGCGCATGAGTCACTGAGCTCCTGTTCCAGGTCTGAGCTGCTTAGCTTGTCCCTCTGAAACACCTTAGTGTTTATTATGTCACCTTATGATGGTAGCACTCTGTGCACAAGCACCTTTGTCTAATTAAAAGCATAGTGTGGATATTCTAGAAAAGGGCAAATAGTTGTTGATGATGCTTTGGGGTGAAATCTCACAAAAATGAGCAACACAACTTAACTGCTGCCTCCCTGTTTTCATGTTCTAGAAATTGTGTGTAAGTAGCGTAAAGTTAAAATCTTAAAGTCTTTCATTCAGCCAGCAAAGGTTGAGTTTCTGTACTTAAGAATTTGTTGAATTGTGTGGATGTAAATAGGCAAAGATTTGATAGTGTGGGACTTTGTGTGTATGACAAAGCCCTGTGTGAGCACAAACACAGTTTGATTAGAAATTAATAATTATAATGTATTTTCTTAGTAGAGAAAAGACCTGAAGCTTTTTTTCCTTTCCCAGGTGACAAAGCAGGGCAGCAAAAGCTAACATGATATGTAGTTTGTTGTCTTACTCCTCTTATTTTTACTGTATAACGCATTCCATGTTGTACTGCTGAGTACTTTGAGACTAAGCTTAAGACAGAGGAGCATCCATTGATCTTGGTATGCTCACGTAACAAGGGGTTATAAATTATATTCTACTCATAATATTTCCTTTCGTTCTTCCAAGGAAATGTTCATTTTCTCCAGAAATCTGAGTTCAGGAGGTTGTGGAAAGCCAAGAACGAGTTCAAGGATTTGCTTAGAATTTGTCTCAAGTACTGTAAAATTCATTAGAAGCGAAGCAGAATGTTTTCAATGCGTGCTTTTTTTTCCCCCCATGCAGTTAGTATAGAAAAATTCCCTGAGAGAAATTTCCATCCTCTGCTGACCAAGCAAGGCTTGTTAAAGTCTTGAGCAACATGAATTACAACCTATTTAAAGTGTCACGTAGCTGTGACGTTTATTGCAGATGTGCAGTTTCTCTCTCAATGATTAAGCCTCATCTATTCCTGGGCCTCTCATACATATCTCCTATCTAGGCACACTTTCTAGTGGCTTTGTTTGCACATGAACCCTATAAAACCTCCTTCTTCCCTGTTGGGCCCATCTCCTGTAGCACTTTTCAAGCCCAAGGGTGAGATGATGCAGTTTTTTCCCTTTCCTGCCCTTTGCCCTGCAGACACTCAGGGACAGGAACCTTTTTTTCTATTTAATGTAATAAGTAATTTAGCTTTCTGCTGCCATAAATAAAACAAGGTAAGTAACACTTGGCCATTTAGAAATTTAATAAAATCCAAAGGTTGTAATTAAACCTGCTAGGTTCTGTTGCTGTTTGGTATTTGTGTGCTATTTGCCAAGCTGTGACCTCTTTTAATTTCAGCAGCTGTAAATTCAAGGTAATTATGAACTGGTGAAAACTGGAGCTGTACAGGTAACCAGAAACATCTGTCTTTCCTGGTTGTCTCCATACTAATTCCAAAACTGGCACAAAGTCTGTCTGTGGGGCACAGAGCTTTGCTGCTCTGTGATGCCTGGGTGTGCTCAGATACTAGAAGCAGCACAGTGCCTTTTTTGGGGGTTAAATGGGACTCTTGAGTATTTACTGGTGTTGTAATTTCCTCTTTGCATTGCTCATTTTTTTAAATTTTCTTTTTTTTGATAGTGTGGGTTTATGAATTACTTTGACCCCCTCTAGCTTTATTTCTTCAGATATTTTACTTACAGGACTGGTATTAGCACATCAAAAAACTCTTTAGAGAGATGAATGAGTGTCTCAGTCACTTTGTGCTTGATCACTGCTGAATTTTCCTTTTCATGGGGAGAAATTTCTGTTGGAAGTAGAAATCACCTCTTTCTGTTGCTTCATTTGCTTCGTAGAAGCACTGGCTTCCTTCAAGAAAATAGCACTAACTACAGAGCTGGTAACTTGTAAAGGGAACTGCCATTTCTTTGTGTTCTCAAACCCTGAAATTCTTTGCTAATTGATGGTAAAGGTGTTTTATAAATGGAGCATTGCATTAGTTAAGAATAAAAACATTATTTTTTCTCTAAAACTTATGTAATCCATAACTTAGCATCTCATGTCTTTTCAGTACCTCAGCTTCAAGCTTTTTTCTATAATAAAATACATTATAATTAAAAGGATGTGTCCATGCTAACTTGCACAAGGCATTGATGTGAAATATATGGATTGCTGCAGATGTTTTGATTTCTAAGTCAATTTTCATGTAAACTTGGGAAAATGTTAACCCAAATGAGGAGAACTTTTTAATATGTGTACCTTTTGTGGGCATCTAGTCCTAATTCATTACTGTAACAAGTATTTTCAGTCTGCTTAGTCATGGACTTCTTTAAAGTTGTCAGGAGGAGGAAATATGACAAATATTTCATTCAAGTTTCAGCCAACTTATTTCTACCTTGAAGCACTTGTAAGGGAAGCAGAGCATCAGAAATTAAATGAATATGGCAAGGTAGAATTCAGCCTCAGATTAAATTTAAATTTAACTGGTTATCCTGGGAGTTTTGCAAGGGGAGGAAAAAAGGATTTGTCTATTTAAAGTAACTGTGTATATAACCCTATATTTTTTTTGGTGAACAAGGTGTCTCTGAAGCTTCAGGAGCACTGGAAATCCAGACAGTTTGGCTTCTGGAAATTTCAGCAAGGCTATACAGAAAACAGATTAAGAAACAGCTCATTAACAATTCAATGCTAATAATACCATGTGACTGATTGAAGAGACAAGCATTGCTCATTAGATTTGGACATCCCATACTTTTAGAGAACAACCTGCTTTTAAAATTAGTATGAAAATTAGCAGCCTGCAACAAAGTAAATGAAATTCCAGGCTGGTTGTCTTCCCCACCAACCTGTGAGTTGTGCTCATGTCAGAGAGATCTGGGTTATTCTTAATTGAAGGTCAGAGAACAAAAATAAAAGCCAGTTTGATCCAATAGATAAATTCTAGTGATGGAAGTTCTGGCTTCAGTCCTAGTACTTCAGGGCTTTGAGGGGTAAAAAAAGAAAAATAATTTTTTATTTTTTTATTTATTTTTCTTATGCCTTTATGGTTTTTGTTTGAATTACAGCCTCTTCCAGGAAGGGGTTTTCTCTGCTGTGTTTATGAATGAACAGCAGAAGGGCAAGGAAACAGACTGAGAAAATGGAGGAAACATTTTGCCCATACAAACTGTAATAGTAATAGATGTGAAAAGAAGTTTAATGTTATTTTTACATATTTAAACAGTTGGGTTTTTAATGCCTTAGTGGGCATTAGGTAGCAGTGCTATTGGTTACTGTAATCAGTGCTAATTCAGTGTACTGCCAGTGTGGCTGCTGTTTGTTTGACAGAGAACTTTGAACATTGTATCTTGGTTTTGTAAAAATGGATATTACTGTGCTAACAGCTTGGGTCTCTTAAACCAAAGCACAGGCAAAGCAGAATCTTGCCAACCTTTGATTATTTTAGACAGCATCTCACAGCCAAAGTGTTTCCTTACTTTATTTTTATTTTCAAAGTACAGTAACAGGCCAGTCCAGGTTGGTCATGTACCTGAAATGCTTTTAAATTCACATTTCTCCAAATCTCACTGGGGGCAGATTGATTCTGTCTGTGATGTCTGATTTTAGTCCCAAGTGCCTGGTGGTGCACAAAGTTCCCTGTAAGTCAAGTGGTTTTTTGCAATTTTATTTGTATTTCAGGCTTGTGGGATATTGGTGCATTCCTGGCTGTGGAGTTCCAAGGCTGTCCTTGTGTGCTGGGTGTGGACTGAGCATTCCTTAGGGAAGAGCTGGGGAAGCACAGAGGATCACATTTCAATAGGATGGCAGGAAAACGAATGTTTTCTTAAGGAGCTTAGTGGGTTTTAAAGTGTTTTGTACCTCTGAGTGTGCAGATCAGCCTGAGAAAGGAGCTGCTGTATGAAATTTGCTTAAAATACACTTCTCTGTTGGTTGATAATTCTTGTGACAGTTCTCCATTTCTGTAATGTGTGGATATCACACTCAGTATTTGTAAATATATTCGCACTCAATATTTGTTTCCAATAGCTCAGCTATTATAAAAGCAGGGGAGAAGTGAGATCTGTAATAACTCCTCAGGTAGAGTTGTGTTATTTCTGTTCTTAGCAGGGATGAGATGTATTCCATCTGTTGGAAAAGTCAATATTCCCAGTTTTATACTTCTTTCACTGCTTGTTAATTAAGTTCAACATTTAGTTTTTGTGCATCAGGGAGGTAAACCAGTTTCTATGATGAAACTTCCTTATGTTCTTACATGGTTTGTGGCACGTCTCAAAGTGAAAGCAGAACCCTCCAGGCCTTCTGTAACAGTCTGGAAATGTCACCATGGAGCAGGAAAAATTTATTTTACTAAACATCAATGTAATTGAATTTTCCAAGATAAGTCCTCAGGGTAAGAAAACAAGTTAAGCTTGTGCTTCACTTCAGTTCCTCAATTACTCATCAGATTTTACTGCTGCTTCCATTGCTGCCAGACATTAACGGTGATCATTTCCTTGGTCACTAACCTCTCTGTCAATGAAACTTTGCATTACTTTTTTTCAAAATATTAACAAAAAATCTGGAGATTTGCTTCTTTTGCCCTCTTTCCCCCACAGTCACTTAACAGTTTGTGCATTGGGCAAAAGAATTTTCATTAGCTGTTATTTCTACAAATTTCATTCAGGTTCAATAATTTATTTTTTTTCTGGGCTTATTTTTATGAGCAAAAATAATGATTAAACTCTTCAGAGGAGCAGAAATGAGACCTTTCTGAACAAGGTGTGGTAAAAAGCTTAGTTTGCTTCATGGACTAATTACTTCAATATCATTTGTTTTTGCAAACAGAGGGCAATGCGTGAGAGAGAAATGTGGAAAAACAGCGTTCCCAGCTGTGCCACAGTGGCTGATGTGCCATCCTCTTGTTTCAGCATTCCAAGAGCTGCTGTCCCACTCTCTCTCCTGCTTCTCCCTATAATTTAATGTCACACACCAGTGAATCACAGCTTGCAGCATGTAATTAAATGATCTCCAGTGTAACCCAATTCGAATATTAGATGTCTGAACACTTTCTATTTTTGGAAATTAATGGGAATAAATACGTGAAGTTTTCCATTCTGTTGTTACCTGCTCAGATTTTGACATCTACTAGTTCCATGTGGAGAAGGTCCTCTGTTAAATCTTAGAATCCCAGAGTGGTTTGGTTTGGAAGGGACCTGGAAGCTCCTCTCATCCCAAGCTCTGCCACAAGGACTCCTTCCACTACACCCCTGTTTTCATTTCAATCTCTGGGAAATTCTTTAAGAACTAATGTCCTGATTGTTTTTAGCCACCAGCAATGAGAAGACTCGAGTAGAAATTCACCATGGAGGCAAAATCTGTGGCCATCGGTGTGGAGGGGATGACCTGCAACTCCTGTGTCCAGAGCATTGAGCAGCACCTTGGGAAGATGAATGGGATCCACAATATTAAAGTGAGTGAGTCTAGCACGGCTTCTAGCAAAGGTTTGGATGAGAAACCATGATAAATTGTGCTCTGAGAGAGAAAAAAAAAATGTAGGAAGAGTTTATTCTCTACATTTCTTTGCAGATTGTTGTTGGAGGTCTATTGATGTATTTTTGGTAAATGAGAGAAAAACAGGTGCTTGCTTCACTGTGGGGGGAGTTAAGTCATTATTGCTCTTAATTTATTTTCTGCTTTACAATTAATTCAGTATTGTGAAGTAATGGGGGGAAAAAGTTGAGAATGGGGTTTGTCCTAATTCAGGCTTTCTTTGCCTGACTTAGTTTTAACTTTTTTCTTAGCTCAGAGGAAATGGCAACATTGTTAGTCTTTCTTCTGTCATGGGCAAAATATTGGGTTGTAGAATATCCCAGGGTGAGCTGATCATCCTTGCAGAATACATAATTTTACAGTAGTTTTAATAATAAAAGTAATTTAAAAGCTGGCAGACTTCTATGAATTTTGTGACCCAGCCTGTAGTAGAACGAACAGTTCTAACAACAGAAAATTGAAAAGTTTATTTCTTTAGTGTCTATGTTCTAAAAGCATCCCATTACATTCTGTAGTTGTTGATTTTACTCCAAAGAAAATAACTTCTTCCTGGTTTTATCAACAGTTGACTCCTGTTTTAGTGGGGATATCTTAGGTGACCACTTCCTTTCCCAGAACTGGGCACAATTTTAATTTGGAGTGTGTGATCATTGTGTGGAGCTGGTTTTGCAAGACTCTTTGTGGTGCTCTTCCCCTGCATAGCAGGTGCTGCATAACTCAGAGCAGCTCCCTGTATCCTGAAATAGGGGTTTGAGTACAGAAATTTTGTTGAAAAGCAGCAAAATTTACAAGACAGATAATTTTTTCATCTTCCTTCAGCTGTAAAAGAGTTTTAATGTGAGTCTGTGCTGTGACAGATAAATCTCTGGGTGTCTGCAAGCATGAAGCCAGGTAAAGGCTAAAAGCAGCCTGTAAAATAATACCCCCAAACAATCTGATTTCAAAATCTTCCCTTTCTCCATATTCTAGCAAAATAATGTAATTCTGTCAGCCTTGTGTTCAAAGTAATGTAATTTTGTCAGCCTTGTGTTTTCTCACGTGATCTCTGAGAATACACAGGTGACTTCAGACAGAATAGGGAGTTTTATACAATGTGGATACCCAGTGTCTTTTACAGAAGGAATGAAGTAGGTTTTTAAAAGGACACTATTAAGAATTTTGAATTTAGGTTTTTAGGTGAATACCTTATCACAAAGCTGAATGCTATTTCAAAAGATACATTGCAAAACCTTAATCTGAGTAAAGCAGGACTCTTAAGAAACTTTGAGGTTATATTTAGTAATTATCCTTTCTACAGCATCAGAGCATCATTCTAGGCAAATCAGTTGATTCAAAAAGTTCTCTGTAAATGTTAAAACAGGGTTTTGTGTAGTGATTATGATTTAGGTCAGCAAGGGACATGAATGTCAGATGACTAATACAGACAAACAACTGCTTTTAGGTTATTCTGCAATGAAACCAATAAATGTCCATGTTGCTAATTCTGCTAAGGCCCATAATTGGGACAGAAATGAGGAAAGGTGGTTCTTAAAATGATTTAACTGATACAATTTAATCATGTCTGTGGTCTTTAGGTTGTACCTTTGCCCAGAGGAAAGATAGAATTGAATTGGTAATGTGTTTGGCCTCTGGCAGGCGTTGCTTTTTCCTTTTGGAAACTGCAATTATTATGTTTGATATATCATCTGTTGGGAGCAAATTGAATTGAGGTTATGTGTACTATCAGATGGGAAAGGTTATTATCAAATGAGGATGTCTCTGGATCACCCAAATGTACAGAGAGAGGAAAAACAGCTTCTTTAATGTTTGTCACGTATCAGGTGTCTAAAGGGAGTTTTAGTGAACTCTGATGCAGGTTTTTGTTCACAGCAAGTTGCCATCCTGTGCCTCCATTGCCTGGAAATGCTGGGCTCCTTTCACTGCTGCTTAAAGCTGTGGGTTTTTTCAAAGAGTATTTTTTTCCATCCTTGTAGCCCGAGGGCAGTTTCTCCTAACTGCATTAGAATTGCTGCAAACTGATTCGAATTTCTTCTGTGGGCTGTTTTGCTCCAGGGATTGAATTAGGTTAGTCATCCTAATTCAAGTGAATTTGGCTCTGGAAGTTTCATTAAGTGCGTTGGTGCTGTCTGGATGTTGCAAGTAGAAGTGGCCAGACAGACTCCTAAAGGATTCTGGAGCTGGGAGTGGGGCTGGGATCTGTTCTCTCCAGCCCTGTTGTTGCACAGGAGAGCAGGAGTTACTACTCAGTGCTGGCTTTGCTCTTTGAGGTGAGTAGTGAAAGTTTTACTGGACAAGTATTGCTAATCTTTGCAAATAAAAGCAGTTTCTAGTCTGGTGCTGTGTCAGTTCCCAAGTCTTTGTGTTGCAGTTCACTCAATTGCTTTGTTCATCCCCTTGAGGTCTCCCTGGAGGACAAGAACGCCGTTGTCATCTATGACTCCAAGCTGCAAACTCCAGTGACTCTGCAGGAAGCCATATGTGACATGGGATTCGATGCTACCCTGGCTGATTCAAAACCACAACCTGTTCTACCTGACACAATTTTCCTCACCCTCCCTGCCCAGTCAGCCTTAACACCCAGACAGATTTGTGCCACACTGCTGAAGAACAAAGGGATTGTGGATGTGAAAGTGTCCTCTGATCAAAGAACTGCGGTGGTGACTTTCATCCCTTCCATCATCAATGGCAGGCGCATTACCCAGATGGTCCCAGGGGTAGATCTGAACATCTCTGTGCCAGAAGTAACACCTGGAACTTGGGGAGATTGCAGCTGGTCCCATGGGAGCAGTGCTGTGCTGCGCCTTAAAGTCGATGGCATGACCTGTCACTCCTGCACCAGCACCATCGAGGGCAAGCTTGGCAAACTGCAGGGAATGCAGAGGATTAAAGGTAAAACCTTGGGGTGTTTTTATGAAAATTGAAGCTGGCAAATTGCAAGGCATTCAACAGATTAGAGGTACAGCCTTAGTGAGTTTTTATGTAAATTGAGGTTGGCAATGCTGTTTTTCTTCTAATGGTGTTGCAGATTTTAGATGAGATAGCTGAGTGTGACAGTGACTCTTTGTGGGACTGGGTATTTAATTATGTTTTTAATGTGGACTAGAAATGAAGAAAGGAGCCCACATTGTGTGAAGGATGTTACACATGTGTGATAGTGCTCAGTGGTTGTTTAGCATTTGGTAGGGAGCCTGGAGTAGTTGTGTTCCTTAATCTTATTACCAGTTATAGGAACCTCTAATAACAGATGTCTTTTTTAAATTGTGATTAATGATAGTTCATTTTTTCTGTCCAGTTAAAAATCTAAAAGGCAATACCAGCTTACTGATACAGCTAGCTTTGGGATAAGATTGCCATAGACCTCAAAACAAGGATAAATTCAGTAAGTTGTGATGCCATTTGTGAAAATCCTGGGGAAAGAGCAAAAATTTGAGGAGGAGTTGAAAATTGTCATAGTACTAGACAAAAACTGGCTGAAGAACTAAGTTGTTTGATCTTTACCAAACCAATGGAATCTCCTTTCTGTTGCAGTTACATTTCTGACCATTTAAAGTGTTGCTGGAAAGCTTTGACAAGCTCCTGTGATGTGCTTATTATGCTTAGGGCAGTGTCACACACTTACTTTACTGATTAATTTCCAGTGTCCCTGGACAGTAAGGAAGCTGTTGTTGTCTACCAGCCTTCTCTAATCACAGCAGAAGAAATAAAACAGCAAATTGAAGCGGCAGGTTTCACAGCAACCTTCAAAAAGCAGCCTAAACCCCTGAAGCTAAGTGGGATTGACCTGGAGAGGCTGAGGAATGCTCAGCCCAGGGACTCTGAGGCATCACAGATGGAAAGCTCCAGTGAGACTGGCACAAAGACAGTTGTGTTCAGAATTGAGGGGATGCACTGCAATTCCTGTGTCCTCAACATCCAGAGCACCATATCAGCATTACCAGCGGTGACGAGCGTGGTGGTTTCTCTAGAGAACAAATCTGCTGCTATAAACTACAACCCAAGCTTAATTAGCATAGAAAAACTGAAGAAAGCTGTGGAGAATGTGTCTCCAGAGAGGTTCAGAGTCAGCCTTCCTGAGGAGCATGAGAACCTGGCACTTCTGCCCACGCTGGTGTCTCCACTGAAATCTCACCCTGCTTCCAAGGATCCCAGCCAGCCTCTCACTCAAGTTGTTGTGATCAATATTGAGGGCATGACTTGCAGCTCCTGCGTGCAGTCCATCGAGGCAGTGCTGTCCCAAAAGGCAGGTGTGAAATCTGTTCATGTCTCTCTGCCAGATGGAAATGGGACTATAGAATATGACCCACTGCAGACAAGCCCAGAAGACTTGAGGTCCTCAATAGAGGATATGGGATTTGATGCATCTTTTCCAGGTAATAACATCTGAAACAATTTTTAATTTACAAGGGTTGTGCAGTTTTAGGATTTGGTACCACCCGAGATGAAATTTAGCAGCTGACATAGACTTCGTGATTGCCAAGAGAAGTTTTATATCTTCACTGCTGAGATCATTAAAGATAATGTGCACATCCTTTAGTACATCAGATTTATTCAAATTCTTGAGGTGTCTGGCAATATAAATATGTCAGATAAATGCTGTTTTATGTCAATAGCTGCAGAAGTGGTTGGGTGCTCACATTTAATCCTTTTCACCCTGTTCCTGCACAAATGGAGCATCCCCTGAATTGCTGTAAGGAGCCTGTAGTTCCAGAGCCTTTCTCTAAGGTTAAAAACATGGGTTTTGCTTATGAAACATGCACTGGATTACAAGTTCAGCTCTGTGCTCCAGGTAAAGGCAATAAAACTGTGTGTAAAACTCAGGTTGACAGGGAGAGGTTTTGCTTACAGCTACAGGAGAAGGCAGAGGATGTGCAACAGAACAAGGACAATGAGGAAAGGCGAAAGGAAAAATAGTAACAAGCCAGTAAGTTAATCAGTGGCCCACCTTTGTCTTGTTTTCTTTTGCTGACAAGGTGTGTACAGTCACCATTTCCATCTTCAGTCTCGGTGAACAGCAGTGTGTCCCAGCAGCTCATCCCTCCTTGCACTGGCTGTTCACAGTGTCACAAACTGCAATCTCCTTTCCAGCAAAGGCAGAGCTCCCTGTGGCCAAAGCTCAGCCCTGCCCTGAAGCACAGCTGTATTCTCACAAGCCTGAGCCACCCTCCAAAGTGCCACCAGCCCACCTTGGCAGGCAGGAGAGCAAGACCATCTCCAAGTGCTACGTGCAGGTGACAGGAATGACATGTGCCTCGTGTGTGGCCAACATCGAGAGGAACCTGAGAAGGGAGGATGGTGAGATGTGTGTCAGCGTGGTCTGTTACATTTCCAAGCATTTGTTTGGAGAATCCATTTGGCTTTTGTGGTGTTTCTAAGGGGTGGGTTGTCAGGACAAGTGTTCCTCTTCACCTCTGGCCCATAGAGTGGGAACAGGGACATCCTTGCTGCTTTATGGACAAGCTGCCCAGACACTGATGTTGCAAAAGCAGAGGCTGAGTGCTCCAAAGAATATTGGGATCAAATGGGGAATCCTTTTGAATGTAAACCAGCTCTTTCTTACTGGCGGGAGGTTCCCAGGTGTGCAGCTGAAAGGCAGAAGCAGTTGTGTGCTTTAGGAAGCTGTGAGAAGGGACAGTGTGAGGGGATGAAGGGGACACAGGTTAATTTTAGCTTTGCAAGTCAGGGCAGTGGTGTCTGTGATTATATTTGCAGGAACAAACAGCTGCATGACTGTGATGTAGCAGTCATTAATGCCGACTGTGTTTAATTATTGTAACAAAGATGGATGGGTTTCGAGTCAGCTTGGATTTTAATTTTTTTCATCCTAGAAAGTGGATGAATGTAAATACTGTCAGTGCCCAGTGGGATTGCACTGTTGGATCTGCCCTTTCTTGTACAGGTTCTCCTTAAAAAAGGCATCCAGAAATGATCAATGCAGATCAGAGAAATATGCAGCACTGTGGTTTAAAATAATTTATTTTAAGGAAAAATAGATAATTTTTCATATAGCATGAAGAGAATGTTTGTAATTAGACTGTTAAAGGCGTGCTGCTCATGTGGAATGATGCTTTCATCTGTCACACCTGCACTGAGGTGCTGCTGTAGCTTCCAAACACGAGGCTGTTTTTCTTTATATACAACACAGGAGCTTTCCCAATTTCAGTAAATTGTTGTGCATTCATGTTACAATAAAAGTTCTTAAGCCTGATCTGCCACTCACACATTTTATTTCCTAGGAATCCACTCAATCCTTGTTGCCCTCATGGCAGGGAAGGCAGAAGTGAGGTACAACCCTGCTGTCATTCACCCTGCAGCTATTGCAGAGCTCATTCGGGAGCTGGGCTTTGGAGCCACCGTGATGGAAAACTGCGGGGAAGGAGATGGGATTCTGGAACTTGTTGTAAGCTGATCATTAAACCCAGCCACCATTACTTTAATCTGTTGGATGTCCCTGTGTTAGTGTCCGTTTCTTAGAGATTAATTGTGTAATAGAGATTAATTTATAAAAAATTAAGTATAAGGATACGTCAAGTATGTATCACAGATTTTATCTTGTCCTGCAAACTGTGCTGGCTCACTACTATTACACTGAAAATGCAGAGAAATATTCCTGTTTTCTTCTGTTTGGTCTTCCTGTTGCCAGAATCTTTTTTTTTTTTTTTCCTTTTTGAAGCTGAGTGTAGCTCAGTGTCCCCCAGCTCTGAGACTGAGCATCCAACAGAGCTTTAGCAGGGCTTAATAACCTCATCCCTGTGCTGTGCTTCCTCTAGAAGGGTTGGAGGGGGCCCTGAGCAACTTGATTTTGTGAGATGTATCCCTGCCCACGTCAGGGTTGGAACCAGATGGTCTTTAAGGACCCTTCCAGCCCAAACTGCTGTTTGATTCCACAGTGCTCACACCCCAGATCAAAGCAATAAATAATGCAGCATAGTCACAAGCACTTTTTCCTTGTTAAGATGCATTTGCCAGGTAACCTGTGCTTTGCTAACAGGTTTAAATAAATAAAATAACCTTTATTTTACAGGTGAGAGGGATGACCTGTGCCTCCTGTGTGCACAAGATAGAATCCACCCTCATGAAGACCAATGGTGTTTTGTACTGCTCAGTAGCTCTGGCAACCAACAAAGCCCACATCAAGTATGACCCTGAGGCCATTGGTCCTCGAGATGTCATACAAGTGATAAAGGTGAGTCTCATGTAGGCACCAAGTCTCCTATGATATCCAGTGTTCTTAGAAGAGTTACACACCCCAGAAATAGAAGGAGAGGCTGTTAAAGCAAAAAAAAAGGTCTCTCTCCTTCCATCTTCTTTCTTCTTAGTGCAGGTTTTTGCTGCTGATTTGTGTGTTCTGGCTTAAAAGTGCTCTGTTACAACTTTGCCTAAGTTCTTAAAAATACATGCTGTCTACCAGGTTATGGTAGACTTGGAGATACCAGCTATAGGTTTGTAGAAAAATAAAGCACGTTTATTTAAAAATCAAGTAGTGTAGCAGTACTGTAGAGGTGAAATAAGTTTCTCAGCCATCTCCTTCAGTTTCTCAATTTCTGTGCTTTAGCAACAATCATTTTGGAAAGCCACATGTTAGAATAGCATTTTGTTCCAGACAGGTTAATTTCTGCATCAGATTGCTTTTCTCCTTTTGAAAAGTAACTAAACAATAGTAACAGACAACAGTAGTTAAACAATATTTTATATTAGAAACGTTAATGAAGTTAATCAAAGGTAAGACTGGCATCATCAGTAACAGAGTATAAAGTGTATTTTAGAACAGACTGTTCTCTTTTTTATTATTGTTTTTTCCCTTAGGATTTAGGTTTTACTACTTCCTTAGTCAAAAAAGATAGATCTGCCAGTCATCTGGATCACAAACAGGAAATCAGGCAGTAAGTATTCCTGAGCATACTAAGACTCCATAAACATCTTTGATTCTTCTTTGTTACTCAACCATCAATTTATGATTTTTCTCTGTGACTGTACAGACTTACTACTTAAAATATTCTCCAGCACTTGATTGCAAAAAAGTTGGTTTTTTTCCCTTTTTTTTTTCTCTCTTTTTAAATCTGAGGTGGAAAAGGTCTTTTGTGGTGAGCCTGGTTTTCTGTATCCCTGTGATGGGGCTGATGATTTACATGATGGTGATGGACAGCCAGCTCTCGGACGCTCACGCACATCACAACATGAGCAGTGAGGAGATGGAGGCCCTGCACTCTTCCATGATCCTGGAATACCAGCTCCTACCGGGATTGTCTGTCATGAATTTCCTCTCATTTTTACTCTGTGTTCCTGTGCAGGTGAGTGGGGTTATGACTGCTCCTGCTTTGTTGGGCTGAAGTGCTCAAATTGGAAGATGATGAAGAAATTAAGTTTGAAAAGTGAATGCAGTTATACTGATGCAAAATGCTTTTGAGGTTCTTGTGTGCTTCTGCTGTTGCCAAAATAATGGGTGCTGGGGACTCTCAGGGGCAGGGCAGGCTGTGGAGAGCTGCTGTGCAGCTGAGGCAGCTCCTGAATCCCACTGGGAGGGCACTGGGAATACCTGAGAGTGCTGTGGGAAGACCACAGCCCCAGCTAGAGCTGGAATTTTGTTCAGGGAGAGAAGCAAATAGCACAAATAAACTGGAAAAGCTGCTTCTGTGTGTAAGAGATGTGTGAAATGCCATTGCAGGTGTTCGGGGGGTGGCACTTCTACATCCAGGCCTCCCGAGCACTGAGGCACCACACAGCCAACATGGACGTGCTTGTGGTGCTGGCAACATCCATTGCCTTCCTCTACTCCTTCATCATCCTCCTGGTGGCAATGGCTGAGAGGGCCAAAGTGAACCCTGTCACCTTCTTCGACACCCCCCCGATGCTGTTCGTGTTCATCTCGCTGGGGCGCTGGCTGGAGCACGTGGCAAAGGTGAGGAAAGCAGAAACTTTCCTGAGGAACTTCCCACTGAGAATCACCTCAGAGTCCTGTGAACCTTGTAAAAGCATCCCATGGGTTCTTTTAACCTTCTGTGTGGTAAAATCGTCTTTAATAACTGAACTAATAAAAGTTTGGCTTAATATCAGACTGTTTGCAGAAAGTGTTTTCTTAAAAGGGTAAATTGCAACACATGCAGTTGTCATTTACCCAGCTTTGGTTTTTTTTTCAATAGTATAGTCAGAAAAATATGAAAATTATTATTCTAGGGTAAAACCTCAGAAGCACTGGCAAGACTAATTTCATTACAAGCTACTGAAGCTACTATTGTTACCTTGGGCCCTGATAACGTTCTTTTAAGGTATCTTGCTTTATCATTTGCTTTTTTTGTTGCTCCTTTTTTGTTGTTAATATGCTGAATTCACAGACAAATTTTACTGTTTTATAGAACTATGAAGCAAATAACTTCAGATTTGCTGACAGATAAAAATATTAAAATGCAGAATTAACACTGCTCTGCTTTGATTTATTGTTTTTGTTTTGTTTTTTTTTCTGTGATAAGACAATTAGTGGATTTTCCTAACTGGAAAGTAAATAAAGTTATGATAAAATAGGCCATTTCAAAGAGGTCTATGACTTTCTTGTGATTGTTTTTGTATGTATTAATGCCAGGCAGTGGGATTGTGCTTTGTGTGTAGTGCCAGCTCCTTTGTTTGGGTCACTCCACTTCCAGTCTCTTATAAAAAACATTTGCACCATTCCAGTGAGGAACAAGTGGATGTGGAACTGGTCCAGCGAGGTGACATTGTCAAAGTGGTCCCAGGAGGCAAATTCCCAGTGGATGGCCGTGTTATTGAAGGACACTCCATGGTGGACGAGTCTCTCATCACAGGTCAGCATTTGCTTTTTCCAAGTGTGAAAACCTTTTCCTTTAAACAAATCTGCAGAGGGGAAGTCGAAGCTGATGTTCTCCCCCTTGCTAGGAGTTGGCAGCTGTCCCAAAGGTGCCTTTTTCAGCAGGGTTGTTTCTGTTGTTGCCCTTGTCTCAGGTGAGGCCATGCCTGTGACCAAGAAGCCTGGCAGTACAGTCATTGCAGGCTCCATCAATCAGAACGGCTCCCTTCTGATCTCAGCCACCCACGTGGGAGCTGATACCACCCTGTCCCAGATTGTTCAACTCGTGGAGGAGGCCCAGACCTCTAAGGTAGAGTATCATCCCATTTAACACTTGGGGTTTGCTGTCTTATGCAGGCACCAGCACACCAAATCACTGCAGGGGTGGCTGGGGCTGCTTGGATTTGAATTGTAGCTGCATAATGAAGTATCTTGCTGAATAAGGACTTTGATCCTGTCTACTGAGCCAAGTCTCATCCTCTTATTAAGTAAATCTGTAATTATCAAGTGTGGCAAGCCAAGTGTGCTGCAAGCAGCAGCTGTGACTCTTCTGTGCCTTCAGACACACACATGATGGTGCTGAGTGATGTTTCTCCTTCCCAGGCTCCCATCCAGCAATTTGCAGACAAACTTAGTGGCTACTTTGTTCCTTTTATTGTGGCTGTCTCTGTGGTTACCCTTTTTGCCTGGATTATAATTGGGTTTGTGGATTTTGAAATAGTGGAAAAGTACTTTCTGGTAAGTAAATCTCCTTAAACACCTTCTGAAATATTTAATAAACAGCTTTACAATTCTATTAGACTGCAGTGGTTCCCTTTCTGGATTACCCTTGCAGGCAGTTGCTGTTCTTGTTATTACATTTTTTACATTATGTATTTTTTTATATTGTATCATTCCTGCGTTTATACTTAGAGAGTCCACAGTAATTAATCAACTCTTGTAAATTAGGATTTAAAAAAAGAGTTAATTAAAAGAAGTAAATATTAAACATCAAAAATTTCCCACCATCCATCCCTCCTCTGTGGGAAAAAGAAGTTCCTCCTGTCACAAGCTCCAATTTCATATGTAGCTCTGTGGGAATTCATCTTGGCAATTGGTGGAATTCGTCTTCATTACAGATTCCAGAGGAGGGTCAGGATGCCAACCTGAGCTTAAGGGTTGCTTAGATCACAGGGTTTCTTGTTTCAAAACTATTTCTAATGAGAATTTCTCAGTTTCTAGGAAAGCCATCTTCATATCTGCTTTTTTTTTTCTCCCTACTGTATATATTTTTGATAGAGTATCTTTAATAAAAGTACATAATTTAAAGAGTTGTAGCATGTCGTGTCTTTTTTAGGAAAATGTCCTATAAATAGTCAAGGGTGGATGCAGTATAGAACACAAATTGGTTAATTAATCATTAATTTAATCATTCATCTCAGGTTTTGCATGCTTTACTTTAGTATGAATACACAGCAGATATTTCCAACCTCCAAGACAATGCGTAGTGAAATGTGTTGCTCCTATTGCTGCATTTCCCCACTGACCAACTCCCCTCCATGCCCAGGGCTACAACAAGAGCATTTCAGCAGCAGAGGTGATCATCCGCTTCGCCTTCCAGGCCTCCATCACGGTGCTGTGCATCGCCTGTCCCTGCTCCCTGGGCCTGGCCACCCCCACGGCCGTCATGGTGGGCACGGGCGTGGGCGCGCAGAACGGCATCCTCATCAAGGGCGGGGAGCCCCTGGAGATGGCACACAAGGTGAGCCCTGGGGTGCTCCAAGGGCTGCCCGGACTCAGGGTGCTGGTGTTTTGCCAGCTGTGGTTGGAGCAGGTGGTGGAATATCCTGGTGGGTCCCAGGCAGTTCTGTGTTAGGTCGTGGCTTTGTGTTTGGGAGTTTGGTTTGAGTGGGTGTTTTTCCAAGGAATCTGTGCCTCCCTGCTCAGCTCCTCGATTGAAATCTTCCTGCTTTCCTGCAGGTGAAGGTGGTTGTGTTTGACAAAACGGGGACCATCACCCACGGCACTCCAGAGGTGATGCAGGTGAAGTTCCTGGTGGAGGGGAACCTCCTCCCTCGTCACAAAATGCTGGCGATTGTGGGGACAGCGGAGAGCAGCAGCGAGCACCCCCTGGGAGCAGCAATCACGAAGTACTGCAAAAAGGTGAGGGGCTCCCACACACAGCCTGCTGTGCAAGAGCCTCTCCTGCAGGACTTCATCAGCACCACAAGACTCTTCGTGCAGATTTAGTTGCTGTGTTTAATTGGGAAAGCTGAAAATTGTGGAGCCATATAAATCACACCGTGTTAGAGGCACCGCTCACACCTAAATTTTGATGGTTATTTCCCTCCTCCTCTCTGTTCAACTGCACTTTATTTTGTGGGCTTTATAATTGCATCGTGCTTTTATATATCTTAAAATTTCATCAGTTTCCATCTTCTTTTTCTAGGAGCTGAACTCAGAAACTCTGGGGACATGTACAGATTTTCAGGTAGTTCCAGGCTGTGGCATTAGTTGCAAAGTCACCAATATTGAAGCATTGCTCTACAAGAACAACAGAATGGTTGAAGAAAACAATGTTAAAAATGTGACACTTGTGAAAATTGAGGAGAATGCACAAGAATCAGTGCAGCCTGCTTTGATCATTGATGCTGAATTACCCAGTAAGTTAACTCTGGGTAAGAGAATAAAAAAAATTTTACTGCTGTGTCTTTAGGATCCTTAGGAATGAGGTCACTTATTTCTGCCTTGGAGAACTGGGCTGACATCAAGGCACACACTAAATAGTTGCTCATTAGTTTATTTTGTGCTCATACATCACTCAGAACATTTAAGTTAAATACAATTTCAAGTTGCATGTTGAATATGGGACTGGAAAATCAGACAGAAGTTGTCTGTCAGCTCTCTCTGGCTTTACTTTCCTTTGTCCCAAATTACCATTTGCTAGCCAAAATTTTGAATTTGCATAACTGATTAGTTTTCACTCAATGACAGCTCATTGTTAGGTCTTTCAACTCCATAGGGCTGTTCATGGAAATGAGAGGCACTGAGAAGTCCTTAACTGTCCTTTGACTTGTGGTTTTTGGCCCTCTGACATGGGGTGACTCCCCAGGACTGAAGAAATGTGTCTTCTCTTGTGAAGGTTACATGAAAAGGTGATAGGGCAGAAAGTATTGAGGAATTCTTGATTCCTGTTTGGATTCCCTGCAGTTCCAGTGTATGCTGGGACAAGCTGCAGGGAAGCTCCCTGCTCATCCACATGATAACACAGCATTGTGTTTTCTTCCTTCAGCTCGTGTGACCTCCCAGAAATACTCAGTTCTCATTGGGAACAGGGAGTGGATGACCAGGAATGGCCTCATGGTGAGAGCTGAGGTGGACAAAGCCATGATGGAACACGAGCGCAGAGGCCGCACAGCTGTTCTGGCAGCTGTGGATGGTGAGTTCAGGGCTGCTGCTGCTGTATTCAGTTTGATTGCCACTAAATACCACATAAAACGTCACATAAATAGAGATTACTAAGTAGTGATGTCATAGCAGCTACATCTGAAGCAGGGTAATGGGGATGAAAAGAGATAATTAATCAGTTTTACAGCCTTTTCTTATGGGAAAAGCTCTTCCTGCCTTTCTTAGCTGACAGGAGAGTTTGGCATAATAATACAATACAAAGACTTCAAAGAAAGCAAAAGGGGAAAAAGGAGACAAAAGGAATTTATTTTTCATTATGGTTGTACATTCCATGCTCTATACTGCTCTAAACATTGCTGCACCAATACCTGCTCTCATCCCACTTCCTACTGTCAGTATGAACTGGTTCTGGAACTTAAAAGTTACTTTTTTTTCCCCCTAAATTAACGAAGGTCTTTATAACAAACACTTTCTTTCTGTTTTCAGGAGTGCTCTGTGGCTTGATAGCTATTGCAGATACTGTGAAGCCAGAGGCTGAGCTGGCAGTGTACACTTTAAAGAGCATGGGCTTAGAAGTTGTCCTCATGACCGGTGACAACAGCAAAACAGCCCGCTCCATCGCCTCCCAGGTGGGCTTCACTCCTCCTGGCCACATCACTCCAGGCAGGAGCTTTGACAGCTGCTGGAAAAGCTGTGTCCTCTCTCTCTCTCTCTGTTCAGGTTGGCATCACCAAAGTGTTTGCAGAGGTTCTCCCCTCGCACAAAGTGGCCAAAGTGAAGCAGCTCCAGGACGAAGGGAAGCGGGTGGCCATGGTTGGAGATGGGATCAACGACTCGCCGGCCCTGGCCATGGCCAGCGTGGGAATCGCCATTGGCACGGGCACGGATGTGGCCATCGAGGCAGCTGATGTGGTTCTCATCAGGGTAAGAAATCAGAGGTAAAGGGAGCTGGTAGGAGGGGTCAGAAGTCCCAGGATGTTTTGGGTGATGCAGGGGTGCACAATCTCCATCAGCTGGAGAAGTGGAGCAGAGATTGTGTTCACTGTGTCTAGTGCAGTGATTATCCCATGAAGGATAAAAGTGATTATCCCACTTCCACATTTTCTGGGCACTGCACATTCTGGGGTAAAGTTTGAGAGTGGCAAAGGGAGACAAAGTGAGCTGTCCTTTGGCAAACATCAATTACATTTGGGTAATGCACCATGGCACCTCCAGGGTTACAGACACTTCTTCCTACACATCAGCAACTCCATGGCAGACTGTGGTCAGTGTTTGGAGCTGTCCTGGGAGGTGCTGTGGACATTACCTGGATTATGATGGGTTGGCACTGAGCAGAGCAGCCTGCTAAGAGCTCTCTGTGAATAGCCTGTTACAGTCAGTGCACTGTAGTGAGCTCTAAAACAAGACTATGAAGACACCACCTGTGTGCTTTCTGTCTCTCTGACTGCTCCAATAAACATTTTAACTTGCAGGATGACCTGATGGATGTGGTAGCAAGCATAGATTTATCCAGGAAAACCGTGAAGAGGATCCGGATCAACTTTGTCTTTGCTCTAATTTATAATCTCATTGGAGTTCCCATAGCTGCAGGTGTGTGAGTGCTGCCTGCACTAATTGGATTTGGCTCAGTGAGTAGAAGATTGCAGTGATTTATTGTTGTGTGGGAGAGTTTCCATTGTCTTTCTCTCTGGCTGTCAGTAAGGGCAGAGTTCTCTGCCTGGGGATGTTGCAGTGGAATATTTGTGAGCTGTCCTCCTCCCACACTGTGGCTGCTATGGATGTGCTCAGCACATCAAAATACCTTCAAGATAAAATGTTTATAGAAAGAGCCTGAACCTGTGAGCAAGCAGTTTTATTGCAGGGTGGGCAGGACATGCCAACTCTGAGTTTCAGGCTGAAGTTCTAGTTGAGATAAACCATAAATCCTTATGTATTAAATATTGGCCATTTAAACTAAAACCTCATGTACTAACAAATTGAAAAACAACTAGAACTGGACAGTCCATGTGAAATTATATCTATTAATACATGAATAATGCAGTGTTCCTTGCTCTGAACTTAACAGCTGGTGTCATTTTCTAGGTGTCTTCCTGCCCATTGGTTTGGTTCTGCAGCCCTGGATGGGATCTGCAGCCATGGCTGCCTCCTCAGTCTCTGTTGTGCTTTCTTCTTTGCTCCTAAAGATGTGAGTAGGAACAGTCTTGTGGTTTGTAACTTGGATTTGAAGCTCAGGTCTTTTACTTTGAGTGACAGAAAATAAATGTGCAACTGTGAGAGATTTTGAAGGCTTTTGAAGAACAGTTCAGGCAAGTCTGTGTTAAGCAGACAGTAGTGCTTAAAAATGTAATTTCTAATGTGAAGAGATGTACAAATCAGAAGTGTTCAGAATGGGAAATTCCTTAATGAACTTCATGTGTTTGTGAGAAATCTTGTTCATCAAATTATAAATGCCTCTGACTTGTGCATAATCAGTTTCTATCCATATTTCAATGTACTTCAGCTTCTGAGGTATTGATATACTTTGATTTCTCCTTCCTTAGGTACCAGAAACCAAGCTCTGAGAAGCTGGAGTTCCGTGCCCGTGGTCAGCTGAGGCACAAGAGCCCATCAGAGATCAGTGTCCACGTGGGCATCCACGAGAGCGGGGCTGGCTCCCCCAAGCTGAGCCTGATGGATCGAATTGTCACCTACAGCAGAGCCTCCATCACCTCCCTGTTCTCAGACAAGCGCTCGGTGAACAGCATCGTCCTCAGTGAGCCAGACAAACATTCACTTCTGGTGGGAGATTTTGAAGAGGATGACACAGCCTTATGAAAGATTCACTCCTCCCACCCCCACTGAGGCAAAACAAAAAAAAACCCCAAAGTAAAAAACGCAACCAAAACAGCTGTTGTGAGGTCTGTGCATGTCCTGATCTTTGTGGAGGTCTCCTGGATGCATTTCTTCTTCAGTGTAGAGGTAGTTTTTGCAGTGACTTTCCAAGGTCTTTTGTGGTTTTTAATCTAGACTTACCAAAAATATCTGGTGCGGGGCTGTTGATGCTCACAAACAGGGCTGTGTTCCCATTCCATGGAGCTTGCAGTATAGCCTTTATTTTTGGCAAATTGTCAAAATACAATTAAGGAAACTAAGGAAGCAGAAACTGATTTCCCAGCCTTATACCAGGGTACTTTATGCATAGTGGAGTTCAGTACCGTGTTAAAAAATTGTGAATTTGCATCTGCAAAATCCTGAAGGTTCTGTTTGCAGAGAGATGTGCCTTACTTCAGAACCCTCTCACTCCTCCAGCCTGCCTTCTGCTGGAAATGGGTCCTCTCAAATGCCTTTTCTTGTTGTCAGCATCTGGTTCCAGCTTTTCACACTCCAGGCTCCAAATCATCTCAGTGGGATCCGGATTCCCGCGTGGCAGAAAACGGGGACGTTTGGGGCCGGCCCCACGCTGAGCTCTGCACACCCTGCCCCAGGACTCTCCTGAGACTGTCTGTCTGAAGGTTGCCTGGGTTGGGAGTTTTGCTCATTCCCAACCTCTCCTAAGCCAAAAACTCCTGCAACACCTGAATGCAATATCAGTGTGAGATGGTTTTAGCCAAAGTGTTCAGCTTTAGGAAGGCGCAGCACTCACCACCAGGATCTACTGGCACTTCTTCAGTGAACCAGGGGAGTTTGTCACAGACTGCCTTTAAAATCTTTACAGTTCAGGCCTTGCTTGTAAAGTGTCTGTATTCTAGGAATGGGCCCAACATCACTGCATTGGTTGATCCAAGCCCCCTCTGCTTGGTCTGTGCAGATCCAGGCATTGTGAATTCAGACAGTTGTCGTTTGTTGCTGAACTGCAATATCAAAATGCAGCTTTTGATCATGAAATCATTAATATCAAAAAGATCCTCAGTAAGAAAGATGCTCATCAGCTACCTGTTTGTTACTCACTGAGCCTTTCTCTCCCCATCCACTGCTGAGGCAGTCATTGGCAGCAATTGCTGCCCACCAATAATGTTAAATTTCATTGTGAACTGCAGTCCATGATGTAAACATGTACCAGTTGTGCTTGTAGAGGAGAAATAATCAGTTTGGTGAAGACAAAGAGGTTCTCTTTAATGTTGTGCTTTTTAACTCAAAGCCTGATGTCAGGGCATAGATTGTGTATGTAAAAAGTCCTGTGTAAACAGCTCTTGCATTTTATTTGAGAACCACCAGAAAAATCCCTTTGTGTGAGAGCAGAAGGGCTTTGCTGGGGATGTGGTGTTAGGAAATCAGGGTACCTGTATTGCAGTGAGGAGAGCAGTAGCACGTGCTGCTGGTTCAAGAAACAAAATATTTCTGTAGGAGGATTTGGGTTCTTAATATCTCTACATGAATATAGAGTATTTTTATAAATTAGATTACACCTGTATGTAATGTGTGGTGGTGTTACATGCTGGGATGCATCACTGCACAGCCATTCCATGAGTTTTTGTTCTCAGTTTGAAGCAGCAGAGCTGTTCTTACAAAGCAGATCCTTACCCAAAGCTGTTTGATTGTGTTAGGATGGGGTTTAGTGCTTCACAATCATGCAAAGATTTCAGTCTCTTGTTTATCCACCCTCCTTCTCCATGTTCTTGGCACGGTTGTGCAGGTGAAAGGGAGGTATTTACATCTTTGTCTGTGCTGTGGGTGGTCTCAGTCACTCCTTCAGATGGGAGTTTCAGTGGATGGCAGGGAAATGACACATCACCCTCCCACTGCATGAAACAGGGAGCTAATTCAGGGTTGAATTCCTGGTTAGTAAATAAAGCAGCATTAAGAACTTGCTTAAACAATTTCCAAATATATTTTTAGAGCACTTCAGCCTTTCATTGTCCAAATGCTGTGTAGGTTGAATGTTTATGGCTTTACCTCCCAGCCTTTTCCCAACACAGGTGTTTTTTCTAGGCTTTATCATTTTCTGTGAAACTCAGTGTTTGATCCAGGTACAGCAAAATAAGGCTTTTTTCCAAACCAGGACACTCGAAGAGGTGCAGGATGATTATCAGGGAATAAGGAACAGCAGCTGCTGGCTGGGAGGGATGTGAGAGCAGCTTGTAGGACACCCAGAGGATCAGGTTCAGATTTTTCTGAGTGGATTTTTGGGGAGGGGAAATAACTGAACCCAAGGTGGGGGTGGGGGCAAGGTGGCTGTGATAAACTCAGATTTTTGAAAGCAGGTTTTCTGTCCAGCACTCCCCAAGGATGAGGTAATGACTTCCAGGATGTTTATCATGTGATTTAAATATTAAAAAAGGTGCTTTATGTTGAAGAACCAAAATCCCTTTCAGTTTGAATGTACAGTGCAAGTGAAATCGTGTGGGAGCTCAATGTTTTCCCAAATGTAAATGTTTTAATATGTAAATAGGTCCCTCCTGTTGGAGACAGTTTGGATTCAGAAATTTAAAGTATCACTTGGAAGCACTCAGTTACAAACAATATTGTATTACTCCTTTGTCTATTTTATTGTTTTCTGTGTCTAGCTATTTATAAACCTGTGCTCTATTTAATAAAAAAAGTACATACGCTCCAGGCTTTAAAAGTTACTCTTTGAATCATACCAAACTTACTCTTAAAAGAATTTAAAACACTTGAAATTTTATACAAAAAAAATAATGTGAAGCTGCCAGGACACAATGGAAGCAAGAAAACACTTTTATTTATTAAAAACTATGCTTTTTTTTTGTTTTTTGTTTTTTTTTTTTTTTTTTGCTTGGAAGTTCCAGCAAAAAGTTTTAAACTGGAGAACTTTTGTTATTCAGTTTTAGGGATGAAGAATGGAGAAGCAATGCTGGTTGGAATGTTAATGTAGGGCTGTTACAGTTCTTTGCATCTCAAAACATGTTGTCTCATGTTTCCTAATATTTTAAGACTGTGCCTCTATCATTCTAATGGCAATTATAACCTCTGTAATAAAAATGTAGCATCTGAAGGCTGTTCAAAATCATGTTCTTTCATCTCCTTTAAATATTTGTAGCTGTCTCAGCAAAAGGCCAAGGATTGGGGGTTAGGTGTGGTTCCAGCTCTGCTAAACACTAACACTGGAGCAAAAACTGAGCCTGTACAGTTGTGGGGCTGGTGAAAACTGGGAAATTGTGGAATGATCTTGTGTAGGAGCATCCCTGTGTTAGCAAATGGGGGAAGAGTTTGGCTCAAAGCCTGTCCCAGCAGAGCCAGAGCTGCTCCCCCAGGACTGAGGTTTGTAACATCTCCACGCCCTTTGGGCACGTGTTTCCAGGGGTCACTCTCCCTCATGGTAAAAAAGGGGTTTCTTGTGTTAGGATGAAATTTCCCGTGTTTTGGTTTGTGCCTGTTGACACTTTTTCTGTCACTGGGTGTTACTGAGCACAGTCTGGTTCAAGTTGTGTCCAAGTAATTCCAAAATGAAGAATTTTGCTTTTCCTTTAAACACAACCCACTAATTTCATCCTCTTGGACTGTCTCAGGCCTAGTATGACTGTCAGGTGTGGAAACCCTACAGTTTGAGCACTTGTGGTTTGGAAAATGCAGGTTTGTTGCACAAAAATAGTGACCAAAATATGTGGGACTGTTTAATTTAGGCCTTGAGTTATTTTGGGTTAAGGCAATGTGTGAACCTTCTTGTTTCAAATGCAACTGTTTTTTAATTCAGTTAGAGCTAAAACAAATAAATAAAAAGCCAAACCAAAACCTCATTAAGTTGCCAGGAGGTCCCAAATCCTATGGACTAAGCTGTGATACAAAAATTTCTGCATTTGTCTGGCCAACAACCCTTCATTGTGATGGAACACCAACTTTAATATAGAATTAAAAATTAAGACTCCTGGAATTATAAAATGTCTCTTATTTCCTGAAACCTGACGTGTCAGTGATGTTTCCTAAGTGAAAACATGAGCTGTCCCAGAGTCAATTCTGTTACAAGCCCTTGATTTCAGTTTTTCTTGAGTAGTTTAGTAGAGCAGCCTCACCTCCCTTGAGGTGTGTGAGGGGTGAGCAGAGCTTTCACATTCCATAGCACTATTTTCTTAGGGAAAAATGGGTAAATCATGTGATCAAAATGAGGTTTATTCTATGTTGTAATAATCAGTGGAATAAACACCACCTTTGAGGACTCTGATAGAAAATGATACTGTAGATAATGGTAGGATTCGTGTTAATTTAAAGCATACATTCTTTAGCACTAGAGAGACAGAGCAATGCAGCCTGCCACTGCCAGGGTGAACATTGGAGCCTCTGCAGCTGCTGCCTCAAACATCCCCTTTTCAGCCTTGATGGATTCTGTTTTACCAGTGTGCAGTTCCTGCAATGATTTTTGAGCCAATCCCTAGACACTTTCAGTTCAGGATGGCTACATCATCTTTCAAGATGCTCTTTCTTTTTTTTCCCCCCTTTTTAAGTAACATTTTTAGACTACATCTCTGCAGAGCGGTATGACAAGCCCTTAAGGTCAGACTGATTCCAAATTCAGCATCTGTCTTGATAGCAGAACTGTGCTATGGGCAATGTGAGGGTTTTGTTTTTTTTTTCCTTCCAGTTGACTGGACAATTTAAGTAGTAGCTGTGAATTTGTAGCACGTCTGCTTGCTCATGAAGGAAAACTGCTGACCAGGTAACATTGGGTTGTCTGTATCCCATTAAACACATCATTAAAATATTTTTTTAAGGAGAATCGGAGAGCTGTACACACACACTCAGGTGCAGGAAAAAGAGACACAGAGGATTCTTCAGCATTTTTTAATTAACCTTCATTCCATTTCATGCATGGACAGCCTGAAGCCCTTTGTCCCTGCAGGTGTTGGGAATGAGAATGTGCAGGCTTTGGCCAGGTGAGGGAGCAGCCGGGAGATATCTGCCTTCATTCTCTGAGCACTCTGCCTGTTTTTCAGGCAGCTTTTCCAGCACTTCCAGATTGGACGCTCTTTATCTTTCCTACATGATCCCTGTGCTTTAATATTGACCATGTCCCTCTGCAAGGAGAACAGAGCGCTCAGACCTTGTGCTGCAGCCTGTTTTTAAGGGGAGGCTCAAACTGCAGCGGGTGGTTCTAAAAGCAGGAAGTTTCTGCAGCCTGGGTCACACGACAGGGGTGGAGATGCAGATTTTGGTCTCCAAACCGCAACACACACACCCCAGTGCACCAAAGCCTGTGGTCTGCCTAAACTTGCACAGTCCTGTTCCTGTTGGATGAATGAAGCAAGATCATGTAGGAGAGGGCTGTGCCAGTCTAAAGTACAGCTGCTGCTTCATATTCCTAGGAATGACTGCCTAGGATGGTCACAGGCCTAACCCCAGCTCCTTGGATTTGTCATTAGTAGCCCTTTGCCCTCCTGGCTTTGCTGCACTGGTTAATTTAAAAGTGCAGGGGTTGAACTGTTTGCATGGGCTTTTTTTCTTTAAATATTTGCAGTATATTCTAAATATTTCACAACAGGAGGGAAGGACAGAGAGGTGACTCAAGCGTGGAAGCGAGCTTTGAATGTGTGTCTGTATTTCTTCCCATTTCTTTGTAACTCCTTTTATAAGACACAAATTCTCAAGCCTGGTCCATTTCCCATCTGTAATTAATTGTGTTCTGCCACCTCAGGTTCTCATGTGACATCCTCCCTATTCCTCTATCTCATGTTTTTCACACAAAAAAATGGGGAAAAAGCAAACAAGGATAAAACCAGCCAACACTGAACGAGCTATGGCTGCACTCCTGTCAAAACAATGATCTTTGTAAGTGCACCAAGATTGCTCCAGACTTCTTATCCAATACTCTCCTAACCTATGGGACATAGTGGAGTTGGTCCTATTGAATAAAGTCCTCTTGGTCATTTTTAGTCGTGGTTTGCTTAGTCCTTTGCTGCTGAATGTCCTGTCTACCTGGGGACTCACCATTGTCCTGCAGTCCCTTTTCCCTCAGCTGTGGTACACGCCTGTTCTAAATCGCTGTGGGTGCTCAGGTTACCGTGTTCGTGCCACCACACAGTGACATTCCTGCTCTGCACTTTCTTACCCCTAGGAGGTGACAGGCGAGCTTTTGAAATTGTCCTAATGAATGAACCCGTTTCCCAGGGAAAGCAGGAGGTGCTGCAAGGGCTGCAGCTGGGAAGAACTTTCCTTTCTGAGTCAGTAGCGAGGAATTTAACCTTTGCCTTCGGAGAAAGCAGCACAGCATGAAGTAGTACAGGAAGAAGGAAAGGGATTAATTTCAGAACAGTTAAATAGTTACAACTCCTGTGGATCCAGAGAAGCCCTTCCTTATCTCCTCACAGGGCCCCTCTAAGGTTTGTTCGTCTGTCACTTGTGTTTCTGGCTCGGCAGGTAGAAGTGGCTCTGGCCAGCTGTGCTTTGAGCAGGCAATCCCAGCTCCTGAGGGGAGGCTGGATTCAGGACCAGGTTAGGATTTGACTCTCAGGCCTTGGTGAAGGCTGGATTCACACTGACATTTCCAGATGCCCTTGCCCACAGGGGACTCTTCAAGCACTGTCCAGGGGCTCTGGGTTACAAGGACCCACCACTGCAAGGTTGGGTCTGATTTGCTCTGTCACAGGAGGGACCCCCAGATTTACTCTGCAGTCAACAATGAGACGATTGCTGGACCTAATTTGAACCTTGATTGTAGATTTACAGCAATATAAGATAAATTACACAAGTGTAGTGTGTCACACACTGACAAACTAAAGGGATGTTTCCTGGTCTCCTCCATCCTAATTAGTGACCACCTCACAGAAGATTTCATATCACCTGCCAGTTTGTTCCTGTTTGTGTGTTTCAGGGTTTATTGCTGTTGGGACTGACACCTTTAACATATCTTGGAGGCCCATCCAGGCTTTCCTGGGCTTTCTGACAAGTCCTGCTGCAGGAGACTCCCACCCCTCTGCCTCAAATTGGGTGTTTTCACCCATGTGTGAGCAGTGCATTAGTGTGGCTCTCTAGGTATCTTTGTGTTTTGTTTCTTGTCGGTGCCTGCTCATTTGAATAAGGGAATCATTTAGGTTGGAAAAGACCTCTGAGACCATTGGATCTGACCTTTCATCACTGCCTTACCAATGAGACCAGAGCACTGAGAGCCACATCCAATCCTTCCTTGAACACCTCCAGGGATAGCAATTCTAAACCTCCCTGAGCAGCCCATTACAATGTTTAACAACCTTTTCCATGAGAAATTCTTCCAGCCTGACCCTCCCATGGTACAACTGGAGGCTGTTTCCTCTGGTCCTGTCCCTGTTCCCTGAGAGCAGAGCCTGACCCCAACCTGGCTGCCTCCTGCTGTCAGGGAGTTGTACAGAGCCAGAAGGTCCCTCCTGAGCCTCCTTTTGCCCAGCCTGAGCCTTGCCAGCTCCCCCAGCTGCTTCTCATAGGACTGGCTCTCCAGACCCCTACCCAGCTCTATTGCCCTTTCCTGGACTCTCCAGCACCATTCTGTTAGCAGAGAACTGATTTTGTGACCACCACTTTCCTCAGTGGTGTCTGTACATTTTTGTGAGCGTGGCAAAAAAATAACCCTGTCAGCAACAGAAAGGCCTATCCTATGGGCAAAAGACAAAAGACCACGAGCTCCTTTTTCACCCAGTACAATGCATTGCACTGTGCTATTGTCACCCAATGCAAAGCCCACTGCCCTCTGCTAGAGGCTGCACCTATGTTGGGGCAGGGGATTTTTGATTGCATCCACCAACCTGCTAGGAAGGCATGGAGTGACGGGAAAACAGGGAATGGCTTTGACCTGACAGAGGGCAGGGTTAGGATTGCCTCCAGCTCTGGGGACCCCTGCACACGAAGGACATGGAGCAAGTCCAGAGGAGGCACTAAGATGATCAGAGGGATGGAATACTACTCCTAGGAGGAAAGGTTGAGAGAACTGGGATTGTTCAGCCTGGAAAAAAGAAGGCTTTGTGGCTTTCCAGTACCTGAATGGAAGCTACTAGAAAGAGGGAGAAAGACTATTTGTAAGGGCCTGGAGTGACAGGACAAGGGGGAATGGATTCAAACTGAAAGAGAGTAGGTTGAGATTAGGTATTAGGAAAAAAATCTTCCCTGTGTGAGTGGTGAGGCCCTGGCACAGGGTGCCCAGAGAAGCTGTGGCTGCCCCTGGATCCCTGGAAGTGTCCAAGGCCAGGCTGGATAGGGCTGGGAGCAGCCTGGGACAGTGAAAGGCGCCCTGCTCATGGCAAGGGGTGGAACAAAATTATATTTAAGGTCCCTCCCAACCCAAAACACTCCGTGGTTCTACTAAACCATGCTGCTGCAAGGTGTATCCATTCAAACAGTTGTTTTGTCCCCAGTTGTCTTGAGAAGTATTTATGTAGGTCACTTAAAAATATCCCGGGTTTTGTCTTGTTCTTTACGGTGAACGCTTGGCCTGCCCCAGGCCTATGCTCAGCCCTGAGGTACCTGCCCTTCATCTGAAGGATTCGCACCAGTCGACGCACGTTTAGACACCATTTATGGGTGATTTTCCCTCAGATAAGGTGCGGAACCGTTAACTCGGTGCTCAGGGACAGAACACCGCACACTCCCGGCGCCCTCAGGGAGCGGCGGCTGCGTGTGGGACGTGACCGGGGCCGGCGCCGCAGCCCCGCCCCCGAGAGGCGGGATGTCCGCTGACAGACAGGAAACTTGACCAATAGAAACGCAGGAAGGACAGAACGGACCAATCGCTGACGGGAGGGGCGGGGCGAGGCGCGCTGGGTGGTGGCGGCGCGGGTGTCGCTGCGGCAGAACGCGGAGGCGGCGAAGCGGAGCGCTTTGAGCGGGGTGATTCCGACAAGCAGCAAACATGTCTCTCTCCAACAAACTCACCCTGGACAAGGTGGACGTGAAGGGAAAGCGCGTCGTCATGAGGTGAGACTTTGCGGGGGGAATACGTGTCCCCTGAGGGCCGCCTTGCTCCATCCTTCACTCTGGGGCCGGGCTGGTGCCCCCCGGCAGCAACCCCTTACCCGAGCCCGGCACGTGTCGATTTGTGCGGTTTTAGTTTCATTTTTTTTCGTTCGCTGGGTGTTGGAGAAGCTCCTGCATCATCATCGAGCCGGCCCGGCTCCCCTGCGGGGGACGTGGCGGCCGGGCAGGGTGTAAATCCCGGCCCGGCTCTGCCGCCCTGGATCTCCCCGCTCGCACGTGTGTCGGCCACAGGCGGCTTGGGAGGAAATCCAGCCAGCTTGCCGTGCTTTTATTCCAGAGAATTACCCCCAAAAATGCTTATTTTCCAGTTATTTGGTTTTTTTCCTTAATGCGAATTCAAAAAGTATTGCAGTAAAAAAGTGAAGATGCCCAGCTATCCGAATACCAATAATAATTCAGCATTTCGTAGCAGGAATGGAATAATAGAATCACAGAATGGCCTAGGTTGGGAGGGACCTTAAAGCTCATCTCTTTCCACCCCCGTGCCACGGGCACGAACTCCTTTTATTAGACCAGGTTGCTCCAAACCTCTTCTAGCCTGGCCTTGGACACTTCCAGGGATGGGGCGTCACCGCAGGTTTTCAGCACATCCTGGTCTGAAACCCCAAAATAGGCATTCATAGCTTATTTATAAAACGTAAGTGCCTGAAAGCCTAATGTTCGAACTGTTGCCAAATCCTGGGAGATAAGGGCACCAAGGTACTTCGTGATATGTCCTGCTCAAAATACTTTTATTTTGGGGTAATTTGTTCAAGGTCGCTGTCATGTGGCTACTGCGTGTGTGTTATCTACCCTGTCAGTAGGCAGGGATAGCAAAAATATAGCTCTTCTTATTCCCAGTCTGATAGACAACTTGCTCTTTTTCCCCCTTGTCTCTTCAACCTTGTTTTGAACTAGTTCCCTAAAAATTTTATTATCAGAAACCAGCCCGTGTACCAGGTACTGAAGAAGCTTGCTCAGGATTTCCGTGCACTTTCTAAGTCTGGTAGATCTTTCTATCTCGGTAGAAGTCTGTACCTGACTATTTTTTTGGTCATCTGACTGGTTTTTTTCCATTTCTGAGTCATGTTACAGAGAGCAGCCGTGCATTGGGAGGCGATGGGGGTGGGTTTGCCCGCTCAAAATCTCCCTTAATTAATGTTAATTAATTAATTTTGCAGTTCTCTGAGGGGCTACCCAAACACAGCAGGTGAACTGCCAGGCTCAGTGCCTGCATCTCACGTCTCTGAAACGAGTCACCACGTGTTGTCAGTAGTACTAAAATCGATACCTCTTCTTTCTCTCCTCATGTTCATTGTAATTTTGGTGTACTCACATCCTGCTTCGGGTCTCCTAATGCCGAAGCTTCAGGAAAAGTTGAGAATGGGGAGGAGAAAGGGCTCAGGGGAGCTCAGATTTCAGTGGTCTGCAGGGGGGAAGAAGGCTGAGCTGGACCTTTCTTTTTGTAGTTTTGACGGCTCTGTAAAGCAAACGGTTCTTTTATTCTCTCCTTTTAGGATAATGGCCCGATAATGGTGCTTTTCTTTGCCCCTTCTAGAACTCGACCACTGTGCTGTGGGGCTGCCAGTTCAATTTCTTTCTGCTCAGCTACTCCTGTTTTGCTGGCAGCTTTTGTCCTTCTTCCCATTTGTTTCAGGTGCTGAGTGGGCTGCAGGGGGATTCATTCAGCTTGCTGAACTCGGATGTTCTTTAACGTATAGAGCGATGAGGGATGCACTCTCTGCTCTCTGCCATGGCTGTTCCCTCCCGTAGCTCAGTGAGCAATTTCTGCCTCCGCGGTTACACAACGCAGCTTCCTGCACATGGGCACAAGGGATGCCAGGAGAATGGGCTGCTGAAACTCCTCCCTGCCAGCCCTTCAGCTGGCTCCAGTCAGGAAGTTACCTCAAGATCCAAGTCAGGTCTTCCAGGGAGAATGTGATAAGCCACAGTACTCACTGCAGGGAGATTAGAGCTGCAAAGGACAGAAATTAAAGCTTCCTTGAACTGCCTGCTGACCACAGTATTTCAGAAACCTCATTAGAGAGCACAAGGTCACTAGTTGTTCATTCCCTTTCCTTTGGATGTTCCTCGTTGGGGATCTGAAATCATATTGTTTAAAAATAAAATTCCTGCTCAGCATTACTGCTGCTCTGGTCCTGAGCATTAGGATGTATTGGTGGCCCAGCTTTCCTGAGTTATTTGAGCAGTGGTTGTTCTCCATTTCTGGTGTTACCACAAGCAGAAATGGCTGATAACACATTGATTTCCAAATGGAACTTGTCAGAAGGGCAGAGGTGAACATCTGACTCTTAATTGTAAAACTGCTTTTCTAGCCAGCACCTTTACTGGCAGGTTTCCTCACTCATTTGTTGAACATTTAAAATTAAATAAAACCAATAAGTAATAAAATAAATGTATTGAATATTTAATTTTGCTTCTGGTTTTTGTTTTTTGTTTTTTTTTAGGGTTGACTTCAATGTTCCAATGAAGGATCACAAAATAACCAACAATCAGAGGTGAGCTGTAATTTCCATCCCAAATGGAGGCCCCAAAGTCTGCTGTGTCTTTGACTTCACCCCAATATTTGGAACATTATCATGATTAAGTTGTCATTGCTCATACCAGAGTATTAAAGGTGTCAAAGAAAGTCCAACAATTTTTATTTGAAGCCCCTGCAGTTGTTAACAAACTACATTTAATTACAAGGCTGATACTCACTGTGGCTGCTGTGGAAAAAAAAATCTCTTATTTTAGAGATCTTAAACTTGTTAAGTTGGCCATGACCATTTAGAAACAGTGATGACAAATGTCCTGCCCTGTTTGTCTGCCAATTTCGTTCACCACAAGGTGCTCACTGCTCTTCATTTCTCTCTTTGTGCAGGATTCCAGAGTAAACAGGAAGCCTGATAGTGTTCAGGTGTGTCCTGACATTTCTTAGCTGAGCAATCAGCAGAAATTAGATTACAAAATGCATTTTAATTCCATGTCCTTTATTGATTGGAAGATAACAGTGAAATGTATGAAAACAGGCTGGGATGGAGAATTTTGTTGATGCTTTAAAGGAATTGTTTTGTCCAGCTCTTGTGCTCTGTTTCTTTTGTCATTTTTGAGGGACAACTCCCAGGGCTCATGTGTAGGTGGTACTAATCTGCTTGCCTGGTAAACTCTATTTGATTCCTTATTAATTAGTTCTTCTGTGCTATTATAGAATCAAGGCAGCTGTTCCTACCATCAAGCACTGCTTGGACCATGGGGCCAAGTCCGTGGTTCTCATGAGTCACCTGGGTCGCCCGGATGGTGTCCCCATGCCTGACAAGTTCTCTTTGGCCCCAGTAGCTGTGGAGCTGAAGGCACTCCTGGGCAGGTAAAGTGGAAAAGCAGCCTGGTGTGCATCAGCCCCTCCCTGCCAGGGGACCTGGATGTTTTTCTTTCCCCTAGCAAGTCACTGGTGAGGTTACAGTGTGTGTCTTGTGTTTGCAGGGAGGTCTTGTTCCTGAAGGATTGTGTTGGTTCTGAGGTGGAGAAGGCCTGTGCTAATCCTGCTGCTGGCTCAGTCATCCTGCTAGAGAACCTCCGATTCCATGTTGAAGAGGAAGGGAAAGGCAAGGATGCTTCAGGGAACAAGGTGAAACTTCAAGTCTGGCTTTCATGTGTTGACTGCTCTGATCTTATCTGCTCTTTGCTGCAGATTGACCAGGAGCCTCTCTAAAGCACTGATTGTGAGCCTGCTCTTAACAGGATGTCAGAGATCTTTAGTGTGTCCCACTGTTGTGCAAAAGTTTGAGTGGAATACAGTGAATTTCCAAGATGAAGTAGCTCAAGTGAAAGGCTATAGATGACTGTCAAAAAAGGAGAAAGAAACAAAATAGAGCTGTGCAAGAAACTGCTGCTTGTTAGGATTCAGTTTTGGATGCCTGAAATGAAAACTAATTTGGAGAGTTTGTTGCCACCAGGCCACTAAGAATGACACTTCTTTTTTGGGTTACATGGCTAATATTTCTGCAGCACAGGAATTATCAAACCCTTCTCTAAGCCTGCCTGCTCTTCAGAGTAGTTCTCTAGAACCAGGCTGCCTTGCACCTCTGACATTTTGTTGAAGGTCAGCAGAGTGCTTGCTCCGGACAGCTGCTTTTCTTAGCGATGGTGACCCCGCTGGTTTCACAGAGGCCTTGGCTCTGTTCAGATCCAGTGCTTGGAGGGAATGCTGATACAGATTGGTGCCCTTTATGGGCTGACACAGGACTCCTGCAGTATAGGAACACAGCAGTGAGTTGGTGAGCTTGTGCAGATGGAAGTCTGGAATTACTCACTGCTAGAACTTTGTGCTACTGCAGGTATAGTGGCAGGGAGAAGAGTGGGGCAAGAATTTAATTTTCTCTGGGATACAATCCCTTGGTTTTGTGTGTTTCTGTAATGCCCAGGTGATTTAGCTGGCTGTGTGCATATGGAAGCACACACTGCAGAGCACAGCAGGGGAGGTGCCAGTGACAGAGCTGGATCTTCTAGCACAGGTGAAAATCAGTGCTATGGAAACAGTGATGCAATACAGGATTGCAGGTTTCTGACTGGTGCTTAAACTGTTTCTCCAAAGCAGATGCAGTGGTAGTGGCTCCTTCTGTCAGAGCCTCTTGTGTTCTGCTCACACACAGATGGCTCTGGTTCTGACTGGAGCACTTAGTCTCTGTACAGCCGGGCAGTTTGCTGAGTGAAGGAGCAGTTGGCAGCATTGTTCTGGAATCTGTGTGGTCCCTTGGACTTGTCTCCTGCTCAGGCTCTGCTAAAAAGGGCCCCCAAAGCTGTGCTGAACCCTGCTGCCATCTCATGGAGTGCCTTCCTGCCATTGTCCCTTTGGTGTCACATCTGGGTGCTGGCAGAGGCCTCCCGTGGGGTGATGAGCAGAAAAGCCCTCGGAGAGGGGCTGGCCTGACTCCAGTCTGGGCTGTTCCTCTACAGCAAGTGGCTGTCAGCTTCCTCTGAGCAGTCACCTGCTGCCCTAGTGAGCTCTGCTGTCTCTTTGTGATGGGAAGGAAAGCTGAACTGCATAGGCCATCCTGTGGGGATTTGGTAGGATGGTTGGAGGAGTCTTTTAACAGAGATATGCCTGTTCTTACTCCACACTACATTTATCTCTGCATTTCCAGCATTGGCTGCTTTCACTGTGGTCTGTTGTAGTGTGCAGGCCTTTTACCAGGGTTAATCCTCAATGCAGTGGCTAAATCAGCCCTTCGGGAGCTCAGCCTTTTACCTGTGTCTCTTGGAAACCCTGCTTGCTTTGTTCAGTGAGTGAGCATGTTTAGCCTGATCTCAGCATTGCCTTGTCTCTCCACACCTCCTGCTTGTCCTGTGCTACCCGTGTTCACAACACTGGAAATCTGCTGGAGAGAGACTGAAAGGTTTGTGGTGCTGCAGTTCAGAAATGGGAACAGTCTTCAGCAATAGCAGTCTAGGGGAGTTTAAAGTGGAATTTAAACCATTCACTTTTTTGTTGCTCCTGCTGGACTGGGAAAAAGCAAATGGAGACAGTGACCTACTGGATGAACTGATGAGTTCCTCAAACTGACCTTTGCTTTGGGTTTATGAATCAAATAGCTGACTTTGAGCTTAGATTCAGAGACAAAGTCTCAAGGTACAAACTTGTCCTTCTTCCTCTTTTTAGATCAAGGCTGAGCCTGCAAAAGTGGAGGCTTTCAGAGCCTCTCTTTCCAAACTGGGAGATGTCTATATCAATGATGCTTTTGGCACTGCGCACCGAGCTCACAGGTGGGTACCCGTTTCCCTTCCACAGGCAGAACAATATCTGCCATGGAAACACATCAAATATTGCCCTTGAGGAGTTTTAATTTCCTTTTGGGCTTATCTCACTATCATTGTGTTTGCTCCTCAGTAGTGGATTTACTGGAGGTAGTTTTCATCAGTGTATGCTCTTTCATGTTTGTCTCTGGGTACAGGAGAAAGCTGAAACAAGATCTTAAGACTTGCATTGACTTTTTTAGACTCTGAAGATCTAAAAATTACTTGCTTAGAGCTTGTATAAATTGTCCTGCAATCACAACAGCCTTCTTTTCCAAAAGATTAATTGCTTCAGAGTGATTATTTTCATGGAGTGTTTAGATACGTGCACTTGCAGACAGCAGTAGTCCTCTTGGAAGAAGAAATCTCTGCTCTTGGCTGTTTTTAATTTGTCCTCCAGTGTCTTGGATCACTAGCCGATATGATAAATGTCTTGCAAATCAATATTTCTGTGCAAAACCAGTGTCAGAAATGAAGCATGTACAGCTGTCTTATCAAACCAGGAAAACAAAGCCCTTGTGTATGTTTTCATGCTGGTGTTCCCATTGCTGCAGCTGACTAAAGGGTTGGCTTTGTAAAGCTGTGAGACATGGGGGTGCTTCCACATGTAAATTTTTCCTTGCCTCACTTTTTACTTTAATTCTGCAGCTCCATGGTAGGTGTCAATCTGCCTCAGAAGGCTGCTGGCTTCCTGATGAAGAAAGAACTGGATTATTTTGCCAAGGCCCTAGAGAGTCCAGAGAGACCCTTCTTGGCAATTCTTGGAGGGTGAGACTCTAGAACATTGTGACACTATTTCTCTAAATCCCCTAACAAATGACATGTTTTGGCTTGGTTTAAGCAGCAAGTGCTTTCCTTTCAAGTGTACCTGCAGTTCAGATTTGTAGCACTCTGAGATGTGGATTAGAGAGGAGCTAACTGATACATCTGCTCCTGTGCTGATACAATCTGGCTGCTCATTGTCTCTGCTGACCTCTGATGTTCCCCAAACTGAGACAGTCCCCGGCAGTTTTTTGCCCAGATGAGCCAGGGGAGCACTTAGAACCACATGATGGCCCAGGCATTGTCAGTGACCTTTTCCCCCCCAGTTCAGGGTACAGGAGTGCTCAGGCTCAGCACTCTGTAAACTGACATGACCTCTCACTCTGCCCTCTCATTATGCAGCTGGGGCCCTGCTGGGGCTGCATGGGCTCTGCCCTGCCCTGCCCCAGCACCTGGTGTGCAAAGGGACTGGGTGATGCACAACCAAGTGCAGAAATACTTAATTACAGCCAGTTTTCATCATGTGTGTGCCCAGTCCAGCACTGCAGCTCTGCAAGGTGCATTTCATCAGGTGAATTAACTTGGCTGGGCAGTCAGGGGAAGTCAGGCTCTAAAGGGCCAAATGAAGTTTATGTTTAAATAGCAAAGAACAAATGGAGGGCTCAATAATGTTCTAGTAAGTTGAATTTTAATGCTGGCCTGCTAACTTGAGAAATTCCCAACAATTGGATAATTCTCTAGAACAGCCTTGATATACCATAGTCACAATATTCATTATTCATTATTTTTTCTTTTCTCTCTGACCAGAGCCAAAGTTCAGGATAAGATCCAGCTGATCAATAACATGCTGGATAAGGTCAATGAGATGATCATTGGTGGTGGGATGGCATTCACCTTCCTCAAAGTGCTCAACAACATGGAGGTACGAGGAGAACAATTCTGTGTCTGCTCCTAGTGAAGAATGTGGTCTGAATGCCCTTTATATGTTCTGGGATTGAGCACTGGCTGTCTTGGCTCTCTGCAAAAGTAGGAAGCACTGAGAAATTACCTGACAATCCCTTTGCAAAACTCAGATTGCTGCTGTGTCTCTCCATGTGATTTAAGAAAACAATCTTTCCAGAATTGCTGTCTGAGCAATTTGGGTGCTGATGTTCTCTTCTGTCATAACCAGGAGCTAAACAAATGCCTCTCTTATTCTTCCCAAATGTTTCCTTTAGATTGGCAACTCTCTGTTTGATGAAGAGGGATCAAAAATTGTCAAGGATTTGATGGCCAAGGCAGAGAAGAATGGTGTGAAGATCACTCTGCCTGTTGACTTCATCACTGCTGACAAATTTGATGAGAATGCACAGACTGGGGAGGCCACAGTGGCTTCAGGCATTCCTGCTGGCTGGATGGTAGGTTTGGATGGGAAAGGGACTGACAGCAGGAGCAGTAAGGATCAGGGTGGGTAGGACACCTCTTAAAGGAGTAGAAAGTGTAATTGTGAGCCTTGGCAAATGTTTCTGAGGGCAGTCAAGCTGTGTAGAGTTTGTTGGCTTAATGAAATTGAAGCCCTGTTGTTTGTTCTGAATTTTGAAGTCTAAAGTAGCTAATGTGAGATTTGGATTAAAACAACAAAATTCCTCTCCCAACTTGCAGATTTGAATGCAGTAGAAATCGCTTTTATTTGACTGGAATTTAAGTAGGGCTGGCAAAGTTTTCTAACTAAGGCTTCAAGAATCTGACATTGATTTAAAATTGACTTACTGGTGTTAGGAAGATAAATACCACCCCAGACTCCACCCTCCTGCAGCAGCTGCTGGCAAATCTGTCCACGCATACAGAGAAACTCTTGTTTTATGTCTGGGGTGAGGGGGAAGCTTCAGGCTGGGCATGGGTGATTTGAACTGGGGGTCAGCAGTGAGTGTATCTCTGCCTTCTCTCACTTCCTTTAGGGCCTGGACTGTGGCCCTGAGAGTGTGAAGAAGTTTGTTGAAGTTGTGGGAAGGGCCAAGCAAATTGTGTGGAACGGTCCAGTTGGGGTCTTTGAGTGGGACAAGTTTTCCAAAGGAACCAAAGCCCTGATGGACAAAGTGGTAGAAGTAACTGGGAAAGGCTGCATCACCATTATTGGTAAGTAGATATGCTTGTTTCTGGTTTTCTAAATGCACAAAGGAATCTTATGCTGGTCAGCATTGTGTTAAAAATACTGGTCAAAGTGTTTTCCTTTCTCCACATTCTCCTCTGTCCTTCAGTGTGGGCCTTCAGTTGGACAAAATCTGAATTTCCTGTGTGTCTCATGGATTCTGTTTGTGCTACAGGTGGTGGAGATACAGCTACTTGCTGTGCCAAGTGGAACACTGAGGATAAAGTCAGCCATGTCAGCACAGGAGGTGGTGCCAGCCTGGAGCTGCTAGAGGGTAAATCCTCTTTTATCTTCATTTGTTTGAGTAAATGTGGAGTTCTGGGTGCTTTGCCGTGTGTTGGTGGTCAAGACATGAATGTGGAGTTGGTTACATGTAGCTTTAGAGCCACAAGCTCTTTCTGCTGCTATTCTGTAGCCCTCAGAGAGGAAGGAAAATGGAATATTCCTGCAAACAGCACAGCGTGCCTCTCCCACAAAGCAAAAATACTGGGATAGAAAACGAGAGTGAGCTGGATTTTGTCACTGATCCCTCAGGATATGCCAACCAGCCTGTTTAAAATGTCCAGTTTCTGTTAGGGGAACCTTATCAGAACAGTCTGGAATTCCTGCCAGAAGTCTCCTCTTCCTGTTTGGAATTCCCTTGGTTTTGGGGGGCCCTCTAGTGCTCAGGGACAAACCTGCACGAGGGTACTTGGAATTCAAAATGGTGAGGATTGACGGTATTCTTGTAACGAGTTCCATTGTTCTCTAAACGACTTTTCATTTCCTCTGGTAATTTGCCGTTTCCCAGTGTGTGTAAATTATCCAATGCTGTCAACTCCTCTGGAGAGGAGAAACTTCAATAAACTGCCTTGCAGCTGCTGTTTCCAGGAGTGAAGTGGGAGACAGAGCTTTTGTTTCTGTTGCCTAGGGAGTGATGGGGAAGAGAAAGAATGCAGATGGCTCGAAGGAAACGCTGTGTATTCAAAAGCACAAACTTGTCTAAGTTTTGGCCCAAAATATGGGTTTGTGTGTGTGATCTTTTAAATGTAACGGAAGTCTGGCTAATTAGAAAAGCTTCTGAAGATGAAAAAAGAGGGGAAAATCCCTGAAAACCTAGCAAACTAGTGAGTTGTGAACAATGTTACAATTCAGTCCTGCTCCACAGCTTGGACATTAGAAGGATATTTTTCTGAGTAAAGGCAAAACCAGAGTGCTGTCTGTTCATTATTAAAGTAGGACAAAAAGCTCAAAATGCTTTAGAAATGTTGAACTATATTAATCTAGGCCCTTGTACTCAGAGAGGAGCATATTCTTTGATTCCACCAGTTGGAAAAGACATGTAAATGTCTCAAACTGGGTGTTTTAGTTATTTAAAGATCTGGGACTCATAGGAGGCTTTTTCTCTTAATTAATTCTTAAATTTTCCACTACACTCCCCAGAATTCTATTTACATGCCTTTAGGGATTTAAGAAAATATGCAGCAACTCCCTAAATCCAATCAAAAATCTGTTTACCATCAAATTTAATGCAAAGGGATGTTGGGTGTTTGGATCTGGCCCTAGCAGAGACTGGGACAGAAAGATGGCATTTACTGTTAATTGAGGATTGATGGCTGGGCTGTGTTAGGAATCTCTCTGCTGACATCTGAGTGCAGCTGTGCTCTGGGTGGATTTGCTGTTCGGAACAGGTCCACGGAACCACCGTGGTCAATGTGGAGCCAAACTCTTCCATTTTCAACCTATAATTTTAAAAACTAAATTAGGAATTATATCTCATTGAACATTGCAAAGTTGTTTGAGCAGAGAAAGATCCTTAACCCTGCTGTTGTGTTTTATCTGTCCCCAGGTAAGGTTCTCCCTGGTGTGGATGCCTTGAGCAACGTGTAGAGAGCAGAACACGCCCCGGTCCCGTGCACAGCCCCTGAGATCCAACACTTCAGCGCTTCTGTATTCCAGCTCTGCCAGAGGCAGATCCCAGAATGTAAACCGGAACGGGACCTTGGAGCAGGAGAGAGCAGAGATTTTTCTGACTGCAGTTTACATGATGTGGGTTTGTCCACTGTTACCCCACTTGAATTAACGTAGTGAGTTGAAGCTGTTGTTGTGAATTTAGAGTGTATATATTTATATTTTGCCTTTTCAAAGAGATTAATCCCTGTTAGACATGTATCTCAGAAAGGAGTGCACTGTCCAGCTTCCATCCTAGAGCCATTTTCATCACTTGACACGGTTCAGAAACCAGAGGGGACTCCAGTTTTTTGGAGGTTGGTTGTAACAGCTGCTGAATAAACATATTTAAAGTGCTCCCAGTTTGTATGTTGTCCTTATTTCAGATTTTTAGATTGATCTGCATATCAGGAATTTTGAGGGGTTTTTTTCCTATTTGCTCTAATTACAATATTTGTACATCTCCTTTATGTTTTTCCAGTGGCTCTATAAGCACCCAGTCATCATCAAAGTGAACTTGGTTGGTAAGGAAGTAAATTGCCACAGCTGTGCTGTTATGTTAAAACTTCAGTGACCCTCATAATAAAGTAAGATGAAATTTTGAATGTGCAAGTCAAGTAAGAAAAATGCAAATTGAAGTGTTTGTCATCTAGAGAACTTGCTTCATCGTGGGCAACTGATGTATTTAATTTGGGAATTTTCAAGGCTGAGACAGGCAAAAAGGAAATCCCAAGAAAATAGAATTGCAGTGTGCTTCTGTTCAAGTTTGTGGTCCTAAAAGCACTGAAGGTAGCATGGTAAAACTGCACAGTTGGGCACTGAGGTTTGTGTGTGGGCTTTAGGATGTGGCAGAATAGCAGGTGCTATCAGTGAAGGCCCAGCAAGGTGGTTCCAGTGCCTGGAGCTTCATTTCCACGTGAGCTGACCTGTGCTGGCTCCTGTGCTTTGCTGCAGGGCCCAAATGTGAGCACCGCGTGGCTCAGAACCAAACTTCTCCAGCCTCAGCCTGGCCTTTGGGTTATGGCTTTGGTCACAGCTCTGCTCTGAGGAGAGGCACTGCTTGTGGATCTTCCTGCTGGATCCAGGAAAAGTGAGTGGTGTGGGGCCTGGTTTGATCCTGGTTTGCAATCCCCAGCAGTGGTGCTCTCAGGAGGTTCTGGGACAGCACAAAGCATTAAGGATGAACCGTAGAGGAGAATCCCTGAGGTAAGCAACAGGTCACAACACAGATTCTGCTTTTCAGATAATTTCTGTGTATGAAATATTACCAAAACAAAGTATGTGTTAGAACAGACACACTCTGCCAAATTTTACCTGGTCATGAGGGGGTGTGAATTAAAACCCAATAAAGCTGAAGTGTGGTAAAGCTGCTATGAAATACATACTTGTTACAGTTTAAAGCTAAAAGTGAGTCTTGCAAAGAAAGTAGAAATAATGCAAATTACTGCAGCATTGTGGTTTCTTCTTCCTCCCCTCCTTTGTAACTCTCCCAAGCATTGTCTGATGGCACATGAATGATGCACATTTTTGCTGTGTTGTGCTCATGTTTTCCAGGCAGGGGTGCAGACCTCCAACAGCTGCAGGAACGAGGCAAAGAAAGGAGGGGGCTTGTCAGCCACAAAAAGACCATGGATTTTGGAAACCCAGTACTACAAAAACAAACATTCCACCACGTCTTGTAACAGATCTTCCTTGTCTGGCTCTGGCCAACAAGGCCTCGTGACAGCACAGCCCATTTTTGTGTCACTCTTGTGCCCCTGTGCTGCTGGACTCCCATGGAGCAATAACAAACTTTCCCCCAGCCCTTCTTTCTGGGTGTTTACAGTGGAAGGTTGGTGTGTGGCCACTACCTCTGCTGGCTTTTTCCTCTCTCCATCAAAAGCAGCAAAACAAAGCTGTCTGTAATTAAACACAGCAAGCAGTACATACAGATATCTCTGCTTTAAAACCTTTTTCTGCCTGATTTTGGATGCTTCCTACCCACATCTCTAAAATATCCTTTTTTTTTACACCTGGCTTGTCTTGTGTACTGGTCTGTGTTCAGCATGGGGACAGCAGAGCCAGAGATAAATTTTAAATAAATTTTAATTTAATTTAAATAAAAATAAATTGTAAATAAAAATAGATGAAACATAAACAGGAGACCATAAGAGCTGAACACTTGATGGCCAGCAGCTGAGTATTTCAGTGACAGTTTCCAGGGCCTTTCTTTAAGTTTTGCCTGCTAATACTTCTTTGACAGGTTCACTTTTACATTTTTATTGCTTTTGTGGAGAGTTTATGGGGCAAGGAATAGTCCCTGTAGGAAACACTGTGGAAGGAAGATTAAAAGGAAAACTGTTGCAGAAAGCTTATGACTGAACAAAGTTAATAGATATAGCAGGTTCAGGGGGCTGATAATTAGAGCCAGGTGAAATAAAAAGTAAAGATTTTAAATCCTTTGGCCACACCAACCCCATGGAACACTCTAGGCTGGGGTGGAGGAGGTGGAACGTGCCTGGTGGGAAAGGCCCTGGGGGTGTTGGTCAGCAGCAGCTGAACATGAGCCAGGTGTGCCCAGGTGGGCAAGAGGCCACTGGAACCTGGCCTGTCCCAGCCATGGTGTGGCCAGCAGGACCAGGACAGTGACTGGACACTGGTGAGGCCACTCCTGCAGTGCTGGAGTCAGTTCTGGGCCCTTCATTTCAGACAGGATATTTTGGGGCTGGAGCATGTCCAGGGAAGGGAACGGAGCTGGGGAAGGGGCTCAGCCTGGAGAAAAGGGGGGCTCTTCTGGCTCTGCACAACTCCCTGACAGCAGGGTATTGGGGTCTACTCCCAAGCAACAGGAGAGGTTCAGGTTGAATATCAGTGGATATTAGGAACAATTTTGCCACGCAAAAGGTTGTTAAACACTGGAAGGTGCTGCCCAGGAAGCAGTGGAGTCCACATCCCTGGCGGTGTCCAGGGAACCGCTGGACGTGGTACTCAGCGTTCCGGGCTGGCTGACCAGGTGGGGATCACTCACAGGCTGGGCTCGATGCTCTCACAGGTCTCTTCCAGCCGCGGTGGTTCCGTGCTTCCCTCGGCCTCCCCGCAGGCCTCCGGCGGCTCCCCCACCCGTGCGGAACTACAGCTCCCGGCCGGCACCGCTCGCCGGCCCGCCGGGGGATGCCGGGCGCTGTAGTTGCAGCCGCCTGCTGAAAGTTACCCACGGCATCGGCGGGAGGCCCTTGCCGGAGCTGCCCGGCGTGGCTGGGCGCCGTGCCGGCCGCGGCAGCCCGCGGGGAGCGGCCCGGGATGGATGTGCGGGCGGCCGCGGGGCCTGGCGCCCGCGGGGTAAGGGCGCTGCGCGGGCTGAGGGCGCGGCCGCGGGGCGAGGCCGCCGCCCGGCGCGGGGAAAGGCCGGCGCTGTCCCCTCAAGCACCGCCCGGGACGGGCCCCCCGAGGCGGGGCAGGGCAGCCGGGTGTTCCCGCTGTCCTCACGGGGATCTCCTTCTCCTCGCCCGGGTGGTGTGGGGCGGTCCTGGGGCTCAGCCCCGCGCGGTTCGGGGGCTCTGGGGGAGGTTGGGCGTGGGGAGGCGGCGAGGCTCGGGGGCTGCTGAGGGTGTGGGGGAGCCTTCCTTGCTCCTCTGTCCGGCCTCTCTCCGGCTCCATTGTCAGGTGCAGGTGGTGCCGGGGATGTTTGGTTACTCGCAGCCTCTGCCCCAGCCTCCAGAGATGGTCCCGGCTCTGCCCTTCTCCTCCCGCCGGCCCCAGCCGCCCGCAGGGGCTCACCCCCACCTGCCCCAGCTCTGAATTCAACACAAACGTCTCCAAATCCTCCTGCTTTGATGTACGAGAGAGCAAATATGAAAAGTGGTAATCGAGAAAGGGTTGAAAGCTTTGCATCCGTGCCTTGGTTCGGCCATTCCCGGTACGGTCTGAGGGATTGAGGATTTCATTCACAGACTGAGTCAGACAGGGCCATAAATTTCACCGTGACTTCTGCCGCACGGTCTGAGCAGCTGAAACCCCGTCTGCCTCAGTTCCAGGATACTTCTTGGGGAAGGTGAGTGCTGGAAAGCCAAATCTTCAGTGTGGAGGAGCTGTGGTGGGCACAGGAACTGGGGTGATGTTAAACACCCATTACTTTTCTTGGTGCTGGCACCAGCCAAGGGCTGGCTGCTCGTGGTGGGATAGCCCAGCGCTTCCAGATCTTCGGCTCCTGGGGGCTGTTCTCTCAACATCCAGGCCCCAACTCTGCTCCTTGGCATCCTCACCTGCATTCTCCGATCATAACATGCATAAAAAAGATCCCCACTCAGTTCTCAGGTTAAAATCTCCTCTGATAAATGATTCTTAATTCAGCCCCAATGCAGTATAAAATAGAAAATTCCATTTTAGTTCATTTTTCATTTTTATTCCACTTTCTTACGATAATTTTTCATTAAGCATCTAATCACATCCTAACATTTCTCATCAGCAAGGCTCAAGGTGCTTTACAAAAGAGAGAAAAATGTGATTATTCCGATTATCCTTATTAAGGCTTAGGTTTTGGGCAGCTTCTGCAGATAATATAGGCCATAAATAATTAAAAGTACAATCTAATTAGGAGAAATCCCCAGTTGTAAACTGAAGTGCCAGACCGAAGAAGGCAGTGTGCAAAGGCATGGCCTTGTAACATAATATCCCTGATCAGAACAGTATCCCATTAACCCAAAAATCTCCCCTTTCCCACCCTGTTTGCCCCAAGGACAGGTAATTCCATGTGCAGGATCCAAGGGAGGGAGTCTCAGTGACCAAAAGCAGCCTGGAGAATGTACTGTTGAAGTTCCTTGTTATTTCAATAATGATCTTTTGTTCATCAAAATATCCAGCCTGAGCTGAGCAGGGTTGGTCATAGAACTGATGGAGTATTTTAGCAGAAACAGGGTTTGGAAATAAGAAACATTGCTCAGACTGGAGTCCAGAAGATACTAAAAAAAAAGGTTTTGGCCTGGATTCAGTTCATCCACGACCTAAATAGAATTATGACCTGAAACTTGCTCTGAGCTCTTTGTCAAATTTCATCAAAGTTGGACATGGGCTTTCCTGTTGGGGAATTTAGTTTGCTTGTGCTAAACTGGGTCTGTGTATCCCAACAGCTACGTGTCCTGCTGGGGGCTGGCTACATCAGGATTGCTGTTTATCCACATAATTCAGCAGCAGGACTATGTGGATGAAATCCTTGTTCTCATTCCAAGTACCTGCTGTCACATCTGAGTTATTCTGTGGGAATATTTTTGCTCTGGAGCTGTGGTTACCCAGCGCTCAGCCATGACCTAATTGCAACCTTCTCGTAAAGCAGAAACGTTCCTGAGTTTGGCTTTGTAGTTCACCTTCTCAACAAGTAAATCTCTGCTCTGTAACACCATCTACCATCACTTTAGCCCAGTGTTCATGAGGGGTCACGAGGCTGATGAGGGCATTGTGTGTCTCTACAGCAGATTCTCCCGCTGTACCATTGCAGTGGCTAACTCAGAACAGGTGTAGACCATATTGTCAATGAAAATTCCTAAGTCTGGTGATCTCTATCAGCTTTCTTACCACTAAAGGAACTGTACCTGTGTTACTGTGGTGTTGTGTCATTTCCTTTTAAGTTGGTGGTATGAGATCAGTTACAAGTGAAGCTGAAAAAGCCCAGGCTGCCTTTCTGCCTGAGTGGGCTTAATCTTGGCCAAGTTGGTGTAATTTTCAAATTTAACTCAAAGGGATGCTGATTGTAAATTACATCGAAATGAGCCCCTAAGTCCCTTAGGGTCTTGAACAGACGTCTGTCTTGATATATCTGTGCTGTAATTTCTTCATTTGTATTATGTTAACTGTAGATCAGTCTCCTTGCTGGAATCTCTGAGTAGTGAGGCATGGCTGGAGCTCCCAGTAATGCTGGTGGTACTGGTAGAGTGCTGCACATGGCAGGGGAGGTCCTGCAGAAAGGAGGAAGCTGGCAGTGCAGACATTTTGAGCAGCAGAATGAGGGAGGGTGAGAGGGAAAAATAGAAAAGTCAGGAATAAAAATGAAACCACCACCAGGGTTGTAGATGATGATGGGTTCCCTAAGAACATTCTCCCTCTGCTTAAGAGAGGGAGAAGAGTTTTCCTGGAGAAGTGCATTTCCACACAATGAAGCCTTTGATTTCTTTCCCTGCAGGAAGCACTCACATCTTTCTTTCCCTTACCTCAGGAGACATTCCCATTTCCTTTTATTTACCAGTGTTTGGAAGGAGATGAGGCACTGTTGGGCTCCCTTATTAACATAGTCTGTGGAGAGCTCCACATAAATCCCTGAATTTCCCAGTCCTGACAGAAGGAGGTGTTTGTGGAGTTGAACACAAGGTGGAGGTTCTTGCACAAGGAGGGTTTGATGCTGTCCCAGTCCTGAGCTTGTGACTCTTAATCCTGCCTTGCTTTGAAGTCTGAAGCTCAGGAGTCTGCATTAATGATCAAGGGGCAGAGCTGAATATGGAATTCCTGTGGCACAAAGGTAAAGGTGTGGATAGGAATGTGGAAAGGGAATATTTAAGAGCAGTCTGGCATGTATAGTTAATAATATTAAAAAAGTAATCATGTTAATTTCCTATAGGTGTTCAGGTTCTCAAGGCTTTGAGCATCTTCTCATTTCTTGCAGATCACTGGTCTCTGGCTGAATCCTGTCATGTCCACAATATTAAATTCCTTGAAGAGTAGAAAACTTCAGGTTTGAAAACTCTTGTCCTTCTCTGCAGTGGGAAACTTGCTCTGCCCCCTTAGGCAGGAATGTCTGTTCCTCATGCAGTGTTTCAGAGCTGTGCTTGGCATTTGGCTGTCACTCTGTCCCGTTCTGCCAAGTGTCAGTGATCCCTGAATGCTTAAGAAGTTCCTTGGGACTCTCAGCAGATGTGAAGCTCTTCTAAATTTGAGATTTGTCAGGAGCAGAATGCGTTAGAACAATTATTCCTGACTTTGACTTACGACTGTGCTAAAACTCACTTATTTTTACCACAGAGTGTGCTCTTTTTAGGGCTCTGAGCTGTTTCTCTAATTCAGGAGCTGTTCTTCACAATTTTTACTTCATAATACGGTCAAAAGGGCTGTGTATCTTGCTACACATAATATACAGATATATACAGCATTTTGAAGTCTCATGTATTTTTTTTGTGAGCACAGGATTTCCTTATGTATTTCATACCATGATGTAAATGAATATTTATGGAGACGTGTGAGGTTTTTGGGTCAGCTGTGTCAGGTAAAAATTTGATCCAAATCCCAGGAGAAAAACCCCTGCCTCTTACATTGCATTCCCTTCTTGTCCCCAGGGAATAAAAAGACAAAATATTTTAAGCCATTGAATGTGCATTGAGCTTTTAGTTCATTAGCTAAGTAGGAATAGGATGTCTTTCTTCAGCTACATTCAAAACTGAAGAACAAAAAGCTACCTTGAAAAATGGCCTTTGGGAAGCAGATGGCAGAAGCCAAGAAACTTGAGCCCTTTGCTAATGAATACTCTGTCCTTAACATTGTCTCTTTTGTTTCCCACACTTCCATGAGCTGCACACGGATTCAATTTGCCAATTTTTAACCCTTCTTCCTGGTGCCTGATCCGAGCACAGTTTGGGAGCTGGAACAGCTGTCACTGAGGTGCTTGGCTTGGGGTTTATTTTTGCTGCCTCTTTGTCCGTGTGTAAGCTCTGGCTCAGGTGTGTAAGGCAATCCAGGAGACACAGCTTGGGTGCATCCTGGGGAGAGGGAATCAAAGCTTTTCCAGCTTCCTGGCAAAGGGTGGAACAGAGACAGGGCTGGGAGCAGGTTTGCTTTGATGAAAACACAGCAGCATTCCCACTGTGGCTCCCGTTGGGGAAGGTGTTGGAGCTGTGCTGGGACTTCTTTAAGGAGAGCTGTTTTTCTTGGCATAGTCCAAAAATTGATGGAAAGTCAGGGTGGAGCCAAGGGATTTGGCATCATGGGAATTTCTCACACCAGCTTGTCTTTGTGTGGCAGCACCACAGAAGTGCTTTCTGCTGAGAGAAGCATTTACATCAGATGTTTACTTGAGACAGTGAAATTTATTCCAGTGAGTGATGATTGCCCAGGGTAAATGCAGTTCTTACTAATGACTGTATTGTTTCCAAAAGCACAGCTAGCTCCTAGAGTTGCTGTTTGCCAGATTGTTTGGGGTTTAATTAATCATCCATTTAAAACAAAAATGGCATTTCATATCAAGAACATAATGTACTTTCATCCCTCATTTTTCTCTTGATAACTGTTGAACAAAGATCACCAGCAGAGAGTGCTGGTGCTCTTTCAGAATGTGGCAACAGCTTCTGAAATTGATTGTAAAATCTAATCAGACTTTGTTCCATAATTCTATTTTTAGTTTTTCATTTGCATGAAAATGAAATGTTAATCAATTACCTGTAACTTGATATCTTGCTCTCTCTAATTATCAGTCTTTTTGTAGCTTACTACAGGGGAAAGACTGTTTTTAGGAGCACATCTATGTATTCATAAAAATTCTAATTGGCACTTTTTGAAGCAGTTAAGAGAAATTAATCTATTTTATTTCAATATGTTTTTTTGTATCCAACATATTTTTCTCCTTTCACGTCTCTTCTTTAATTTCATGTTCAGAATAAGCTGGTTATTCTTCAGTACAGCTTCTCTGTAGCAGGGGAAGATGGTTCTGCTCCTGCAATTAGCAGAGCTCTTGCATGTACATGGCACACTCAGTGTTTCACTGAGACCATGCCTTTACCCTTCCCAGGCAATGCAAAGTTGCTCCCAGCCAGAGATTGATGTTGGTTTGGCCTCTTTCTTTTCTCACTTCTGAGTCTGCTTCTGACATCAGCATTAAAGATGAGTTACAAGAGCTTTAAATCAAAGATCACCCCCTGTCCCCCATCCCTGTGGCATTTATCAATACGGATGTACCATTTTAAGGTCTGGGGGCTTTGAAGAGGTTGGGCTTTTTGGTATCAAATCAGCCATGGTGGTCACCTCTTAGGCTTTATGGTCATTGGAATATCAGGATTAGCAAGTCTGGTTTTTGCTGCAGAACCTGCTGTACATCTCATTCACTTGTAATTTCACACAATCTTTAGTCCTTGAGAGCAAACAAACAATGTGCTGAAGTTCAGTGCCTCCATGCCTTACTTTTAACAGTTCACTCTGGTCCAAATCCATTGGAAGTTGAGGGAATCTTTCCATTAATTCTAGCAGATTTTAAAGACACATCTCTTTCTAAAGAGACTTGAGAGGTAAGAGTGCAGAGAAGCAAGGGAGTGGTCAACTTTCCTGCATCAAGGTTGTTAACATATAATAGACATCAGTTAAAGGCTTACAGGTCCATCTTTGTGAGAAGAACAGACTTTTGTAAGGAAATCACTTTGTCCAGACTAACCTTACTTTGCCCAAATTACATTTAACTGTAAGGCACTGAGGTGTGAGTGTGTTTAGGGCAGAGCTGAAACATTTGTTTTTCCATAGTTGGCAGTTGTTTACCACTCTCCTGGATACACAGCTCTCCTCTGCAGTTCTGCACAGAGAAGGGCCAAGGTTCAGCAGTTAGAATAATTCTCCTTACAGGTGGTACCTGATCAATCACCTCAAGGGTGACATGTCGCTGCTGACCTCTATATTACATTTCACTGTGGTAAGCTGTTCCTTTTCTCCCCCTTCCTTGCAGGCCTTTTCTTCACCCCAGGAACCACGCTGCACTTGAGTTACCATCCATTAGAGGTACCTCCCAGACTGACAGACTTTTAAAACTCTTTACACGCAGCAGCATGAAAAATCTTTGAGCTGGGGCTGTGTTACAGTGTAAATCACAGAAGAGACAGGACATGAAGTTGCCTTTGCAGAGGTTTCTATATCAATTACTTCCCTCCCAGAAATGTGTGGTCATCAAAGTTTTATTGTATAGAATTGGTAAAATAATACACTTGTGTAGAAAGGCACAGCAGTTAACTTAGTGAAGGCCAAAGGAATAAGTAGTGTGTAACTGTTCCTGCTCGTGTGTTTTGAGTAGAATTTTTCTAGCAGTTCCACGCATGTCAGGTTTGATGGTGTTAATTTCAGGTGCTGTTGGTCTGTGAATAGCCATTTTTGCCATCTTGGTGAATGATAACTCATGTACTTCATGCCTCAATCTCTCGTCTGTCTGATTCTGTTTGCCTTCAGAAATCGTAGTTGCTCTCCAGCCACACTCAATGGCAGGACCCAAGGGAGCCTTTCAGGCCTTGTCACAGCTCAGGGCTGGATGTGGCAGCAGCACCAAATCCTCTGCATATGACTGAAAGATGGCCATGGCCACCCTGAAGGTGCTGGGTGCTAAAACCAGGTGGTAAAACAGCAGCAAAAGCTGCAGAACTGCATGTCTGAGCTCACTGTACATGTGGGCAGCAAGGCAGGGCCTCTGCAAGTGCAGACTGAACTCTCAACCTGACTTTGGATCAACCATTCAACCTTCTGGTACCTTGGTGCTTTCTCCACACCTTTCTTGTGATTTTTACAAGGTTTGGAATATTTTTGGCTTCTTTTGGTCTGTATTCCCAAATGTTGGTTCACTCACTTCCTTTTCTTCGATGAGTATCTGTCAAATTGACCTGGAAGTGTCCAGGGCTGGGATGGATGGAGCTTGGAGCAGCCTGGGATAGTGGAAGGTGTTCCTGCTCATGGCAGGAAGATGGAATGAGATGAGTTTTAAGGTCCTTTCCAACCCAAACCATTCTGGGATTCTGACTTTGGCTTCTGTGACAAGAAATACACTCTCCCTTTGCAGAAATGCCTGTTCCTTGCTCCTGATCTCATTCCTGGAAAACATCCTCAGCTTCTTTTCTTAGGTTTTTTTAACTACTTCTTGTATGACTGTCTGTTTACTGTAGGGTCGTTATTTTGCCCAATAATATATTTTATAGACAAAAAAACCCTGACTTTGGTGAGGATGTTCTGTCTGGCCCCAAGAGCTGAATGCCACTTCTGAGTGCTGCTAACCCTTTATATTTACATGCAAAGAAGAAAAGTTCTGTTAAACTGGCCCGAGATCAGAGATGCATGGAAATTAATTGAGGCCCCTGTGCGCTGTGCTGAGTGGATGCTGAGCTGAGCTCTGGTGTGTCTGTACAGGAGGGATAATATCAGCAGCTTCCTGAGCTCCAGCTGCTGCGGACAAAGGGCGGCAGACTTACAGCCATTCCTGGAGGGAGGAACTTTAAGATGGAGGAATTTTAAAGAATGTGAAGGACAACCTCTTAAAAAATTGTAGGTGGAGCAACTCCAGGTTTTCCTAAGCCCGAGATTTATTCTCCTACTTTGAATTAGTTGCCGTTGTAGCACTTATCTTTTGTGCTTTTTAGCACAACCACCGTGACCTTTGTGTGATTGCATAAATTGGCCCGAGCACGCTGGAACAGTTATTAGGAACCCTTTTCTTGTGTTGTTTCCTGAATTCCCACATTGTGGCGTGATGTGTGTATGGAAACTGCTCGCTTCCTCCGCTGGCAGCCGTTCAGATGTGCGCTGGAGCTCCTGAGCGCCGGGCTGGGCGGGGAGCTGGGTGAAGGGAGGATACAGGGGGACAGGATTTGAAGGAAGAGAGTTTGGATTTCATGTAGCTTTGTTCTTTTGCAGTCCCGATAAGGCTGGTATCTCCAGCTGTGTGGGTTGAACATGAGCAGTGCTCCTGGAATAGGCAGCAGAGAAGCCGAGGTTTACACGCCTCGGGCAAGGCTCGCTGCTCCCCAGTGCCTGCATGAAGCAATAGTTGTGCTTTCCTGATGACTCTGCCTCCTCTCTTTACTCCCATATTTTCTCTGAGCATGTGGGAGGGAGACAGGATGTGTGACTGAAGCACAGTTTATAACTCTTTCTCTTGCTCTAGCTGTGCATTTCCCTTACAACGCTGCCCCACAGCATCCAGCAAATGTGGCCTTCAGTAGCTGCTTCTCCACTGCCTTTTCTTTTTTCCCTTGGCGTTTCAAACTGTAAAGTTATGAGATGTTAATGAGCTGTTTACATGTTTTCTGCGTTTCTTCCATTAAAACATTCCAGTGCATGAATGTTGGTTATGAGGTAGGGGAAAAATAGATATTTATACATGATGCATTTGGGATTTCTGTAATTCAACTTCCTGAATTTTTGTACAAGTCTTTCTTTTCAATGTTAAGAGTTGGGAATGTGAGAAAGGATTTATTTGCTCAGAGTGACTAAAAGGTAAATGGGTGAATCTCTTCTCATATGCAAGCCAAATTTCACAGTGCAAGGATTTTACATGTGGCCAGTTTTTGCACTTTCAGTTCTTTTTGGAAACTGGTGGCTTCTTAGGCCAAACCTTACCAAATCGGTAGTGCTTAGTGGGCTTCATATTTGCATGATCAAGCCTTTATGTATTAAATCAGCTGTGGACACACTGTGACAGCTGCATTCAGTTTTTTGTTTTGCTCTTTTTTTTTGAAATTACAAGGTAATGACCAGGAGCCAAGTGGAAGCTGTCACTGGGAGATTGTCCTCCTTGGGAGCTCAGGACAGGAATGGCCTCACTGGGGGAGGATTCCAGTGCTCCCTATGCAAAGAGCTGGAGGAGGAGGTGGATTGTGAGAAAGGCAGGGTACGATTGTTTGTACACAAATAAATCCCTACTGAAGGACCAGTTTGTTATCTCTCAGCCTTGTTTAGACTGGGGATTTGCCCTGATTACAGGGACGGGGTGAGGAGAAGCTGGTGTTGCTTAGCCCATTTCAGAACAAGAGTTTTGCCTCTCTGATGCAAAGACTGGTTCCACTGCAGACCTGACGGTGTTACTGCCATTACTAACCCTCTATCAGATCTTCCAAAACAGGACTGCTTTAAGTCTTTTTAGCAGCATTTTGGGATCATTTTACAGGCTTTTGAATGGGGTCACATGCACAAAGGTGAAGCGTCCATGCTTTGCTGTAAAGGCTGTGGAATGTTTAAAGATAAACTGTTTTAGGAGTTGAAATTCCACACTGTGATTCCAGGCACAAAAGCCTTCAGCAAAAGCCACCTCTGAATGTGGCCACCATCTTTTATCATGTGATAAAATGCTGAAACACAGCAAAATCAGAGTTGTATTTGGGGAGAACTGAAGTGTCTTCAGTCTCATCTTTCCACACTGACCATTATTTCCAGGTGTGTCAGAGTAGCAGAGGTGTGTGGATATTTCCTCTTAGGATGGCCTAAGCTTTGGAAGATCACACGATGTACATTTTGGTTTTAAGCAGAACATTATATACAGGGATCTCCTTTAATACCTTGCCTATATGCAGTTAGTCATGATGAGTTCTTGCCTCGCTTTCATTTATTTTCAGCATCTGTCCAGCAAAAACGGGGGTGAGTCCTGGGCAGGTGTACATTGCTATAAACCCATTTCAGTCCAGCAGTTTGGCAGGTTGGTTTTGATGGGGCCGACTCCTGTAGGTGCTTCCAGAGCTGCCCAGGTGGCTCCTCCTGCAGAGGGATCAGGGCTGTCCTGGAGGGCAGCGGGCACAGCATCACCAGCCAGGCAGGAAGATGATTGTCCTGCTGTGCTTTGCACTGGGATGTTCTCGCCTCCAGTGTTTTGAGCAGTTTTGGGCAGTTCAATATAAAAAAAAAAAAATAAGCTTTGAGAAGAGTGTACAAAGCAGGCCACGAGGATGGGGAAAGGTCTAGATGGACTCTTACGAGGAGTGGCTGAGGTCACTTGGTGTGTTCAGCCTGGAGGAGACCTCATTGTGGTCTTCAGCATCCTCCCGAGGGACATTGGAGGGGCAGCTCCGATCTCTCTCTCAGTGAGCAGGGACAGGAGCCAAGGGAACTGCTGGAGCTGTGTCAGGGAGGTCTAGGTTGGGAATTAAGGAAAGGTTCTTCCCCTAAAGGGTGCTGGGCACTGCCCAGGCTCCCCAGGGAATGGGCACAGCCCTAAGGCTTCCAGAACTCCAGGAGCGTTTGGACACCGCTCCCGGGCACAGAGTGGGGTTGTTGGGGTGCGTGTGCGGGGCGAGGACCCGCGGAGGCTGCCTCGGTGCGTCCGTGTGTCCGTGTGTCCGCACACAATAGCGGCGGGCGGGCGCAGCGGAGCGGGGGCGGTGCCGCGGTCGGGGCGGGCCCGGGGGCGGCGGCGCTTCCTGCCCGCCCCGGCCCAGCGCGTCCCGCGGGCCGCCCGCGCCCACATCAGCGGAAGGAGGCGGAGGAGGGAGCCGAGCCGAACGCTCCGCTGTGCTCCGTGCCGCCGAGCCTGCCCGGTGCCGCTCCGCCGCCGCGCACAGGTAACCGCGGAGAAGCAGCGAGCGCAGCCCAGCCCAGCCCAGCCCAGCCCGCCCGGGCGCGATGCCGCGGGCCGCCCTTCGCTGCCGGGGCCGCGGGCGCTGCGACTGCCCCGGGCGGCGCTGCCACTGACAGCCGAGCTGCCACCGCCGGGACGCGGACTTTCCCCTCTTTGTGTTTATTCTGCCGCTCTCGAGGTACCGCTGTCCTCCTCCCAGCGACCGCGGGCAGGTCCTGGGCTGACTCTGGGATTTTTTATTTTGTTTTTTACCCTCTTCCCGCTCGATTGCCTGTTCTGAAAAGTATATTTATTTTTAATAAAAGAAAGAGTAGAGCCACAAATCCGGTTCGTATCACATTCCCCGTTCTGTGGAGTCCGGTTTGTTTCTGCGGTTAAAAAAAGTTTACTCCCCCTCCTCCAGTTTTATTGACACTGAGGATGAAGAAGGATTTGCAAATGAAAGCGCCTTGAAATACAGCATCTTTTGGAGAGAGCTCTGCAGTTCTCCAGCCCGTTAAATCTCGAATTCCAGCCTTTGCCCCTGCTGAATCCACTGTTCTGCCCTTTACTCTCCGGGGTAAAAAACCAAACAACAACAACAAAAACCCGAGGGGAAAAAGAATACCTTTGGCAGCAGGGAAGCTTTGTGTGACTGACCCAACGAGCTACAAGTGTCCAGTTTCTGAAAAGAAGAAAAACCTTTTGTCTTCAGCAGATCAGTAGGTAAGAGATGTGCTCATGCTGCAAGGGACTCTGCATTCTTTCTTCAGCCTTAACCTGGGATTTAGACTGGCTCTCTTCTGTGTCAGCTTTTGTCCATCACTTCTTTCTCCTGTAAAGTTTATTTTTCATCTTGCAAAATTCTTGAGGAAAAAAAAAAAAAAGGAATACACTCATCCACCTATTTCACCAGTGGTAGTAAATTGCCAGAATGAATAGTGATGTACTTGTGTGTAATTGGATTGAGTAAAACTCGGTGGAAGTCGCCGAAGTGGGTTTGTGTCAGGATGTGTTTGGAAGCAGCCGTTTCTTGTGGTGCTCTTTTCTTTTGAGAAAATAATTGCAGTCATTGTGCTTGTAATCCACGTGTTGAGATTGTCTTTGCTGGTCGTGCTGCACAGAGGATCATGTATGTGCATTTGTGTATCACACGTGCAAACAGGGCTGCCACGATCGGCTGATTTCTTGTTTCACACTGGAATTTGTTTTACATTAAGTGCTTTACTGCTGTGTCACAAGGTGTAAAAGTGTTGCACCCATAATTAACACTCCTTAACAGATTATTGAGCATGGTCAGGAGCACGCTTGGCACTGTGCAGAGTGAATACGAGGGGATGTTTTCTTTGTTTTGAGATTTTTTTTTTTTCCTGAAGTAAGACTGAAAACGCAGCAGGGACATGTGCACATAATAACTGGATGGAGGCCCAGTCTCTGTGCAGGGAAACATATTTTGCAGAATCCTCCTTTCTGAAGGGGCCAAGTGTTGAGGGTGTCCTGGTTTACAAGTGATAATTCCACAATGAATGTCTCACTTTTCTTCTCCCCCAGCTCCGTACCCACATTCCTCATTCCCCTCTTTCCTTTGCTACCAGCCATTTCTGCAAGGGAAAGACCTGTGGAATTTTGTGTGGCTGGCAGTGGGACTCTTGTGTCAGGGAAGATTGTATTGTTCCCTGTGGAATCACACAGCATCCCCCAGCAGGAGGAACTGCCTGTTCATGTGGTGAAACCAGCCTTGACATTGAGCTCTTCCCTGCTGCGTGGGTTTTTCCTGTGGATGATACAGGAAATGGTACATATCGGTCTGTCCTGCTCCCTGTTCCTCTTTCTTTTTTAAGTTGTTTTTTTTTTTCTTGTTTTTTTTCTGCTTCCCTGGAAAGATTTCTGTGGGAAAAGAAAGTGGGATAGGTGGGGCAGCAAGTCAGTGTGCTGTGAGCTGCTGGACCCTCGGAGAACTGGGGGTGCCTCAGTCTCTGCTGAGGTGCAGCAGCCAGTGGGGCACCTTGCGAGAGGACTGGGGCAGGTGACTGACCAGGATTTTGGATGGGGTCTTGGTTTTGGCTGCTGTCTCACATTTTTCTGCTTGACTGTTTCAGAGAACTGAGCCTTTTCTAGCACGTCAGGGTGGCAACACAAAGAGCTGTGTTCTCGAGCTTTCTCTACACCCTTGTGCTGCTCCCGTGTGAGTGATGGGCAGCATCACGTCAGTTTTTCAGGGCTGCTGTGAAAACATGAAGCCTACCATCAGGACTGTGACCCTGTTAAATCTCTGGGTCAGACTTTCACCAGGGTTACCTCAGTGACTGCTTCTCTGAGGGAGAGGGGTCATGAATTGACCCTGGAAAAATTTGTGCCGTAGTTGAAGTTGCAGGTTCATCTGGGACACCTGGTCTCCCTCTCTTTTACTTCCAGGACACTTATTTGCAACATAACCCCATCCTTCAAAGATTCCTGGGAGCCACAAAGACAGCATAGGATGATTTATTTTTCTTGAGGAAAGGGTGGGATTTCCAGATGGAGGGAATGGGGTGCCTGCTCATCCCACATGCTCTTTGCCTTTTGGATTCTGGAGGTGTTTTGCAGGCAGCTGTATCTGCCCTGGGGAGGGGGCTGGAGGCAGAATGGGAGTGGGCAGAATGGGCCATGTGGAGGGACGTGGGGCTGGAGTTTGCCATGACACTTGAATTGAAATTGTGCTGGCTGGTTAACATGCTGATAGCGTGGTTCATCATCTTGCCTGTTCCTGGTGACATCGGATTGTGCCATAAACGTGGGACAACCAAAGCATTCCCCTTTCCTAGAGCACACTTTGGACTAATGCTTCGTAGCAGAGAATACCGCAGCTGGGCCACAAGGTTTTCATATGCCTGTGATACAAGTGTATAAAAATTCTCTGCAGCCTCTAATACAGCTCAAAGGGCAGCTGATTTAGACGTGCCTGAGTGTTGAGGTCAGGAGATCACATTCCATAGGTTACTAGATGAAAGTGCTTCAAGAGGGCATAGCATAAATATTTGATTCATATAGAAGGGATTGGTGCAAATCCTTTTGTTCCTTCCCCAAAGATGTTCTGGAGGAAAAGCACTGTTAGGAGAAAAAAAAAACCCAACCCACTGAACAACAGAAAACTTGTAACTTCTTTGTGCTAGAGGAAGTTGGATGGTAACATAGTGTATTATTGGTAAATTCCACTAAAATTCTTCTCATGGGATACACCGTCTTGGAGAACACTGAAGGGAACTAATGTTTTTAAGCGTAAAATGACTCATAATGCATGGGCTCTTGAGGTTGGGTTTAACATTGTATGCAAACATTGCCAGCTGGTGGGGATCTTTTGGGATAAATAAGATCTATATTTGTACAAGAAGGCTTGAATGATGCATTTCAGATGCATCCTGATTAGCATAAGCCATTCACTTTGCAAAAGAATAGCCAGAGTCCCAGAAGTGGAGATAATTTAATAGTTCTCTTGTTCTCTTTAGTCTGTCTTGCATCAGCAGACTGACCAATCTTTTTGTTTATTTAGAAATAAGGTTGCATTGCTTTGCTGCCACATTTTCCTAACCATGACGGTGAAATTGAGAATTTGCAACCCCCAAGTTCTCAGAGCATAAATGCTTCTCCCACTTCTAGTCCTTCCTTTTGTTTCCAGTTGAGTATAATTTTTTTTTTTCTGGTGGTTATTTTGATAGAGCAACTTGCACCATTTAATTCCTAGGGCTCAGCACAATGATGCCTTGCTCCATGGCTGGGGCTCACTGTCACTGCAACGAACAAACAGCTGAAGTAAAATTTGAGCTCACTAAAGCTTAATTTTCTTAATGTGGTGCAAAATTTGAGCTTGGTTTAGATTGTTGTATTAATGTATACACAGGAATAAGTGTTAAATTTTAGGATTATCAACAGTCCAAGAGTGTTAATGTACAAATACTTTTGACAGGGAAAGAATTTGTCTGTTTAAACCCCTCGTGGGGCAGAACTCCTTGTGCACTTCTTGCTTTATTCTTATTGCTGGCTTTTAAAGAGCAGCAGAGCTCTGACCTGCAGGGTAGACAAAACCCAATATAATAAAGTTTTTACATGTTCAGAGTATGCATTAAACTGAAACGTGGCTCCAAACACCTGTAAATGATGAGATCCTCTGTTTGGTGCAGAATATGTTGTATGCTGGGTTCTGTTGTGAATTAAAAAGAAAACAATGACCTTGTTCTTGGCAAAAGGTTCTTGGACTAATGGATATTCCCACTTTGGACTGAAGTGTAAATGCTTTCAGAATAAAGTAAGATGCCTGTTTTCCCCCATCCGGCTGTTGTTTCACATTCCCACGTTTCAAGGTATTTTCAGACGCTTTTGAAGAAGTCTTCTCAAAATGTTCCTAATCAAAGCAGCCTCATGGATTTCCTCCTTGCTATTGTGGACGACATAGTGGGAGTGAAATGTCCATTGGTTGCCAATGTTTGCTGCTAGGTATCCCTCTTCCATGGAGACCAAGTGTTTATAAAAGTGTGAGAACAGCCATTCTCGGGGATTGGCAGTGAGGTCCAGGGCTCGCTCTCTCCTCTTCTATCCACTGAAACACAAGAGAGGACTTGGTTCCTCATAGAAGTGTTCCAAACTGCCTGTTGCTGGGGTTATACACTTGCAGGAAGCACTAGAGGATTTGTCAAAGTGATTTAGTCCATTGTGTTGAATCTGGGCCACAACCCATTTCTCTAAGCTCATTCCTTTCAGGAATTCTCTGCTTTTCTTTCTGATGAGTAGTTACTTTCTAGTTTAGATTTCCACATACCCTGGTGCCTGATCTTCTTTCTGCACGTGCCCAATATGTGGCAGCGGCATCATATTGTAGAATTAAATCACTGTCTTTTATGAAAGAGCAGGCAAATACCTGCCCTGTGAGTCCAGCTTGGCTGCAGGAGTTGTTAAACCCTTTTATACAGGAGCGAGTGTATTTCCAAACAGCCCTGGAATGCAGTGCTGGCCACACGAAGAACTTCAAGCTGCAGCCTCCATGGCCATACCTTCAGCCTTTGCAAAAGGGTTTTTGGTTCATGCTTTGGACGTGTCTGATACTGGAGTTGTATCCATGTGAAAGTGATGGGCTGTGTGGAGAACTCTAAAGTCAGAAAATATCCAAATCTTGCATATTACCTGTCTCTCCAGAGTAGCCTTGAAATGTTGTCTTCAGGACAGGAAGGAGATCCAACAACTTTGGGGAAAAATAGCTTGAAGTTGTTCTAGGAGTAATGAATTTTTAAATATGCAATATAATCTTTTCTTACTTGCCTACTATGCCTGTAAGTGAAAGGTGTTTTTGATGGTTGATGGAATTTGTGCTTACATGGACACTTGGATGTAATTTTTAAAGTAAGAGTAGATTTAAAACTTACCTGTGTATAAATGATCATTCAGGGCAAACCAGACATTTGATGTCAGCGGGAGCTCTGTGCATGAGGAGTGAATAGGAATGGAAAACGAAATATGAATTAAAAAAAAATAAATCCTGAGAACAGAATTCAAAGGCATGTAGAAACAAACTTCTCAAAGCTTTAAAATCCTGTCTTAATAGAGTGGAGAGGTTTGTGTGAGGTGCTCAGCTTAGGTGCAGGAAGAAGCGTGTTGGCATGTCCCCTGGGGATGGAGCTGTGGCCATGTCCCTCATGGTGGCTGTTGGATGTGTCGTCCCTCGTCGTGGGCAGCTCCCATGGAGCTTGGCTGGCCCTGGAGAAGTGAGGGCTCCCTCCTGTTCCCAATAGCTGAGTGGCTCCTCTCTTCCTGGCAGGCACTCTGCATTCTTGGTCCTGCAGAAGGGCTTCAGAGATAAATGCTGCCATTCAGACTTGCTGCTTTTTTACTTTCTTGTCCTCTCTGAGAATGACTCTTGTCTAGTTTGGTTGTGTCTCAGCTTAAAAAAACTTTTTTTTTTTTTTTTTAAATACTAAATATTTGAAATTCCTCAGGAGTTTGGAGAGGTCTTTGGTCATTTTCTTTGATAACCACCGTTGGGCTATATAAGTTCATCAGTATTGGTCACAGTATAGAACCAGACTTTGTGTAAATGACAAAAAAAGTTCACTGATTCAATAAAATTTGTTTTAAAAGGCTTATTTGTATTAGCAAAGCAGTGTCTAATAGTAGACCAAAATGTTGTTGAACAGTTCTCTTATATGAATGTTTATGAACTAAGCTAATTTAGGATTTTGTTTAATGAATTAATTAGTATTTATAAGACCTTGTCTAAGAGTTGTGTCACAGTAATATTTTCTTTAAAATGTTTTGTGTCTCTACACAACTTGTTTTTTGAAAGAATTACTTAATATATTAGGATTATTTACTGTAACCCTCAAGGAAAGTAATTCCACATTTCAGTGACTTTGTTCCCATCAGGGTTTGGTGGACTTTTCCTGCTGTTCTAATTTGGGTGGTTCTGTGTTCAGCTGAAACAAATTTGATTGCTTCATACTGGGGCTAGCCTGTCTAGTTGTGGGGCTTGGGAAAACATATCTTCCTTGTTTTCCCATTGTCTTTTTGAAAAGGAACAAAGCTCCTCTGTATTTCTGGAGAGCCAGAACTTAAAACCAGTGAGAGATGGCATCCCTGCCTGTGCTGAGGGGTTGGAATGAGATGGGTTTTAATGTTCCTTCCAACCCAAACCAGTCTGGGATCCTGGGATAGTCTGTGGAGGTGCACAAGGAGGTGGTAATCTGAAATTTTCTGGAGTGGTCACGGCTGAGAGCTGATATTTAAACAAACTTGGAACACTTTTTACTGTAAATGATGAAGGTTGAAGAGACAAGACCAAGAGCCATTACGTAGCCTGCTCTACCCTTCCTTTGGGTAAGATCAGGGATCTGTGGAGAGGAGGCAGAAAAGAGAACTCCAAAATTGCATGGAAAAGAGCAGCTTTTGCTCTTGTTGAGTTGGGATTGGGTGTGGAGCACTTGGATCTTCTTTAAAAAAAAAGTTACAAAAAAAGCTTAGCGTCCCTGGGAGGAAGAGTGGATTTAGCATGTGTTGGAAGCCCAGGGGATTTCTGATTTGGGGGAGTGGGGATGGCAATAGTAACTGTGTGTGGGACACTGCTGCCCCATCCCCTGCTGCTCAGGGGGTTTGAAGGGAGCTTCCATGGGGCAGTCTCAAAAGGCTGGGCTGGAGATCAGGGCCCAGGGTTGTGCTGGGGGAAGCAAACCGCAGGATGTGTTCCCTTAGGAAACCCAGGACAGCAGCTTTTCCTGCCTGGAGAGGCTCTGGCACTGCATTCCTCAGGCAGGGGAGAGCTGAGTGCATTTCCTGCACAAGCCCTGCTGGCGTTGACTGAGCTCTGAGGGGGAGCAGGGAAGGTTAATCACCTTGGATTTGTGCTCAAGGAGCCGTGTGTTACCTCTGATTTCTGTGCACTCAGTGAAGTTCATTTAATTTCATTCATTAAGGCTCTAAATCTTTCGATTTAGATCTTTTAAATATTTAACTATTTTTCTGCAGCTGCTGAGGCTCCTTTGCAGGAGTATCTTCTCCAGCTGTAGAAAACACTCAGAAGTGTTTCCTCTTCCTTCTTCTTCATTTCTTGCACAAATCCTGGGGTGCAAACATCCTTGATCCATTTAGGCAGGATCTGTGCTTGCTGGAAATCTTTCTAGCAGTGATGAAGTTTATATAAGCAAAGCAGAAGTTGTGCTGGTGTGGTTTACGCGAGGTTTCCTAAGCAATACACCTAAAACCAATTATTTCCTACTGTAACTGCATCTGTTTTAGAGTGGTTGCTGGAATACTTGCATTGAAAGAAATCAATTCTCTGAGTGACATAGTTGTGGCAACAAAAAAAACATCAGTGTAGGCCAGGACTTAGCCAGTCACCACTGTGCTAAAATGAATGGAGTAATATCTTCCTCCCAGTGTGGTGGTGAGGCTCAATTAATCATCTTATAGGTAATTAAAGGTTTTTTATAAGGTGCACATGAAAAGCCCAGGTGGTTATGATAAAAGAACAACACCAAAACCACTTTTATAACATCCTTGTTGTCGAAAAATGCGGTGGGCTGGATCTTCTGTAGGGTTTTAGTTTGAATTCACATTTTTAACCCATGGTACCCACTGAGATCTCTTGGTGGTGTTGGGCTGTCCCTGTACTGAACTGGGTTTGTGCCCTTCCTTGGGCCACAGCATCTGTGGCTGATAACTGGGAATTTACCTGTATTTTAGCTGTTTCTTTTTCTAAAGGAAACAAAAAGCAGGCCTTAGACCAAAGGAAGGGCCATTCCTGCCTGCTTTCCAGATTCTGTGGTTAGTCCTGTTATATTCTGTGAAACTGCATTCTGAAATAAGAAGAGCTCCTCCATATGGGGGCTTAAAATAGTTTAAATTGTGGTATTACTAGAAAAAGCCAGAAAATTCCATGCTAAAGTTAGGCCCTAGTGGTTGTTTTCTTCTCTGCATCCTTCACCTACGTTTTTTGTTTTTGGTTTTTTTTTGTGTGTGTGTCAATTTATGATACAAATTTTCAGGATGTCACAACTGACATATGAGGAAAAACTACCTCAAGGAGGCCCAAAATGGATATATATCTGTTTGGGGGTCAAATTTCCATTGTTTTCAGGACTTCTTAAGCTTTTTGGTTCGAATTTTGACTTTACTTTTAACGTAGATGGTGATTCCAATCTTTTATTTTTTCTTTTTTTTTTTTTCTTTTTTATCTCAGCAGCAATTAAAAGAGTCTGATCCTATCTGTAGGGACAAATGATGCACTGTCAACATTTTGCTCCCTTCTGATAATGCACATGAAACTGGTTTGCGTGTTTGAAGATTACATTTTACTCTCACATGGTTTTCATTATCTGAGAGCCCCAAGGAGAGGCCTGGACTAAATCAGGGAAGGAATGGAGAAACCACACAATGCAATGAAACTGGTGCTGAGGCATAGTTGGGATAGTTGTGGGACAGGGGCTGCTGACGACAGAAGCAGGGCGCTGCCTGAGTGCCAGCAGCAGAAGCAGCAGCAAGAAGTGGAGCATTCGCAAAAACACAAAACAAAGCTTGAAGTTGAATTAAAACTGCGGCTTGGGCTTGCAGCAATTCCCCAGTTCTGCAAGGATAATTACTGGAAATCGCTGAAATTTGAGGCAAATTAATCTTGCTTGCTCTATGCTGGGAAGGCAGCCCTCTGAAATGAGACCTGGTGTGGCAAAAGCTGCGTGGACTTGAGCTGGTTTTAGCAAGAGGACGTTTAAAGGTGAGATCTTGGCTTTTCTGGAGGTGGTAGCAGAACTTCCATTGCCTGTGCTGGAATTTTTGTTTCGTTAATTATGCAGAAATGGCAGTACCTGTCCCTAAAGGGTTGTGACTCTGCAGATGTGTGAGCAGTGTTAGGTAGTGCTGTGTAACAGTTTAAGTAACGGAGTGGTGTGATGTCTTCATGTAGAAATATTCTCAATAAAAGCAGCTGGTTTTCCTATTAGACTGGTATATTCAGAATAAATCCTCCTGCCCTTGTGACTTTTAAAATTTTATGGAGGAATTGAAATTCCATAGCATTCTTTACAAAATGCTTAAAAGCCACAACACATTCCTATTTATACCGGGCTTTGTAAGTGTTTATTCTCTTTTTTTTTGTCCTTTTGTAATATAAAACCTAAATTATTCTGGTGAAGATTATAGGAACTTCCCTGTGAAGAAATTGATACTTTTTAGTAAGGGGAGCAGTAATTCAAAGGTCAAGTAAGGTCTTCTCAGTTTTTTTTCCTTTGAGAGTAATTTAGAGGGGATCTTCCCATGTTGGTGTCTTGATTTATTTATCTCCAGCCAGGCCAAGCAACTTGCTGCCTTTTCTTCAGGCCTGCCAGGCTTCCCTGTGCCTGGTCCCAGTGACAGAAGTGTTTGAGGGGCAGGGTTAGGGACAGTCTAATCCTTGCTCAGGTGGACTCAGTTTGGCTGGGAGAGTTGTTAAAACCGGGACCAGTCTTTGATTGTTCTCTTGTGTTGCTGTAGCAGGATGATCTAATACAATGGGTATGCATCTTATTTGCCCCCCTCCGGGTGACATTGTTCTTGTTTTTCGTTAAAAGAAGGAAGTTTTTCTTGTTTGCCCGGTGACTCTGCCCTTCTGGAATGAAGATGAGTAATGCTGGCAGTGCTCCATGCACCTGCTCGGTGCCACCCTCCGGGATCACCTGAGCCACGGGCAGCAGATGGAGGCAGGCAGGGCTCGGAGGGTTGAATGGGAGCTGGGGAGGTGTTTATGGTTGGAGTCTGGAACCTCCTCCTGGTTAGGAGCAGGTGCTAAAGAGCTCTCACAACGCTGGGACTTGTTGAGTTCTGCCTTGCAGGTCTGGGTGTCGGCACCAGAGGTTGGGAACCTTTATTCTCCAGGACGGTTCTGGTGTGTATTCTCTCCCTTCCTCCTCCTCCTCTTTGGGCAGGGCTGAAAGGAAGCAAAGAGCATTCAGTGATAGCCTCCACTATTCATTAAATAACTTGGGACCTTGCCTCTGAGTCCCTGGTGCTCCCAGCGACTCCAAAGTGAGCGTTTGTGCAGAGCAGCCGTGGTTCCAATGGTCTTGGAGACACAGGCTGAGTGAATTCTGCAGGATCAGCGATCAGCCTGCTGGGGTTTGCACGGGCCATGGAGCAGCAGAGTGTTTCCATTACCCACAGGGGTGACTCAGCATGGGAGTATTGCCCAGGGACCTCACAGCTGGTCCTTTCCGCACTGTTTCCTGTCCTCCCCTCTATTACAGAGTGCAGGTCTGTCTGAAGAACCTAAAGAAGAACCTGCACCTAAAAAACCAGCCTAAAACTTCATCTACCTGGTAGCATCCCATCCCCTGCTGCCAACCAGGATGGGCAGTATCACGAGCACATCCGTTACGAAAAACCACGGAACTGCTTTACAGATTTGCTGCTGGAGTTTGAAGTCTGTCACTGGATTGTTTCAGGTGTGAGTGACACAAAACTTAGGAGTAAAACTGAAAGTGCTTAACTGTACTGCAGCCCTGATGAGGTGGTGAACCTGTTCCCATCCCACCTGATGCGTTAGCTAATTAGCTCCTTGGCTAAGCAGTAATTCTGGGCAAGTATGCACAAGCTGTCCTCACAGGGACTTTTGCATTCCTCTTCATTTCACAAGCTAAAGAAAGATGCTTCTCTTTGCTTGTGAGGTTATTATTGCTTCATGCAGGTTAATTGAGCTATAGCATTAGAGCCACTCATCAAATAGTGGTGAGTCGCTCACTTGTCCAAGCTTGTTTATTTTTATAATGCTGGAAAATATTTGCATGCTGTACAGAAATGTGCTGCTTTGGTTCCCTACAGCCTGGCAGTATTATCATTTTAAATTCTTCATTAATCTTCCTTCCTCACGAGGGACTGGCAAGGTTCCTGTGCATAATTACACGATGTTTAAGACAAGAAGCCTCAGCTACTGGGTTTTTATACAATGCCCTGCAAACATGAGGCTTTTCTTCCTTAAATAATACCTACCCTACCCCCCTTTTGTGCTCATTCTTGATCTCGGCATGGTGAAGCATTATTTGCAATTCCTGTGTTAGTTCTACCAGTTCTAGGTTCTGATGTTTCCTCAAGAGTTTTTCCCTCAAATTACCAGGAGTAATTTCAGACCAGAGTTTAGAATGAGGTGTAAGATGATAGAGCTGCGATGTTTGGGAGCAAATTGCAAAATTGATTCAGCCTGGGAAATCTCACTGTGGTTCCTTGGATGAGATTTGATCTAAACCTGAATTTTCCACTGGAAAAGGTGTTTCTAGGCTTTGTGGCTATGGAGAGTGCACCATCCAATCCGTATAGTTTGGCAGATTTGTTGGCAGTCTGATTTCAGCTCTATCAATCATAATAGATGCAGGCTAAACTCACAAATATGTCTGTTTAAAGTATCTACAGAACCTTCCCAATTTCCTTCCAGCTCTATCATAACAACTTTTCCAGTGCATCTCACTAATTTCCATCTTTGGCACAGTGAAAACCGAAATTGCTGGAAGAGCCTGACACAAATAGAGTTTGGTGTCCAAATAAATAACACATGGGCTTCAGCACCGATTGTACTGTTCATTTTTGTGTTTTGTTAATAGAAAAGTTAACTCACTGGTTCTGCCAGGAGTTTCCAGCCTGCTCAGAAAGCAGATTCCAGGAATGCTGCCACCCAAGTTAGTTGCACAAGATTTTCTTTGTTAATTAAAAATAATGGGATAAAACTGGAAAAAATAGGCTACCAGTCGGTATTTAAAGAAAGCGGATTTGTTGGCCAGAATATCTTCATATTGCATCTCAGCCCACCTTTTGCTTTGGGTTTCCAGGTTGGTTTCTAGTTTACACCCACACTAAAATTAGTAGCATTCAGTTCCAGCAAGTGTTTTCAGTGTGAACTGTGCCCTCCCTCCATCAGCTCAGCAGAATGAGCTGGTGGTGCTGAGGAGTGAAGCTCTGTGTGTGAAATGGTTCCTGGAGCATTTGAAGGAGTTAAACATGCACAGATTGTATTTGTCTGTTGAAAAAAAAAAATATTTAAAGCAGAGAGGCAGAATCTCAAGCTGGGTTGTATCTTTGTATTAAAAAAATAAACAACTCCCCCCCACCTCCTTAGATTTTTCCAGTTGAGACAAAAGAAATCTTTGGGTGGAAAGGCAGCATCATATTGCATAATGAAAGCCTTTTTATGCACTAATAAAAAGGATTGCTCAGGGCAGCTTGGTTTAGAAAAAAAAAAATTAGAAAAAGAAGAGTCAGTGATGATTCTGGTGTGAGGAGGATGAGAAATCCTTAACTTCTGTTGTGCAACACTGGGAAAAGAGGCTAGAAATTGCTCTAGTTATCTGCTATCTTTAATGCCTGGTTTAAAGGTTCTTTACTGCATATTTGCTGGCAGCTGTTTTCAATATATCCCTCTTGAGCTAAGTCACCAGTTAAGAATTTGACATTAGCTGCTTTTTTCAGCCACCATCTTGAAGTACCACACCACACAACACTGCCTTGTTCTCTCCTTAGATATTGTTCATGTGCCTTGAAATTGCTGTTGACACCTCAAGTATTTAACTTGCAGATCTGAGATTAGTTTTTGTTGGGTGTGGATTTGTGCCATAATAAGTCAGAGACAGAAGTATCCACGTCTGCATTCCTTCACTACATCTGTTCACTTTATTTTTTTGCAACATTCCAGGAAATTAAGTTAAATTATACATATCAATGAATATTTTTAGTTTTGCTAGTTTTGTTTTCATTGCCTTTCCTTAAAGTATGAACACACTGAGTGCACAAATACATTCCACATCTTTTGCATTGCTTACCTTTTTCTTTAGGACACTTTCAGTAACTTCTTGTAACATGCCTAAATACACATTGTTCTGTATTCTCCTGTTTCTCCTCTCAATGGTTAAAGTTTCTTTACTGCTTCATATTCTGAAGGAGAAAAGTAACGTAATTAAAGAGTGTTTTGGGAATTAGAGCTGTGCTCTGCAATGTATTTCTGGCATAAACTCTTGTCAGTGTCCTTTTCTTCCCCTGACTTTCCCAGTCTGTAAAATAAAGCTAATATTCACAAACTGATCATTCTCACAGTCATTTCTGAGGCACAGTGTGTTGAAGTTTATCAAGCATTTCACTGTGTCACCCTCCAGCAGAGGATTTCTGCTGACACAGTTTGAAATACTCAGCACCACTGGCAAAGGAGCCATAAGCACAGGGCATCCTCATCTGTGCTGCAGCTTTCATTCTGAGCAAAAAAATAAAACAATGGAGTTAAAGAATTAGCGGGTTTTAATCACTGTTTCACTTGGAGGCACAGATGGGACAAAGCATTACTTGGCAACATTTAATCTTGGAGCAGAAATGGTCATGATTAAAGCAGCAGCTGGAGTAGATTGCTGGGGACACAGGGGTTCATTCATCCTAAAGGGATCAAAATTGTTGGTCTCTGGGAGAAAACAAGAAGCTACAAAAAGGAAAATCTGAAATATGGGCCAAGGTTTATTATTTCTAGGGTCTCATCTGCTGATTAAAACGATGTTTTCAATACTTTCCTCAGAATTATTTTGGGAGCGAGGAGAGTATCAAGTGATCTGGCCTGCTGAAGAGGAGCCTGAAGCCATCTCTGAGTGGAGAACTTGGATTTGCAGGAGGAAGGCTGAGTGTGTCCCCCCATGTGGCAGAACTGCTCCTCCTTACCAGGGAACTCCAAGTGAAGGACAAAGGTATGTGCCACTTCAAACAGGATTTCAGAGGAGTCACATTCCAGGTCAGCTAACAGGGCCTGAATTCCTGCCGTGGTGAGCAGCCTGGAATGAGGTGGATTTTAACTTTCTCTTCATTAAGGTTTGCACGAGGCTTTTGTGTGCCCAGTGTGAGTCCTTGTGTTGCAGGGGTTGGCTGGTCTGAGGGAGCAAATGGGGAGGTTGTGGAGATGCAGCACAAAGCAGACCCTTCAGGCCTCCTGATTCCTGGTTCTGCCACAGAAAAAACTGTTGGGAACAAGCTACCTTCTGCTAAAGGACAATGTAATACAGAAAAAAGGTGTCCAAAGAAAATGCTAGAAGAGCAACATGTGTTCTGCTGTCAGGGCAGAGCCACAGCTTGGACAGCAAGTGAGGCTTACTCTCTATTCTGAGCTGTTCTCGCTCAAAAGTAGCTCTGCTTTCAGTTACATGTCTCAAAGGTATCATTAATTTTTGATATTTCAACTCAGGCAAGGCCAATGGGCCTGAGTTTCCATGACACACTCTGGACTCTGCTGGGAGACTGAGCAAAATGTAATTGCTGTTGGTTACTGGCTTAATCTGTACTTAGGATATGCCTGACATTGGCTCTTTGTGTTTCTCTCATTGGGACGCAGTGTTTTTTCCTGCCACTCGGAGGTCTTTTTCTGTTCCTTAGATCAGACAAGTCTTTTTCCTCCCCTTGCATTTGCATGCATTCCGCTGAGGATATTTAGATGTGTGAGGATTTGGTTGCCTTTGTATAGCAGGAAGTTCCTGAGTCCTCACTTGCACCATGCCTGGGGTTTTCTGCAGCAGGGAGAAGAGGTGCTGATCTCACTCTGGGCATTTAATAACTCCGAAAACCTGCTTGCTAACTAGGTATTCATGAATTGCTTTATCTAAGCTGAGAGATTTCTTTACTTCTTTTGAACCATATGCTATCTCAATGGGCCTCTTTGACGTTTTTTTTTTCTTTCCCTTAAAACCAATGAGTTGCTGATTTCACACTTCAATCCTTGTCTGCCTACAAATATGGGAAGTGTATTTCACTGTTGGTAACTCTAAGCATAAAGCAAACAGGTTTCATCATTTTGTGAATTCCACGTCTCCTTTTTGCCCGAGATGCTGTCTGAGGTATTTGGCATGCATCCCTACAGCTTGCAGTCCATTGATTTGCCTATAAACTTTCAAGTCACCTTTCATCACCTTTCTGAGGCTTTGCCCCCCGGGCATGCAAGTCCTTCTTAGGTCAAGGGCCTTGATGACCCCCATTGTTATGGGAACCTTTGGTAATCTAACCTGCTTTTTTTCTGTATTTCAAGCCCTGGCTCCTGAATATCTCTCGCTGGATCCACTCAGGCGCTAATAACCGTGTCTCCTTTCCTTAGGTCAAGGGCAGCTTTTACATTCCACCCAAAAGGCACCACAGTTTGAGATGAGGAATTCAGAAGAACAAGCAGCTACGACAGTTTTACAGCGCCTGCTGCAGGAGCAGCTCCGATACGGGAACCCAAATGACAACCGCAACCTTCTCGCCTTACACCAGCAAGCCACAGGGAATGCCCCCCCTTTCAGCAGCACCGGCAGCCCGGCCTCTCAGAACGAAGGGCTGAGCTCCCAGGACCACCAGCTCGTAACTCATGCTGCCCGCCAGGAGCCCCAGGGCCAGGAGATACAGGTGGACAACAGCATCATGGAGAAGCAGCTCTCGCCGCGGCTCCAGAACAGCGAGGACCTCCCGACCTACGAGGAGGCCAAGGTGCAGTCGCAGTATTTCCGGGGCCAGCCGCACGCCAGCGTCGGGGCCGCCTTCTACGTCACGGGTGTCACCAACCAGAAGATGAGGACTGAAGGGAGGCCCACGGTGCAGCGGGTGAGCCCGGGGAAGGTGCACCAGGACGAAGGACTGAAGGACCTGAAGCAAGGCCACGTGCGCTCCCTGAGCGAGAGGCTGATGCAGCTGTCCCTGGCCACCAGCGGGGTCAAGGCCCACGCGCCCGTCACGAGCGCGCCGCTCTCCCCGCTGTCCCCGCTCTCTCCCCAGCAGTCCAGCGACCCTTACAAAAATTCTGGCTCCAATGAGTTCTACAAGAACTCGGTGCAGCCCCCTTCCCAGCCCAGCATGAAAGGAATGGAGCAGCGGGGGCCTCCCCCTGAGTATCCTTACAAAAACATGTCCACCCCGTCTATGAACTGCAAACCCCAGGACTCGGGGCATTTCTATAGTGACCATCGCATGAGCCAGCAGGGACGATCTGATGGGCCTATGATGAGGTATCAGCATCCCCCTGAGTATGGCTCAGTCAGGTAAGCGAGACCTTCAAACAAACCCTGTGACAGCCACGTAGGGAATTACAATATAAAACTCAGTCCATCGCCTTCAGTCCTGAGGCAGGTTTTCCCTCAGCAAAGACCCCATCTTCATTCGTGAGATGACATGTTGTGTTCAGCTGCAGACTGTCTGGAAGGACTGGTACCTGCTTCAGTAGCTGCCTAGAGAGGCCTGATGCTTTTCTACCAAAAAAAAAACCCAAAAAAAAAAAACCTAAACGAGCCAACTTGATTTTGTGGTATGGGGAAATTTAATGCTGAGGCTCCAGAGCCTCACAAAAGCTGTGCTACAAAAGCTGAAGTTATGGTGTGATTCATTGTAGAAACTTGCAGTTAGTTACTTATTGCAAGGCTTAAGTTGTTCTTTAATTACATCTGCCAGACAAAAAATTTTTTTTAAAACTACATTGCATAGGAAAGGAGAAAGTGAAGGAAAGCAATAATGGTGCAGGTAGCAAAAATCACCTCTGAGCTTCCTTTAGAATTGTTAAGATTTTATTTTCAGTGGATTGAAGTTTAGGAGAGGAAAATGGAGTATGCTTTGTGCCTCATCCCAGACTTGCTTGTTCAGCTTTTGCTCATTTTTCTTGCATCGTTTGAAATCTCAGCCTGTTCTGGTTCCCTCTAGATAAGGAGCTGGATTTGGCTTGAGCCAAACACTGATGTCCATGTGGGAAGATGAAGTTTTTTAAGGTGGGCTAAAACCCCAGTTTTACCTTACCTGTTTCCATACTGCCTCATCTCTGCCTCACACCAGGTGGTAGCCGGTGTAACGATTTCGGCCTCATTTTGGAGCTAAAAGGGTAATTCAGAGGAGCAAGGGGAGGATGTAAATGGAAAGAGGTCTCTGTGAATTAGTGTTTGCACATTTTGAGGGGCTCATGAAGAAACCAGTCAGTATTTGGGAGCAGAGTCCGAGCTTTAGGGAGTTTGAATCTGCCCAGAACCTTCCTAGCCCTATGAGGAGCTATTTTCAGAGTTTGTCCACCATTGTTTGTGATCTGAAATGACTTCAGCAGCATACAAGCCTGATGAAAAGGCCCTTTGATCTGGCTAAATAAATAATAAAGAGGCCAGGAAAAGGGGAAGTAAAGGGTTTAGGGGGGGTAATGATTGTAGAAGCTCGTTGCAAATGTTTTTGCAAATTCAAAGGCCTCAAACCTCTGTGCACATGGGACAGAGAAACAGCTCCTCAGTGGTTCTGCTGCATCAGAAATACTCCTTATATTATATGCAGTGAGACGTAGCCTGCTTGCTGTTCAAGGGAGAGGTATTTGAAAACACGCCAGCAGTCAGCTCCTCTAGACAGGGTGATTTTTGTCTGTATTGGATGGATCCTGGCTGCTTTGAAAGAACATGGTGGGGGGAAGGAGGGGGAGGAGAAAGGTTCAGCTGGCAAGGTTTCCAGTAGGGGAAGCAACTGAAATTTGTCTTCAAAGCACTGGGAATCTAATGAGGTTACTTTTTAACCTAAATAGCTGCTCAGAGGAGAGGTTTCCTTTGCAAGCAAATGCTGGAGCAGTAGAACAATTGCAAGACTAATCCATAAATTACAGAGCAGCGTAGCAAAGGAAGGGAACGGGTCCTCTATTCCCCTCCCTCTCCCGCACGCTTTAAGAGAAACTGTCATTTAGACAAGAAACCTTCTGTGTTGCTAAAGGTGCAGCTGGGTGATGGTGTAGGGATTTTAAAGGCAAACAGCTCCGGGGAGAGCCTTTGCCTCGCACCAGGAGTGTCCTTGCAGTCTCCCGTTTTCCTGCGCCGTCGATCGGGATTCATTTGGATTGGTAAATGTGTGCATTTTTTGAACTGTGCGTCAAGGAAACAAAGCCCCTTCTCTCTGCTGCCGAAGCCACACCCTTTTCTGCGGGTTTTTCCCCTCATTGTTCGGGGGAATTTGAGGGTGACCTAATGATGCGGTTAAATAAAACTCGTTGAGCAAGATAAACATTGGGGAATTCACAGCATTCTCATGCTTCACCCTCCCCAGTCTGGGAAAGGAATGGGCTGTGTGGTAAGTTTAAACCAGTCTGCAAACAGTTTGCCTCACCTGCTCCTGGGCGGTGTAAAGTTTGGGAACAGTGTATGTTGGTAATGATGTTGGTTTAATGTAAATGCCGGGCATGTCGGAGGCATCTCTGCTGTTATTTGGAAATTTTAAAGAAAGTTTAGAAGAGGGCTGGCCGCATGTGAAAGCTTCGGAGTCGAGTTCTCTCCCTAATACCTCAGCTGCACTTTAGGATTGGTGGTGAAAAGAACCCTCCAGTTCCAGAGCAGAGCACGGGTGCCTTGGGCTCCGTGTCCTGGGGGCTGCAGGGGCTCCTGTGGCAGCACAGGACAGGTTTGTGACAGCTGGAGCAGGTTTGGGTGCAGAGGAATCCCCTGTCTGATGCATTTTTGGGTGCAGAGGGAGCCCCTGTCTGATGCATTTTTGGGTGCAGAGGGAGCCCCTGTCTGATGCATTTTTGGGTGCAGAGGGAGCCCCTATCTGATGCATTTTTGGCTGCAGAGGGAGCCCCTGTCTGATGCATTTTTGGGTGCAGAGGGAGCCCCTGTCTGATGCATTTTTGGGTGCAGAGGGAGCCCCTGTCTGATGCATTTTTGGGTGCAGACGAAGCTCCTTGTCTCTCTGATTCAAGCGCCATCCTCTGTCTGGAGCCCAAATGACTGAACTCCTGCTGTGGTGATTAATCCCATTGACTTCACAGAAAGTTTTTGAGAGGGAGGTCTACAGAATTTGTCCCATAATTAGTAAATCACTCTGTGCACTGCGTTCCTCTGAGCACCATCAAAGTGGGGGCTAATCAGGTGTGACTGGGCAGCAGAACAAAAATTCCTGGGTTTGATTTCGGCTGTGTAATGGAGTGGAGCCTGCTCCCTCCCGCAGTCAGCATTTCCCGCAGTCAGCATTTCTGGTTTGTGCAGAAGGGCTGGGGAAGAGAGGGGAACTGGAGCTTCTTGAACACCAAACAGGCAGGAGAAGCTGGGAAGGCATTAAAAAAAAACAAACACCTTAACGAGCCAGAGACCTTTCCTGATCCCTTCATTCTTCTGCCTTCCCCACTGTGCTGCTCTGCCCACAGACCTTGTGTGTGACCCTCTGTCCTGGCAGCCTGAGCACCCCTGATGCTGCAGAGCTGCCCTGAGTCCCTGGCTCTGTCTTCCTGCCTGAAAAGCTGAGCTGACCCTTGTAGCTGCAGAGCCATAAATCCAGGTTTGTACTTGGCCTGTGTGGAGTGTTCCTCTGGTCCATGCCAGGGAGCAGAAATTCCTGCGTGGTGCACAGAGAAGTGGCCCTTAAAGTTATGCTTTCAGACCCAAATACTTGTGGGGATAATTGCTCTGAGTTTTTGTTGTTGTTTTTTTTTTCCCTTGCATTTGGTTTATTTAGGTCTCTGTGACACTGAGGCAAATGGAAGGAGATTGTGTAATTTTGTTGTATATGTGTTTTGAGAGTCTACGTTTTTTCTTAAGTGGTTGGTTCAGATAAAATTGTGATTACTATTGCAGGGTTACCTGAGGACTCATTCTCTCACAGAGGGAATTTTCTGCCTCCATTTTATCAGCAATACTGTTACACCAATAGTCATTTTTACCTTTGCATTTTGCAGTGTAGCATAAAAATCTTGAAAAATCCAAATTGTGTTAATTTATCTTTCTGACTTTCTCAGCCCAAAATTGCTTTACCAGAGAAATAAATCCTTCACTTCCCTTGTTAATATAAAAAAATCCCAGAGCCAGTTATTTTGTACCCACAAAATGTATGTATTTTATAAGACAGAATTGTTAGTGGGGATGCTAAAAAGTTCTTTGAATGTGTATGTAAAAGTTTGCATGCAAGATCTTAAAAAAATCTGGTGTCACTGTTAGGTTACTGTGAGGTTAGGATTTTTAAATATTTTTTTTTTAAAGGCAGGTTGTATTAACCCAGCAGTGCTATTCTGTTGGGAATATAAATACATCTGTGACATTTTGGAAGCCCTAATGCTGTTGGTAATGCCACAAGACTAGAGGCTCCAAGCTCTCATGTTCTAGCTAGAGCCCACAAGATTGGTATAATTTCAAGATTATGAGAGACTTTGGATGCGAGTGCCAAGATGCTGGAATTCTTGGAAATGTATCCTGTTTAGAAATACTCAGCCACGATCTCCTAGAGTTGTTCTTTACAATAGGTTTTTTAAAAAAAGGATCATTACAAGGCATGTCAATTTGACTGGCCCTTCAGAATTAAAAGTGCTGCTGCTGTGTTTCTTTGGCCATCATTTTGTTCCTTTCATTGGTGCTCAGGATGACAAGGTTCTGCCACTGGGTCGCAGTTGACAGAATAACAAGATGTTTTTAGTCAAATAGCTCAAATTGTTAACATTGGTATCTAAATCATCCTCATTAGGCTTATAAGATTAACTCACTGAGACCAGTCTCCCTGAGTAACTGCTCCAGGTTGTTTTCAGACTGGAAAACAGTGTTTTGTAGGTTGAAAATTGTTTTTTTTTTATTGCATCCATGAGGCAGACTGGCAACGTATTTCTATTTGATCTAACTCTGTAGGTCATCACAGATGAAATGTCACAGCGAGGTTATTCCCTAATTGATTGCAGCATCAAAGCAGAGCTGTGGAGATAGGTAAAGAATAAACTCAGGGAGATGAGTGGTTTGTGAGGATGTAAAGTTTTAACTCTGCACACAACTGGATGAGCTAACAAAGCAGCTGGAAACCACCTGAGACAAACCAGGTGACCTTGAGCATGGCCTGTGATGGTTTTGCCTCATTCTTCATTATGAGAACTGGCAAATGAAGTTAATGAAATCAATGCAACAATAAGTAGAGCTGCCCCCCTGGGAGGAGAAGAACCAAATTGCTGCTACTAAGCTGAACATTCCTGAGGAAATTAATTGCACATCACTCTTCAGCATGACCCTTGAAATCCTCATGCTGCAAATGATCGTTTCTGGGGAAATACAGCTCCTGAAATGATGCTGCTGGCAGGGATCACAGTCACCTGAATGTGAGGAGGAGAGAAACAGTAGCTAGAGCAGTGATTCTTTGTTTTGTCTTAGTTAACAAAGACTAGTTTTTTTTCTTCATTAAAAATTTTGAGTGGGAGCTTGGAGGTTTCTCTGCTGGAAAGCAGGGCAATGAGACATGAGGAGCATAATGCTGAAATAGTGAACCCTGTGCTAGGCTGAGAGCTGCTGAACTCCCTTGTGCTGCTGCCAGATGTGAGTAATGCCCAGATGTGAGTGGTGGGTATGAGGAGTGGTTCCTCCTTTCTTGGAGGACAGGAAGGATGGTACTGAATGTTTGCACTTGAAGCGTTTTGTGTAGCGCCTTAGTTCCCAGCTCAGCTTCCTGCTCACTGTTGTCAGTTCCTCCAAGGCTCCTGGTGCTGTGGGAATGCTGTGAGCTGCCTTGTCCATCCTCTGCAGGGCAGGAGTCCTTCCTGGGAGCACAGACAGCCAGGGGGGTATTCTGGAGCAGCTCTGGCCAGGTGGAACAACAGTATGTACTTTTCCAGCTGCAGGGCTGAACTGTATCCCAAAGGGTGGGAAATCTTGTCAGAGCAGCAGGAGTGTTTCAGGACACGCTGAACTGCCAGGCTGGGTCTGCTCTGGGCTGAGCTCTTTGCTCAAGAAGAGACTGGCTGCAGCATGGAGAGGAAGAGACTTCAATTGTTAGAATAAAGAACATCCAGAGAAGTTAAAGGTTGAATGTTTCTGGAGGAGAAAGCAAATCCTGCCTCCTGAGGTCATCCAAGCATGATAAATCCACACAGTCTTCTCAGAAAGATTTCTTATTTGGCTAATGCAGCAGGAGTTGAGCTGGGGATCTCCAGAGCCTGGGAAATGTGAGAGGGTGTAGCTTGGATTTAGCTCTGTGATGGACTCAGGCATGTTATAGATTGTTAGATGTGTCTCTGATAGCTTGCAGAGGTTATTGTTAGGAGCAGTAAACACACCTGCTGCATAGGACAGGGTAGGTTGGAATGAAAATGCTGCTTCTGATTCTTGGGTTGGTTTTCAGATCCTTTGTCTCATTTAACCAGGCTGCAGTTTGTTGGTTGATATTTCAGAAAGCTCAAATCAGTGGTGCTGGAATACTAGCATCAAGCTTAGCCAATGCTTTTAACTCTCTATCCTGATTTGCAGAAGAAAATTGTTTTCTTGATGACAGATGGCACTTAATGGATTTAAGGCCAGAAGAAAAGAGCCCATTCATAGCAGTCCTTCCTTAGTTGAGCAGTTTTATCCAAAAAGTGTGGAGAAAAGTTAGAAAAATAATTTTGGCCAGTAGTTGTTGATGTATTTCTGTAAAAAATAGTCTCAAGAGGAAACACCTCTGTGCCTTTAGAATAAATTTCTGCTAAAGATTTTATTTTGAAATGCTTTTTAAAAACAGAGTTATAAAATGGAAGAAAGCCTCACTTGAGTCTTTTATATGGGAAGACCTGTGCACAGGAGCTACACACCTTGTCCCTGGGTTTGTGCATCTTCCTCTGCATGTCTGTGATGGAGCCTGTGCTCTCTGTTTTCCAGGCAGAACCCAGATGTGCAGCTGCAGTTACAACAGAGACCACCTCACCACCACAGCCCAACTTCTTCCTTGACATCCCTGGGATCTTTGACTTTGCTGCAGTCTCCGCCACCCTCTAGGCTGTCCCCTTCCCAGCACCAGCAACCACTGACTCCCAGCCAGGCAGATCCTGGCGTTCTGCCACGGACCCAGCAGCCTTTCTTGTCCAACCCAGTCCATCAGGGAGATCTGTACCGACTATGCCAGCCCTTCCTAGGCCCGCAGCAGCAGCAAGGCGACTCCTACTCCGTGATGCCCCGGGCCCAGCAGATCCCTTCCCCCTACCAGCAGATGCAAGTAGATCCTTTTGCCATCGTTTCCAGGGCCCAGCAAATGGTGGAAATCCTGTCAGAGGAGAACCGGTCCCTTCGACAGGAGCTGGATGGGTGCTATGAGAAAGTGGCCCGGCTGCAGAAGGTGGGTGGTTGTGGAGTTCAGGCATTCTCCTGTCTCTGGTCTAGTCCCTAATTTAATCATTTAATCTGCAACTGTTGGATTCCTTTGCTGAAGGGATTGATTATGTACTTTAGAGTCTTTTGTATGCAGATTGGTTAGTCTGTGTCCTGTGCCTTTGGGCATCAGCTTAATTTTGGCAGAAGATGGAATCAAAGCCTTCAGTTTTCTGCTAACAGTTCATTGACCGTGCTCAGAAGCACGTCCTCCTCAGCTGCTGAAGAGCTGCTTGGCTAAGCTAAGGCTTGTCCAGGATAGCAGCAGGTTTCATTTTCTCAAAAAGACTTCAGAGCTGCAGGAAGGGCCTGTTTGGGATGGCATGAGACCAGAGCCACCCAAGGAAGCACAGGGGACATGGCTACAAAACTGGTTGGCACCACAGTGTGCAGGGCAAGTAGTGCTGCTGTGCCTACACTAAAGACATTTGGACTGCAGGACTGGGATTAAGACTCCTTTTGTCCTTCTTTCAACACCACACAATTTCCATGAAAACTTAATGTCTTGATTTGGACCCAGCTATTTGCCATCTTTGGCTTTATGGAACAAGCAGAGTAAATGATGCTAAGACATTTAAAAGAAAATGCAGTGAGACCCATCATTAATGTGCATGTGTGGAGGTATTTTCATGCTGCCTCAAAGAAGTAACTTCTTGATGACCAGTGGTTTAGAGCTGGACAGAAGGTCAGCTTTGCTTTTGCCTTGCAGCTGTGGAAAGGCTGATGCTACTTAGCAATTTTGGATTTCATGGACCTTGCTGTGCTCTTTGCACTGAGCAGTGTTGAGGTCAGAAAAATGTGTGGCTGCTTGTCTTTGAGTCCAGGTGACCAGTGTGGCTTTCCATGCTCATTATTCCCCATGTTACCTCTAACCAGGGGCATATGTTTGTTTAGTTGTATTTTTGGGGAAGGTTTCTGGCTAGGAAATACTTGAAAGGATTGTTTGACAGCTTCCTGATAATGACAGAAGGATACAAATGCACTTCCCTCCACCTCCCTGTTGATCACTTGCCGTAGACAGTGCTGATGGGGTTTGCTGTGGTGTGGATCCACACTTCCATAGCAAACCATGCCCAGCAAGGAGAGTTAGGAGAGAATCTCCTGCTCTGGATGATCAAAGACGCTTTACACTGAAGGCTAAAAGGAAGGATAAAGCATATTTTACTGCAAAATTATTCAGCCACTGGTATTTTTTTCTATAAAGGGATTCATCACGGACCTGAGACTTTCTTTTACTTAATGTATAAGTGTAAGTTTTCCTCAATAAAGAACACTTGAGACAAAGTAATCTCCTGTCTGAGACAATACAATTTGTTAGTGAGAAACAGTAAGTGCTTGTTTTCACTTCCACTGCAGCTGGAAACAGAAATTCAGCAAGTTTCAGAGGCATACAAAAACCTGGAGAAATCATCCTCTAAGCGGGATGCCCTGGAAAAGGCCATGAGAAACAAACTGGAAGGAGAAATTCGTAGGCTTCATGATTTCAACAGAGATCTAAGAGGTAAATGAAGTAAAACTTCTGTTCTTCAGTGCTGGGGGTTTTTATTGTTATGCTTATTTGGTGGGAGAGGGTTTTGCTGAAGAATTCAGGAATATGACAGGATACTCAGGTGCATTCAGTAGTCAAGAGATTTTAAGCACTTGCTGGAAGAATGGAAAAGACAGGTTTAGGAGAGGGCTGTAGTCTTTCATTTCCAGCCTGTTTCTCATTGACAAGAAACATGTGATAAGCCAAATACCATAAACCAGATGCAGGCCTGGAATTCTCTCATGTCTTATATCCTAGAGACAATTTGTACAATTTGTTCAGTTTACATGAATGGAAAGAGGTTTTACTGACTGCCTAATCCCACACCAGGCACGTTCACTTTATTTCCTGTCCAGTGACCCTTTTTGCACTGACATACAAACTGCAGAGTGTCTGTTCTTCCTGAAGGTCTTGTCATTCCTTATCAATGTAGGCATCTGTTTTTTTGGATCTCCCTTCCTTTTCCAGAGTGAGATGTTATTGGTGTCTGGTTCTTGCTAAGAGGCTGAGGCAGCACCACGGCTGGCAGCAGCGTGGTGTTGAGTGGTATTTGACCTTACCAGGGGTAAAAGTTTAAGCATTAGTTTAAAAGGTGGAAAACATCTGCAATTTGAGATTTTTGAAGGTGCACAAACAGTTGTTTAAACTGTAAGTTTAATTTTTTTAAGAAAGCCTTCTGATTGTCCTGCATGCTCTTGCTGCCTCATGTCTTTTACTAAGACTCCCAGAAATTGTTTTGCATCCAGGAGGTAAAGCCATACATTTCCCAGTACTGTACACAAAGGCCTGCATTAAATAATCTTATTCATAATAAAACACAGCATAAACATTTCATTCTCATTTTCACAGACTGACACAGATTTCTAGCAGCTTGAAGCAGCAGAGCTGTTAAGCTGTTTTTAGGATTTTACACTATTCCCTCAAGTCAGGTAATTGGACAACAAGTAATCTTCTGTTAAGATTTAGTGGAAAATTTTAAGACATCTTTTAATTGCATGGTAGGATTTGTGTGGAAAAAATAAAGGTATAAATTGAAAAAATAAACTTCTATGTTATAAATGCTTAAAATAATTTCTTTGGAACTTTAACCTGCTTTGTCTCATGGAGTGTATTTCCTTAAGGACATAATTAGAAACATTTCAAGAGTGAGCGTCAACTTCCGATAGGCTTTGGAATTAAGAGATCCATTCCCCCAGCATCAGGAATGCCCTGAACAGATATAACTTAATGCTTGGAAGTTTTAAATTATTTAATTTGGTTTCATTGAATATTTTTGCAGAACGCATGGAGACAGCCAACAAGCAGCTGGCAGAGAAGGAGTTTGAGGGTTCTGAAGACAATCGGAAAACCATCTCCCAGCTCTTTGCACAAAGTGAGTCACACAGCCATTATGGGTCAGTGGAAAGCTCCAGTCACCCTGGGAAGGAGGACAGTGCAGCAGGTTAATTATCAGCACAGAAATCAGGGCAGTGGCAGTCCAAAACTGGCAGTGGAGAAAGGAGGAGGGATTCAAGAATTCTTTTTCTGTCCATGTGTAAAGTCCATATGATGGGATTTATTAGAGATTTTGGAGCAAAGGTAATTTGCAGTTAAACTGTAAAATTAGTGTTTACCCCATAATTTACATACTTTATCCACTTATTTTATTCCTTGAAAGCTTTGAAATTAAACCTTCCCAGGCTGACAGGAGTCCTGGCACGAGTCAAGGCCAGTAGGAGAGGAGCCTGGTAGGTCTCCTGTCTCCTTCCTCTTTAATTTGTCACTGCCCTATCCTGTTCAGCAAAAATAAAGGAGATGAACGCTCCTGCAGTCTGCTGGGCTGGGTGAGGGTCAGGAATTCTGTCCACAGCAGTGGATTTATCACAAGGCAAACCAAAATGACGGGTGTGAAATGCTGCTTTTCCTTTGTTCTGAAATGTCTTGAGGCCGACAGTGCCGAGCCAACTTTTCTCTCATCCCACAGTGTGCTCCACCCTTCTGACAATGCTCACTTTTCTCCAATTGTTATATAAAAAGGTAGTGCAATAAAATTGCAAAACAGAGTTTTTCCTGTGGTGTAACAGACACTGCAGCTACCCTGACAGATTCTGGTGTTCCTCTCTTATGTCATCTTTAGCTTATTCCTTGTGGTTTGCCTTGCAAGCAAATGGCTGTTCAGGGCGTGAATTCCAAACTCCCTGGTGGTACTGGGAAGTCTGGGAGTTTAGTCTCTCCTTCTTCTGGGTGGACACTGAGGTTCATAGGTACACCCAGAAAAATTGAGGGGTCAAAGCTGTGGGGCCTCTCCTTTCGGATGAACATGGAAGCCACAGTGCTGCATTTCATCAGTCCCAGCATTTCTAGGGGTGCTGCAGGCACTTGTCAATGAAGCAGTTCTCATTTGGAGAAAAGTCTCCAACAAAACCTCCAAAAGCCTCTCTGCAAGCATTTCCAGATTAACAAACAGACTGGTAGCACTGACTGATACCTGCTGGCACAATGCCACCCTGTCTCAATGCAGCTCAGTCTCTGCAGTACAGTTTAATGTGCTCACACTGGCAGCAACTCATTCCTGGGTGGAGGAGAAATGCTGGGAAAAGATGGGCAAAAAAATTAAGCAGGTGATGACATTTGTCCTTATGTCCTGGGCTGGCTCTGAGCTGCAGTCAGGGCTTGCTCTGCAGAGCTCTGGGTGCTGTTGGTGGACAGGTTTGTTTTGCAACCTGTGTGTGGGCTGTGTTGATTCCCTGGCAGAAGGGAATCTTTAGCTACTCTGTGTTGCTAAAGCTTTGCTCCTGGCTCTTTGCTGGCAGAAGAAAGGGAGTAATTGTGGTCCTGTAAATATAGTTATGCACATGCTTGCACAAATGGGCCTGTGTACTCCATATGCAGTCTGTCCTAACACCCAGCACCTTGTTCCTGTTTTTCAAGCCTTCCACTCCTTGTCCTCATTCCTTTGTCGTGGGATATTGGTTTCTGGAATGCAGTTTCTCTGGTGTCATCAGTGCTGGGTGTAGATCACTCCAGGGAGTATTCTGTGGTTGTGTCTCCAGCAAGTGGGTTAATGTTATCTTTGGAGCTGGTTGGCTTGAGTTAGGAATGGCAACATACACAGAGGACATCAGCTCTGTGTTGTGGCTTTGCCTCACACCCCTGTGTGATAATTTCTCCAATTATTTTTATCCTATTTTTTTTTATGAAGGCAGTGTCTGTTCCTGCAACACTCAGCATTGCTGCTCCAAAAGCATCCAGCTCTTCCTGGAGAGCAGCAGAAAAGGATGGGCTGCTGTGTTTGGGGTGGCAGATCTGCTCTGAGAAGGGACAGAACAGATGTGTGTACCTCACTTCTGGCCCAGGGGATCATTCTTACAGGCAATAGAGGAAGACTGAGGAGTTCTCACTGCTGATTTGTTTTCTGACTCCTCTGAAAATATTGCTGAGGGTTCCTCTGAGAAGGGACAGAACCCCCTTCCAGTTTGGAGGGTCAGTGTGGAAAAAAAGGAACACAAGTTTTTCAGGAACACCAGTCTGCTATCTCTCTCCCCAGCATGAGATATTAAAATTACTCAGTTTGTTTTCCACTGCTGAAAGCCCAGAGGTGAAGAGGTGCCAAGTTTCACTAACAATCTGTATAATCACAGCAAACTGCCTGAGTAACTGTACTGAGTGATGCACCTCCTATTCCTTCTCACTATCTTTGTGGCACATGGTTGCTTGAAGGTACCATACTTGTTTTTCAGGATTACAGGTCCTTCTCTTCCTTGAAAGCCATGTCCTTTTATTTTCCCTCTTAGCACTAGATTTGCATTCTCTTTCTTGTGAGAAGTCCCAGTGCAATCTTCCCTTTACCTCTGGAGTGAAAGGCTCCTGAAAATTGGGCAGAGACAAGTGCTGTGCATTGATAACTATCACTTTTTTATCCATAGACAAGGAGACACAGCGGGAAAAAGAGAAACTGGAAATAGAGCTGGCTGCTGCCCGCTCCACCAACGAGGACCAGCGGAGACACATCGAGATCCGAGACCAGGCCTTGAACAACGCTCAGGCCAAGGTGGTGAAACTGGAGGAGGAGGTAAGGATGCTGAGAGGAGCCAGAGTGGCTTTGTGTTCCAGCAAAAGTGGCTGTGGGAATGAGTTTGTCTTGTGGAATTTATAAGGAAATCTGCTTTCTTCAAAGCTGTTTCTATCGGCTTAGCTTTGTGTTGACTAGCTAAACAGATAAGCCACAAATCTCTATTTTCTTGGAAATGCTTTTGTCTAAGCAGCCATATTTTGTTTTCTTTTTGTTTCAACTTGTAAAAGTGGGCTGGAAGTGGAATCTCAGCCCTGGAAACCTGCTGAACTTGGCAGAAATTCAGATCTGGATGGACTTTCAAGTAATATCAGATGAATGCTGCTTTTCCCCTTGCCAGGTGTGGGGACAGTGCAGATCTCCATGTGTGCCCAGCATTTCTAATAAGCTGGGTATGACCTTAGTTGTTTTCTCTCCCTTTCCTCCCAAGAGGGGATAATGCCTTTGAGCTGCTTAGCTGGGCAGCTTTCACAAGTTTCTTTTGTAGCCTTGTCCCTGCCACTTGTGGCTCTCACCTTTGTGCCCTTCTGCGTCACAGTGTCCATCCTTTCCTCCCTCCTTCTGCTCTCCTCTCAAAGGCTTCACTCCAGCCTCTGCTTCCTTTACTCCTGCTCTTCCTCCATGGAGAGTCTCAGGAGGAAATCTCCTGACCAAGCACGCTTCCTCACAGCAGATTTGTTCTCTAGCCCTGCCATCTCCCTGGCTACCAGCACTCAGCGTCACCCTCAGCTGGGCACTGTGCCTATGTCCACCTGAATTTTGCTGCCTTCAGAGACATTCCTCAAACTCTTCCCCTTGTCTCCTTTTAGTTCTCTCTCCCTTCAGAATCCCATTGTGCCAACAGAGAAGGAATGATCAAATGCTAAGTGAATATCCTCCACTCTCAGGTACAGGTGTAGGTCATTTCTGAGTTTTAGCCTGCTCTTCTCTGAGCTCTGGATTTGTCTCAGTATCTCTCCCCTGAACCTTCCTGTGTCTCTCTCTGGTGTCCTTAAATTTTCATTAAGATCTTCATGGAAGATCTCTTCATGGAAAATGTCTTCATGGAAACCATCCCTCAGTCCCTCTGGATCTCCCCTGGACCTGCTCTGCTCATTTAGGAGGTTCTTGAGGGTTTACCTGCTGTCATAACCTCTTTTAGCCTGGCTTGGCTGCCTTGCACTCACTCAGGGGAGAGGGAGCATTAGGTTATAGTGTAATTTACATGTGACATGGCTCTCTTTAGCTCTCGAACTATTGCCATTGATTCTGCAATGTATTGGAGCTCTTTGGCTTTCATTCAAATTTCAGCACCTTATTTAAAAGTCTGATGTGTCTCTAACTCCCAAGTACATGGGACATCCTCGTGGTTTCCCTGGAAAATGCTTGGAGTCACTGATCAGCTGGGCCAGCACACACAGCACTTGGCTGGGTTGAACCTCTGTGTAGGCACTAATTTTGGCTCCCTCACATTAAAGTTGAAGCCTTGAGGGGTAATAATAATTGCATGTTTTATTTTCAAAAGGCTACTCTTGTTTTACTGGAAGAATTTGGTTCAGTGCTGTGACAAAGTATTTCTGCCTAGGTAGAATAGTGAAATGGGTAAGTCACCTAAATTGCATGATAGCTTAAAACACACACACACAGGCTGACACAGAGTGAAATGATCTGCATGAGGTCTTGTGGTCACATGCATCCAACCTTTGCTCGAATCCCAGGGTGTGCAGGAAGTGCCACCCTTCCTGCTGTAGATAAATATGGAAGTGTCTCAGTTCCATAACTTAACTCTGCTTTTTCCTAGAGGTGAGAGGGAATAAGTGGAAACAAATGGTAAAGAGTCACTTTTGCAGGTTTCTCAAATCGCTTTTTAATGAAATACTTAGGATTATAATGCATTTGTTGCCTCATTAGCGTTGAAGTGTGGAAAGTTCTCCAATCCCCAGGCTGTTTGGTAACTCAGAAAGGCGGCCAAGGAGCTGCTCAGAGCTCAGGGCACCTTTAGGAGGGGTTGGGAGCACAATTCTGAGTTAGTGGCATTCAGTGGCCAAGAGATAGGAACAATTTGTGGATGATTTCTTTATTCTGGCCAGGTTAATCTGAGTGACTAGTCCCTGTAAGTGTCAGGAATTTCCAAACTGGTCCTGCAAAAGAGGGTGGAGTTTCTTAGTCTCAGGTTTGGCAGCTACTCTGGCTCAGGGCCTGAGGGGGGATGCATATTTCAGTTGTTGCATCCTGTAATGTAAGTTTTCAGCTGTTCTTTTTACCCTTTCCATTTTGACTTCCTATTAAGCAGAGTGACCTTGCCTTGTAAGTACCAGATCCTTTATAAAAAGAATATTTCCATTCTAGGGAGAGCTATAAGCCATATATGAACATAACTGAATTTAAATGTTACATTGGAATTGGAGCTTTAGATTATTTTCAAAACCCTTGACTTGAATTGCCAGTCTGCACAAAACCACCCATCTGTAAAATGTCTATACCTGTGGAGCTTTGAGGGCTTTTATATATACTGGATTTTAGCATCCAAGTTAAAGGAGAGATAAAGGGATGATCAGCAGTTGGATGCAAAAGCAGACATTCACAGAATGCTTCCCCTGTTAGCAGGGATGAAATGGCTCTTCAAATTTAGTACAAACTGCCATTAGAATTTTTGATAGTGTGGGGTTTATTTCTGCAAAGTGCAAAATAAAGTGAGTGATCATAAATATTTAAAGCAAACTTAAATGTGTCTACGAACAGAATTGCTAAGTATGTATATGTTTTATATATAATATTTAAACTTTACTACTTCTCTACTCCCCATAAAGATACACAGTTATTAACCCCTATTTTCACTTCTCTATTTTTGTTCTTCCCTTTAGTAAATGTTCCACAGTTTTGCATAAATCAGCAGCTTGCTAAAATTGTTTCTAGTGAAGTATTGGTCTGTGGTTTCTGAAATCAAAACTTCAGATTATTTTCATTACATGTAATACATTTTACATAAATTGAACATATTTGAGGCAAAACATATGTTGGCTTAAAAATGTGTATCACAGTCAGAAAGAGTGAGAATAGTATTTGGAGCTAAAACAATGAAATATTGCTCATTTTGGAGCATGGATTGCTGTGAGGGTCTCAAGTGTGATGGCAGCAGGGTTGTGGCTGGTCACACAGGATTTAACCCCATCTGCTCACATACACCTTGAGAGCCTGGAGCAGATGGAGCAGTTAAGCTGGGCTTTGCTCTAGGCCAGGGCCAGAACTGCTGGCTTTGCAGAAAGGACCATCCTGACCCACCTGACACTGAGTGAATGCTGACTTGCTGCCAGTCCTTACCAGACTTGGAATGTTGCAGGAGGGAGTTTGGTGCCAAATACTTTATCTAACCACAACTGCTGAGTGCAGAGGCTACAAGTGCTACTGGTTTTACTTTTTTTTCCCCCAAACTTGGTCAGTTCTGCTTACCTTATTTAATTTGTACCATGGAAGACCACACTCCAGCTTAAGAAAGGTTTGTGGGTTTTTTATAGTAGTGTAACTTGTACTTCATTGCTCCACTGCTTTACAAACCACTTTTTTACCGAGTTCCTCAAGGAGACAGCTTTGAAGAATAGTGACAACCACTATATAAAAAGCAGATATAAAAATATAAAATATAAATAATATATAAAATAAATAATATATATAAATAATATATAAAATATAAAGCAGATATGAAAATATCTGCTCTTTGCCATCCTCACACACACATACCTTGCAGTGGGATGAGGAGACAAGATGACCTCTCTAATGGGTAGAAACTGGTGGATAAGGGACAGGACAAGTTTGAATGAAATATTTTTTCTAAAATTGCTTTTGTTTAAAAGTTCTAAGATCCGTCAGCCACATGAATTCCACATGAAGCAGATACCAGCTGAGATACTGCGTTCATTTCTCACTGTGCAGCTGTGGAGAGAAAAAATGCTCTATTTCTGATAACACTGAGAATTCTGTCTGGGGGGAAATGCAAAAATACATTTCCCACTGACATCTATTGTACTTTTTATGCTGTGCCTGAGGTACTTTCAGAACAGAGCTCTGGCTTGTAGGGAGGAGACTCAAAGGAGAGCTGTCTGCTTGATGCCTGGTCTAGTTTTTTCCAGTCACTTCCCTGGGTCTATAAAAAGATACTCCTGGTCTCCACAGCTTTGTTTCATGTAGACTCTGAGAGGTATCTAATACTCCTTTCAGCAAAGAGTTGCTTTTAAAAGAGACACTTTTTGCATGGCTTGTCATTCCTGGATGGATTGGGTGCAGAGGAGAGAAACCTCTCTGTTTTGCCTGGTTCCCTCTAATGAGCTGCATTCTTGTGCCAGAGCTGCCTTTTTATTGCCATGTCACTATCTCACATATTCTGCCTGTTAGTGATTTTCCAGAGGTGGCTTTGAGAGTTAGAACTTTATTTTAACACAAACAAACGGGGTGACAACATTGTGACATTCCCATGCCACAAACACTGTTCCCTAGCACGGGGATAGTGTTACCAAATTGTTTCAGCAGGAATTCTTGCTGAGGCCACTGGCGCCTTGTTGGGCCTGAATTCAAACAAACTGAGGGTTCAAAGGCATCCTAGAGAAATATATTCCAACTGCAAGAGGGTGAGGTGATTTAAACGTGCTTGCTGGCTCTTTTTCTTTTTTTCTTTTTTTTTTTTTTTTTTTTTTAACTACATTTCTGCCATAGCAGGCAAATTCTTGTGGGGAAACACATTTTCAGCTGCATCTGAATGGATTCAGCTTTAGGATAAACTCAGAATGTTATGAAAACACCCTGAATATATTAAACAAAGGACTTTGAAGACATCAGAAATAGTGGGTGGGAGACAAACAGATGCTGATGAGTGTTACCAATTTGCTGAAATAGGAGCTGTCCAAGATGAAGAGGGTAATGGCTGGGTTTGACAAAATGCCTGGGAGAGTTCTGAATCATTGCAGGAAGTTTTCTCTTCTTTCCCAGGGGAAAAAAAAAATAATATAAATCTTTGCTGAGTAACGCATCTGGAAGCAATGAATTTCTTTCCAAAAAGAACATCCTTCCCCCTCACCTGCTGTGTCCAGGGCTGTGTTTGTCCTGCACAGGCAGCTCCAGTTGGAGGATGTTGCAGCCTCCTTTGTGCCTTGTGACCTGAGTGAAAATTCCTCATTCCTGTGTGCCCCTGCTCCCTTTCCATGGAACCTCTGTGCCCTCCTCAGAGCTTTCCTTCTGCAAGGACCTGGGGTCCCTGAAAGGCATTGCATAGTTTGTCAAAGCCTAAATAAATGAGGAACAGGATTTTAGAATGGCTTATAGAATGTTTTAATCCCCTTTGTGCTGGGCAGTTGTAGTAATAATCAAATATCCCCTATTTCTGAGGGGAGAACTTTGTCTTTGGCCACTCATTTTAGACTGTGCAAGTACATGCCAAGGGAGAGGGGAAATTAAATGAAGCTGGAAATACTTGATCAGGCAGCCAGGGAATCTTTCAGGGATATTCGCTGCATTGCTTTGCTCTTTGTGCACTGGATTTCTGTGGAGCCCAGGCCAGTCATGGTCATCTTTATTTTTCTTGTCCTCAGTTCCGTTGCAGAATTTACATAAACTTTGTAGTAAATGGCAACTGGAGAGTGATTGCTTCTGTTTACCTTGGTTTAGTTAGAAAACTTTGTTGATAAAATGATAGCCTGACCTCTGATGCTTGGTTAGGACATTTTCCAAAGCAGTCAGAGATTGACCTGGAGTGGATAAGGACATTATTAAAATCGTGCTGTAGGAAGCTGGGAATGGATACAGTCATCCTGCTGTGTTTCCAGACATGCACTGAGGTTATTTGAGATCTTACATCGTAAAGAGGTGTTAAAATAAAGATATTCTCATTAACAAAATGTTCTGTATTTTCAGAACACCCTTGGAGGCAAAGCAGTTATGATACATTATGTGAACATGAGCTTGCATCTTAGTTAAATGCTGTACCATCAAAAGGAAAATTACTATCTTGTCAAATTTATTTAAAATTACATCCCAAAGGGCGTGACTGCATCCTTGTAAAGCTTCAGGAATGAACTCTTATCTAGAGCACGTGTTCACTGCAAGGCCTGATGCAGAGGAGAGAATTCCTGTGTCCTTTGATGCCATCCCTGCCCTGGTAGATGTTGCTGTGGCCCTTGGCACTGAGCAGCCAGTTTTGGTTCTTTGCTGGGAGGGAGAGGGTGGGGAATCCATGGCAAATGACCAAGAACAAGCCTCAGCATGCTGCCTTTTTTCCTTCTTCCCATCTTAGTTATGTCTTCAGCACCCTGGCAATACTCAGGAAATTGTTTCCAATTCCTGTCTTAGGAAAACAAGATCATGTTCTTGATTTCTGGTAATGAAATCCCTCTGTGCCTGGCAGAATCATTCCTGATCCTCTTTACATTGAGAGTTCAGATCCAGTCAGAGGGATGAAAACCAAAACTGTAGAGATTTAGATTTCCCTTCTACCACTTCTGGAGAATCCTGGTTCACAGAAAGGTAAATTTTTCTCACAAATACTTGCAGTAGTAGAGTGGCAGAGCTGGAAGTAAATGAGAATATGCAGTCACTGCCAGAATATGCAGTGACTTAACTGAGAGCAGCAAGTGCATGAAATGAGATTGTCTTGTAGAGAAAGGATAATTCTGGCAGAAGACATTAGGAAAGTTGAGCTGTCTGAAGCACATCCCATGCCTTTCAAGCTTACTGAACACCTGGGTTCCAAAAACCTGAAAATTACTTGAGGAATTAGTGAATTAATTCTGGCTTTAAGCTGTTGAAAAGAATACACACACCAGCCCTAAATCTTCCAACATTCCTAATTCTTCCTGATGCTGGAAGAAGTGCATCTTGTGAAGGGGGAAAAAAAAAAAAGTTGTCTTTCTGCAAAGCCACTGAACAAGCTGTGCCTGTACTTTGGGTCTGGTGCCCGAGTCAGGCGTGTGCAGGCAGTGCTGGGAGCTTGGGCAACAGATTGTGTTGCAACTTTTCACCTGCAGGTTTGGCTGATGGGAGCATGTTCAAAGTGAATGTTTCAGTGGAATTTCTGTGTCCTAATTCTGCTTTTTGGCTGGGGTCTTGGTATTCTTTGAATGCAGGCCAGAATGTTAATCCACACATATGCATACTCAGGTTTGTTAATTGTGAAACTGTAACATGTTGTCGGTGGCTGCTTTTGCAGGATTTTGCCTGTGTGTTAAAAAACTCAGAAATTTAAATGCTTTCTAGCAGGTAATGAGACCAAATCTCCATCACCTCATCCTTAACTTCTTTTATGAAGAAGAGAGAGGGAGGAGAGATGGTTTTGAAGAGATTATTTTTCAGCTCCATGCATGGTATTTCACTGCTAGTGAGTTTATCAACTTGCTCCTCACTCTTGTCCAGGTCAAAACCCAAGATGCTGAGTGCTCTTCATTTCTGAGTTCTGCTGCTGACCCTATATCACTTTTGCCTACTTTGAGCTGCTGTTAATCTAAGCTTAAAACTGGTGCATTAATCCACACTTTAGTGGAGTCTGACAAACCTTAAATCGGTGTTATCAAGTACTATGATCTGGAATAAAAAGATTTATTAAGTATAACATATTTATTGATTTTCTGCAGACTATTAAGTTACATTAAAATATTCTCATCCCTCCTGTTCCAAACAAGCTTGAAATCTTGAGCAATCAAAGAAAAAAAAATAACCTTTCTACTGTACATGCACTGGTGAGAAGTCCTTTGGCTGGATTGCTCACTGTTTATTGTAACTTTTATTATAAAATTCTTGCTTGGGGAAAATCCTCTAAGGCAGCAACATTCCTGCTGTGAGATTAGATGCCTGCTGACTTTATGGAGAGAAGAAAAGGATACTATGTCTGGGATTAATAGTGTTGGGAGATTTTTCTGTCTCTGCTCTTCGCATTGCCTGAAGGAACAGGAGTGAGAAAAGGGAAAATTTTATAAGAAACGCATGATAAGAGCTTTTTGGAACAAAGGTGTGATGTAAGAACCGCTCGTGTTGTTGAGATCAAAGTATCCTGTGTCTGCTGAAGCTGAGAGCAGATTCCTAGGGAGCACTGTCAGAATGGGGCTGATACTTTCCCAGAATACTTTCCGCTTCCAAGAAGGACTTCCTGAGCCAAAAGTGGTGTCTTTTGTCTTTAATATCCCTCAGTGGACTTTTCTTCCATGAAGATGTAGAGCAGCTCTTTGAACTCACATAAGGGAGTCTGTGTTTTGCATTGTGGTGCTTTTCTAGAGCTTTGGCTCTGACTGTTGGGAAAAGTTGCCTTCTTCCTGCTATTTTTTTATTTCAGGGTTTATGACAATCAGAGCTACAAAAGCAGTGCCCCAGATTTGCTGCACATTACGGCCAGCTAATTCCAATCGTTAGTCTTTTCCTAAACAGAAAATAATGCCCACAGGTGTGCAGTATTCCCTGTATTTGAATAGAGCCAGGGGCTGGATATGTTTTATTCTTTTTTTTTTTTTTTTAAAGTCATATTTTAGTTTGTTTTTTGTTCTGCCTGAACTGTGGATTAACCTTCCTAAGAGAGTTACTGGGGGGCTCTTTTTGTTGCTTCTTGTGAGGCAGGATGGCAGCTTGGCTTGCAGGATGAACAGTGGAGGAGGATGGAAGGGCAGTGGCAGGAACAGAGCAGGACCTCTCAGGCCAGGAAGAATGTCCAGACTGCTGGGATAAACCTGGATAAAAACCTGGCATGGGGAGAGCCATGTGTGTACTTTGAGCCTGTAATTTTGTTGTGATCAGACTGCAATAGGACGCTACAAGTTTTGATTCAGTTTCTGCTTAATCTTGTAAAAATGCTACCAGCAATTTTCAGTATTGCACTGGGAATGTTCCCAACTTGGGGACCAGCTCTAAACACTGCTGCAGTTACCTTGGAAACGTGTGTCAAGTCACTCAAACACTGGTTCAGTCCCTGGTGCCCTTTCTAGTTCATTGCCACAGATAATTTCCTCAGTTTCCTCGTCGTTACCATGGGGTCACTGAGGACAGAAAGGACAAATACACCCAGCAGGAAAGCAGAACTGGGACAGAGCTGGAACATCCTGAGTGTCCAGTCCAGAGCAGGAGGCTGGAGCCCACTGACAGCAGTGATGAGCCATGGAATGGACTGGAAGGGACCTTAAAGATCATCCAATTCCAACCCTCTGCCATAGGGACACCTTCCACTATCCCTGGCTGCTCCAAGCCCTGTCCAGCCTGGCCTTGGGCACTGCCAGGGATCCAGGGACAGCCACAACTGCTCTGGGCACCCTGTGCCAGGGCCTCCCCACCCTCACAGGGGAGAACTCCTCCCAAAGTCCCATCTATCTCTGGCCTCTGGGATATGGGATAATGGCAGTGGGAAGCCATTCCCTGTGTCCTGTCTCTCCAAGCTCCTGTAAATAGCCTCTCTCCATCTTTCCTATGGGCTCCCATCACTTGGAAGTCACCTGGACATCATCTTCCTGGCTGCTGGCAAAGCTCAAAGTTCACTCGCTCGTTCTCATTGTTTATGTTGCCTTTTCTTTGTTTCAGCTGAAAAAGAAGCAGGTCTATGTTGAGAAGGTGGAGAAGATGCAGCAGGCCTTGGTTCAGCTGCAGGCAGCGTGTGAGAAGAGGGAGCAGCTGGAGCACCGGCTGCGCACCCGGCTGGAGAGGGAGCTGGAATCTCTCCGCATGCAGCAGGTACCCCCTGGCCTCCTGGGGGGTTGCACCCTGCCCCACACAGAACAGAAAGGCAGTGGATTTTATCTTGTTAAAAAAACTGCTTTCTCACTAGTTAGATTCATGGATTTCCTGGCCATTGTATTGCTTTTACCTGATTTAATTCTGTTTCAACAAGAGAGTTAAGATAAGGAGCAATAGGGAATCCATCCTGTGACAAGATGCAGAAATAGCCTCATAGCTACATGCTGCTTTACCTTTAAATACCACGGTTATATTATTTGAAGTTATTTTTAAAATCTTGTTCACAGTTTGGGATTTTATATAAAATTCACTAACAACTAGCCCTTCAAAAACCTTTTGAATTTAAAAAAAGCACACAAGACTAAACTAGCAAAGCCAATTCTATCAATGGAGTTGATGGAAATAGATGGGAGTTTCACCTATACTGTATTGCAACATTATTATGAGTCTTCTTCAGTGAAAATAATGAATGAGAAGTAGGTTGTGCAGGTGTGTTAGGAATTACATTTACTTCAGCCTGTGTGAAATACAGATGAACTGTCAGGTGTCTGAATTTTACTGGAAATAGGATGCAGGCCTGTGTTCTAAACCACATTTAGTTTCAGGTTACTTTTATCCCCTAGCTTCCATCTCGGCATAGGAATAGATATTTAAATCTTGGGGTTTTGCATTGGTTTTTAGTAGGAGTTACAATAATTTGATAAAGTTTTCTGTTGCACTTCTGGAAGATCAGGTACTCTAAACTCCACAACTTTTTACATTGAACCTGAGTCAACACAAAAAAATTGTTTTCCTGTCACGGTTAAAAATTCTGAGCTCAGCATAAAATAGTTAGCCGGCCCAATTTCTATTCCTTGAAACCATTTATTTTATTTTTTAAGTCAAGTGTCTTGCTAATCCCACATGAGACTTCCATATAAAACTGCAATTTTTGTTCACTGAGCTATTATCTGAACAAATCTCCACATTTCCTTACTCTGAAAGGGGACACTGCCTGCCTTCCAAATCTTGCTTTAGAACCGAATTATTTCAGTCCCAGCTATACATTGATCATATTGATTTAGTAATCAAATACTTTAAGAATATTTTGGCTGTATTTTTTTGGAAGGGGTGACACTAGTCAGTGCCTTGCTGAGCACTTGGGAGTCTGTCTGTGTTAGATCAGGCATTATGGAAGGGCTGTGCACATCACAGCTGTATAGCACAGTCCAGCTCTGGGATGTTTATTTGGGGCTTTGCACATGGGAAAAAAAAAGCCTTGGGATGAGTATTTTCCATCTCAGGTATTTTCTTGTTAGCCTTGCCAATACAGCATAAAGCCACTGCATTTCCCTCTGGGGGTGGTTCTTGTGTCAAACCAGTGACAAAAAGCAAACCAGCCAACCCTGAGCTTTACAGCTGCATCCTGAGACTTCTATTTTTGTTTGCTTTGTTTTTTTCCTCCTGGGGATCAGCGTCAGGGCACATCTCAGGCTGCCAATGTCTCTGAGTACAATGCCACGGCGCTCATGGAGCTCCTGCGTGAGAAGGAAGAGAGGATCCTTGCTCTGGAAGCTGACATGACCAAGTGGGAACAGAAATACTTGGAGGAAAGTGTGATGAGACAGTTTGCTTTGGATGCAGCTGCGACCGTGGCTGCTCAGAGGTAAGTGGGACTTTCCACAGTTCTGGGATTATTTCCTTTTTCCAGTTGAATGTCATATTTCCCACCCAGGAATGCTGTCATGCCATCCTCCTGTGACTGCTCACCCTGTGGTCTGAACAGCTCCTCAGAACTCTGCAAGCAAGCGGAGCTTGGCTGCTCTTCCTGGGAGCTGTGCAGTTGCCAGCAATTAGAAACGTTTTTCCAGGGGAAGATTCCTCCACATGCAGGATCCATCTTCCAGATTAGAATTGTTCTGAACCATTCCTAGAAGCTGTTGATTCAAAGGAGAAGAGGCTTGGGTTTTTTTTTTTTTTTTAATTTTTAAAACAGGAATCAGTCCTTGCTGAAGTCATGTGAGATGGGGTGAGCTTGGTGATTCACATCATTCACCCTGAATGGCTTCCTTGTTCTCCAGAATGTTTTTGCAAATTACTTTGTGGTATTGTCTGGTTACTAACCAGAAACATCTACTAGGAAATTCTGCTCAAAACATTCTGCTGTGTATGGAAAGCACTGCTTGTGGGGGTGGGAAGGGTGTCTGAAATTTGGTAACAAGCTCCCATTCCAAGACAACTGTACAGACACACTTATTACAGCTGTAAATTGGCCCAAGTGCCTCAGCTGGTTGGTAAACAAGAGCTGTTACTGGAGTGCAACTCCTTAGCATCAGGCCTTGCTTGCATGTGATTTCATTGCTTACTAGTTTATGGTTCTGGACAGCAGATTTTATTGTAGATGGTTTCATGAGCCAAATCCAGATAGGGATGTTATCACAACTGGCTTCCCAGCTTGTAAGATCACACTGGAATTACAGGGGTGAAGCTGCAGATCTGCTGTGTTAGCGTTTAAAGACTTATCTTATCTTGCTCCAGAAGGAAGCTGTTATTTTAGGGTATTGATGCTTCTTGTGCACTGTTTTCCACCTCCCCAGAGATTCCCTAAAGGCTCCTGCTGCTGCTTGTGCTTAGAGGCCATGTTATATTTTCAGCGTGGGCTGATAAGTTGGGGCCTGGTCTATTGTTTATCGTGGAGTGGGAGGGGATGTGTTAGGCCTGCTCAGGTTTCATTAAATGAACAAGAATGTTGTCCAGTCAGGAAAGAGCCTCTGCTTTTCCATTTCCATCTAGATTCCACTAATTCCAGTGGCAGCCTCATTTACACTGTCCAGATTCCTTTCCCTTTTCTTTAACAGTGGAAACTGGCATCCCTTGGGAAGCTGAGGTTGCAGGAAGGATGCTTTAGAGCCCAGCAGGAACTGGGTGAGGTTGGGTTTCTTTGGTGAATGATCTTCTCATGCCCTTCCACATTCACAAGCAGAATGAAATACTCATTATTTGGTTAGTGGACTGACCAGCTATCACAGTTTTAACATTAGGCATTATGTGGAATCAGTCTGAAACTCTTTTCACCCTATTCCAGATTTTTTGGACCAAGCTGCTTAGAATCACTTAAGAAACTTCCACGCCTTGTTCCCTTTGATATTCACATCCCCTGTTGGAAGGGGAAGGGAAAACGCTTTTTATCTGAAGAAAAGTGCCTGGTATTCCTTTCCCCTCATGTCCTTGGATTTGCCTCATTGATTAGTTTAGAGTAGTGCAGTGAGGCAGTGGCCTGTGGTGGACAGGAGGTGATTGTCATGATCTTCATGTTTTTGTAATCCTTCTTCACTAGGACACAAACGAAGTTAAGAGTTGGATTTTTGGAAGACACTGAGCCCGCTTAAACTAAAAAACAAGAAGTAGATGTTCTTGTTTGTTCCATTTGAGCAGTATTTTTGTGCTGCTGGGGGGAAAGCAGCAAACTCAGCAGGTCCTTCATCTGCTGTCCTGCTTGTTCACAGGGACACCACGGTGATCAACCACTCACCCAACCCCAGCTACGACACCTCACTGGAGGCTCGCATCCAGAAGGAGGAGGAGGAGATCCTGCTGGCCAACAGGAGATGTCTCGACATGGAGGGAAGGTAAAGTGCCCTTTGGTCCTACCTGGCTTCTTTGGGACAGGGATTTGAAATTGACTGCCTGGGTAGACACCTCAGAACCAGAAATTCTTGTGTCTTCACCAGCAGCAGCGATGTCAAATGCCAGACACTCATTTGGCCAAGGAACTATAAACACAGCAATCTAAAACCTGTCTTGATACCAAGGGCTAATGTATAAAAGTCTTGTCTTAGATTTTTTGCATCTAGCTTGTGCCTTTTCTGTCTTCAGGGCATCTTCATCAGACCCCAGGCTCCAGCCACCCCTTAACAGGCTCACAGAGATGTTTTCCCTGGTGTTAGGCCCAGTGCAGACTCCCCAAAGTGTGTTAATTCTTTCTGTTGTTCTCATGTCCTGCCCATAACTCTCAGGTTTGTCTCAGAGCTCCTTCCATGGCTGTTTAGAGCAGTTTCCAGTAGCCAGAGGTGGGTGGGTATATCACACTCTCTCACATGGTCTGCTCTGTGGGCCAGAGAGGAGCCAGTGCTCAGGACACTCTCCTGGTATCCTTTCTTGACCTCTCCAAATGCCTAAGGGAGCCCTAGTCACAGCCTTGGGGACACTGAGACCTCAGTCCAGTGAGATGGGAGACACTTAAACTGTCCTTTTTCCTTCCCCCAAAGGATTAAGACCCTGCACGCTCAAATCATCGAGAAGGATGCCATGATCAAAGTGCTGCAGCAACGCTCCCGCAAGGAGCCTGGCAAGACAGAGCAGCTCTCCTCCATGAGACCTGCCAAGTCCCTCATGTCCATCTCCAACGCTGGCTCAGGCTTGCTGTCCCACTCCTCAACGCTGAGCAGCACCCCCATCCTGGAGGAGAAGAGGGAGGACAAGAGCTGGAAGGGCAGCCTGGGTAATTTCCGAATTCCAATTCTGATACATGAGCCACTGCTTGGAGGGGAGGCAGGAGCAGCAGGGGAGGATGTGTTGGACAGATAGAGCAGCTGGCCTGGCCTGCAGTAAAAGCTGGCTGCAAGATGGGACACATTTGAAATAGCTGCTTATTTTAGTCACTTCTGGTAAATAGTGACTTCTGATAGTCAGGCTCTGCCATTAAATATGTAAGCCTTTATTCCCAATTTGCCACCTGACTTTTGGGATGTCTGGGATACAGTTTTCAGGGTTCCCAAGCACTTGCTTTCAGCTGGGTATTATAGCTGGCTGAAGGTGTAAAGTCTCCTTGAACTGGAGCAGAGATTTTAATCAGGATTTCTGTCCTGTAGTGTTGTGCCTGCACCAACATGACTCCTGTCTGGAATGGCTCAACAGCATTGTTCTGGGAAATGGAGTTGTAACAAAGCAAATCTCAGATGATTTTTTTTTCCTGGGGGAAGTTAGGCCCAAAACTGAGAGTAAAAACCTCTGAAATGTAAATGAGGACCTGTTGCTGGTGATTTCAGAGCGTGCAGATTAGTGCCCACCTGCAAACAGCAACATGGGGACACTGTTATTCCTTGGGTACTTCAGCACCCAGGGGTGGAAGGTGCTGTGGAAAGGCAAAGCAGTGCTGCCTCTTGAGGGAGGGAGCACTTTCCAGGTCCTGAGCAATCAGTGCAGAGCTGATACCGGTTAGTTTTCCGTGACTGTGACATTTCCTTCCCTTTTCCCACACAGGTGTTCTGCTGGGAACAGAATATCGCTCCGAATCCATCCCCTCCACCCCCTCTCCTGTCCTTCCCTCCACACCATTGCTGTCAGCCCACTCCAAGACAGGCAGCAGAGACTGCAGCACCCAGACAGACAGGGGCAGTGAGCAGGGCAAAGCTGCTTCTTCCCCTGCAGCTCCCACCCCAGCGCGACTCCCCAGCACCAACCTGACCTACAGTGCAGAGAAAACAGGTAACAGAGCTCAGCCCCAGTCCCAGGGGAGAGCCTCCCCCACTTACTCTCCATCTGTGGGGCAGCCCTGACGTCCCTTTCTCCCTCCAGGCAAACTGGGGGTAGTTTTTGTGAGGACAAGTTGATTTCAGAGACAAGTGTGATGGTGTTTGAGTGGTCCCAAAGACTCTGAAGGAATTTTAAAAAAGCCTGAAGAATGGCAGCATTAACGTGGGCACACTGGGCAGGGAGGTGCAGCGAGATCTGAGGATTGAGAACAGGGAAATGCAAATCCCTGGGCAGTCTCTGAGTCAGTGTCTGCTCTGAAGTCAGTTGTGGGTAGGATGTGGGGTTTAAAAACATGAAAATGGGCTGTTCAAACTGGCCATTGCATTGAGTGGGCATCCAAAGCCAGGTGGACTCAGAGAGGGGGAGGGAGAAGCAGGAGAGAGGGAACTATCACAATAAAGCTGTCCTGCTACCATCACAGTCACAGGACCAGCTTCAGCCTTGGAGATCCAGTTGACAGTGACTGTCCCAGGAGCTGAATTTGCTTCCCACAGAGCTCCCAGCTGGCAAGAGCTGCTCATTTTCCAGCCCACTCTGCCAAATCAATGCAGATTACACAACCTTGCCTCTTCTCCTTACAGACACATTACAATGCTGTTCTTGATGGCAGAGAGCGTTTGGCTGGGCTCTGCCTGCTGCCCATGCTGTGCTGTTTAATGGGTATGGAGGAAGAACAGGTCTGGTGGTGAAAATCCACCCTGACTGCATTGGTTTAAATGCAGTCACTCCAGTTTTGTGTGGATTTGTGTAGCAGTGGGAGGTACCCAAAGGGAATTTGATAAAATAGCTTTATTTGTCTGGCTGCACATGTGGGAATTGAATTTTTTAAAACTAAAGAAGTTATTAGCTGTCTATGGCCAATGATATGAGATGACTTAAAATATGAATATCATATTTGTGACCTCATTGAAGTTACACCTTTAATTGTCTGTCTCTTGTTTTTCCTCATCACATAGATGGGCCACTCTTCCACTCCAGCACTCTTGAAAGAAAAGCCCCTGTTCAGACTGTGGGGCAGGACCTCCCAGATGGAGAGATGGTAGAATACCTCATCTGAAAGGCTGTACCAGGATCTGAGCTGGGATAACAGTAGCAAGAAATTTTTAAAAGACATTTTTATTGGGAAAAAAAAAAATGTAGTACCTGAGTAATAAAAGAACACTCAGCTGTTTGCTCTTGTATATTATGTCTCAGAAGTTTGGTCAGGTTAATTTATAATTTGTTCTAAATTATAAAAAACCCGTAACACTTGTTCTTTGAAAGTTTCCCCTTTTATTTTTTAAATACTGGATCTGGTAACATCTGGAGAAAAAAACTAGACCTTAGGTGCACTACATCTGATATTTCATTTCAGTGTTTTTAAAGTCTCTTAAGCAGAAGTACCTGCTCTCACAGGTGCTGGTTACATGTTTAGTTTGAATGTAGTAAGGTGAGCTTAATGGCCTTAAAATGATCAGAAGCAGGGACATTGTCATGAGCATCACTTAATGGTTTTGGAATACAGGTGTTCTGGGAAGCTTTTCTAAATCTGAGCTGTGACCAAGGGAGCTTTCCCTTTCACTTCCTCTTTCCTCTCAGTGTAAGAACTCAGAATAGGTATTTCATGTTTGTAGGCTGAAAAGATTACCATTTTCAGTGTGGTAACTTTTTTTTTTTTACTTCCCAAATTTTTTTTTTTAATTATTTCATTGTTAAAACAAATGACTCCGGTGATTAATGTCGCATTTCATATTTGTAGTTCCTTTTGCAAGATTTGCCACACTTTTATACTTAAGTACTTTTTCAATAATTTGTACAGTGGATAGTAAATAATATATTGCATTCATGTTTTACATAAATTAATAAGGAGAATTTACAGGCCCAGCCCTGATCTGTTAGATCAGATTTCTGACATGGTAATTCCATTGGCTTTAGTGAAATTGCTTCAAATTTACCATAGCTCCAGTGGGAAGCCCTATTGTTTTTCAGATTTAACAACTTAATCTACTGCATTTGTGGAGATCTTTCTCTGTAGCAGAATTTTCTGTATTTCAAATGCCCTTCAACTTTCTATGTCCCTCCTTTCTGGAGAGACTGGATTCTTTTTCACACAGCAAAGCCTCAGAGGTAGAGCTTTAAAGAGAAGCTCTATGCAAAGGTTCAGATGGCAGATTCTCTCCTTTCAAAATACTTCTTTAATTCATCTGAGTGGAGAGAGCAGCTTCAAGAAGGTCCCAGCGGCATTACAGAAGAAAGTTACATATTTAAGTCATGAGGTTCACTTCCAGATTTTTGGGAACTATCACAAATGCAGCAGTGCTTTGGTTACAGAAACTGTAAGGAGATATTAAGACCTATAGAAGTACATGAGTATTTTTTTGTTACTGTCTTTGCATTTTATTAAAACACTTCAATATTAATTTCTGTTAAAAACTACTTTTTTTTTGTACTTGAATGTTAAAATATTTCATTAGCCAGTGGTCACACACTGGGAACCTGGCTAGTTTCAGCTTTCTGTGCAGCATTAGAGTAGCAAAATTTTCATTTCAGATCGTTTCACCCCCAAAATGAGGAAATCCAGCAATTAATTATCACAGAGTTAGTGAATGTCTTTAATTGCTGTTTGACACTACTGCTGTGGTGTTCAAATGCAATGGCCTTAGCAGACCAACAGGGATCACAGGAGTTCCACAGTGGGAGGGGAGAGGAGGTGCCTCTCTCCTCACAGGTGGTGCCTAAAGGTCAGCCCTGAGCTTTCCTTCTGATAACAATCACTTAAAATCCAAGGAAAACACTTCCCCTGGTTTCTAGCAGGTTTGCTGCTGGTTGGGGATCTTCCCAGTCCTGCAGAAGGCAGAGGTGGCAAAGGGTGGGGTGGGAGATGCTCTGGCCAGGCACAGCCCCCTTCCATCAGGACATCCAATGTCCTTCCAGACAGTTCCAGACCTCCCTTCCCCCTGAACCATTCCCCACTCTTTTCTAGGCACACACCACCACCACTTCGTTCTCATCCCTGAGAATGTCTTGCTTCTGATTTCTCTTGGCTTAATTCCATCCCACTTTATGAAGTAATGCCCACCCTGGATGATTTGATTTCTCTTCCTCCTCCACAGTTGTTGAAAATTCAGTTTTTCTCATTAGCTCAAGGTGTCCATCTTTTTGCCATTTCAGCAAAAATATCTATATTGTATTTTGTGGGTTTGGCTTAAAATGAACAACAAGGGAAATAAAATGCCACTGAGTGTCTGTGTGAGGGTGGGGAGAAATGTTTGAATGCTTTTCTCTTCCTTTAGAGCCAGGAAAAGTTATATTCCATCTTTACAAATACTTCTCAGCATCTGGAAAGAAGTTTTACGACTGTAGGTCTCTAAATAAACAGTTAAACTCACTTGATTCACAGTAATTCTAAAATATCTGGGAAATTTGGATCTTTTACAGATAAGACCTCTTTCAGAAAACTGATTTTCCCCAATCAGTATTGTCTGTTCAGGCGAAAATAATTGGTTTATCCTCCCTGCAGCTCACTGTTTTCAAGTGGAGTGCCACTGCATTTTATTTTTACAAATCAAAAAGGACATAATAGCTTCCTGTGAATAAAATACAGCAACTGTCTCCTCCAGAAATGGAAGCCAGGCTGTCTCTGGCAGCCTGAACCATCAGGATTGCAGGAGCCTTGGCAGTTCCTTGTCCACTGAAGTCATTTTGGAAGATGGTGCAGTTTTATGCTGCTTAAGTCAGGCTCTTTGCCCTATTTTGTCATTCCAATTTCTTCCAAAAAAAGCAAAAAGCCCAAAAGTTTGCTGTGGAAGTTGGAGGTCATTTTCCTGTGCTGACAAACTGGGAGCCATCAGGAATGTATTCTTCCCCTGGAGCTTCCTCAGAGCCATCCTGATGTGAATGTAAACGAGCTGCTTGCTTTGAGGAAGATGTGTACTACAGTCTTCAGTCTCTGTACAGATTTTTATTTTGTTTTTAAAACAGAAACTGCTTTAAGGAGACAAACTGCACATCTAGTTCCTTTGCCTTCTGTAGAGCTTATTTCTGGTAGAAAGTGATTTTTAACAATGATTGCAACGACCTTTGCAAACCAAAATTTTAGACTAAGAGTTTTTCTTAAACTCGGGTATTAGAAGCAGAATTGTAGCTTTTATAAAGAAAGCCACATATTCTTCTTTGTAGAGAAAAACAAGAAAATGAAGTTTAGTTCTTTTTTTTCCTCTTCCAGTGCTTACAGAAAGGCCAAACTCCCAAGTCCTTCCCTTGGGCAGTTCCTTTATGGTCTGACTGCTCGGGAAACCGCCTGAGATCCAGAGACTTCTGTTCCACCTGGCCCAATGTTGTTATTAAATTAAAGAACTCCAGCCTGGCAGTTCCTGGGGGGTTTAGAGCAGTGATTTAGTGCCAGGGGACTCAAGGGGATGTGTGAGTTGTTCCTCAGGAGTCTGCAGGGGGACACTGAGGTCACCACGTGTGGTGGGGCTGAAGTTCTGCCCGTGGGGTCTGTGCTGGAAGCCGAGCATCGCCTTTGCTTTGGTTTTTGAGGCTGCCTGAGCTGGGGGGACTCACAGAATTTTAGGCCAGACCCATTTCCAAGGACACCTCGTGCTCCAGGAGCCCCTGGTGGCATGTGGGACCTGTGGCACCCGTGGTGGCTCGGGGGACCGGGGCTCTCCACACTGACACAAGGCAGGAAATCCCTGGGATAACTGAGCTTCCTCTCCCTGGGGCTGGCACAGGTTATCCTGGGATTCACCCTGCTGCCCAGGGGTTTGCTCCATGCCAGGGCTGGGGGGACAGGGGGCTGTGGAGAGGGGGAGTCTCTTTTCATGTATTTGTATAGGAACTCTTTTGTAAAAGTTAGTGGTTTTATGTCTAGGAAGTAAAAAGACATTGTAAAATGTAATTGTACTGTATTTATGAAGAAAATACATTTCTTTTCAAAAAGACCTTCTTCTAAGTTGGTTCTAGAGTCTGGTTTCCACCACCATCATCTCGTAGAGTTTTTGGGGGGCAAATGGCTTTGAGCAGTTTCTCTCCCAGCAGGGTTGTGGTCTAACAGGGGCCCAGTCAGCTGCTTCTCTTTAGGACCCAAAATATCAAAGCATGAATTAAAATACTGAAATTTACCATTTCACAACCATAGACAGTGTGTCAAGAGAATTATCTTTCCTATATAAATCTATATTGAAGTGGATCACATGGTTTATTATTTTTCCCCTTTATTTAAACCATCCAAGTTTATTTTGTAATTTGTGACTGGGCTGTTTTGTAATTCGGCTGTTGAAACAGCCCTTAAGTCTTTGAAGGTTTATGGCAGCTTTAATTCTAGAAAGAAAACAAAATAGTCAGTTGTAAATGTGCACTAAGAAGTCTTGTAAATATGTATCTGTGTAAAGAATGGATCCTTGTCTTTTCAGTCTTTTTTCCAGTGAGTTGCAGTAAATTTGTTTAGTATGAGAAGCTTGTGGAATACCAAACAAAAACAACCTTCACCTTCCCTAGTCCTCACTACAGCTTGGCCTCTAAGTTTTCAACTCCTAATCAGAGATTTTACAAGATAAATTACCTGTCATTCCAGTCTCTTCCCTTAAGCATCCCGATTTATTTTTCCCTCTGGCCAGCCCTGCAGCTGCCCACAACTCACACCTTTTAAGTCAGATTAGCAGCACTTTGAGCTGCTGTGACAGCCACCTCTCCTTTGATGCCTGGACCCTTTTCCAGACATCTGAGGCCATCAGCACATGAGCAGCCTTCACCCCCGTGAGTATTTTCCACATCACAGCCTTCACTAGACCCATGTGCTTTTTGTTCCTCTATTCTTGGTGCATTTTGCTGCCTCCTAATTTATCTCTCCCCTCTCATGGTGCTGTTGGAGGGAAGGAGCAGGGATTACTGGGAAGCTGCTTGAAAGTGGTCAGCCTTGATGCAATTTCACTGTTGACTTTTGAGTCTGATCTTAACAAAACTGTCACCTCCCCTGCTGTAATAAATACCAGCCTGACAAATCTGGGGGCCAGCGGTCAGCTCAGCACATCCATCCCCTCCACTCTCAGTCCTTTTGATGTTGTTTCTATAAATCTCTCTGGTGTGCCAGAGCAGAAACAAGAAGAAAAAACACAAAAAACCAAAAAAAACCTGGCCAGACAAACCCCCACAGCTCCAGAAGCTAGCTGCTTTATTTAATAACACAAGTGTGGCCCATCTGCACAGGGGTGTGAGAGGAGTACTTGGGCATTTCACGAGCCCATGTGGGCAGCAAAGATCCAACTCCTGCTCTGTGGGGAGCAGCCAGGAGCCAGGCAGGGAGGATTTGGGATTTCACTGGGATTCCACGTGCCCTCACTTTTCCTGCTGACCAGCCCCCTTGGACATAAACATCTCCCAGAGGCCATCCCTGTTCTGCTGCTGCATCTGCTGAACACCTGCATGGGAAAGGCACCTCCTTCAATCCCATTATCTGCTACTCAGCCTGCCAAGAGCTGGGGCTTAAAAGGGAATAAAAATGAAAAGGTTGGTGGTTTAGGTGTGGTTGGTTGGGGTTTTCCCCCCCCCTCTCTCTGCTGGCTCCAGCCTTTAGGTGAAAGCTCCTTTGCTCCAAATCCTCCCTAAGTGCAATGGAGGTAGTGGTTGACTCCACGCCAGCCCCATGGGTGGGAGGAGAGAATTAGAACTAAAACAGAGCACAGTGAGTACAGCACAGTCCCAAGGGCTGCATTATTCTATTTATTGTAAGTCTTGCCTGTTATTGCTGTTAAACACCTCTGGAGAAAAGCAGAATTCCATAATGCCACAGGACCTTTCCCAGCAACAGCTCTGTGCCTCCCCTTCCTGCTCCCTGGGGAAAAATTGGAACATTTTATGTATTTTGGAGCATTTCTCTGAATTCTGTAAGGAAGAATAATATAAAATGGCAGCAAAACACTGGCACTGTAAAGGTGCTTTTACAGAGTTATTTATACATAGTGACGTTGGAATGAGATAATCTTCTCTTTGTATTGTGGAGGTAAACAGGAGAGGACAATTTACATTGATGCCTTGCCAGAAGGAGCACTAATCTTTTAAATATAAGGCTTTTATATATATACACACACACACACGCACATAAATACATGCAATTTATAAAAACTGGTAATTTTGAGAACCTAATTGTACCTGATGAAATTTTCTTTTCCTCCCTCGTCATTTTTTTTCAAACATAAAATGGGCAGGTTTGGAGCTTCATTATGTCTCTACCCTCCTGTTTCCTGTTGTTGCATTTCAGAACTTAAAAATAAGAAAGAACCCCTCCTGACTGCAGCTTTTCAGTTCTTTATTTCAGTATTTTGAGGGTATTTTGGTTGTTTTTCCTTTACTGGTCACCCCAGAGCTCAGGCAGGATGATGCCTGGGTCGTGTGCATTCACAGCCACAATATCCCTGTCTGCACATCCATCCCCTTTGGCAGGAGGAAAATCCCTGTCCTGTCCTCCTGTGGGAACCACCAGCATTTCCCTGCTGGAGCTCCCAGCCCTCCAGTACCTAAAAGAGACCAAAAGAGCTGGAGAAGGACTTATGTGGTGCTAGAACAAGGGGAAATGCCTTCAAAGTGACAGAGGGTGGGTTTAGGTGGGATATTGGGAGAAATTCTCCCTGGGAGGGTGGGCAGGCCCTGGCACAGGGTGCCCAGAGCAGCTGTGGCTGCCCCTGGATCCCTGGAAGTGTCCAAGGCCAGGTTGGACAGGGCTTGGAGCAGCCTGGGATGGTGGGAGGTGTCCCTGCCCATGGCAGGGGGTGGAATGAGATCCCAGCCTGTTCAGAACCAGAACATTGCACTTGTGCCCACCCCAGCAGCAAACAGCTTTCCTTGCCCACCTGGGCACTCACACCAAAGGGAAGAGGCCTGAGATGGCTCTGGCATGGCTGGAAGGTTGAGAACAGGGGCAGAGTCCTTGAGAGCCTCAGCCTGGTTGGTCTGGTGTGCTTATCCCAACACTTTAACCCTCTGCAGCCACATTATCCGGGATGTGGGCTTAGAAGAAATGAGATTTGCCGAGGGAGAAGGGCTGGAAGACTTAATGAGCTGCCTGCTGGAGCTCAGCAATTAGTGCTGGACTGTACGGCCCAATTAGGGTACTATTAACTTTAGTTCTCTGGAAATACAGCGATTAATATTACTAATAATTCTCCTGACCTCAAAGTAATTGCAGAGCATTAAAGGAGAAAACTGTTTCTAATTAAGTAATTCCCAATCCTTCTGTTTTCCCTTTTTTCTAAGCCTCTGGTGCCCTCTCAGCCATCCCAGTGTGGGGCTTGCCTGGTTCAGAGATGGGATGTGCAGTGGGGCAGAAATTGCTGTCCCTGCTGCTAAGAAATGACATTCCTGGAACTCTTCAGCACTTAAAACCCCAAACCATGATCCTGCACTCTCTAAACAATTTCTGATGGAAAATCAATCTTCTTTCAGTGCCAGATTAAGCCCTTGGAAGGAGAACCAGGAGCCTCCACTGGTCCCCAAATCATAAAATCACTGAATGGTTTGGGTTAGAAGGAACCTCATTCCAAATACCCTGCCAGGGGCAGGGACACCTTCCACTGTCCCTGGCTGCTCCAAGCCCTGTCCAGCCTGATTTTGGACATTTCCAGGGATCCAGGGACAGCCTCAGGTTCTCTGGGCACCTGTGCCAGGGCCTGCCCACCCTCACAGGGAAGAATTTCTTCCTAATATCAATTTAAATTGAAGTAATTGCATTAGTGGCAACTGCAAACAACTCATGAGGAGAAAATGGAGGTTAAAGCTGAGTAAATAAACAACAGGAGTTGGAGATGCCCAGCTGGCAGAGCCATGTGCTGCAAATCCAGCTCGGTTTGACCTGGAGAGTGAAAGAGTTTTGCCTGTACAGACACAGTGGACAGGGTCTGCTCTCCCTCTCACAGCCCAAACCGAGGCTGCTGTGACACCCCACATTGCAAAAATCCAAATTTAACCCTTCCCACGGCCCGTTGTGATAATGAAACCTGGATTTCTGTTTCATTTCAAGCACCAGCAGGAGTGGGGACAAGCAGCCATGCCAGCTCCACTCACAGGTGGTGGTTTGGTGGTTTAACCCTCAAATGCTGCTGCTGAGTCTTCAAAAAAAAAAAAAGATACCCCATGGCTGGATGGGAAAATCAAACACTTTTTGGAGTGGCTGAGCAAAACCAGGCTTGAATGAACCCTGCACCACACGTGTAGGGAAAGGTTTCAATGCTAACATGTGTATTTATTTGTTAGAATTATAAACCAGGGCTTGGGGTGCCAACACCAACACAGTGATGCTCCCTGTACCCCTCATTGCAACCACAAAATGCTGCTCATGGCCCTCCTCGGCAGGGCAGGTGTGTCAGTGGGCACCACCCAGCCTTCAGGCACTGAAAAGGCAAGAAAAACACATTTTCCCAGTGTCCAGCCCTTCAGGGAGACCCAACTGAGCCAGGACAGGTCACCCTGAGACCCCCCAGCAGTGGCAGCTGTGCCAGATCCTGTGCCAAATGCACCTTTCTCACTTCCTTTTTTTAACATCAAGGAAGGGAAGAACAGGATTTTGGAAAGCAGTGTTTTCCCTCAAGAGCTTCAAGCAAAATATTAAATTTTAACAGCAGGATTTGGGCTTTTGGGGAGCATTTCCACCTGCAGCTGAGCACGGCATGGAACATAAAGGAACTGACTGCTGGCTCTCCCAGACATCTGTGCTTTTAAAAAATGAGCATTTCACACTTCCTAGAGGAGTTGGACGAGAGGCATGTGCCATTTCTCACCTAAACAGAATTATTGGTGTCCGCCCTGCTGGGGCAGGGATGGAGAGCGCTCTCAGCATGGCAGATAAACAGATCTAACAGAGATAAACAGATCTAACAGAGATAAACAGATCTAACAGAGATAAACAGATCTAACAGAGATAAACAGATATAACATAACAGAGATAAACAGATATAACAGAGATAAACAGATGGATAAGGAAAGGCAGCCCCAAGGGCTGGAGATGCCACAAGGTTTCAAAGACTCGCCCAGACCCTTGTGAAATTCATCTGTGCTTCTGAAAGCAATCGGTGCCTTGTTGGGTTCTGTGTAGCTGCCAAATGCTGCCCTGGAGGAGGCAGGAAAGGCAGCACTGCCCCAGGAGAGCAGGCAGGGGCTCTGTGGGGACACCAAGGAGCAGGGAAGCCTCAAATGTAATTAATTAAAATAAAAAACCAACCAAACCAGACCCACCCCGCCTCTTGCTGAGCGCATCAAGAGCCGAGAACGGCGGCTGCACAGAGTCAGAGAGGACAGATGAGTTTTGCCACCGTGCCACAAAAAAAATCCCTTTACAAGCAATGCAGTGCTGAAATGATGCGGCTCTGGGGGCGGCATCTTGGTGAGCTAATCCTTTCTGGAGTATCTTTGCACTTCACCATCCCACGGAGCAGAGCCCACACCCATCCCTGGGCAGAGAGATCAAAATTTGGTGGCTGCCCCTGGCTTGGGAGCAGGCACAGAACGTCCCTGTGGGTGCCACAGGCTGTGCCCACATCACCTGGCTCATGCCAGCCTGTCTGTTCTCCACGCAGCCTCTTGGGCCCCCTCGTCCTCCAGGGACAGGACAAGGAGGGATGGGTAAGAATTAAAAGAGGAGGAATTTAGGTTAGATGTTAGGATTTCTTCCCCTGGAAGGCTGGGCAGGCCCTGACAGGTGCCCAGAGCAGCTGTGGCTGCCCCTGGATCCCTGGCAGTGCCCAAAGCCAGGTTGGACACTGGAGCTTGGAGCAGCCTGGGATGGTGGGAGGTGTCCCTGCCCAGGGCCTGGGGGGTGTCCTGGGACATCGCGGCCACCTCCAGTCCTGGAGGAGCCCCCCGTGTCACCTGGGCTGCTGCCGACGGCTCGGGCTGTGTTTGGAGGGTCGAGGGCACTGCTTTCCCAAAAACCTCTAGATGGCAATCGCTCGCAGCGCTGCCGAGCCTCTTCCCGGAGCTCGCTGGGAAACCTGGCTGTGGAGCCACCCTGGATCTGCATCCTGGGGAAGTGATGCTCTGAGCCCCGTGTCATTTGCCAGTATCCCTCATGTCCTGCTCCCTGCTGGTTCGCTGTGCAGAGCTCCCCGATGCTGCATCCTTCTCCTGATCCCTTTTCCCTGCAGCTCCCCGATGTTCCATCCCTTCTCCCCATCCCCTTTTCCCTGCAGCTCCCCGATGTTCCATCCCTTCCCCTGATCCCCTTTTCCCTGCAGCTCCCCGATGTTCCATCCCTTCTCCTGATCCCCTTTTCCCTGCAGCTCCCCGATGTTCCATCCCTTCTCCTGATCCCTTTTCCCTGCAGCTCCCCGATGTTCCATCCCTTCTCCCCATCCCCTTTTCCCTGCAGCTCCCCGATGTTCCATCCCTTCCCCTGATCCCCTTTTCCCTGCAGCTCCCCGATGTTCCATCCCTTCCCCTGATCCCCTTTTCCCTGCAGCTCCCCGATGTTCCATCCCTTCTCCTGATCCCTTTTCCCTGCAGCTCCCCGATGTTCCATCCCTTCTCCTGATCCCTTTTCCCTGCAGCTCCCCGATGTTCCATCCCTTCTCCCGATCCCTTTTCCCTGCAGCTCCCCGATGTTCCATCCCTTCTCCCGATCCCCCTTTTCCCGGACACGCTTTGGGAGCGACAAGCAGGACGAGGCACCAGCTCCTGTGTCTCACAGAGGACCAACACACCTGGAGAAAAAATAATCAAGTCACCCAGTTTATTCCCAGCTGGCTAGAAAAGATTTTCTCATTCTACCCGAACTTAAAAGTGTATTTTTAAGTGCAGAGTGACTGGCCGGGCAAGGAAGACTTTTCAGGCTGTCTTGCTGCCGTGGGTACCCCAAATTTGACCATCCCAAATCGCTGGGTGCTCCCTGTGGGGCCGTGGGGGACAGGGACCAGCTGGGTCCTGCTGTGGAAGCTGAGACTGGAGCAGCTTCAAGCCGGGAAACTGCAAATATCGTCTGTCCCTGGCGATGGGTGCAGTAAATGGCATTTATTGTGTTAAAAGGAGAGTGCTCCCAGCCCTCGGGGCAGCTCACTGCAGGTAATAGGGCAAATATTGCTGTTTTCTCTGGTAAAACGTAATCACAGCCGGCTTCAGCCTCAGTGATGGGAGATGGAGAAAAACAAGGGTCACTTTCCAGCTGTGTTTCTTCATGTTCAGACTTAGGCACTGCTGCTCCCTAATTTCCATCTGCAGGTTCCTGGGCTGCTGGGGGAGCTGGCAGGGGCATCGAGCCCCTCGATTTGCTCCTTCTGCTGCCTCCTGCCTCCGAGCTAAGGACCAGGCTCGGCTCCTCCTGCAGCCCCAACTCACCCCACAGCCCCATCCTATCCCACTGCCACCCTCCTCCTTCAGTTTCAACAACTTTGCCACAAATACAGGTGCAGATTTTTTGAGGAAAGGTGCAGCACATCCAGCCCTGTGCATTGCCCAGCCTGGCCATCAGGTACTCCCCCTCCAAGAGAAGGGGCTGCTGATTTTCCCTGGCTCAGGAACAGGATGACCTGCAGGCATGCTGGACACCAACCAGCTTTCCCAGCAGCTTTGCAGGGCTGCTTTTCCCTGCTGAGACATCTGCCCAGGGCTGGAGTTGACTCAGCACCAGGGATTAGGAGCTGCAGAAGGGAGCAAGCAGAAAATAATGAATCATTATAGAAAATGATAAATCCCTGCACTAATAAATAATGCAGTAAGAGGTAATTAATTATCTCCATTTATGCTGAGCTGCCTGGTTATTGATTTAGATGTGTTCCCAGCCTAGGCAGCCCTGACTCCTTCAGGATTTCATCTGTGTTCTTCCACCTTCCCTGTGTCAAAGCCTCTCTGCTGCAGGTCTGGGCAGGACTCGCATCTCCTGGACCAGGAACTGGTCCTGAACCTCCCTGGCACTGCTGGGCTGTGCTGTGCCTGTGCTGGTCACTCAGGTGTGCCTGTGCTGGTCACTCAGGTGTCCTGCAGCACAGATGTGTTGGGATCAGGCTGTAGGGACAGGAAAACAACCCTGGAGTGAACCCTGGGAACACCAGGCGGACGTGGCTGCATCCCAGCCCTTGCTGGAGCAGTGATGTCAGAGGCACCAGATGGCTCCTTTCTGCCCGATTTAATGGTGCCTAATGAGGTCACTTCCATAAAAGAGTTAATTATTTCCTGGGAGCCATTTGCTAACACAATTAAGTCTGTTTCATGCCTGGTTTTAGCGACTGGCTGAGAGCAGGGCTGGTGTGAAAGGCGAAGCAAGGGCCGGTGGCTCCAGCCGTCCCCACTGCCTTGTGCTGGTGCTCCCAAAACAGAAACTTCTCACTTTCTCTTTCCCAGGAAGGGGCCAGCAGCTCCTGGGCTGATTTTCCATCCTACTTCCTCCCAGAAGCACTAGAATGGCCATTCCATGGCTGCACTGTGTGTAATGTCATTTATAAGTGCAAAAGATGGGTTTTGATGATTTGTTGTACCTGGTGATGGAGCCTGGAGGAGTTTCTTCAGTTCTTCTTTCTTAGGAAATCGGCTCAGATGGCCCTCTGAGTGTTTTTATTGAAATAAATAGGAAAGGGCTGTGCCCCCTGAGGCCATCCTGCTCCTTTGCCCAATCCTGGGGGTGAAACACAGCCACCAGCACCTGCCAGGGCAGATCAGCACAGGAACAACAGCCTCAGCCCTTCCCGCACCAGCACAGCTTTAATTAAAAAATAAACTGTCAGACACCATAAAAAATTAAAACTTAAATGCCTTTAACATCCACCTATAAGTCTTTTGGCAAGGCTGAGGAGGCAGAGTGGCTGCCACTCCCCACTGGGCCTCAGAAAGCTCCATGTCCCCACACAGGACACGATGTTGTCCCCCAGTGGGGCGGCATTTGGGGAGCACACCCTACTCCCAGTGTGGCTGGCAGCAAGGAAGGGGGCTGCTGCAAGCTCCCAGGAATGCTTTGAGTGTTTTCATTGGATTTTATTAGGATTTTTCTGCTCCCTTGTGGGTGTTGCAGGTGTCAGCCAGGTGAGGAGGAGTTTTGTGACCACGTAGCAAGGCTGGTGCAGTGGGAGGTGGCACCGTGCTGCAGCGCAAGTGGGACAGGAGGTAACGAGTGCCAGGCCTGGCCCTGCTCCCTTTCAGGGGTCCCAGTGATGGGGACAGCCAGGGACCCACAGGGCAACCTTTCCTCTCCCTTCTCTCACTCTCAGTGCCCTCATCACCACATCAGGAGCTGGGGCAGCTGACCCCTGCTCTGCAAGACGAAAGAGTCAGAACATGATGATGCTGCTTCCCTGCCAGGCCACCACTGAATTATTTAATCTCTTCTGAAAAATCTGCCTGGTGCCTGGTGTGGAGGGGAGCTCCCCAGGCTCTGCTGGAACCTCCTTTTCCCTCCTTTTCCCTCCTTTTCCCGAGTTTTTTCCATTCATCTGCCTTTTGCTGTTGCTGCCCCTGGAGAAGGTGGTACCATCCCCCTGTCCAGGATCAGCTGGTGATGACGAACCCTGCTCCCCTCCCAGGCCTGCTGCTGCTCCTGGGTGATTATTCCTGTTAATTACTTCCCTCAGAGCAGAAGCCAGATGCAAAGCTGTCAGCTCTGAGTGCTGCTTGGCTTTTGCCCTCGCATTTGCAGCCGCCGGCCTTGGAGGATCCTCTTGGAGGCTCTGGGTGCCGCTGGCAGGAGGACAAACAGCAGTGCTGCAAAGGCACCGTGCCACCAGCGCTCCCAGCCGTGGCTGGATTCCAAAATCTTTCCCCTCCTGGTGTTTTTCTGGATGTCTGGGTGCAGGGATGTGTTGGTCAGGGCAGAGGGTGCAGGAGCAGAGGATGTGTTGGGTACCAAACCCCTCTGGAGATGGGGGCTCTGCCCAACCTGGGCCCAGCCACCCCTGCTGGCTCTGGATTCTGCACCTGGCCCAGGTGAGGGTCCTGCAGGGTGGTCTGGGCAGCGAGAGGAGCAGTTCCACTGGGGTCAGAGCAATCCCAGCATAGCTGTGAAAACAGGGCTGTTAAATCCCACACCTGAGAGGGTTTCCTTTCCCTCTGGATCAATTCACCAAGGTTTATCAATGGTGTTGATCACTGGGAGTGACAGGCTGTCCAGGACACATCATTTCTGCTTCCCCTCCCTTCATCCCAGGCTTGCTGAGTGCTCTGCCCCAGTTCCCACACGGGGAAAGCCCAGCTGGGGATGATGGACAGGAAGATGCTGCTCAGCAGGAGCACCACAGAGTCATTTACCCCCTGCTCAGCCCTGGGAGCACACACCCCACAGGCTGCACCGCCTGTGTTCCAGGACACAGCAGATTAATAAACTGCCTGGTGGGGCTGTGAATGAAAATGGGGTTTCACAGCACAGGCTGCACCTTGCCCTGTGCTGAGCTCAGCTGTAAAGCAGCAGAACCCAGCCCAGGTCTGCTCTTGGGGCATTGGAGGGTCCTTCAAGGTGATGATGCTCTGCAGCACCACCACTGTCTCATGTGCCTCCTCTGAAAAGAGGCTGAGGGAAGGAGACCCAGAGCAGGTGTTTGCTGGCAGAGCAGTGTTTGGAGACCTCTATCCATTTTTCATTACAGTGCTTCATAGCAGAGTTTCTGGAAGCAGCAGTGAGGAGCATCTGCTGACAAGTACCTCCTGTGGCCACCAGAACTGCCGAGAAGCACTCGAGCCCAGGGCAGCAGCTGAGCAGAGGCACTGCACAGAGCTGGGCAGCTTTCAGTGCTTCATCCTTCCTCGCTGAAGGGGGAGAAGGGAGTGTGTCTGCAAATCCCAGTGCACCACAGAGCAGCAAAACCCATCAAAGAGAGTAAAACCCATCAGAGGGGAGAAAAACCCACCATCAGGCAGGGCACCCAAGAGCCTGCTGCTGAATTCCCCATCTTCACAGTGCTGGAAAGAATTTAAAATATACACTTCTGTGCTGTTTGGCACATCCTTTTGCAATCCTTAATGCTCATCTCTCCCTGCTGAATGAGCTACATGGATTTCAGGAGGCTTGGAGGGAGAAGATCACCCTGAGACATGGCAGTGACCTTTAGGAGAAGCACAAGTACCCCAGGAGAGATGTGTGTGTGAGGACTCGGTGCCACAGGCACAAACTGAGTGCCACCATGGTGCTGACGAGCTCCAGAGCCACGATGGACAAAGCTGAGGGGCAAGTGGTGTTCCAGGAGGTGATGATGCTCACACTCATCATCATCAGGCCAGTGTCACACCCCAGGGCTGACCCACAGCCAGATGGACACGACTGTTTATCTGCACCACCACCACCACAACACCTGTGTGTCTCCAGCACTGTCAAACAGCAATAATCCTTTCATAAACTGGAAAAAAGCCAATTTTTCTTGCAGGGAGAATGACTGTTAAAGGGTTCTTGCAAATTACTCCAGAAGGAGGCTGGGTCAGAAAAAAAGAAAGCAAAGCCTGTCTGCTCCTCATGTTCCTCAGCCACCTGCCCCAAGTAATATTTTGCTTTCTCTTGCCTGATTTTGCTCCAGGGATGAAATGTCCAGCAGCACAAACCAGGGCTCAGGCAGCAGCATCCCATGGCTGGAGAGGCTCCTGCATGGCCAGGGCATGAGGGACCTGCTGCCTGCATGGGCCCATGCCCTCCCCTGGGTACCCAGCACAGATCCAGCTGCCTCAGCACTTTTGTCCCTCTTTTCTCCTTTATCCCTGCAGGATCCCACCTGGGGCTGGCAGAACCCCTGTGCCAGAGGGGCTGGAGTGGGTCAGGGCAGGCACAGGAACACCTGAGCCACTCCCAAACCTCCACCCCTTCCCAAACTGGGCTAAACCCCACCAGCCATGGGCTGAGTGCACTTCAGGTAGAGGCTCTGTCCTCACAGCTGCATCACTGCTGGCTACTCTGGTGGCTCTAAAATGTGGCTTCTGCTGCTGAGCTTTGTCTCCTGGCACACCTTTATTCTCCATCCAAGGTTTTGCCTTGGATAGATGTGGGTTATGACAGTGGTGAGCCCACTCAGCTGCTTGGTGTCCAAGCCAAGGTCTCTTCATGCTCCTGCCTGGCTGATTTGTCCATGTCATGGGCTGGCAGCAGTGTCTGGTCCTTTACTTTGGGACTTAGTGGCTAAACCAGCTCCTCCACACCCAGGTGGGACACAGAGGAGAGAGCAGCTGGGTGGGAGCTGGGGGGAACACGGGGCTGTAAATCCCACCAGCACAGGAGAAAAGCAGCAGTTTGGAAGTTGAATTTAAGCAAAAAATTGAAGTCCAAGTGCCTGCTCTTTCCCCACGTTTCCCATGCACAAGTCCAGCAGCAGCACTGTGTCTGTGTCCAGCCCTTCAGCCCGTTCTGCTCCCAGGTCCATCCCCTGGGGATGCTCCCTCTGCAGTGGTGCTCCCAAGCAAATTGCCATGGAAACAGAGCCAAGGCACACAAAATCTGCCTCTGAAGCTGGACCGAGGGGGTCCTGCCAGGGGAGGGGCTTTGTTCATCCCTGCTGCCTTCATCCTCTGCCCCTGGGGCTTACAGCTCCAGGAACAGCAGGGACAGGGCAAGGAAACCTCATCCCAGGGCTCCTTGGGCATGTTCCAACTTTCCCTGGGACACTGAATTCCCTATTTCTGTGACCTGGCAGGAGTTTGCAGTGATTTTTAATAAAAATGTACATGTTGAACCGATGCTGGTGGGGACCAGCTGCAGGCCAGAGCTGAGGGGGGAAAAACTCATTAAACCACAAGGCCCTGACTGCTTGTGCATGGTCAGAAAAAAATTAGAGCCTGCTAACTTGCTGAGACTGTTGCATGGGCATGACTGCATTTCGAGCTGGTTCTTGGTCCCAGTTGCCTTTCCCAGTGGCACTGGTGGCTGGCTGAGCTCCCCTGGCCCTGCTGCCCCACACTCTGCCCTTCCCCTCCTTGCTGGGAGCCTGTGGAAGGGCCAGCCCTCGCCTTGCTCGCTCCAGGCTCGTGGCCAGAAAACAAGGAAAACTGGCTGCTGGATGGGGAACAAAGACTCTAAATTATTTTTTAATAAATCTCAAACCCAAAAGCTCAGCAGGGTCAGACGCAGCCCACAGGGCAGCCCCTAAAGAGGAGCTGCAGTGGGGGCAGAGGGAAGGCAGAGCAGGGCCTGCCAGGTCTCTCTTTTCCTCTGCTCTAAGGTGCCCAGAAGAGGAGGCTTTCCCAAACACCAGGTCCTGCTCCTTCAGGATTTTCTCTGCCTCTCCCTGGCTTTCCAGCCACTTTTGGGTCGTTCAGCTGGGTCCCATCGCTGAGCAGGGCAAACTTTGCCTTCTACTCACTTAGGTATAAATAATCTTTTACTATATTAATTACTTTGCACAGAAGGATAAGACATAAATTATAACCCAATGGTTATAATTGCATGTTCTTAGCACGTGTGCTTCGTTACTAATTATCCCCCTTCTCCCAGGCAGATTAAAAAGCAGAATCACTGGATTGTGGCTGCCAGGGAATAAGGCTGCTGAGGGAGGAGAGGGAGCCCCTTCTTGCCACCAAAGGGGTGTGAAATACTGCTACAAATACAAATACAGCCTCTTCCCTCCCCAAATTAAATTAGTTGGAGGTGGTACCTGCAGCTTTCCTGTGGAACAGTGATGCCCATGGCAGCCCTGAGACCTTCCTCCCATTCCATGCCTCCCATCCTGCCTCCTTCCATTCACAGTGGAGCTCCCCATGGGTTTATACCGAAAAGAAAAGTGTATTGAAAGCTTTTTTACTTATTCCTGCCAAGCCTGTGGCTTTCCAGCAAGTGCCCTTTGGGGCAGGGTGAGTGGTCACTGGCTCTGCAGAGCCTGCAAAAAAGAAAGAGGCAAAAAATGCCATTGTTGTGGCTGTGAGTGATCCACAGCATGACCTGCCATCTACACTGTTATTGTATCATTATTCAGGAAGTGGATAATTAAATGTTCTTCACACCCCCAGCCCGTGTAACAGCACTGGGCATCACCTCTGGTTTTGTGCTCACCATCACCCCCACGGCCCCAGAGACTTGGCTACCCCAGGGATGGCCTCGGGTTGTGTGTTCAGTTCCAGACCAAACAATCCACAGCTTCCAAGTGTTGTTTCTGCTTATGGGAAGTGTCTGACCTGTCATGAGAGGACACATTTGTACCTGCAGTGGGCAGCATGTCCTGGCTGAGGGACCTGGAGTAAAGCTGGAGAGCTCCATGAAGCCACACTGGGTTTACTCTGCTACAAAATAAACCAGCATCTCATCCTCAGGACATTTCTCATTGCCTCCCTCAGCAATCCTGCACAAAATCTTCTCTTGCTCCCAAACTCCCTGTTAGGAGAGCTCAGCTCTGCACAGCCCAAAGCCTTCCCCCCACCCCAGCTTGCAGCAGAGCCCTCAGGCTCCAGCCCCTTCCTTCTAGGCTGGTTGTCTTGCAGCCCAGATAACACCTGGAAGCTTTTTTGGACAAATTTCCATCCTCAGAGCTCTGGATGTCCCCGGCTCTGTCCGGTGATGATGCTCAGAGGGCAGCAGATCTTGGCCACGCTCCCAGCAGAACCACACTGAGCCCTGGGTTTAGGGTCCCTAAAAGGGTCCCCCTAAGGGTTAGGCTTAGCTTAGAGGTTTTCAGGGTTCCCTAGTGGGGATGGAAGGGAAGGAGCAGCCTGTGGAGCTGGGGTGATGCTCCTCCCAAAGCCACACTCGCCGCAGCACAAGCTTGAGCCTCCCTCCGGGGGCTCTCCAACACCCAGCCCAGATCCCAATGTAAAAATAGTTGCAAGTGTTAATTGCAAGCACTGATGGTTCAGCAAGCTCCTGCTGAAACCTCAGCTGAACCTGGGAAGGAGCAGATAAAGCACGATCCTTTTCACAGCTTGTGGAGAAGCTCGGATTCTCTGGAATAGGAGGGAGAGCAGGGAGCGTGTCGGTTCTGTTCCTTCTGTGTCAGGAATACAGAGTATTTGCAAGGTTATCTCTCTCTGAATGGCAAATTTCCTCTCCTCTCATAACTCCTTTATTGCTATCAGCTTTCCTGACAGTTTATTTTTGAGGCTGTATTCCATAATTTATCAAACTTATCACAGAGATGCTTGGACTTTCCCTACGAGGTGGGAGAGGTTTTGCCATCCTCGCTGAGGAGCTGCCCTTGTTTCATCCATCCCTCCTTGCTGCAGCCCCTGCTCTTATCAGAGCCCAGAAAAATCAGCATTTATTGTTTGTCAGTCCAGGAAAACATTCCAGCAGCTCACAGGACCACTCCTCTGTGTTAACAGCACATCCCTGCTTTGCCTGAGCCTGGTGTATCTGAATTTCTGCAGGGAGGAGGAGCAGGGAAGCAGCCCCAGCTCTTTGCCCTGCATGAGAGAAACGTTGCTGCAAGTGGGCTTAAAAATGATTATATTTTACATTGCAGACTTTCAGACATGAGTGGAACACGCACATAAAGATATTTTTTTTTGTGCTGTGGTGTTTTCACCGGCAAAACGCTGCAGGTGAAGCTGGGGAGATGAAATGAGTTCCTCCACTCTGGAGGCTGCTTCCCAGGGGAAAACACTGTTTTAGCAGCAGGGATAAAGGTGTGCAGAGCCAGGAAAAGGGATGTTCATCCTCCTCCTCAAAGGGAACAGAACTCCCCAGCCATCGGGGTGGTCACGAATGCCACAGGTGATAACCCAGGGTGCTCAGTGTTCCCTTCACTCAGGACTTGGGAGGTGTCTCTGAGCCTCACCGAGCACATAATTGCTGTTTCAAATAATTATGCCTTGAATTAAAATAGCTCCTGAGCAGTCTGAAATCTTCAGTGTCTCAGCATCTCAGCAGGGAGGAACAGTGCATGTTGGAGCCAAGACAGGGCCAGGAGATGAATACCCCATGGGCAGGGAGCTGCCTGGCTCCCAGCCCTGGGGGGCTTTTCTGCCACTGCTATCACAGATATAAACTGTCTGTGGCCACTTTGGGGAATTTCTGAGTTTTCTGGGGATTCACAATATTTTTATCATATTTTGGTTCTTGCAACCAATCCACCCCTCCCTCCTGTGCTGCTCCCAGAGGCCATATCCAGCATCCCATCCCTTCTGGGTCGTAAATGGAAGAGCATCAGCAAATGCCTAATTTGCTGTTTTGCATATGCATCAAAAAATGGCATCGTTTGTCATGGTTGATGAAATTCTCTTTCCTTTTTTTTTTTTTTTTTCCTAATTTGCTGGTATTTGAGGAGAAAACAAGGTAAACAGGGAGTGGTGTCCTGTACAATGACAAACAGCTCCCAGGCAGTAACGCTGCCGTGCTGCCTTGACTCTGTAATAATAATAATAATAAAAAAGAAAGACATTAGTATACCCAGATTCATTACAAGTTCAGTAAAAGCCTTCAGGAGGAGAGGAAGCTTTGTCATTTAACTTGCAGAATTGCCTAAGAAGAGAAGTTAATCAACCCATGAGTGATTTGCTCTCACTGAAGGTATCTTGTCAAAACGAGCCCAAATTTTATGTGTCTCTCTCCTCTCGAGAGGAACAGGATATACATTTTCCACAGGCTGGTAATTTAATAAAGCAACTTTTTCCTTGGAAACTGCAGATGAGGTGATTTTTGCTGGCCTCAAGGCTGGCTTTGGTGGTGTCCCACCCCTCCATGGACACCCCAGGAGCTGCAGGGGCCGGCCCTTGGGCTGAGAGCTCCCTGCTTGGGATGACTCTCTGTGCTCCAGTTTGGAATATTTCTGCTCCCTTCCCCATCTCCACTCCTGCTGTGCCTCTGGCCACGTCCTTCCCTCCCTTCTGCACGTGGTTTTGGCTCTTGTGGTTGTGCCAACCCAGCCATCCCTGGTGTCTGCTCCCCATCCCTGGCTGCAGGGCTTGGTCCTGTGCCAGTGCCAGGGTGGGGAACACGAAGCTCCTACCCACAGCAAGCCTCCCCTCCACTCCTCCTTGCTTTGGGGTGCTGAAGGACAGCAAATAATTATTCCCTGCTGCTCCAGCCTAATGTGTGTCTTCTTTTCCTACAATTACGTGGACATTCTGATTTATTTATTTATCCTAAAATTTCAGCAGCAGAAGCAAGCAAGGGAGCATGGCCAGGATTGATGCCCAGGCTGCTGTAGGAAGGTCTGGGCATTTAATAACCCCTTTCATAATGAGGATCTGATCAATAAGAGCCTCTTAAGCCCCATGCAGCCTCGGCTGAATGGCAATGGGAGCCCTTGCTTATCTGCCTCCCATTATAGGGAGCTTCAGAGAAGGGTTCTGGAGGTGAGACCAGAGCTTCCCCCTGCCAGAATTCACCCTCCCAAGTATTATCAGAGAATCACAGAGTAGTTTGGGTTGGAAAGAACCTTAACACTCATCTCATTCCAACCCCAGCAGGGGCAGGGACACTTTCCACTGTCCCAGGTTGCTCCAGGCCCTGTCCAACCTCATCCATCCAAGGCCTGGATGTGCTGGCCTCTGTTCACCCCTCGTGTGCCTCTCTGGCAGGGCTCTGGTGTTAGCTGGGCTCATCAGGAGCACTGGGCTGTGCTTTCCAGGAGCAATGGGACGAGGCTGATGCTGGGGAGCAGCTCCCCCTCACCCACAGCTCCCCACTCCTCGCTGGCCTCTGGCCTCCAGCCCCCTCCCTCCCTGGAGCTGAGAGGCTTTTGCCCTGACCCTGGCTCAGGGTGATTCTCCTGAGCACCATCAGGTGTTCTGGAGCCTTCAGCAGCTCTTTGCTTTGATCTGGTGCTCCAGAGGCTCTGTTGTTACTGCAGGGCTTGCTGCAGCACAGCTCAGGGTGTAAAGCCAGCAGCTTTCCACGGGCTCTGTTACTCACAGACCCCCTTATAATTCATCCATTGTGCGGGCAGGATTTCTCAGGAGCGAGTTCCATTAAGCTGTGTGCGAGGGTTAATTAATTTTTAATGTTAACAACCTTTCCTTTGTGTCACAAGGCGGTTCATCAAGTCCAGGAGGGGAGGCAAGCCCACCTCCCCCTGGCTCTGTGCTGGGGACGGCTTCCAGCAATTATACATGTGAACAGAATTCTCTCTGCTTCATAGCTCTACCCTGTAATCTAGAGAAAGTGACATTTTCCGTGGCACAATATGGGTTAGGCTTTCTGATGATGCTGCCTTTGCCAATAGATTTTTCTCCCAGTGGCATATGGCACGCACTGTTACATCTGCTCCCATTTCCAAGTGATCCTTTACCCTTTGTTGAATTTTTACAAATGCTATCAGTCTAAATAATCCAGAAGGCTGCTATGGCAACAAAACGAGAATGCTGCTGCTCTCTCTTCCCGTTTTTTTCCCCCCACTTTTTTTAACCCTGGAGTACAAGGGAGGAGGATGTTGGCTGTGTCCCTCAGCAGTGTGGATGCCTTGGGATGGGGTTTGGGTCCCAGTTGAATCCCACCACCCTCCCATGTCTGCTGGCATTGTCCTGCCTGCAGGAAAGAGCAGAGAGAAACCACACAGATGATCTCTGGACGGGCTGTGTCATGCACAGGAGTGAAGCTCTCCAAGGAAAACACCACAAATCCCACAGCTGTTCCTGGGGGGGAAGTTCCCCAAGGCCATTTCCCCCATCCCATGGCCGTGGTGGAAGGTTCAAACTCTTGCACACAAGTGTCAGAATTAGCACTTCAGAAATCCACCTAAATTAACTTGACAGGCAGGCACAAGCGTGTGGTGGATCACTCACAATGGGGAGCTGGGCCTAGCCCTGGAGAAGAGGCAAATCATTTGGATAATTAGTAGCAGATGAACACATCCATGAACCAACTGGGATGAGGAAGGGCAGCACACTGGGACCTGTTGCTCTCTGGATTTTGTCCCTTGGAGGGAGGAGCTGGGATGGGCAGGGCAAGCAGAGCCGGATTTGGGGTGTCCCCACGGGCCTCCCACCCACGGCTGCCGTGGTCTCATCCCACACCCATCCCCACGAGTCCTCCAGCAGGGACATCCCTCTGTGGCAGCCCCACAGGCGAGACTCATCCTGGGTTTTTGGGTAACACCCTCTGATGTGAGGGGTGGGACACAGGGAGGCTGTGGATGGGTGCTTGAGCACTGCTGATTATGGCTTGGAATGGGATTTGTTAGCAAACCCTTCCTAATTCCCGGCGCTCCCAGGCACCAGCTGTCCCTGAGTGCTGCCAGCCCTGGCTGCCAGCCGGGACGGCTCCAGGCCAGCAGCTCCTCCAGAGAAGCTGTGGCTGCCCCTGGATCTCTGGAAGTGCCCAAGGCCAGGTTGGACAGGGCTTGGAGCAGCCTGGGATGGTGGAAGGTGTCCCTGCCCATGGCAGAGGTGGAACAGGATGGTCTTGGTCCTTCCCAACCCAAACCATTCCATAATTCTGTGATTCCCCCTCCCCTGCACCCTGCCCCAGCCCTGACCCACCCGAGGAGGATGGATTTGCAAGGGGTTTGTGATCTGCTGTCGGGCACTAAATGTTTCTGGTCTTCTGCTGCTGCTGCTCAGGAGAGCTCTCAGCCATAAGAAACCTGTCAGACCACTCTGATACAAAGGTACCAAGTTAATAAAATTTGTCCATAAAATCAGACAAAAGGCATCACAGTTTTATTAAGATCTAAACTGTGCAGTCTGTTTTATTACCACCCGTTATAAATTATCCACCCAAACCTCTGTTTTGTAGAGACAGCCCGTATCCAGACGTACTGCATTCCAAGGACAGTGAATTTCCTGGGTACCATGGCATGTCCCATGCCACAAGGCCAGGTTGGATGGGGCTTGGAGCACCCTGGGGTAGTAGAAAGTGTCTCTGCCACAGGCAGGGGGTGAAACAAGATGATCTTTAAGGTTCCTCCAAGCACAAACCATTCTAGGATCCTATTCAGAGGAGGAGTTTGGGCTGCAATGTGCCCCCAGCCCACTGCCATAGGCAGCCTCCAGGAGATCTTCCTGATCACTTATGTCCAAGGGATCAAAGACAGGCTTAAAAAACCCCAAAACCTCCAGGCAACACTCAAGGCCATTGTAAAGATGTTTAGAAACCCAACATTTGCCCCAGACAGCAGACTTGAGCAGGCTCTGAGTGTTTTAAATGCTGTTTTTTTCCTCTGTTTGGGGAAGAGAAGTGTTGTGTCAGATACCAGGTGCTGTAAGTATTTTACAAACTGCTGCAGCGATGCTGGAGGAGATTTTGCATATCCTGACCCCTTCCCACGTGGCAGCCTCTCCAGAAAGCAAACAAGGAGAGTGGCCAGAGCCACTCCTGGAGTCACCACCCTAAATGAGGAGCAGCACTAAAACCTGCCCAGGCTTTAGCAGAGGCCACAGCAGCAGCTTTTCCTCCCAGGCCAGGAGAGCAGCTCCGCAGGGCTGGGGCAGAGGAGGAATGATCTCCCCTGCTTCCCCCCCAGGCTCCCTCTGAGCAGTTTTCAGCTGGTGGCTTGGGAATAAAAGATTCACCTCAGAAATAGCAACGTGAGCTGGGTTTATCCCTAAAAGCAGGTGTCTTTTAATAGATTGGCAATTTCTTCCCCATTAATGTCTCCACCACGGCGTTGCCTGGGGAAGGGGTTGTGTGTTTTACACCTGTTTTTGTAAAATCATACAATTGTGGAATGACAGAATCACAGAATTGTCAGGGGCCTTTAAAGCTCATGTTGTTCCAGGCCCCTGCCACGGGCACCTTCCACCAGCCCAGGTTGCTCCAAGCCCTGTCCAACTTAGACCAGTCACAGTCTGGGAAAAAAAATGTGGCATTGAGATAAACAGTTTATTAATTAAACCTCATTATATGGGGCATCAGTAAATTCCCTCCTGATCCTCATAACATTCCTGTCCTGGGTGCAAACAAAGGCGTGAGCAGCAGTGGGTGAAATCTTGGGTTATTTAGTGGAAAATAGCTGCTCTTTGGGCAGCAGAAAATGGGTTTCAGACTCAAGATACCCATGTGTGGAGGTATGTTGTGTAAATATATGTATAAAAGAGAGATTTTTTCCTCCCTTGGATGAGTTCCAGGCCCCACTCTACTGATTCATCACCCTCAGCCTCAGAGCAGCTCCGACTGCCACACACGGATATGATCTTCCCAGAACGGACAACAATTCGTCACTTTTGTCATCAAAAAGCAGTTTTCCTTGAAGATTGCAGAGCAATCTAATCTTAGGCCTTCTCCCCTCCTACAAGGTGCATCTGATGGATGTAGGGATGACAGCAGAGCTCCTGGTTGGATTGAGGTTTTGCAGTCATCTTCCTTCAGGGGAGTTTTGTTGGTGGGATTTGGGGTGACCTCACACTTGAGCTGGGAGGGACAGGGTGGTGTCCTTGGTGTCCCTCCCCAGTGACACCCAGGGAGGTGTTAGAGGGGGTTTTGGAAAAAAAATGGCTCTCCCAAAAGCCTCCTAAGCGTTGTTTTTATCCTCTTTGGGGCTTCAGTCCCAAAGCTCTGCAGAAAGCAAAGAAAACAAGCATCAGTGCTCAAATCCAAAATTCCCCAAGCTGGAGAGACGTGGGGTGGAGCCCTGTCTGATTTCCTCCATCCAAATCCTGCCTCCCTCTGCCAAACTTTCACTCATTGCCATACCCAAAAATAAAAGTGTCCTACTGTGAACTTTTGCATAAAATGATTGAGGAACTGCTCGTCAGGGGCAGCAGCGGGGCCGATAGCGCCGTTCCCTACAAGGACAAAAGCGATGGGACTCTCACAGCCTGGTGCAGGCACTGAGCCACCCTCCATCCTCTGGGACAGATGGGGATCCCTTTTTACCACTTGGGGAATTCCTGAGCAGCCCCTGGAGCTCTCCAGGGATTGCCACACCATCACAGGCACGTGGGATTTCATCCCGTGTCAATGCCAACAACACAGGGGAAAAAAAGCCAAAAATGCCACCCCAGAGACGTAGCACAGCTCAGGAGGCTGAAAAAACAGGAGCAAACTAGGAAAACAGTGATAACTATAAATAATAGTTGTTTTTTGAACCATCCCATTTCTGTCAATGAGGCTCAGAGGTTTGTCATTTATTGCCTCCGATTTTCCCATTTCTTAAAAAGCAGAAAGGGCAGGGAAGTGATTTCCGTCACAGCAGTTCAGAGGAGGAAATTTACTGGAGGAATTTTTCAAAGGGGAAACTACAAAAGGATTGATTTTCTTTTAAAGAAAGAAAAAAAAAAAAAAAAAAAGCAAAAAAAAAGCCCAGCAGTAAAAAGTAACCATAAATCAAGCAGCTTTCTAAGAAGATTATTTTAACAACATATGATATCAGTAAGGGTGAGCTGTTCTGTAAAAAATGGGTTGTCACAACAGCTCGAGGAGGGGAGGATGGGGCTGAGGGTAGCCTGGGTATTTTGGGGAAATAAGGACACTTTGCCTACCAGAGAGGACGAAACATTTCTTAGGAAAATGCAAATAAGTACAAAGAAGTTTATCAACATTATATTCTCAATGTCTTGAGGACTTTCCCGTATTTTAGCCAAATTTTTGAGCCTGTGCAAAACCCAGCTGATGGAAGAGAGCAGAAAAAGAGAGTGTGGATTTACTTTGGTAAAAGGATGGCAATTCCCAGAGTGGAATGGGACAGAGGGAGCTGTGCCGGGTCATTTCTGACCAGAGAAACACGAGCTGTGGTCACCTTAAAGGCAAATTTCCGACTCTTCCAGCTGCTCTGTGATGTGCAAGGATTATCTGAGCGGTGCACAGGGAAAGAAGAGGCTTTGCCCTGGGTCGGGTGGGGCTCTGGGAGCTGGGCTGGGCCAGGCAGAGCAGCTCCCCCAGGCAGGAGAGATGCCCACACCACAACCACGCTGCTCCTCTCTCCCTGCAGACATCTCATCTCCGGGAGCTGCCTGACTCCAGGGCATTTTTAAAGTGTCATTTATTTAAATTTTGCAGTTTAATCTAACGCCCCTGCTGCGGGGCTGATGTGCCTGTAGAGCGAAAATGCAATTCTGGCTTAAAAATAGCATCGTGGTGAAGAATTTCATTTTAGGTCCATTTTTCACACACTTTTGTGGGAGAGGTCTCATTTAATCCGTTTGGAGGTGGAAGCAGGGCTGTATCTCTGTAAACAGCCCTGTGCTACAATTAATAACACCTTGTAGCTGGCTGTGCCTGCGTGCACAGGCTCCTTGTCGGAGTAAAGATCTGCTTGTAGATAAGATGGAGAGTTTATAAAGCAGCATAATTAATAACCTGCTACATTATTGCCTACCCATCCTCGCTGCCAAGCCGCCACAGGCCCAAACAAGTGACAATTACCAGAGAAGATGACAGAGAAATACAGCCCCAGCTCTGCTCCAGGAGGCACTAATGTGTTTTTAGAAGTTTTTTTGGCTGTTAGGAGTGATTGGGAAGGGCTCCTGTGGAGCAGGGATGTTCTCCAGACCTGCCTTGCTGCGAGGTGCCATCACCTGCTTGGTCCTGATGCTGGAGCAGGAGTGGGGCTGGTGGATGTGTGCTGTGTCAGAAGGTGACAGATGAGTTATCCCTCATTTTGAACCCACTTCAGCAGCTTGTTTCAGTCAATCCCTCTCCCGTTTCAAGCAGGAAACAAAAATGGGGGTTTTTTTGTGTTTTCCTTAAGTCATGCCTTCAGTTTTGGCTACTGTTAAAAATAGAAAAGGAGGCCAGATCTCAATTCAAGGTAATGAAGCCCCTAATGAAGCACCCCAGCACCTCAGCAGTCCCTCAGGGATGTGCAGGGGGGCACTCACAAAGAGCTGGGGGGGAAAAGCCACGACACAGAACAACAACATTCCCCTGGGAAGGAAATCAAACACCTACAACTCGCATTTTCCAGCCGTATCAGTCACCCAGGAACTGAGACAAGCTGGGGAATGCTCACCTGGTTGGGATAGAGGAAGGATTTTGGGTGTCAGAGGAAGGTGGAAAGGGGCTGTGTCACCCTGGGGTCCCTTGGCTGTGTCCCCCAGGGGAGAGGGACACTCTGAGGAGCCAGTGGCACCTCACACCCTTTAGGGGAGGATGAAGCCAACCTTTACAATAAATTATTTTGTTTTTCCACATCCATCACTGCTCCCTCCATGGCTGGATCCCTTGGGGGAGACCCCACACAACTTCCAGTGCCTTACCTGGGCTGTCCCTGCTGGGGGCTCAGAGGTGACATTGGCTGTTTTTTTCAGCACACAACCTCAACAAACCCCCAGGGCCGTGGGGATGCTGGTGTGGCAGTGGGAGGCACTGGGAAGGGTGGATTTCTCCTAAAGGATGACATTTTCCTCTGTTTGCTAAGCAGACACGGTAGTTTCATACATCTGCTGAAAACACTGAGGTTTTTAGACACTATAAAACTTGTTTTCAGAGAAAACACTCCACGAAGCCCAAAAATGAGATTTCCCAGACCCTGGAATTGGATGCTCAGAGTAACTCATCCAGGTTTAACCTCTTCATTAGCAGTTTCCTCATTAACTATTTACAGCTCTGTGGGGCTGGGCTCACAATCTCCTCCTCATCCCACCCCCACTCCTGCTCAGGATGTCAAAATCTTTCCCAGATTTGTAATTTGGGAATTTGTAATTTGGGAATAACATCAGTCAAGAGACTAAAGAGCAACGGGATCAAATTGGTGCTGTTCCCATGGCACCAGGGGCTGCTGGAAAGCAGCCAAAACCAAAATACCAAATGGAATTTGGAACCAAAATATTGGGGACTGCAATAGGGTTTTTTGGGGTGGTTTCTAATACCCCATGGCCCCTCCAAGAAGGACAGAGAGGTTGGAGGCTCTTGCCTGCTCCACCACACCTTTTCCTGACCCCAAAATCGTGCCTGACAATATTTGTACGACCCAAAGAAGAGCTGAGCTGCCTCTGCCGTGCTGATCTCCAGGCAGCTTAGCCCCAGCTCACCTTAAACTGCCTGATACCTCTGAAAATTCCCACAGGAATAGGTTTGTGCTGCACTTCTGTTGCAAATGCCAGGAAAATGGATCAAAGAGCTTTTCTCCCCAACAGATTGAGCCCTGACTTTGAAAAAGGCATTTTCCAGCAGCTCTAGCAGAGGGTTTGGTCCCCATCCAGCAGTGCCCAGCCCCAGTGAGGGCTGAAGGTGGAGGGACAGCAGCAGGGAGAGCATCCCTATCCACTGTTTCTATCGTGGGTGCTGTGGCCAGCTCTGGGAAAAGGGTTTTCTGTAGAAAGAAGCATTTTATTTCAGCTGCAGGGCTGAGGAAGAGCACTGATGTGACCACCTGCAATGCAGGACAGCTCACAGGGAGTGGAGTGAGACCTCCATGAGGAGCAAAATTTGATTTGGAGGAATGAGGCTCCAGGGAATATTGAGTTTTCTGGTATAAACCACTTGCTTGTGCCTGGAAGTGAAGCCTGAATCTCTGCAGCCCTGCCTGATGGGGAAGAGAGGGGGAATGAAGGGAAAAGCCTGCTCTGACTTAATTAGGGTGGGAATAAAAAGAGGGGAGAGAGGCTCTGCACCCTGACCCAGCTGCCCCAGGCAGGACAGTGGGGGCAGGCACTGAGGGTCCATCCTCAGGAACAGAAGCCCATCAATTTGTTAATCCCAGAGGTATCAAACACACTCCTGGTTACAAGGCAAAGGCTTTTTCCCTTATCACCCAATTTCCATGGCTCAGGTTTTGTAAGAAGCACTGAATTTAGTGCTTGCTTAGTCCTCGTGGATCCCTCCAGCTCAGGGCATTCTGTGATTCTGTGAACTTTGTGCATCTCCCACCCCAGGCATGGCCAGACCCTGAGGCATCACAGCACCCTGAGTGTGTCAGGGGCACGGGAGGAGGATGCAAACTCCACAGTCCAGACTTCCATGTGGTGAGGGAGGAGTGACCAGGAAAGAGGGCACCAGCTCCAGGGATGGATGGGTGCCTCAGAATTTAAATAATCTAAATCTTGATTAGGGGGAAGAGAGGCTGCTTTGACTCTGAGGACTGGGAGACCCAATCTGACATAAACATCCCATCCACAGGGCCAGCAGGCTCACCTCAGAGCAACCAAATCCCAGCTCATGGAATCCTTTAATCTGGCAGAACCTTTTTGGGAAGAGAGCCTGGGTGTCCATCTCCCCTGACAGTGTCAGACAAGAGTCCCAGCTCTGCTCCTCGCTGCAGAGGAGCAGCAAGTGAAAAGTGCTGGTCTGTGCTTAAGTGCAGGGGAGGGAGAGATGGAAACATCCAGGAGGAGCAAACACAACACACTTGTCACTCAGCAATTATTGGCAAGACTAATTTGCCCCTGAATGCTGCAATAAAGCGATTCCCAGAACAGTGCAGCTGTAGGAGTACCAGGAAAAAATGATTAAATCTTATTTATTGGTTTTTGTATATATGTGTGTGTATGTGAGTGCAATGCTAAGCATTGCTGAAACAGGAAGGTCAGGCACTTGGAAATCTCGAAAAACACCTTTGGGCCCCAGCTTTGGTGCTGTCCTCGCAGGGAACAGGGCCCAGCTCCACACAGCACACTGGCACTGATGCTCCACGCTGCCTCTCCAAGTGCTTTGCACACATCTGTCCTCAGAAATTCCCTCACAAAGCCAGGTGGGCATTTCCAGCTATCTCAGCACAGGCAAGGTAATGAGCATATCACTCGTTACAAGCCCCTGGCCTCATTTTCCAAGACTTGTCAAGTGGCCACAGGATTCGAGCTTCTGTAGGAACATCTGCCATTTCCTACATGTTTACCAGTAAAAGAAATAAACTGGTGAGAGATGCCTTGCAGACATTTCTGCTGCCAAACTGATTAAAATAGTACAGGGGGGAGAACAACCAAAAGACAAGAAAAAGCTCTTGCTGTTCTTCTCTGAACAATTTAATTTTTCCAGCTGTCATGTAATGCAAGCTGTGCCCTGGGCTGCTTTTGGGTACCTGAGCTCTTCTGCTTCCCTTCTGACCTCTTGGTTTTGATGGCTCTCCTCAGAGATCCTCTTCTTTGTGCAGTGCTGCTGCTAAGGGGAGCACATCCCTGAGAGGGAAGGGCTGTGCCAGGTTTTAATACCAAAGTACAAAAAATGCATCTCCTCCACCAGGAGAGTGAATCCACAGCAGAGCTGGGATGCACAGGGCTGGATGGGCTGGAAACCTGCATCAAAGCCTGATCTGGTTTAATGATTTGGCAGCTTAGTTTCAGCTTTGGTCTCTTCAGGGCAGAGGCAATTTGGGCTTCCAGTCACCAAAGGCAGATAAGAAACTTTGCTTTGGGGGCAAAGTTTAGAGCTCAGGGTTCATTTGAGGGTTGCACCCCCTAATCTGCACCACAGATAATCTCCCCAGAGCTGCTCCAGGGATGGAGCCCCTCTGCTCTGGAGCCAGGCTGGCAGAGCTGGGGGTGCTCCCCTGCACATGAGAAGGCTCCAGGGACAGCTCAGAGCCCCTTCCAGGGCCTGAAGGGCTCCAGGAGAGCTGCAGAGGGACTGGGGACAAGGGATGGAGGGACAGAACAAGGGAGAATGAAAAAGGGCAGATTTAGATGAGATTTTAAGAAGAAATCCTTCCCTGTGAGCATGGTAAGACCTGGCACAGGGTACCCAGAGAAGCTGTGGCTGCTCCTGGATCCCTGGGAGTGTCCAAGGCCAGGCTGGACAGGGCTTGGAGCCACCTGGGACAGTGGGAGGTGTCCCTGCCATGGCAGAGGGGATGAAATGGGATGATCTTGAAGGTCCCTTCCAGCCCAAACCATTCCATGATTCCATAACAACAGGAGAATTTCCAGGACAAGCTGTGGGCACAGTGTTGCTCAGGGATCAACTTAGCACGTTCAAATGCCAACAAGAATTTTATCTTCATTTTTAATGTATTCAAACCTGAGGCCATTTTGAAGCTTTTCCATTGCAAGATTAGGTTCTGAATTTGCCCTGGCAGCCCTTTGAGGGGATGTTTCCAGCACGTGGCACGCTAAGAGAAACAAGAAATCCCACAATGATTGATGGAAATACAGAAATATTTGGAAACATGAACTGCAGGGGCAGACAGCAATGGAACCTCGTCGGAGCACGGGTCCAACTCAGTCACTTAAGTGGCACCAGCTTATCAGGAGGTTCTAAATTAAAACTGGGTTGGTAACACTACCCCGAGCCTCCAATTCTCAACACAAAAGTAGGGTTTTTGACAGGATTTTTGGCAGGGTTTCTGTCTGTGAGTTGAGCAGACCATCACAGAAATCCCTGGGCTTGGCTTGGAGCTGAAGGACTTCTGGTGTCACCCTCAAGAGGTCCTTAATGAAATCAAACCAGCCAGTGGTCTTTGTGAAAAATCAAACCAGCCAGTGGTCTTTGTGAAAAATCAAACCAGCCAGTGGTCTTTGTAAAAAATCACACCAGCCAGTGGTCTTTGTAAAAAATCAAACCAGCCAGTGGTCTTTGTAAAAAGTCAAACCAGCCAGTGGTCTTTGTAAAAAGTCAAACCAGCCAGTGGCCCTCTCCTGCCATTCCAGCAGAGAAACTCAATCTTCAGCTCAGGAACAGGAGCACAGGGCTTGCAGGCAGGTGAGCCTGCCCTTCCCGTGGAGCAGAGGACAATGCTGAGGCTCTGACAGCTTCTGGGCAGGGCAAAATCCCCTGTGAGCCTGGGGAAGGCATTCCCTCACTGCTTCCCTGCAGGAGCCAGGCATGGAATAAAATCCAGACTGGAAAGATGGAGAAGTTTTGGAGCCTGAAAGAAGAGACAAAGCTGAGCTCTGCCCCTCTGACCCCTGCTGTGGTCCAGCCCTGTTTGCACAGGGGAATCAAGGAACAAGAAGCCCAAAAATTAAACCTGGTATTAATATTAGACTTCACATTTTCAAAGGTGAAAGGGAAAAAGGGTTCAGCTTAAACCTGGTGGACAGTTCTGGTTTAGAGCAGCAGAGCTGCCCTTCACAGCAGGGACAGACAATCCATCACCTCTGGATCCGAGCTGGGCACCCGCAGGAAGGAACAAGGGGTGGCCATGAGGTTTAAATTAAGGAGGGAGAAATCAGATGTCTGATTTTATTTTAAAATAAAGCTTCCTAAGTTACATTTCCCAAGCAGTTCCACAGCAGCTGGATTTAGAGCTGGTTTGGGGCTGGCTTTTCTTCATTATTTATTTCAGTATCTTTATGAAGATCCCTTTGAAATGAGATCTGGGGCCATCCAGGCAACTCACCCAGCCTTTTCCAAGATTTCCAAAGTCTGAAGGTGCAGATGGGATAGAAGTTAATTTATTTAATTTAATTAATTTATAATTTTAGAGGCCACACAAGGTGGCTGAGTGTAAAGATGGGGCAGGAAATCCAGCAACATTTTATGCTTAATATGCTATAAACTAAAATCTCACCCTGGCAGAGGTTTATGGATTCCTGAGGCTCACCAGGGGATGCTGGTGAGGGTGGGGGTGACTTCCTGCATCACAGGCACGGACTCCAAATCATTCCGGTTATTTAGTGGCTCAGAAGATGTTAATAAATATTCCCCTCATGATGAAATCAATCTAACTGGCTCGAGTCAATCAGGAGTAACAGTGTGCTCCATCTCCTCTCTGGGCACTTTTCAGCCTCTCTACAGTAGCTGTAAAATCAGGTTTTATGATCTTCCCTTGATGAAATAATGAAATTAAATCCCTGGTGGATGGCACACCAGGCACTACAATTCATGGGTGGAACAAGAATGTGTGTTTGGGGCACAGCTCAGGACAGCAGGCAGGGTTTATTTATAGAGTTTGGAGGGGGTTTTTTTGCTACTGTGTTTTATTTCATTCTATAACCTTCACATTGTATTCAGCATTAATTCACGGGCCATCATTTTAAGCTTAGGATGCAAAACCAGCGGAGTGTGCACGGGGTGAGTGTTTTATGTGTGTGCACAATTACTTTGCTGAATGTTTTATTCACTTTCAAGTGCCTCTTTTTCATATATCCCTATGTTTTAAATAGCATTTTTATCAGAGTGTTTAGGATTTAAGTAGGTATCCTCCTCTGAAAGATGCTTTCTGGGGAGCTTTGGCATTTAAAAAAATTAAAGTGGGGTAGCTGAAGCTGGCTTAACTCTCCAAGCTCTTTAATGTGTTATGTGACTTGGATACCAAATTTGAGGCTCTCTATGCCCTTTTTCGATCTTGTAACTGCAGCAGCTGGAAGAATTTGGATGAATTGGGGCAGTAATAGATTGTGGGATCTCTCAAATTGACATTTCCCCACAGCACAGCGGCGTGGTTGACGGGAGGCAGGGCACAACAGAGGCTGTACAAGAGCAGTTGGCACCAAGCTAACACTTCAAGCAAGAAAAATGAAGTTGTTTCAGTTCTAAAGGCAGCAAATTACCTGGCTGCTTTGCTGTGTGTGACAACCAGCGTTGGAAACACCATCATGCAGCGGGATTTTTGGCTGCTGCCTTTACTTTTTCAAACTGCTCATTGCTTGCTCAACCATTTGTACATTCTTCTCCTTTTTCACTCAGGGACTTTCATTATTTGCTCATCATGGAGTGTTCATGTTTATAGACACCCTTATAAACCTGCCCTGATCAGAGAGAACTTGCAAAAGCTGTAAATCCTCCAATCCCTCACTCTGGGGCAGGGAGAGACCTGCAGCACAAGCTCTGTGCTGGTCCCTTGGGGCTCTGGGTGCCCTGTCTGCCTCCTGATCCCTATTTTTTGGGCCAGATTTTGCCTCCTTTGTGCCACCATACATCAAAATGGAGCTCTGCACATCCTGCCTGGGGTTCTGTACACCCCAATTAGGTTCTGCACATCCCAATTGGGTTCTGCACATCCCAATTGGGTTCTGCACATCCCAATTGGGTTCTGCACATCCCAATTGGGTTCTGTACATCCCACCTGGGGTTCTGCACATCCCAATTGGGTTCTGCACATCCCAATTGGGTTCTGCATATCCCAATTGGGTTCTGTACATCCCACCTGGGGTTCTGCACATCCCAATTGGGTTCTGCACATCCCAATTGGGTTCTGCACATCCCAATTGGGTTCTGTACATCCCACCTGGGGTTCTGCACATCCCAATTGGGTTCTGTACATCCCAATTGGGTTCTGCACATCCCAATTGGGTTCTGTACATCCCACCTGGGGTTCTGCATATCCCAATTGGGTTCTGCACATCCCAATTGGGTTCTGCACATCCCAATTGGGTTCTGCACATCCCAATTGGGGTTCTGTACATCCCACCTGAGGTTCTGCACATCCCAATTGGGTTTTGCACATCCCACCTGGGGTTCTGCACATCCCAATTGGGTTTTGCACATCCCACCTGGGGTTCTGTACATCCCACCTGGGGTTCTGCACATCCCAGTTGGGTTCTGCACATCCCAATTGGGTTCTGCACATCCCAGTTGGGTTCTGTCACCACTCTGGGGCTCTGTGCATCCCACCCGGGGCTGCCCCAGCTCTGATTCCATTAAATTAACCCTTCCACCGCCCATCCCGAGCGCCCAGGAGCAGCAGCCGGGGGCCAAGGCAGCGCTCGCTCCATTAAACCCCGAACCGCGGTAATGAAGTGTGATGGCAGTGATAAATCCTGCCATTAGCGCCTGCCCTGGGGACACCACCGCTGCTGGGACCCTCTCACAGGCACAGAAAAAACCCTTTCCCCAATAATTAACTGGAGGCTGAGCCGTGCGAGGGATGCGCTCAGCATTTCTCCACAGCGTTTCCACGCTCCCATTCACTTTATCTCCAGATGCTCCTGCCCACTGGATTTTACATCATCCTTCTTCAACTTGTAAAAAGCTTTCCGGAGTACGGTTTTCTTTTTCTTTTACATGTTATTCGATTTTTCTGCTGCTGAACAGCATCTGCCATAATATCTGTCTGCTTTTAATGCTTTGTAAATGACTGTATATTAATAAGGAGCTTTGGATTTCCTGCATCCTCATCCACACTCAGATTAGAGACACTGCAGTTCAGTGGTGATGGAGTAATTTTAAAGGAAAAAAAAAAAAAAGAAAAGAAAAAAGAGAGATGGGATGAATTATAAATGCTGGAGTTTAAATCTGGAATTATTTTTATGGTATATATTCTTTTCTCTCCATGAGATAAACCAGCTTTCTAATGGAGGGGAATTGAACAAACTGTGCACTTGGAATGGGACACTGAAGCCTAGGGAAGCCAAACCAGTGAATGGATTTGAGTGGAAATCATGGCTCAAGGCAGATATCAGCCTGGTCAGACATATGTGGCTTTTGGAGACAGCGAGGTGACAGCAGGGTTGGGGACAGCAGGGTTGGGGACAGCAGGGTTGGGGACAGCAGGGTTGGGGACAGCAGGGTTGGGGACAGCAGGGTTGGGTACTCATCCTGCTCTACACAAACACCAACATCTTGAAACTCAAACCTGTTTAAAGAGCCAATCCACCCCTGCTCACAGAGTATTTAAACCACCTCGGAGGTGTTTTTATCTCTAAGCACAGCCAGGAATCCCACAGGGTGCAGGGATGGGATTCACCTTCCTGCAGCTGAGCACATGCTCCAGTGCCTCGCTGAACAGATGATGCATCTCTGATGCTACAAGCACAGCCCTCCATTTATATCGACTAATCTGACTTTAAACTGTGGCAAAACCACTGCTTGTGTTTCACCTGCGAGCCCTCCTACATCCATCAGCTTCTCCAGCTGTAACAATAGCTCTAAAGGATGTTTGGTGTTTGCAGGCTGAATGTTTGCCTATAAAATATACATGTCTACAAGGAGAGCTCATTCCTGGGCTGTGTGGCTCAGGGCAGCAGGAGTGAGAGCCCATTCCTGATTTTGATTGACAGAGCTCAGTGCCCTGGGCACAAAAAAGAGTCCCTGGCCTGGGGACAGGGGTTGTTGCACTGACCCCACCTGAGGGCATTTGAGCTGAGACCCCACCAGATGTGTAACCCAAAATGCAAGGCACAATCTGGTCTGATATATAAACAAGGGATCCCTTCCCTTCCCTTCCCTTCCCTTCCCTTCCCTTCCCTTCCCTTCCCTTCCCTTCCCTTCCCTTCCCTTCCCTTCCCTTCCCTTCCCTTCCCTTCCCTTCCCTTCCCTTCCCTTCCCTTCCCTTCCCTTCCCTTCCCTTCCCTTCCCTTCCCTTCCCTTCCCTTCCCTTCCCTTCCCTTCCCTTCCCTTCCCTTCCCTTCCCTTCCCTTCCCTTCCCTTCCCTTCCCTTCCCTTCCCTTCCCTTCCCTTCCCTTCCCTTCCCTTCCCTTCCCTTCCCTTCCCTTCCCTTCCCTTCCCTTCCCTTCCCTTCCCTTCCCTTCCCTTCCCTTCCCTTCCCTTCCCTTCCCTTCCCTTCCCTTCCCTTCCCTTCCCTTCCCTTCCCTTCCCTTCCCTTCCCTTCCCTTCCCTTCCCTTCCCTTCCCTTCCCTTCCCTTCCCTTCCCTTCCCTTCCCTTCCCTTCCCTAGAATTTTATAAAACTGGGAAGTTTTGACAGATTCTCAAGACCCATCCAGGTTTTCAGCCAAATATAAATTAATTTTGCAGCACACAAATCAGAAGAGGATGACATAGGAACAAAACCCCTCAAACCCATTTTGTGGTGCAGATGGGGGAATTTTTCACATCTCTTGGGAACTCCTGGGTATGGCACAGGATATTTCACACAATAACTCGGATTTCCAGCACATGAAATGTGGGGGATGTGGGTTTCCCACAGCAAACACATCCAGCTAAGCCCCATCAATCATTATTTAACCTGCTAACAATGTCATCAAACCTTTTTCCAACATTAATAACTGTTAATATTTTGCTTTGCACTGGGCCCTTCCTGTGCTTTGGGGATGGTGGAGCTGTGTTTATCGTTCAGCTGAGCTGAAGGAAAAGCTGTGTTCTGGCAGGATGCTCCTGGGAGTGCTCAGGATCAGCTGGATGCCAGGGGAAAGCAGAAGTGATGGTTGAGGCCATGAGCATTGGTTCACCACCTTTTCCCACAGATTCTGGCAGGTCCTGCGTGCCTCTGAGGCAGGAATAACCCTTCAGATCCACGGATTCCACTGCCCTCTTCCCAAAGCTGCTGCGCTGACCAAAGGGCTCAGTCACACTCTTCCAGCAGAGTGCTTTGATCTCTCTGAGCTTGGAGAAGAAAAATGTCTTCACCTGAGAGAGTGGTCAGGCATTGGAACAGGATGCTCAGGGACGTGGTTGAGTCACAGTCCCTGGAAGTGTTCAAGCAACGTGTGGATGTGGTGCTAGGGGACGTGGTTTAATGCTGGGCTGGCAGTGTCAGCTCAACCATCACAGAGAGCTTCTCCAACCTTAATTCTTCTGGGATTCTGTGATCAGCAGTGCCTTTAAAGTATTCACTGACACACAAATGTACCACCCAAGGCAGGTGTAGATTGAATCTCTTCTGAATCCACAGTGTCTCAACTGAAAAACAAGGGTACAGCACCTGTCCTCCCCTTGTTTAGTATTTCTATCTTGTCTTCAGCCATATATCTTGTTTAGGGCACACCAGGTCACAGCTAGATTAGATTACAGCAAGGAAACAGGATTATTTTAAGTAGATAATATAAAACATGTCTATGGAAACTCTAGGGTAATTGCATTATCTATGGTACATTGTGAGAGAATTATCTATATGGTATTAGGGGGTGGAAACCTGCCAAAATGCTCTTTAAAATGGGAGTGGGTTGTAACAAGTCACTCATTGGTCACAAATAAATTAAAAGGCTCTTTGGGGCTGATCATTTCTGACTCTCATTTTGTCTCCCTGCAACCACACATTGATGGTTAAATTATAGAATCACTGAATGCTTTGGGTTGGCAGGAACTCTAAAATTCACCTCGTTCCATGCCCTGCCATGGGCAGGGACAGCTTCCAGCAGCCCAGATCGCTCCAAACCCTGTCCAGCCTGGCCTTGGACACTTCCAGGGATCCAGGGAAACCCACAGCTCCTGCCACAGCTGTCCCAGGGCCTCCCCACCCTCACAGGGAACAATTCCTTCCCCACATCTAATCTAAATCTCTTTTATTTTAGTTGAAATCCAGTCTCTCACAGGAGCCCCCACACCCAGGTGAAGGGTGGCGGTGTTTGCCAGCAGTCATCCCTCCCAACTCCAACCCCTGCTGCTCACAAACCACTCAGAGATGGCTCTGAAGAGCACAGAGAGGAAAAGCCAGCAAATTCCACTTACAGTCAGAGGCTCTGTTTTCACAAGACATTAAAGTTTCCATCGTAGTTTGTCCAATCTGGACCAAATGAAAGTGACAAAATTTGTAATGGTTTTTCTTCTCCTGCTGACAACTGGCTGGGAATAACACAGTCTGCCACCAGCAGCGTTGTGGTTTGCTTGGAGCTGGAGCCCAATCAAGTGTCATCAGTGAGATCAGAGATAATTTATCTGACAGGCTACTAATGAACCTAAATATGACAACAAAAATGACTTTCTAACCTACCCCAGAATTTAGGAACTGAACAACCTGATTAGACTCTGGGTCTGGGGATCACTCTGCCCTTAGCCCCACAGCTCACAACTGCTGGAGGTTCAGAAGGAAATGGAAAAAATATTTCTGAGTCACCAGAAATTTGGCTGGGAGAGAGGAGAGTCTGGCAGGGCACCTGGCAGCCCATGTCCCTCATCTGCTGCTGTCCCTCACCGTGTGACCCCGGACAACTGACCTCCTCTTTCTCCTGAAGGTGGAAAATAGCTGTTTCCTCCTTTCAAAAGGTCTGTTTGAACACAAAATCATATTACTGCTAGGGCAGGGGACTGCACACTGCAGTGGGGGAGGGAAGGTCCCACCTGGGTTTCGCAGGTGACAATGTTTTCCTCAAAAAAATGCTTTTTTTTTTTTCCTGTCTCTGCTGTAATTTCCTTTGCTGTTATAATTTCCCAGTTCTCCAGACAAGAGTCCTCAAACAGCCAGCCTTGCTCTGGGTTTGGATGCCCATCTGAAGCAGACAATGCTTCACAAAGTGGCTCGAGGATGTTGGAAAACGCTGATGCCACCCAGGAACATTTGTCACAGTCAGTTACTGAGCTCAGGCAGCACAGAGAAATTTGGAACCGTGTCCCCAGAATAAACCACTGAATGTGATTTCCTCCCTGGATGATGCATCTGCCTCCAGGTTGCCAGCACAGTTGGTGCTCTCTGTCCTGGTCTTCCCCTCCCAGTTTGAGTTTTGGAGGATGAGCCAAGCACCAGCACGGTGCCAGCAGGGCCGGTGGGGATGCCTGGACTGGGAATTCCAAAGTGCCAATTCCTGGGATGTTTTAGGAGCAGGCAGTGGTGGGGCTTGTGCAGCTGGGAGGATCCAGCACTGGGGGATGAGCTTTAACTCTGCCCTGTGCTGCTGGAATGTCTCCACACTGAGATTTCTCATTATCCAGGCGTTAATTAAAGACTTGGAGGGGAGCTTCTGCTTTTCCTGTGGGATCAGAGGGAAGTGCAGCTCCTGCAGAGGCTCCTGCCAGCATTCACACAGCCAGGGAGCTGCTGCTGCATTCACTCACACACAACCACTGCTCCATCCTGAGCTACAGCTGCAACCCTGCACTGTGGCCTTAAAAGCTGCTCTGTTACTGGAAACAGGCTCCTGCCAGGAAATTTGGGACCATTTACTCTTAGAACGTCTTCTGGGAGCTGATTTCTGTTCCAGCAGAACTGCAGAGAGTTTATGAAACCCAAGGATTGTTGGGGGAGCAAAACTGTCTTCCCTGGCATCTGAAGAAAATGGTGCAAAGAAAAACAATATTCTCTGTGCAGCACAACGAGCTCCTGGCCTCCCTCTTCTCTTTCATGATTTAAATGCTCCAGAGACTCACAGAATTTGCAGGGCAAATGCAGAGTGGGCAGGGCAATGGGAGATCCCTTCCTAAGAGCTCTGACTTCCAGCTCTCGGTCTGCAAAGGGATTTTTGGGGCAGGTGGAGGTCATATTTTAATAAAATATCATGTCAGGGATGGCAGAACTATCAGAAGGCAAAAATTTCTCACCTGTTTGCTTCCTACAGGTTTGCCTAGAGCCAGGAGTGTTTTGAAGGTGAGTTTGTTCTTCATAAAATACAGATCAGAGGGCTGATGTTGGTGAATCTCATTTTAGCACATCCAGCAACTTTGGCTTGCAAAAAGGGAGAAGGGAAATTTTGTATTTTTTGAAGTAGTTCAGAACCCTCTAGATTTCCATCAAGAAAAATCCCCACTGCCCTACAGGAAAACGACCCCGCTTAGTTTTTGATAAGACTGAAGTGAACAACATCAGCTTTTTCCTCTAAGCCTGTGGCAAGACCTTGGGTCATTATTTTCTTTGTGCTTTCAAGCTCTGTGCTGCTCTGGGTTCAGGCCACATGGATGCTTCCCCAGCATCTCATCCCAGTTTTTGTCTCAGACACCGAGGCTGAGAAGCTGGAGCTCTCTGTGACTCCCCAGCAGAGGAAAATCTATCAATTAAATCAAAAATCAGTAAGAAATTCCCCCCTGGGAGGGTATGGAGGCACTGGCAGAGGTTTCACAGAGAAGCTGTGGCTGCCCCTGGATCCCTGGAAGTGTCCCAGGCCAGGTTGGACAGGGCTTGGAGAAGCCTGGGATGGTGGAAGGTGTCCCTGCCATGGCAGAGAGCAGAATGAGATGATCTTTAAGGTTCCTCCCAACCCAAACCATCCTGTGATTCTATGAAATGCCCTCCAGGGCAGCCTGAGCTGAGCCCAGAACATCAAAGCTGCTCAGCAAATGGTCCCCTTTTTCCACCAAGGCACTTGGTGTGGCAGCAGTTTGCTGGAAGGGAGCTGGCAGGCACAATTAAACCTGGCTTTCAATGAAATTTCTGCAGTTGCTTCCCAGGCTGCTCTCAGGCCTCATGTATTAATTATTCCTCTTCCCAAGCTGTTCAGTGGGCCTGTTACAAAGAGGGGAGAAAAAAAAAAAAAAAGCAGCAAATTAAAAGCACATTGCCCTGATTAAATATCTGCTCTGGTCTTTCTGGCTGCAATCACCTCGGTGTGACTGAAAATCCTCATTTTACTGAATTCTGCTGCCCAGCCTGCTTCCATCCCCAGGGAGGGGAAGGATGGGCTGGGAAGATTTGATCTTGCATCAGCCCTGTGAAGAAACAAGCAGCATGTCCAGCATCCAGCAAGGTCCAGCAAGAGAAAATCTGAGAGGGAAACATTTTAAGAAACCAGCGTCACCTGGAAATGTATTTTAAGCAAAAAATAAAAAAAAAAAAAAAAAAAAAAAAAAAATTAGATTTCCTTGCAATTTTCTGTTATTTTCCCGCACTGCTCACATGGAAGTTCACCTTCCTCTGCTGAACTGGATGGGACACTGCTTGACTGAGAGCTTCATGGGTTTTCCTGAGTTTCCAGGCTCATTTCCCCAGGGCACAGGAGCCAGCAGGGATGGGCAGGCGCCGTGTGTAGGTTGCTCCAGGGAATGAGCCAATAAAATGTTCACAGCACATGAGGCACTTGCAGGGAGGATATGGGAATTCAGCTGTGGAGAAGGGATTTGAGAGAGCTTCCTGCCAGTTTCAAACTTTTTTTGGCAAGCGAGGGTTTTGGACTCTGCCACCTTCAAAAGAGGCGTCCTGGGAGCAGTGGATGGGTGGGGATGGGCTCTGTGGGAGACACAGATCACAGCTGGGCTGTTTGCATTCTCAGATCCTCCTTTATTGTTATTTATGCAGTCAATTAAAGAGCCATGTGCTCAGCTGTGTGCCTGATGCACCTCTGACCAGCAGAGCAGCACGTAGCCCAGCACATCCAGCTTTGCAAAGACACTTCTCACAGAAATGCACCCTCCTTCCCACCTGAAAAAGCAAAATTTCTATCAAAATTCTGTGTTGTTGAAATCCAGCTTGGGCCATGTTCTGCCTGGGGCCATCATCAGGTTTCAGGGCTCGTTAGGTCTGGGAATGGGAGCCTCCCCTTTGATGCAGAAATGTTGTCAGGGAGGGCCATAAAGATTTCACCTCCCTTTTGGTGACAATAAAATGTGAGATTTGATAATAAGAACATGCTGTGACAGCTGCTTGTAGACGTTTTCTGGGCTGCAATGTCAATCTGCATCTCTTGTCAACGCTCTATTCAGCAGAATTTGCTGAGATGCCCTTGCCTCCCTGGAGAAATGATGAAGGAAATAGCCCTTAGCTCAGCAAAACCTTTCTGAGCAAGAGATTTTTGGTAGGATAACTGGCTGCAAACTAACCAGTCTTTTTATTTTTTTTTCTTGTATGAAATGCCTGTTGTTCCAAGGTAAACTTTCAAATAAAATTTTCCATTAAAGACCTGGATGAAAAATGCCTCAATTTTTCTTGTCCTTATTAATAACACTGCTCTATGAACAGAGGAACTAAGATATTAATCAAAACTCCCTAATATCTATATATTAAATACCCAGCTTCAAATCTGATGTGGAAATGAATTTTTTAAAACATTGGTTTTCAGTATGAAGGTATCATTCTTGGTAAATGAGGATGAAGCCCATTATTTTACTTAAGCAGTACATGTGACATAAAACATTAAAGAATTTTCAAAACGTTATTGATTTTCCCATAAATGTGACAATTCCAGCAAATTATACCTCCAGAATATACATTACAATATAAATACCATCCCAGCCATTCTGGGTAGTGACCCTATTAAAAAAATCCTGTTGCCAGCATGCATAAAAACCACTTTCAAGCCCATGTTCCCCCCAAAACATTTGATGGGCCTGGAATGTGCATCCACTCAGCCAGAAAAAGCCTCTGGCCTCCATCCATGGAGCTTGATGGAGTTGGATGATGCAGGTTTTGTCTTGCCAAGCCGCAGTTTCAGGGTTTTTTTTTATTCACCTGGATAAAAGGCACGTTTGCAAGAGTGCCCTGAGCCCTGTCCTGAGCCCCAGCCTTGCCAAAGCACCCACACCCGACCTTGCCAACCTTTCCTTGGACCTCCTCCAGCTCCCAAATGTTTTTCCAGCCCCCTGCCCTGGCTGGCAATGCTGTTGCAAGTTGTGAGTAAAGGAAAGAAATCTCTGTGTTTATGAAGATCTCCTGTTTTTCAGTGAGGAGGAGGAGGAGGAAGGAGGGAGCTCCTGGCCTGCGCTACCCTGCTCCCCTTGGGACCCCAAAATCTGCCTCCAACGCAGTTCTGCAGCACCCAGACATGCTGGGCACCCACCAAAACCCTCATCTCAGTGTCCCCCACTGCTCTCTGAGGAAAACTGCTGCAAACAAACCATGCAGCAGGTTTAGATTGGATATTAGGAAGGGATTTTCCCCTGTGAGGGTGAACACAGGGCACCCAGAGAAGCTGTGGCTGCCCCAGCCCTGGAAGTGTCCAAGGACAATCTGGGATAGTGGAAGGTGCCCCTGCCCATGGGGTGAAAGTAGATGATCTTTAAGCTTCCATCCCACCCAAACCATCCTGAAATTCAGTGACCTTAAACCATGGGCACATTAAAAAAAAACCTTCCAGCTGTCTGCCCCAGCCCTTCCTCCCTGCCTGCCTCAGCAGCACGCAGCTCCTGCAGCATCCTCAGGGCTTCTGCCGGTGATTAATGCACAGCAGGAGCATCTGGAAAGCCTCAGATGAAGCAGACTGCAGGGAACGGCTCACTTTGGTAAATGACAGTGAAAATGCCATTTTTTTTCCCCGTTGTGGCTCTGGACCCACCCCAGCACAACTTTTATTTGAGGGCCACCTTCACTGGAGATATTTGGGGCTTTCAGAGGACACAGCAGCCAGGGTAACCCGTGACAACAACTCCTTGTGTTGTGCCAGGACACCCTTGGACATGTGACAAGGAGTCATCCTCTTTCTTCTGCCTTGCTCCACTTGCAGGGTTTCATTGAAATTCCCTGGACTGCAGCTGGACTCGTCTACAGAGAGCAGGTGGCTGGGAGAGTAAAGATAAAGGATGTGTTTTACAGTCAGCTTTAAGGCAAGAGTGATAACTCTGCATTTCAAAGGAGTCTACCAAAAGTTGGGCTGCTGTGGTTGTTTAATTAACTTGAAAAATGTTTCCTTTTCAGTTCTTCTTATTTTTTTTTAATATAATTCTGACTTTTTCCAGCTAAATATATGTCAAAAGCTGCAGTTATTTTGCTTGGAGCGAAAAGCCACTGCTTCCTTCCCTGTTTTTATTGTTGTCCTCTATGAGAATGTAAGACAACACGAATACATGGCTCTGTAAAATTTACTTTTTGCATTTTACCAGGCCCAAGTGCACAGATACAGCTCAGTGTGTGTGTGTGTACACATTTATATTGCTGTAACATTGAGGTTGGGTGGGTTTTGCCACCCACAACCCACAGACCCTCTGTGGTCCCAACATCTTTAGGGTGAAACCTCCCCATCCCTGACGTTGGAAAAGAGCAATCTCCAAGCAGGGCGAGTCAGAAGCAGCTAAGAATGTAATTTATCTCCTCCAGAGCCTACTCTGTATCACTTCAAACTGTCATCCCTGCCATGTTTGATGCAGAGCACAGAAGGGTGAAGTTCATCAACAAGAACGGGCTGATGGAGGATCCCATGAAAGTTCATAAAGTTCATGAATGTCTGGACAGACCATGAGAAGGAGATTTTTAAGGAAAAGTTTGTCCAGCATCCCAAGAACTTTGGTCTAATTGCTTGCTGCTTGGAATGAAAGAATGTTCCCAACCGTGTATTATATTATTATTTGACCAAGAAAAATGAAAATTATAAAGCCCTTGTGCAAAGGAATTACAGCAAACACAGAGGAAGAACCAGCAGATTGCTTGTCCTTCTCAAGAAGAAAAGGTAGAAGAGGAAAAAATCAGGCAAATCAGGAAAAAAAGAAGAGGAAAAGAAAGATGAGGAGCAGAAGGATGGGAAAGAAGAATCTAAAGAGAATAGCAAAGCAAAAGGACAAAACTGAAGTTGCACCAGAGGAAACAGAGGAAAAGGAGCAGCCAGGTGATGGAGACAGGGCTGACAGCAGGCAGGAAAGTGTTCTCCTGCACCTCTGAGCAGTCTCCAGCTACTCTGAGCCCCATCCCTGGCTCCTGACAACCTTTTGGCTTGAGAGCACACATCCTCTCCCGAGCTCCAGAGCCCCCCATGCCTCACTTACACTGACATCTCTTGCCATCCTTTGCACTTCCTTGTTCTTATCCCAAAATCATGGCAGGCTTCATTTAGGGAGCTGCTCTGCCCTTAAAGAGTGAGGAACCCTGATTTAGGGGAAGTTTACGTTCTTCCTGGTGCTATTTGCATTTTGCCTTCTGTGACATTATCCACAACGCAATAAGAATGAAATAGGGAAGAAATCCTTCTTTCTTTTTACCAGTGAACCAATGTTTTCCTCCCTTCGCTTTACAACTCCACAGCCTTTATGCTTTTAATTCCTCTGAATATTTTAGGTTGTAGCTTGCATTCCATGTGCTGTACAAGCAGGAGCCCAGCTGTAGCAGAAAATTTCTAAAGGCACAAAGCCTCCGCTGTTGGATGCTGCCAGGATGAAATGAACACTTGAACACTTCCCCATCCCTAGAAGTCTTCAAGGCCAGGTGGGATGGAGTTCTGAGCAGCCTGCTCTAGTGGAAGGTGTTCCTGCCCATGGCAGGGGGTTTGGAAGTGGAGTAAATGATATTTCAGGTCTCTTCCAACTCAAACCATTCCATCAAAACCAGTTTTTTGCCCTTTATCTAAATTTGGGCTAGAGGGACATTGTGCTCTAGATTTATAGTAGGGATGAATATGTACATATAAATACATTTGTTTTTATATATTTATCTGTATAAACACACATAAATGTGTAGAGAACCACTGGGATTTTTTTTATCTTGTCGAATGTCTGAAATGCAACTGCAGAGGAGAGCTCCTGCACTCAGGAAATGCAGGTAATACCAGCACCCTCTGCTCTGCCAAGCCCAGAGCCTCAGGGATATATCAGCTCCACTGAAATCCAGAAATGGGATCTAAATTCAGAATTTTCCCTGCTTCTTTCTGCTCCAAGTTTACTACTTGGGAAAAAGTTTTGCAGGAAAAATCATCGGCGTGACTTTCCAAGACCTTCCACCTGGTCTAGTGGAAGGGGAGCCTGCCCATGGCAGGGGGGCTGGAATGAGGTGGGATTTAAGGTCCCTTCCAACCCAAACCATTCTGGGATTCTCTGACTTTGTCCCCACCCTCTCCCGGAGCCCAGGGGTGACGCTGATGTGATAATGATGCCTTTACAGCCCAGCTGATGCCGTGTGACAGTGACTGATGACTCCTGCATCATTAGGGATTTCCTTTCCCTCCCCCTTTGGGAACATCAGGAGATCTGTTTGCTAAACAAGAAGTAGCGCCCTGCCTTTTCCCTCGATAAAAACTCTCCCCCCCAAAAAGAAGGGAGGGTCTAAATTTGCAATTCGTGTATAAAGAGTGGTGGAGTAACTCTGCACCCCTCGAGGCAAGGAGCCTGCCAGGGGAACGTGCCAGAACCAAACACCCACCACTTGTCACTCTCCTGCTGCACACAAAGCTCTGCAACCACCACGCTCCTCTCCCATTTCCTCCAGGGTTACGTTGACATATTTTATGTCCTTTAATAGCACCTGCTGCGAGATACGAAATGACAGCGACGTATTGCAGAGTGCAAAAGCTCGTGGAGGGCTTTCAGATCAGGAGGCAGCTCTGTGAGTTTTACACATGCATGGAAAATGCATATGAAGACAAACTTCCTTTTTTTTTTTTTGGTTTAACTGAACTTTGTTATTAAGGCACGCTCAAAAAAGTGGGAAAAAGAGTCTTGGATTCCAACAGCTAATGCAGAATCAAAGATGTGATGAACAATCACATCATTATATGTCAGAAGTGAAGTTAATTTTAAAGTAGTGAAACTTCACATTAAAAGCTAAAAATATATAGGGATGACATCCATTTAAAGTGTGCTCTTATGAAAAAAGTTGAGCTCTGTGTGTGTCTGCTTGTCTTCTGCCTTGGCACTGCTGCATCCAGAGCCAAAATGTTCACTCAGGCTGATCCCTGTGGCTTTTTTGATAATCTCTGTTCATGATGGATTGTTCTCCAGTGTGCTGTAAAGTCAATGGACATAAGACTCTTCTGAGGGGTTGGGGACTTTTCTGTGCCACTTTGGAAGAGGAGGTGAGCCTTGGAAATTCAAAGGGCACTTGATTTGTGCTCTTTTGGGTGAGAAACAGCACCTCTTTGCAGGGAACATTCAAGTTCCAGTCTTTTCTCTCCCCTTCTGCCCTGCTGCACGTGCTGAGTGCTCAGTAACCTCTGGACAAGTCAAAGACAGCCTGTGCTGAATGAAAGATCTGATAAGCTCAGAGCAGCACAGCAGAAAACACTTCCAAAATTAAAAGTAGGCGGGTTCAGTGGGCAATAATACTGACAGATGCCTTTTGGGACTATTCTTATTTTCACGTATTTGGGTCTTAAATTAAAGCCACCAATTTTCACTGCCGTGGCAGGCTGGCATGGCTGGAAAGGTTGATCAGGTCACTCGTGGAAACCCTGGTCAACCTGCCTCCAGTCTGAAAAGGGACTTGGAGAGCTGAAAAGGGCTGAAAGCTGACATGTCAGTGCTGAAATACCATTTTGTATGTGGTGCTCCTTCACCAGAGCCCTCCTGGCTGAACTTGCAGTGCCTCTTCAGTCGACAAGACCTTGGCAAAGCTCAGCAGGACCTTGCATTTTGCCCAGGCTCATCCCAGGGCAGGGACCACTTTGGCATCAGCAAACGTTTCACGTCCTCCTTGAGCTGCTGGGGACTGAAATAAGCATTAAAACCCAACATTCAGCTCTTCCCTGGCTGCAGGGAGCAGAACCTGCCAGGGCAGAGCAGCAGCTGCTCTTCCCACTGCTCCGAAGGACCAGGTAATGTGAGCATTACAATTACTGAGCACAATTAATTCATTCTTGATTCAGTCTTTCATTTCAATGTTCTCCAAGGGGAATCTTCCTGAGACTCGAGACTGGAAAGCACAATGCAGGCAAAGGAGAACATGTTCAGTGTAACTAACGCTGCAGACGTCTCCCTCCCACAGAAATGATATTGTGCATGGGAGATTATTCTATCTCTCACTCTGAATTTTTACATTCTGTTTACTAGAGCAGCCTGAGACAAAACCCTTGTGTTTCCCAACTTGGAGAAACCTGGCAGATCCCTCGCATTTTTCACAGCTCTTCTTCACCAGCTCGCTTCCCTGTGTGTTTTTAGTAGTACCACAGTGAGATTAAGGAGAGTAAGAAGTGCTGGACTCCAGGAAGTCCCGATATAAACTTGCCTCAGTGGGAAAAAAAATTATCATCTGGCCTCATTTTATTTCCAATACAGAACTAAATGAATCATGTAAGAGGAATCAGGCTGAAGGAGGCAGTGGTTTGCAGGAAGTTTTGTTTCCACTGCATTTGAGCAGCGTGGAAAAAAATTGATCAGATCAGAAACACGAGCCCAGAAAGAACCAGGATAGATTTGACTCTTTAGGATTAATTTTCTTTTAAGCTGACTATCGTAAGAAATGTGATTGTGTTAAAGATGACACAGTTACAGAGCTGAGGAAATAGCAGATAAAAGAAAAAATAATGAAAGCAAAAGCTGAAATGGGTCAGATCGTTATCTTGTAAAACTAATTTATTTTTTTTTTTAGGAATAAAAACTAAAATAATAAAAACTAAAATAATAAAAACTAAAATAAATAAAATAATAAAAATATAATAAAATAATAAAATAATAAAAATTAAAAAATGAAATTTAAAAAGATAATTTTTTCTTTGAGGAAATAGTGCCTTTCTGAAATGGTGCCAACCTTTGGTCACAGCTCCCTGGCTGTACTGAAAGCATCCTCTAATTCATTCTGAGGAAATTCAGGTGGGAGGGTGTCTGTGTGTGCCTCTTACTCCTCTCCCCAAATTCAGCTCCCACCCCTGCACTGGCTTAGCTGCTTCCATGGAGAGAGTGACAAAAATCATCCCTGAAAGTTAACTTCGACCTGAGCTGGGGGAAAGCCTGAGAAGACAGAAGGGTTTTGCTGGATGGTGACTGACAGAGCTGCAGAGAGTTCTGTGTTCAAAGGCTGAGCTAAATCTGAGTGTGGCTCATGGATTCAGCTCCCCTGAAGTTCTCCCTGCAGCTCCCAGCATGGCTGGAAACACCTCCCAGGCATCAGGTCTGGTCTTGGTTCCCTGCAGGAGCTCTGGGGCCACCAAGCACTTCTGGTGTTCTAGGACGGAGAAGGTTTGATGGGCCCAGGATGGTTAAAAGCTGCTTTTAACTTCTCTTTTCCTTCTTCACCAATAGTTTGCCCCAAAAAGCAATAAAACCAGCAAAACCATCCCAATCAGATTCTTTATTTTGTTTGCCACAGGGAAACTGGCTCAAGCTGAGGGTCTCTGGGATCGGTGGGAGCCCTGAGCATGTTCCCCACCTTTGGCAGCAATAAAGATCCAAAATTTCCCTGAAGGGGTCCTTAGGAGATTATTCTCACTCAGCCTTTTTTGGGGACCATCCACTTGTATGCTACAGTGAGTTTCTCTCTGGGTACAGAGCTGTCTGGAAGGTATTTAAAACACTGGCATTGCAGAGTTACTGCTTCTAATTGTATTTTCAACTTAAATAAGTTTCATACCACAGGAGGTGTGAGAGTCTGTGCTGGCAGGGAGAGCTGGTGCTGATCTGCAGGAAGGGTCTCATCTCCATCTATTCCTCCTGCTCATCTTTCAGACAAGTGGCTATGGGGTAAGGCCCCACAGAGAACACATCTGCAGAGAGAAATGGTTACAGCAGCAGCTTCCTGAAAGCTCTCTGCGTGGACTGAGGCAAATGGAGGCAAATAAATCATGGGGAGGAGGGATGTGCGCTCTCTCCAGGGCTCACAGGCAGCAGGATTTCATCCAACTTGTTTTTTTGGCATTATTTTGACTTGGGTTGACAGGACTGGTCGTGCTGTGGGCACGAGATGTGTTTGCTGTGGCAGGAGTCACTGCTGGGGCTCCACCAGCGAGTGTTCTGTGCTCACAGGTGCCGTGGGATGCTCTCCATCCTCAGCTGGGGCAGCACAGAGCTGCTCTCTGTGTGTGTAAACATGATGGGATTTCTAAACACTCACTGATGGAGAGGCACATCTGATCCTCTGGAAAGGCTGGGATAGGAAAACAGGGAAACTTCCCAGGGTTTGCTCAGCTCCCATCCCATCTGTGCACTCCCAAAGCCCTTTAGATGTGGAAGGGGCTGTGAGGATAGGAGAGAGTGGATAATGTCTGCAGGGCCCAACACAGAGATATTTGAGAAGATTTAAGGATTTGTGCTCCTCAGGAGCTCTCTGCAGACAGCCAGGGTCACACCATCTTCTGGGTTATTAGAGCAGCTCTGTCAATACTGGCCAAACTAGGCTAAACTGTCTCCTTGTTTCCATAGTGACATTTCTGCCTGTGTGAGTCATTTTGGGCTCTTCCTTGTTGCACTCAAAAACACAAAGCAAAAGAGAGGCTTAGCATGCCATGTGGAAATTGTGCATCAAGGGGGTGTCCCAGTGGAGCAGCATCCACAGGGACAGCACAGCACAGATGTGCCTTCCCAGGGCAGGGCAGCCACACTGAGTTCTCTTCCCATTTTCTGCTGTAGAAATACCCAAAAAAAGCAAATTGTCTTCAGCTTTGTTTACCCAGTTGGTGATGGTGCCTGCCCAAGGACTGGCTGTGCTCTGTTTTGAAAAATATAAATATATATCTAAAATAACCTCAGAGTGCAGTGCCTGGTAACTGGCACCAGCATGAGGGCAGTGATGGTGCTCTAGTGTGACTCTGAACCTCAATTCCCAATCCTTTAAATGGGAAAAGTCTACCCTTCAGAGAGAGCCACACTATATTTTATATTTTTGTATTATATATTTTTATATTTTATACTTCATATTTTTATATTTTTACATTCCATATTATTTTATATATAAATTATTTATATAATTTATTTAATATAATATATACATATAAAATATTTTTATATTTTATATTACTATAAATATCTTATCTTATCTTATCTTTTTCTTTTTATTTTAATTTTTATTTTTCTTTTTCTTTTTCTTTTTCTTTTTCTTTTTCTTTTTCTTTTTCTTTTTCTTTTTCTTTTTATTTTTTGTATTTACAAACTATTTATATATTATATAAATATATATTATAAATATATAAATATGTATATTTATATATAATATATATAATATATATAATATTATATTATATCTTTATAAATGATCATAAATATTTTATTTTCTGTTTTCTATAAAATATAAAATTATAAAATTATAAAATTATAAAATTATAAAATTATACAATTATACAATTATACAATTATACAATTATACAATTATACAATTATACAATTATACAATTATAAAATAGACATAAAAAATAAAAAAATATAAAATATATACATCAATTACATTTTATATTTCTATTTTATGTATTTTTCCATTTTCTGCTGAGTAGGAAGATGGCATTGCATACCATACTCTTCTATCTCTGCTGGTTAGTTAGCACCTAACCCTAAACTAAACTCTGCTAATAAACCTAACTTGGGGTTACCAAATAACCCCGAATTTGGTGTTGGTTGAAGTTTGGGGGTTTCACCCCGAGTTTGGGGGTGGTTCAGTCTCCAGCACTGCTCTTTGTGGTGTCCAGTATCCCCAGCATGACCAGTGCTGTGCTTGAGGCTCTCCCAGTTCAGTGGGAGCTGAATCCTCGTCCTTCCCCCAGCCTTGTGCAAGCCATGAAAAGAACAACCCCCGTTTCCATGTGTTCTACCAAACCCACATCCTCTAATTGCCAAAGAGATGCCCCAGCCTGGAGAACAAATGGCCAGGCTCTGGTGATCAACATGATGAATTTGGCCATGTGTGCTGTGTTTGCTCAGTGAAGTACAGTTGTCAAATAATATGCTTCCAGGCTCTGTGAAGCAAATTAATTTTGTATCCTTTAATCAAAAAACCCTTATATTTTTCAAAACAATACCCTCTTTGCCTCCCCTGAGGGCCCTGCAGAGCATAAAGCAATGCACAGAAAGGAGAGAAATAGATGGAGAAAATAAACGTAGTGACAACATGACAAATCTTTATAATCTGGGAGAAATTTCTGTCGTTTTTTATTGCAGCATGGATCTGAGCCCGGAGTTCTGTTATCTGCTGTGGTAAATAAGGATGAATTAATGCAAAAAAAAAAAATAAAATAGTGTATTTATAGCATGAATATACTGCTGAGTAATAGAGTGGGGTTTTTGCTGCTTGGGAACACAGAGACCAAGCCTTGTTCCAATGGAAGCCTTTTGCAACCCTGACAAGCTGACACATCCTAAAGCCAGGAACATCCAGGGTCATGGGATTGCCTGTGGGCACTCAATCCAAACTCCAGGAATGGAAGACAAGCAGAAAATCAGTTAAAAAAAGAAAAAAAAAAGAGTTTTTAAGAGAATATGTGAATTAGTATTGGAGCTCCTCACCACAGGATGCTGCGGGTGCTAGAAGATTACAGAGCTCAAAAACAAGCTGGGGAAAGTTATAGAAGAAAATACCATTGAGGGATCTTGAATACCAGGAGAGAATCTGGGCTGTATTTGAGAGTCTGGGAGCATTTCCTAGCAAGGTGTTGCTGTCTGCTTGCCCCCTTTGCAGTCTCTCCTGGCTGCTCAAGTGACCTCCAGCACGATCCAGTGTGGAAATTGCCGACTTCTGAGTGAAGGGTTTATCCACAGCCTCTCTCACTCGTGCTGCACATAACCAACATGGACCTAAACCAGCAGGAAATTCTGGGATTTATGGTCTCTAAGAGCTTAGGTCTGATTCAGGGACAAAAAGAACAAGGGAATTTGGGTTAAACTGATAAGACCCCTGATGTGGATAAGGCACTAATGTCCTTAGGATGATGTCACAAAAACCAGGGGTGAGCAGGATTTGACTGCAAGCACTGAGGCCTCTTGAGCAGTGACTTATGAGTGATCTTTGAAAGGTACAGACCCAGCACCTCAGTGTTTCTTAACACAGATGAGCTCAGTTTTTAACCAAAAAATCCTCCCTCACACCAGTTTTCCACCCAAGCTGTACTGTAAGTACATATACATATACATATACATATACATATACATATACATATACATATACATATACAGATACACATAGTGGTTCCTATTCCCAATTATATTCATTATCTGTGATGAAGTTTTCCTAGGGCTCAGCCAGGTAAAATTTTTGGGTTTTATGGCTCTGCTGTCTCAGCAATCTCACCTGGATGAATAAGGAAAGGGAATATATGTTTTCTCTTGTCTTATTCTGGAGTGTCAGAAGAGGATGAAAATGGGTTGGATGGCCTCCCTACCCGTTCCAAACAAATTCCTGTTCTCTCATGTGAGTGTGGTTGAAAGAAGCTGCTGTTCACACTAGTGCCTACCCCAAAGAACAGCAGGTAGGGTTCTGCAAATTCATCACTAAGGCTGGGAAATCTCTCCCCTTGCCCCAGTGGGAGCAGAGCCATCGCTCCTGTCTGTCCCAGCCACTTTTATCTCATGGCATAAACAGAATTCATGTCCTCAAGGGACATCCACAGCAGAATTTTGTCTTCCCTGCTCCCTCAGACCTGATCCCTGCTCCAGATTAGGGGATGCACTTTGGTAAACACCTGATTTTCAGCCAGAGCAGTAACTCCAGCAGGACTTTCCCTGTGCCAAGCATCAGGCACTCACCTGAGCACCCCAGTGATTCTAGCTGTGCAGTGAACCTGTGCCAGGGATGGAGCACATGCAGCCAGAGGTGGTCCAGAATTTCCCACACACCTGAGCTGCCACTGGCATTTTACCAGGAGTGGTGGCCATCCCTGCCTGGTGCTGAGAGGGATGTATTTATCAACAGAGTTGATATATAAATATAAATATAAATATAAATATAAATATAAATATAAATATAAATATAAATATAAATATAAATATAAATATAAATATAAATATAAAATAAAAATAAAAATGAATATAAATATAAATATAAATATAAAATAAAATAATGATAAATATAAAAATAAAAAATAAAAAATAAAAATAAAAATAAAAATAAAAATAAAAATGAATATAAATATAAATATAAATATAAAATAATGATAAATATAAAAATAAAAAAAAAAAATAAAAATAAAAATAAAAATAAAAATAAAAATAAAAATAAAAATAAAAATAAAAATAAAAATAAAAATAAAAATAAAAATAAAAATAAATATAAATATAAATATAAATATAAATATAAATATAAATATAAATATAAATATAAATATAAATATAAATATATGAGCCTACATTTCAAGCATTCAGCAAGCCTCATTTGTTGCCGCTAAGGAACACCCAGCAAAGAGCAGCCACAATAATCCTGGCAGAAAACCACTGTGGATGTTTGAAGATGCATCTCTTGGCCTTTGCCAAAGGGAAGGTCAGGCTCTGCTGGCTCAGATCCCTCTGTCCTGGGCGTTGGGTCACATCTGCCACCAATAAATGGGGTGAGGAGCAGGTCTGGGAGCACCAGCCCAATTCCTGCAGACAAAAACACCTCAGCACAGAGAGAATTTCGCTTTCAGAGCAGCGAGGGAAGGACTTGCTACTAGAGAGCAAGGAAGATGATGGAGCACCACGTTATCACTCACTGCAGTTACACTTATGTTTAAAATTACAGATTAAAACCTAACCACGGAGTCTACAAAGAGTAACAGATAAATTCAGCCTATGCTCTGCTTTAATTTTTTTTTCAGATGAATGTTTCTTTTTATACCAAGCATATGGTGCACTAGATTTCAAGTCTCATTGATAAAGGCTCTAATCTCTGTCGTGTCTTTATTATATTTTTCCATTTTCTGCTGAGTAGGAAAATGGCATTGCATACCATCTGTCAGCATGATCACAGTGCAATTTGCAAAGGTTTCAGGCCAGTATGGTGCTAGTGGCAGCTCACTCTTCTCCTCCAGACTTGGGTTCTTATGGAACCAATATATCCCCATTAAACAGTTCCTTCCCAAACATAAACTCGTTTGTGCAGCATGCTAATGATAATAATGCAAATGAATCTGTCATGTTCTGTAGCTACTATCCCTAACCACCCTATTCATGAATATATGGTAATTAAGCTATTGCTGCAAATGTAACTGTGTCAGCACTACTAAATTAAGGCCTGTACTGTAAATAAAAATGGGGTCATAAAAAGGAAAGAAGGCAGTAAAATATAATGGGTAGAAATACTAAGAGCAAAGTAGTACAGGCTTTGCACAAGCAAAGGAAATTGCTTTAAAGGCTCCTACTAAAGGAACTGTTTTGATGCCATAGTTTGAAATTGCAGATAGATGCTGATTCCTTACAAAAATAGCTCTTTTTGTCCTCAAATGCAATTTTAAATCCCCTGACACCTGCAGGTTTGTAATTAAATCAATAAAGGATCATTAGTGTACTACCCCTCTACTGTGTCTCCATCCCTGAGCTCATTAATAACTGTGTAAGGTGTGACAACATGACTGAATGGACTCCTTTTGGAAAAGTTTGCTACAGTAAGTGGTTCCTATTCCCAAAGAATAATTTGGAGTCTGGACAATGCAAAGTCATGGCTTTTTTTACTTGGTAAACTCAGTCCCCAGTGCAGCCAGTTTTAAAAGCCAAGCAGAATTATTTCCACATGAAGAATCATATCTCCATTAAATATGAGAGAAAATGGATATTTGTAGCAGAAACAATTTTGTTACACAAATGTAAATCATGAGAAACTCCACTGAAATCAATATTTTGCTTAGGGCCAATGCATAAATGATATCAGAGTCTGGCTGTAGGTGAGAGCTGCAGGGGCACACCAGGCTTACTGGTGGGACCTGGACAACCACGATGCTGCTTCAGTATGAGAGACTTGAGGGCTGAAGAGATGAAAAGACAAAATCCTGAATTAAAATAGATGTCCTTGCTGAAGGGGAGAGAGAAAAGATGGGAACGATTCAGTTTGGGGTGGTGAAACAGATTCACAGCAAGAGGGATGGACACTCATGAGGCATTTATTGCACATTCTGCATTTGCAGACTTCTCCTGAGCCCCTGATTTTCGTGGCACACAAGAGCCAAGAGCACAATGCTCAGAACTGCAGGACACTGCACACAAAGAAAGCCACTGCCTGTAATTAGCCTGGGAGATGCAGAGAGGATAATCAGCCCTGAAGATGGCACACAGGGAGATTTATCTGTAAAGTGAGAGTTTTCCCCACCAAGTCAGATAGGAGAAGTTTATCTTTCTCTGAGGGATCTAATCCCTTCTGCTCCAGCACAGAAGCTGATTGCCAGCAGAGATTGAAAGATTTTCTCCAGGATGTTTATTCCCCTTGCATCCACAATGTGGTTTTCTGCCTTTTTTTCTCTAGCTCAGCCAGAACAGAGCCCTGAGAAGGATAGGGCACAGGATTTGATGTCCCCAGTATGCAAATCCTAATTGAATACAGATGAGTGTAGGCTGCATCTATCTGCAGCATAAATATATATATATAGATATAAATTATACTGGGACAGACACAGTATAGAGCTAAGTTCTTCCACAGCAGTTTCAGATATTTTCTGGGAAGTTCTGGCTGAACTTTCCATCCCCCACAGCAGATCCCCTTCAAAAATACCTTTGCTTTGACAGTGCTGGGCATCTGAAGCCAACTGGATTTTGCAATGACCCCCTATTTCTAAAGCACTGGGCACAGACCATCCAGGACAGAAGGGATCCCCTTCCTTCTTGGCCTTTCAAGCACTTTGCACCCCAAATCCCCACTCCTGTCTTGCCTCTGGTGTCTCCCCTGGGTTCACCCTGGGGCTGTGGATGGGGAATATGATGCTGGGGGAAACAAACACTGCAGCTCTGCAGGAAGAGCTGGGAGCAAACCCTTCTTGTTGCCCTCTTTGACAGCATTTGCTTTTGCCCAGCTGGAATGGGGTGAAAGCAATGACTTTGCCATTAAGTTTCCAGTTCTATCTGGAGATTTCAGGGGTTTTCTTGAAATGCAGGGTGGCTCGGAGCTGCTGGGGAAAGGAAGTCTGTGAACCAAGGACTAAACATAGCAAAAATAATACGAGGCAGTGATGGAATGTAAAAGAGTTCCAGTTACTTAATACAAAGTAACCAAGCCCAGCTCTGGAGTAATTATAGATAGAATCACAGAATCACAGAGTCACAGAATCACAGAATCACAGGATCATAGAATCACAGGATGGTTTGGGTTGGAACAGACACTAAAGCCCATCCAGTGCCACCCCTGGCATGGCAGGGACACCTTCCACCATCCGAGGCTGCTCCAAGCCCTGTCCAACCTGGCCTTGGGCACTTCCAGGGATCCAGCGGCAGCCACAGCTTCTCTGGGAAACCTCTGCCAGTTTCTCCTCACCCTCACATTTAAAGAAATTCTTTCTAATACCCAAAATCCTCTTTTAAAAAGAATTAATATTTGCACACTAAGGAAAAGGCCAGGTTTGAAGACAGATACCCAGGGCAAGAGAGCATATAGGTGACACTTCAAAGGTATTTGTCCTAAAGGTTAAAATTAGAGGTGAATTGTGGGAAGATAAGAACTAAACTCTTTTAGCCTCATAAAAATACTCTCCCATTCCTGGCTGCCAAGGCCTGTGCAGTTCCCTGGCACAGTGTGCCATTACACCATGCTCTTCCCAGGAGATTTATTGCCTTTGCTTCCTTTTTCTGACAATTCCAGCGTGTACCGAACCCACGTGTGTGTCTGTGGGGGGAATTGCTGGGATGTTTCTGACGACTCACACTGGGTGCAGGCATCCCTGGCAGGATCAGTGTGTCCTGCAGGGCTCCGTGCAGGGACCACGGGCACAGGAGCAGACCCATCACCCTCCGTGTGTGCACAGAGGGACAGGGGCACCCTCCCAGAAATGAGCAGGGGTCAATTAACGAGCTGTGTGACCGCTGCTCGAGGCCACCTGTCCCCTCCTGGCTCCTGCAGGAGCCAGCACTTGTGAGATGGTGCAGCTCAGTGCCAGCCCTGCCAGAAAACACCCGGCTCAGTGAGGGCAGCCAAGCAGCCCGGGGCTGTTTGCAGGAGGGAGGCAGAGATGGGGATGCAAAAGGGAAAAAGGACAAGGAAAGGGAGACAAACCCTTTGGGAAACAGGTCTGGAGCAGCAGGAGCAGCTGAGGGAGCTGGGGAAGGGGCTCAGCCTGGAGAAAAGGAGGCTCAGGAGGGACCTTCTGACTCTGCACAACTCCCTGACAGCAGGGGACAGCCAGGGGGGTCGGGCTATGCTCCCAATTAACAAGTGACAGGACAAGAGGAAACGGCCTTAAGCTGCATCAGGAAAGATTTAGGTTGGATATTATGAATAATTCCTTCACCAAAAGGGTGGTGAAGAACTGGAACAGGCTGCCCAGGGAAGTGCTGGAACCACCACCCCTGGAAAAGCTCACGGGGTGTGTGGAGGTGGCACTTGGGGATGTCCCTTAGTGGTGAACGTGGCGCTGGTTTGACTCGATTATCTCAGAGATCTCCTCCAACCTTGCTGATTCTACGACTCTGTGATCCACTGCAGGGTGGAAGGAACATTGTGACAACAGGAATTAAACTGATTTTCCTGCTCAGCTGAGTGGGAGCAGCAGGTGTAAGTCCTGGAGCCTGACCTTCCCCTGAGGTGAATCGAGGCTCTGCCACCGTCATGGGCCGAGCTGTCCCTTCTGCCAGCAGCACAGCCTGGGGTGTTTGCTCAGCATGTGTTCAGTGGAGCAAAAAAGGACAGAATCTAAAATAATGCTAATAAAGGTAATCCAGAGAAAAATTAAAACCACTGAAGAGCAGGGCTAGGAATCTCCTGCTCATGTCTGCACCACCAGCTGTAGCTCCAAACATCTTGTCAAGCTGTATTTCATCAAGCTGCACCACTTCTTGCAAACCCAAGCTCTGCAGGGACTACCCACTGCCCAGTTGGCAACAAAAAAGGTTCTGAAAAGAACCAGAAAGTTCAAAAGAAAAAGATTTCCACTTTCCTACTTTAATTTCCATGTTCGGATGACCTGAAGTCATCTAAGGCAGCGATGATATAAAAAAGAAAAGAAAAAAAAAAAATCTATGGCATTTTCTTAAGGGATGGATTATTTTTAGCCATGGAGATTTAAAGTTCTCTCCAAGTTCCTGAACTTTCAGAACTTTTCTTCACTGAGGAGCTTGACAGCAAAGCAGTTTCTCTTTTTTCTCTTTTTTCCCAAGTTTTCAACTCATCTAATTAAAATATGCAAAATCTGACTTTTTGCAAAATGAAGGAAAACACATTTTATCAGCCAGATAAAAGACATTTTTCCAGAGGTTTTATTTCTGAGCATAACTGACTGCTCCCCTTTCCATTTTTAGCGCTCAGCAACTGTCCACTTTCTGATAAAGAAACGGGAATAAATAATTTTGTCTGTTTTACTTGTTACTGTTCTTGAGATTACTGACACCAGACAGATTTTGTGACACAAAATGGGATGTCAGTGCCTCACTGGGCCGGATTCTGACTGACACCAGGCACTGCCAGAGCTTGGTGTACATGGAAATCTGGTCCTTGATGGTTTATTGAGCTCAGGTGTCTCCATAGGAAAGAATTCCCAACTGGGATAGAAGTATATAGCCTTTTAAAATGGAGCTTGGATTGGTATGGTGTTTAAAAAATGACACTGCTTTTTAATCACCTGCATTTGTGGGATTTTTGGGGGGTCTTTTGCATTGCTTTTTGAGTGAAGTTTCCCTGCTGCAGCTTTGCTCTGTTCCCACTCAGAAAAGAAGGCTGGAGAAGCCCCTCCAATATTTTCTCTACACAGTAATCAGAGGCTTTTCCTTTAATTTTTTGTCTCACTAGAACTATTTTCTCTCTGTAATCTGAACCTAATCTTGGCTGCTCAATGGACTCTCTCCTTGGGCTCAAGGCTGTTCCCTGGCAGTAAACCCAGCTCATCCCACTGGAACAGGGACAAATGGATATCATTGACAAAGCCAACCGTGCCCACTCAGCAGGAACAGGTGAAGAGAATACAGTGAAACCCCTGCAGCAGCCCCTCACGTGTCCCAGCCCTTGGAACCCACACCCAAACCCTAAAACACAGGTTGGCTGAACCTGAACAGGGAGAACATCATTTTGTGTTCTTGGACTGACACAAAACACAGGCAGAAGTTTTGAATAAATGATTTGCTGTGAATTATTTACTCAGCGCTGCTCAGAACCTCAGAGGACAGGGAGGGCAGCTCAACATTTGCACCATAAAATATTGAGTGGACTCCAGTGCTGTTTGCAAGGGAAGTAGAGTTTGTCCCAATGCAGTGACAGATTTAGGTGGTGCCTCCCTGGCAGGGCTGCTGATGGGCTCTGGAACTTTGAGTCGTGGAGCCTGGCATTGTCTGTGTCATGTTTTTGTGCCCCATTAAAGCTGTGGTTGCATTTCTCTTTATGTGGCTGCATCTCTGTCACAAACAAAGTGGTCCCTGTGCACAGGCTGCAGCAATTCAGCCTGAATTCTTTCCTCAAGGGAATCGTGAGTGAGGTACAGCAAATTCAGAGTGTGAGCAAGTATCATTCATCTTTTAACAATATCACAGCAAAATTTAGGGGAGTTTGGCAATGATTTTGATCCTTAAAAGGGCAGGACATGGGTTGGATGTGTCCAAAGGGCAAATTCCAGGCTCTTCTTGAGCGTCAAGACTCAGAGCATGAAGTGTAAGAAAGGCTCATTGTAACAGTTAGGGTGCTGATAAAGGAAAAAGAATTCAATGTTGGTTGATTTATTTAATGTTGGTTGTTGGTTGAATTTAATGTGTTGTTGTGGTGGAGCTGCAAGGGACAGAACTCCCAGGTGGGAGTGCTCCTGCCCATAAGGGATCTGGCTGTGGGAATGTCACAGTGTGACAGTGGAGGCAGGATCAGTGTCACCTCTCTCTGGTCAGATCCTCTCTGCTGGTCTAAGGCAAGTCCAGCATTCAGCTTGAGGTGCAGAGAGGGGAGAAATGAACCCCAGTGTAAACTGGTGGGGTCAGTGTGAAAGGGAAGGAGAAATTTCCTTTGGTTGGCCGTAGCAAAGCTATCCTGGCCAGGGAAAAGGTGAAAGCTGGAATTCAGTCTGTCTTTAAAGGAGTTAGGAGCCCTGCTTGGTTGTCTGATTGACTTTGACATCCATGAGATGAAGTGGCTGGGAAATGAGGAGGAGATAAGGAGTGAGCCCTGACGGCTGCTGAGCTCAATCCAGAGCTGGTCCCTGCACAAGGTGGGACCCTGTGCTGAGCTGGGAGGTGCTGATGGCTCTGGGACACTCATGGTTCAACCTCCCTGTGACAGGACCAAGCTGGTGGGGGACCAGGCCAGGCTCTGAGGGGTGTGAGGGAACCATGGGTGGATGTATGTGGGTGTATCTGTGAGGGTGTTGGGGTTTAAGCCCAGCCAGCCACGAAGTACAATGCAGACCATTCACTTACACACACCCCACAAACGGGGTGGGGTGGGAGATTGGAAAGAAGGCAAAACTCATGTGTTGAAATAAAAACAGCTTCATAACTGAAATAAAATACTTTCATCATCATCCAACTGCAATGAAAAGGGAGATAACAAAAGAGAGACAGGAATAAACTGTCAGAAGGACAACTGATGCACACACAATAGAGACACAGACAACTTGCTGACAGATGTCAGTCCCCCAGCAGTGATCAGTGCCCAGACCCAGCAGTTCCACTGTGGTGTCCCTTTGGCCAGTTCAGGTTTGCTGTGTTCTGGCTGCAGGATCACATCCAGAGAAGCTGCGGTTACCAGTGACCGACATGGGATTCAACGAGACATATTTCTGCTCAGGAAAACATTTATTCAACACAGGAACAAACTCAGCTTATATCCAGAGACAGAGAGCCCCAAACAGGGGCAGAGTGATGGGTCTTGTGGGATAGAACCAGGGTGGAGTTTAAGGTTGGGGACTAATAGGGACATAGCAAGGGAGAAACCCCAAGGGCTCAAACCAGAACTCCCTGGACTGCCACCCCACAAGGGGTCTGGGGTAGAGCAACTCTTCTTGGGCTCACAGGGCCCATCCCCTGAGGCATCTTCCTGGGCTCTAAAGCCATGCCTCTCATTTGAACAATGCTTATCTGAAATGAAATCTTTGCCTCCCTGGGATGTGGGCACCTCTCACAGGTTGGCTGTCCTGGCTGTGCTCTGTCCCTGTGCAGCTGCTCGGACACTGCACAGCCTGGGCTCGGGGTGAGCAACAGCTGCAGCACTGGGGTGTGAGCAACACCATCCTCACCCTGAGCCCAACTACAGCTCTGCACCGGATAGCGGGGAGAGACTAACCCTGAGCCCAAACCGGTGTGGGTGTGAGTGTGAGGGTGTGTTTGTGAGTGTGTGTGTGTGAGTGAGTGAGGGGCGGCTGTGCCCGTCGAAGGGTGTGAATGGAGGAGGGACGTGGGTGAACGTGTGCGGGGCGGCTGTGCCCGCACTTGAGCGGGGTGTGTATTGGGGGGGTTGTGTGTGTGTGCAGGGGTGTCTTGGGGTGTGTGTATTCTGTGTACAGGGTGTGTATTCTGTGTGTAGGGTGTGTACTGGTGTGTGTGTGCAGGGTGTGTTCAGTGTGCGGGGTGTGTGTCAGTGTGCAGGGTGTGTGTCAGTGTAAGGGTGTGTCAGTGTGCAGGGTGTGTCAGTGTACAGGGTGTATTTCAGTGTACAGGGTGTGTGTCAGTGTGCAGGGTGTGTGTCAGTGTGCAGGGTGTATTTCAGTGTACAGGGTATGTTTCAGTGTGTGGGGTGTGTGTCAGTGTACAGGGTGTGTGTCAGTGTGCGGGGTGTGTTTCAGTGTAAGGGTGTGTTTCGGTGTACAGGGTGTGTTTTGGTGTACAGGGTGTGTCAGTGTGTGGGGTGTGTGTCAGTGTACAGGGTGTGTGTCAGTGTACGGGGTGTGTGTCAGTGTGCGTGTGCGGGGTGTGTTTCAGTGTAAGGGTGTGTTTCGGTGTACAGGGTGTGTTTTGGTGTACAGGGTGTGTCAGTGTGCGGGGTGTGTGTCAGTGTACGTGTGCGGGGCGGGTGTCTCCGTGCGAGGGGCGGCGTGTGCCCGTGAGCGGGTGCGGGGGGCGCGGCGTGTGCCCGGGCGCTCCGCTCGGCTCCGCTCCGCTCGGCCCCGCTCCGCTCGGTCCCGCTCCGCTCGGTCCCGCTCCGCTCGGTCCCGTTCCGCTCGGCTCGCCCGGGGCCCGGCTGTCTCCAAGGGACGGCCGGAGGCGGCGGGAGCATCGCGGGCAGCTCCCGGCGGGGTTTTTGGGGAGGCGGCTCGCAGCCCTGCCCGCCGCTGCCGCCGGGGCGCGGAGCGCGATGCGGCGGCCGCCCTGCCCTGGCCGCCGGCGGAGCGGAGCCTCGGGGCCGCGGGCAGCGCCGTAGGGACCGGCCGGGCAGCGGAAGGGGGGCGGCCGCGCCCCGCGGCCCCGGGCGCCCGGCGGATCGCGGATGAGCCCCGGGCCCGCGGGCAGCCCGGCGGGTACCGCCTGACGGAGCGGAGCGGAGGTGAGCGGGGACGGGGCGGCACCGGGCGGGGGGGGACGAAAGCCCCGCGGTCGCTCTCGGAACTTGGAACCCCGAGCCCCGGAACGCCAGGCGCGGGTGATCGGGGCCGCTCCGTTCCCGCATCCCCCGGAGCCACCGGCACCCGCCAGCCCCCGAGTGGAGCGCTGCTCCCGCTGAAGTTGCCGGCGGCGGGACCGGGAGGGATGCGGGACCGGCAGGGATGCAGGACTCGGATGGATGCGGGACTGGCAGGGATGCGGGACTCGGAGGGATGCGGGACTCGGAGGGATGCGGGACCGGCAGGGATGCGGGACTCGGAGGGATGCGGGACTCGGAGGGATGCAGGACTCGGAGGGATGCGGGACTCGGAGGGATGCAGGACTCGGAGGGATGCGGGACTCGGAGGGATGCGGGACTCGGAGGGATGCGGGACTCGGAGGGATGCCGGACTGGACAGGATGCGTGGCCGCGCTCCCCTACAGGAGTTGCCGGCAGCAGCGGGATGTGCATCCCGAGGGACGGTGCTGGATTTTTTCTGCCCTTGCCCTACATGACAGCACGCAGCGAGCACCCGCACCCTCGCAGGGAGGGTTAAATGCCGGTTTAAATTGTTATTAAATTGTTGTTCCTTCGGGAAGCCCTTGACCTGGCATGGGTGAGCCGTCCGGGTGACCCACGTGCCCCCAGCACGGGAAAGGTGACGGTGGTACCGGAGAGCTGTTCTCTGGTGTGATGCTTGCAGAAGAAATATGCCTTTTTTATCGACCCCTCTTTGAACTACCAGGCATCTCGCAGTTTATAGTGTATCGAATTCTGCATGGAAAAAAAAAAAAAAAAGAAAAAAAGGGCTGATTTTCAAGACTCTTCATAAGTTCATTTGTTTACTATGGAGCCGTGACTTCAGTGGTCTCTTTGGTATAAAAACATTCTGCTTGTGTGATATTTTTGGTGGCATTGACAACAGATTTGTTAGTCATGGTTATGAATATGGTAATGTGCGAGTCTCCCATTAAATTCTCCATGCTCTAAGGTAACATGGTTGAACAGTCACGTACCAAGCCTTGCATTCTCGAGCAGCATCACTCTGAACTCCCAGTGTTTCATCACTTCTTCTTAACTTTTTCCACTGTATTGTAAAAAAAAAAAAATATTTGATTCCTCTGCCGGTCAGATGTAAACCCCAAGTTTTGTGCCTGGTGCATCTCCATGCAAGCAAGCTTATGTAATGCAGTGCCCTGTGCAGAATGCAAGAGGTGATCAAGGAGCACAGAATATCCTGAGTATGAAGGGACCCACTGGGATCAAAGCTGGAAGGAATTTTAGGGAAGAGGATTGTCTTTGTGGCCACGGTGCCTCTGTGTGTGTGCCTGTCCCCACGGGAGAGCTGAGCAGGGTTTTTCTGGTCTGAGGACATCCCGGGCAAGGCTCTCAGTCTTCTTCGGTGTTGATTGCCTTCTCCTTAATGATGGCATATCCTGTGCCACTGCTTCCCAGGGCTCCGTGAAGCTGCTCAGAGAACACTTTTCAGCCAGGCAGGTACTGTGTAAATGCAAATTACTGTATTGCTGCTTTAAAAATGCTTTTCAGAAGTTAAAGTGGTATCTTTGGGCAGTTTATTTGAGCTTGTAGCCAAATGCCTGTTCAGGGAGCTCCAAAGCAGACTAAAGGAACTGGGATTTTGACAAATACTCCCTGGTAAAGAAATCTAGTGTTGTTTCTCGAGACAAGGCAGAAAAGCACCCCCCATTTGTGTGTTATCAGATGTGTCACTCTTTGTTCCAGCCATGGGTATTCACTCCCAGTTCCCCTGCATGTAACTTGGCAGTAATTACCAGCTGAAGAAATGCTTCAGCCCCAGACCCTTCAGTGGATGAAGATGTGAAGGTGCTCCCCTGACCACGACACCCCCTGGCCCGCTGGGAGCCCACTGCTCCCTGAGCTGGGGCTTTGCTGTTCCAGCTGCTTGTACTTTTATTCTCAGGCACAGCAGGGATCGATACACTGTCAGCTAGGTGCAAGTCTTCCAGGCAAGAACTATACCTCAGTTACTGCTACAGGGTACATTTCTGGAATTAAAAGTAAAGAAAAAGGTTGAGGTGCTGGTTTTTGGTTTAGTTTTGTGGTTTTTTTTTTTCCTGTGAAGCAGTGAAGAGAAACTAGATGGAAAAGGACTTGAGCTTGAGACTAACCTCTGATCAGTCTTAATACTTCTTACAAGTGCACAGAACATTAACAGAATCCCTTATTTTTATTACTGGGCTTCTGAGAGAATGATTTCTATTTTAATGTGCATCGCTTTCGCTGTAGTGTATTGAGATCTCATTGGTTTTGTAATATGTTTTTAAAAGGTGTTGTTACTTTTCATAACCTCTTTCTGCTTTGGTAGAATCCCTGAATAGCTTCTAGAATTGCGTTAAAGGTAATGCAAAGCTCAAAATTCTTTGATCAGCTTGCTTTCTGCAAAGATTTATTTCAGGCAACCTGAAAAAAAATCCTTAGAATGTCAATTCTGAGGTCTTTTCATGTTGTGGATTTAATAGACAAGGTACTGTCAGCTGAGCTATGTGTCTTGCTAAGAATATGATTACGTTGTTTTTTGAGAGAGGTAGTTCTTGAAAACATACCTTGGAGAAGAAAATTCACAATAGCTATGTGCAAATAATTTATTTTTTTTTTTCTACAACAGATGGAAGAGCAGTCAAGGGTGGCTAAAATTAGTTTGAAACTGAATAGATTATTCCTACAAGTACAGTAGTATAATTTGTACAAAATGAGCCAAATCCTACTAATTGTTACACTGTAACTGGTGTAAATGTAGAGTAATTTATTTGCCTGGATTTTCTCCTTGTTTATGAAGAAATGCAGAACACAGGGGATTATGAGGCTATTGGATTTTGACATGCTTGCAAAAGTCAGTTTTTCCTGAAACCCAGTGGCAGAATATGGCCCCCCACTCTCCTCTTGACAACAGCATAATATTCACTCCCTGAGACTCCAGTTCCAAATTTGCTGTAATATGATTGTGGGTAGAGGGTTGCTGAATGACTCAGATGAATATAGCTCAGAGTAAACAAACATGTAAATCATTTCTGGCTAGCGACAGGGAGAGGAAAACATGAGAAGAGCAGAAAAAAGCCAACCTGCAGGATGAGACATTTATAAAGTCATGTTTAGCAAGGATCACCAAGTTCAGCACAGAGGAGCAACCATCAAAAACTGGGGTCTGGATTTGCTGTGGTGAAGCAAATGAGAAGCAAATGAGAAGCACCTGAATGGAGGGAATGCCTAAAGGCAGGTATTGCACAGCAGCAGAGTTGCTTGGGCTGGGAGCCTGGTACAGAGGTGGGCAGGTTCATCTCAGCACCTGCATTTGGCAGTTCACAGGGTGAGAGCTGGGAAGCCGATGTGCTGCCTGTCCCACAGAGACAGGGTGCTGCCAGGGATGGAGGTTAATCTCTGCAATGTCCAGTCTGGGGCGGGGGGGGGAACCAGCACAAGCTGGTAAATGATTCCTGAAAGTTTCTGAACCTGAAATCCTGGCGAGCTATGTGGAATCGGTACCAGTAACTGCAGAAGGGTCCAGACCCAGTGTGTGGTTCAGATGAAGAAGTTCCAGAGCAGGTCAGTGGCTTTTAAACAGCTGCGGGTTTCTTAGCTAGACAGGCACTAAATCAGAGCAAGGCAAAAGCTGCTCTCTGTTGATTTTCCTGCCAAGGGAGATGGCCAGTAAGCACAAATCACTGCAACAGAGCATCTTGCCAGCCAGCTCCTCTTGGATGCCCAGGCCCAGTGCAGTCGGAACTCCAGGGAGGATGGAGCTGTCCCTGTGAGAGGGAGCTGCAGTGGCTGGAAAGCTGGGGCAGGGTTGTTATTCCTTTCAGCTCCCTGAGCGATTCCGCTTCAGTGTGTTTTCAGGGTAAGTTAGGTTAAGTTCCCTCTTGGGGAAGAAAGAAATGTGCTGGCATCCAGAGTTGAAATGAGGAGAGCTGGGGCTGGTCCCCTCCTGCTGCTGCCTGAGGATCTGCTGGATAACCTGCTCTGCCTCCCTGCTGGATAACCTCCCTCACGTTCTGGCCTCATGTTCTTTACCATCATGGTAGAGAAGCTGCTGTGTTGTTGTGTGGAGTTCTTCAGCACAAAAGTTGTGCTCTTCCTGAGATTTCTTGCCTTGGAGAGCAGTGGGAAGTCCCTGAGTCAAGTGTGGCTGTAGGTATGGCACCCTTGCAGTGTTTTCTGTGAGGTGGTGGCTGGGAAGGGGAGGAACTGGAGAGACAAGGAGTATTTCTCTCTGCAGGTAGATGTGGGTTCTCATTTTCTCCATTTTTTATTTTCTTCAGAGCACATCAGAATACTTTGTATTGTGTTGGTCACAGCAGCCATGATAGAAGACTTGACTTAGGCAGCAGGATGGTTTCTGCTAATGGGAATGATGGTGTTTCTGTTAGCTCGTTAGACACGTATTATTATTTATTCTCAGCTCAGTCTCTGGATTCAAGCCAGGAAGCTGCTTTGTCCTTATTCCCTTCTCCCTTCTCTCCCTCTCTCTCCCTCTTCACGTGCAGTGAACATGTTCCAGTGAGAACTGAAGCAATTTCCTGGCCCCTCTCACGTGTCCTGCATCCCTTTTTTCATCCTTAGAGAGCAATCTGATTCACTGCTTGGGAAGTAGTGGCTTAAGCACCTGAATAGAGTCAGATAGGTTCCCTATCATGTCTGCTAATTAAATTGTAATGCTCATTACCACAGGATACCGTGGAGGGCAAGAGCATAAGCAGGTTGAAAAACAGGAGGCAAGTTCACAGCGCACAGGGAGGGGATGGGAAGGATGAAGGTCTGGGTGTAACCTCTGGCTCCCTGGCACTGCCAGATGCAGGGAGATCGCAGAAGGGCACCCAGACTGCTGCCCGTCACCAGAGATGGCATCCTGGGATAGAAGGAGCATGGATTTGATCTGTTCCTGTGCTCTCCCAGCTCTGACATGCACAGCTTGCTAAAGCAGCAATTCACTTTCTGCTCAGTAAAATAGAGAGGGAAGGACAGAGCTTATGGAATGGTGTTTATTGGGCATTTTGGTTCCAGAATGATAACCAGGGTAGAGATTTCAGCCTGCTCTCACAGGTATTAATGGATTAACATAGGAAGCTGCAAGAATTTCATTGTGTGAAGCCTTACTGACAAAAGCAGTGAGAGGATGAAGCCATTTGGGGCTCAGGGCTCTGGCTGGGACAACAAGATGAAATAATTCCTCTCTGTCATTCGGTCTTTGTGTCCTGCTCATTCTGGTTTGTGCTGCATTACGAAATGGAGGTGCTGATCTCTTACTTAGCCTGGAGCTGCAGTTAATGAAAATCTCTGTATTATATCTATTGGGGTATTGGAAAGTTTCCAGGTGGAAAGACCTCCAGGTTTATAAAATTGTCCTAATGGCCTAAAATTGTTCATAATAGGAACAAGAGGAATAAGGACTGCTAGGATGTCAGTGCCTTGCCGCCCATTTCTCCTGTGAGGTCAGGTTGGAAGCAGGGACCTGGTCAGGGACTGAATGGACAGGTGAGGGGGGTCCCTGAGGAATTCAGGTTGATTCAGAGAGAAGCATCTGCTCCAAGAGAGGGATTTTCTCACTGAAAAGAAGAGGTTATGTGGACAAAGGAAGTAAGATGTGACCTGTGGAAGAGGGCAGGAGAGCACAGAGAATGTCTGAACAAAAAGATGCAAAGTCCCTGCAGGGGCCATAGTGAAAATCCTTTTCCCAGATCTTCCTGTCCTGTGTAAAACCATCAGGGGATCCTCATCTGGGAAGAGCAGACTGAGCCTCTGAATAATCTAAAAAGTTTGCTTCTGCTGCAGTTATCTCATTTCTTCAGCAAGAAAGCAAAGACTGACTTTCCTCTTGGAAGAGTCCGTGAGGGACTGGAGCTGACTGGGCCCAGTGTCTGCACAGGGGCTGCTGAAGGGAACACAGCCCAGACACAGCCCTGTGCTCCTGCAGCTCCTCCTGCTTCCTGGCCAGGGAGAGCAGCTCCTCCTGCTCCTGGCTGATCCCCCGTGGCCAGCTTGGATGCACAAGAGGAGAGAGGTGCCACGTCCCTGTTCCAGACAGACCCCGAGTCCCTCCTCTGTGCCATGGATTTAAGGGGCACAAGCTGAGCCCAGACCAAGGCAGGGAGATGCTCTGTAGCTGGCAAAAGGGCTCTAGGCTTCCTCAGATTTAAGGTCTAAACCAAGGTCTAAACTTCTGCCTTAAAATGCACATCTTTGTTTAAGCCTGGAGCTCCGTGTTTAGGGGGTGTTAGGGCAAATGTTCTGCCGTTTGTCTGTGGGTTTCTGTGGATCTTGAGCTGATGCCAGGTTTGGAGTGGTACCCTCCAAGCTCTCCTGACTTCTTCCCCACCCTCATGGTGCCCAGGAGCTCCCTGCTGGGATCACCCTGGGAATTGGGAGAGGTTTGTTGTGGTCCTGCAAAGCCGCGCCTGCGCACACCCGGAGCATCTCCACTTCCACATTATCTCCTGCAGCTTTCCCTGCACCCTGTCTGTAACCTAATCAAACAGGCTGAGCAGCTGGTGAGTGGGAGCCTTGCCTGTCAAAGACAGGAGTATGAATATCAGCAGTCAACAAGCCATCACTTCAGCTACTGGCACAAAATGGAATCGGGAGGGGTAGGCACCCCTCCCAAAAATAAACCCATTGCTGTCCACAGGAGCCACATGAACCCCTGGCTGACTGAAATAGTTTGGGAGAAGAAAGCATGAAGAGTGGCTTGGCTGAAAAGAAATGCAGGATGCTGCAGTGGATGGAAGGAAGAGGTGTTTTAGAAGTGTTTTACATACAGGGGTTTCTGGATGATCTCCAGTCAAAACCAGTTCATCTGCACTGGCCATACAGCTGTGGAATGGGTCAGGGAACACAAAGATGAGCAGATCTTTCTGGGTTGTCCTCTGATTTTGGCAAAGATTTGAATGTACTCATCAATGGAAGAAAACTTAAAATAGATGGTTTTGTCCTACAAAAATCTTACAAGATTCCTGGTATGTCGCTCCAGTCTTCAAGCACAACAGTCAGCAAGCTCCCAAAGTTTTTAATTATTTATGCAAAGAGGAGCATCTAGAGGATCCAAGATCCTGGTAGTTAAATCTCTCAGCAGAGAGCTGGGGAAAGACAAGGAAAGGCTGGGATTCAGGCCACCAACACTGGACCTTCTGTAGGGAATAAAGATCAAATTTGTCAGAGTTGTTAGCTCTGCCTGGTCCCTGCTTAGGGACATTTCCAGTCCAAGGCTGTGTTAAATTCTCAGAATTTCCAGTTCTTGCCAGGCTGAAGGGAATTGTGCCTCTAATCAGCCTCCTCTTTCTCACCAGTCCTGGGGCTGGCTATGGCTTGAATTGTTGTTGAAAACTGAAGGGCCCTTCTGTGGCCACAGGAGCAGCAGTGGGAAATGAAAAAACTCCCATTGGCTTCAGCAAGATTTCGATCTGGGCATGAATGTTTTATTTCAGATGTTCTCAGTGTCATCTGAAGAGTTTATTTTCATTCTTAGGGCACGCTATGTGATAGCACCAAAATTCAGAGAGAAGCATTTGGGGTGTAATGAAAGAGTGATGCTGCCGCCATGACCTTCCCATACATTTTGAGATTAATCTTTCTCTCCTGTAAAAACAAGCTGGAAACAAGGCTTCCTTTCCTGTGTCACTGACCTGTGCAGAGCAGGCCAGCTCGGGGCTGCTCTGTGGGTTTGCTTTTTTAGCATCAGAGCCGCTTTTTGCTTCTTCTGCATACAGAGCTCCCCACTCAGTGAGCAGAGGTGTGTGTGGAGCAGGGACATCTGACTTGTGCCAGTGACCTCTTCAGAAGCATCCTTCTGTCCCTGCCAGGATGGGGCTGGCTCAGCCCAGAAGTTTGGGCAGGAGTTGAGGTTTCTACAGAAGCAGGGAGTTACAGATGGGGGTAAAAGCAGCGGGTTGTTTTGTGCTGTGACAGGCTGAGCTGAAGGGAACTACAGAGTTGCTCAGGGTCACTGAGGTGTGATTCCTGAAGTCCTGCTGCAGGGCCCCTCTCAGAGTCCTTTCATGTGGTTCTCCTGCTTGGCTGAAGTCCTTTAACCCAACCTTGGAGCACTGAGGCTGTGAAAGGATCCTGTGCCTGATTGTTCCAAGATTTAAACCAGGATAAGGCCACAAACACCTGCTGAATCTCTGCTGTCAGATTATTCACAGCAACAACATTGTTACACGTTTTTTTTTCCTTGCTAATGGCCATTTCAGACCCTGATCCAGGGTGTACAAATGACTCTGGTGTTCCTGGATGTTTGGCCAGACACGCTTTTGCCAGCTCGTAGATTGGTCTCTCATTTTCCGTGATGCCTGTAGGAGAATTTGGGCAGCCACAGGATGTGGCTCTGTTTGATCCAGACACTGATGCTTGAGCCTGAGAGCCTTTTCAAATGCCCTCTGGTCATACTGGCAAGGTGAGAGCTGTTACACACATTAAGTGTGGATTTTCCTCTCTTTCCAAGGGATCACCAAGCTTGAGTGGGAACAGCTGGGACATGCAGAGAGAGCATCCAAACAGCACCGAGTCCTGGTCCAGGGCATGTTCCTGTGCTTAAATATGGAAGAATTATGAAGAGAATGCAGAGTTGAAAAAAAAAAAAAAAAAAAGAAATCAAATTAGGCTTTTGGTTCTTGTTCACTTCTGGAAAATCTGAAGTATGTTAATGGCATTATTACTGTGCCCGTATTGCAGCTTAAATCGGCTTTATGGATTGAGCCTCTTAGCGTGGAGTTAGGAGAGATTAACAGCATTTCCACCCATTTTACAGGCAAGGAAAGAGAAACACAGCAGCACACCCGTGATCAGGCAAGATTGAGAAGTCCAAGCCAGGTTTCTTCCTTCCTTGAGGCTGTACCACACAAAGCTGTCACTGAGTTCAGTTTATTAGCTCAGAAGCAAACGAACAGTGTGCTACTGAAAACGTGGATACATGAGGGGCACCATCCTGCTGTGTGGATTTTGTGATGGATGGATTCCCATTTTATTCATCTTTTATAATCTCAGCACACAGAATATGCCTTTGTGAGTACTAAATGGGGAATCAAGTCATAAAGAATTGAGACTTCAGATATGAAAAGTGGAGAGTATGGGCAATTCTTCAGTGGAAGTGAAGTCTTTTATAGGGAAGATCATTTGTAAGTATCATGGAAAACTGATGCTGCTCAAAACTACTGGTTTGTTTCCAAATTAACCAACACATAAGTAGACCTGCTTGTGCCTCATTTAAATTCTTTTTTTTTTTATCTTGATTTGGAACCAGAGGCCCAATCTAATGTTTTTCATCCAACACTCTTGTTTACTCCATATGGATCAATTATCATTACCAAGAGCTGCTGCAAAAGAGAACGTCCTGCACCTGAAAAATGAACTCTGGAAACAGCTTCCTCAGGCTGCAGGATTTTCCTGTCCCAGATGGATCTCCTCAGTGCAGTGGAGATGCTGGAGGCACAAGAGGTGTTTGAATACCAGGTTTTTTAGTTGGAGCATCTCCATTTTTGTAGCTGTTTGGAGCATGACTGCACCTTGCACGAGTGCTTGAATCCCTGAGAAGTGATGGATGCTACAAAGTAAAGGGCTGATCCTGGTGGAAACCCACTCATCTGCTGGCTTTAGAGCATCCAGGATGTGTTTGTAGCACTGCTGACAGTGCCTTTCAAGTCTGGGCAGCTGGGGAGACCTTATGGGGCAGAAGAGCAGAGCTTTAGTTCAAAGGAAATATTAAAAGGCAGCAGTGTGTGATTGTGGCAAGAGTGAATCCTGTCTGTGTTTGTTACAGCCCAGGAATGTTTCACTCTCCAGGGTAATGTCAAAACAGTCTGCAGAGCCCCCTCAATGTTTCCTGCTACACCACACCCTATTTCTGCACAGAGATGTGCAAGGCACCAGGAAATGGTCCTGTTTTGGTCCATATTTGTGCTTTACTGGGTTCTAAGGCAGCACACACCCAAGCCCAGCACAGCACCAGTGATGCATGGATAGAGACACACTCCTCATTGTTCCCTTTCCCTATTTTTTGGGGTGCTGAGGAGGGGAGCTAGAGCCCAAAAGTGAGAGTGACAATAGATTTAACTCAAAGCTTAGCAGGCTTTGGGGCTGAGAAGTGAAGAAGTTCAGTAGCAGCATGTGACAGACCCCGTTGGTGGGACATGAAATGGGCACAGAGATGCTTTGATGTGCTCCCAAAGCTTTGCAACACCTTCCCTGCTGAGCTGGAGGAGAGTTTTAGTTTGGAGAGTATAGTCAGTGGCATCACAAGTGCAACAAAGCAGGAAGGAATCCAGGATAGTGACTTCTCTTTTCAGTTTCAGCCGGGCAATTAGGAGTTCTGTCACTGGAGTCTGCAAGACAAGTGGATCTGCATAAGCAGAGTGAAATTCAGAGTGCACAAAATGCATTTGAAACAATTTGGCTCTGCTCTGGCTGAAGCAAAGTGAAGGAAGAGCATAGTAAATTAATATCTAACACTAGAAAAGAAAATAGGAAAGGAAGTTAAAAGAATGGATTGGTCTAAGTGCTTTTGTGCTCCAAGATGACATATAAATATATACAGATTTAATTAGGAGAGGGTTATTTGAATCTCAAAGCCAACTATCAGCCTCTCACTTTCTCACAATATTTTGTTACAGCCTACTATAAAAAAGGCAGTTAATTAAAACAGATTTATTCATCCAATCATGCAGGTGTTACAATGAGACAGTGTTTCCAGAACCTGGGTATTTTTGTTCAGTTTAATGGAAAGTAATAATATCGTGTAGGAGGTGTCTCTAACAGGCGATATTCAATATTCATCCCTCCTTCCCTCGGTGTTTGGTGCCTCTGCCCTGAGCCCAGCAGGCTGCAAATGTTGTCCTGCATTCCACGTGCGAGGAGGGAGGATTTTCCCTGTGGTTTTGTTGGATGCAGGGCTGCAGTTGCTGGTGTTGCTTGCTCAGGCTCCGCCGTGCGCCCTGAGGATTTGCAGCCCCATGCTAACGCAATCCATGAAGTGGAGTCACCTTGAGTTGGCATTTATCAGCTTATGCAAGTGCAAACCTGCTGCTGCACTGCAACAGAGATGTCACTGGTGCTCTGGAGGCAGCCCTGCTGGCAGGATCAGGTTTGGGAGCCGGATGGCTCTGTGCTTGCTGCTGTGTCTGACGCTGCACAAACTGGAGTGGACAATCCAGGTTTTTCCCCCCAGGGAGGGCTGGGGTGTGTGTCTGTGTGTTGCAGTGTGATTCTTGTTAATGCTGTGTTCTGTTATTGCCCAGGTTGATGTTTTGTTCCAAATGAGACCCTCCCACCTCACACTGTCAATCCACCCTGAGTCTCCTGTCAATCCTACCCTGGGCCCACCGCATGCTTGGAGTTCCACTTCAGAAATCCACTAAACTTCGATGTTTGCTTAGTCCATGTGACCCAGTTTTCCCCCCCACCTCCTTCATTGGATGATGATTTTGTGAACCCTGCTTTTTACCCTCCCCAGGATATCTCTGATTAGCTGATGCTTTGTACCCTCCCTTTGAACCACCTCCCTATTTCAGCTGTTGCACGCTCGCATTTTCTGTCTTTTGCCCCCAAGATTCCTCCTCCAATTATTGGGGCAATAAATCCTCTATTATCCCATGCAAAAGACCTCCCTCCCATCCTTGCCTCCTCAGGGCAGAGAGTGACAGCCTCTATGTGTGTCTGTTCAAGTGGTGCCACCTTTTCCAGGCTTTCAGAGGACATTCTTGAGTTATGCTGATCGCTTTGAGGCAGCTTTCCCCTCGCTCTTGTGGCATTATCCTGTGCAGTGCTGGCGTGTGTTTGTGAGCAGATCACACTTTGGCACAACTGCAGCATCCCCAGAGCTGTCTCTGCCCCTCGTTTTCTTTCGTGGAAAGCTGAAGTCCAGAAAGAAATTTTGGGAAATGTACAGATAGCATTTGATTTATTTTCCCCAGCTGAAATGTCAGCCAAGTGACATTTGTTAGTCACGGTGTGACAGTCCGGACTATCCTGCTAAGGGTTTGCAAGGAGCTCTCCTGAAATACAGGGGGATTCTTGGAGGAGTCCAGCTTCTCTCAGCCAGGCCCCTCACTCCTGTAGCTCCCCTGGAAGGTGATCCATGGTTTTTGGCTAAGTCAGCAGGGTTTTGGGACTGGTAGGATGATTTGCTGAGCAGGTTTTTTGGCTTCAGAGGGCATCTCACAAGTGGGACACTGTTTGCTTCACCTGACCCAGCACATTCAGAGTGAGTTTGAGTGCTGCTGTCGTTAAAAACACCACAGAAAAGTCAAAGTACAAATCAAGGGAAACTGGCTAATAATCCTCATATTAAAAAAAAAAAATAATAAAAAAATCCCACCAAAACCAGTTTTGAGGCACAGAATATACCCTTAACAAAATATTTTGATTTTGCTAAGGAAAATAAAATCATCCGTGACTGAGCGAGGGTGGACTGTTCTGAGACACCTCAGGGATGAAATAAAATCCAAAGTATCAGGAGGAAAAATAAAGACTTGAGGTAGAGAAGCATCTGCAACTGGGAATCTCTCCAAATTGCACCCTGTGAATAAATGGCCTGGCCTTGGGGATGGGACAAGGACTGCAGTGCCATCCTCCCATGGCAGGAGACAAGCAGGATTGAGGGGGCAGATGCAGCACTGACTGCTGCAGGGTGGGATGCACAGCACCTTTAATTATTTTAAGGTAGAGATTGGAGCAAAAACAGGACAGAGGGAAGAGCTGTAGTCACCATGATCATATGGGTAGAGCCCAAGTGGCTTCCAGCCCTCCTCCTCTTCATCCTGGAAATCCAGAGGAAACCAGTGGGGAAAAAATCCCAATTGGTCCATTCAAATAACAATTTACCAACAAAAACAAAATACTTGGATTGGTCCACAGGGGATCCTTACTAAGCTGAGATGGAAAGAGTTAATTGCAGGAGACTCTGAGTAGGTCTTTTAGGAGAAATTCCTCCGTGCACAAGGATTGAACTGAGACATTTAAGAGTGCACCAATTCTCTCTCCAACTGGAGCATCTCTTGCAAGGAGAAGGGCTGACAAAAGATGAGCTCCTTGCCCTGGGACCTGTGGGATGAGCAGTGGCTGCAGCATCCCTGGCTCACTGTGGGGACAAAGTGCTCGCACAGACAGAGCCAAACAGGTGAACAGCTGACTGAGCACTGCCTAAAAGCAGGGTATGGCTGGTGGCTGTAGTTTTCCATGCCTGGCTGTGTGAAAGCTGGGGAGAAGGTGGTTTTTTGGCTCTGTTCTGCAGGGGCTGCCCAGGAGAGAGGTTTGTGCTTGTCAGGGGTGCTTGATGCTGGTAAAATCCACTCCACTGTGTTTTGATCAGAAATCAGCACAGGTGGGCCTGAGCTGCAGCTCTGGGAGGAAGGAGTCAGACCTGGGCCAAAGGTAGGTGAAGAAAGCAAATAGAAAATTTGGCTTAAAGGATTTAAGACATTTAAGAATTTAAGAATTGAAAAGAGGTGGTCACTGGCAGTAAGATCCAGCTAAGGAAACAAAATGCAAAGGCTCCCTGGAGTGCTGGAGAGGACATGAAAGTTGGTGCTGAATCTGGCTTCCCAGAGCAGAGCTGTGCTGGCAAAGGTAATTAATGAGCAGGGGATGGAAATCTCAGAGAAACAGGCTGAAGAAGATGAGGAAATTTAGACAGGCTGCAAATCCTGTAACACCAAACAAAAAACAGGTCCCTCAGAGCACTTCAAAACACAGGACTCAGGGAATATAACCTCAGTGCTTTGAGAGGAATTTGGCCTTAGTTCATTAGAGTAAAAAATTAGTTTTGGTTTGTTTTTTTTCTGTGCATACAGAGGTAACTAGCTACTAAATACATACCTTTAGTATAGTTACAGAAAGAGACCTGAAAAATTAGGTTTTGAGGAAATTGTGAACCTGAATACTTTTGATGAATCCAAATTAAGTCCTGTATGTAATTAAGCTAGCAGGGATGCAGGGTAATCCTAAAGAGTCAAATAATTAATTTTAGATTTGTGACAGAAGCAAGATCAGACTCAGTATTTTAATCAATCATGCAGTCTGTCTAGGAACAGCTCAGGGTTTGAGGAAGTTTTCCACAGTTTTCCCTTGTGGTGATGCATGTAACATGTCTTCCATGGATATTATTTCTGCAGTAATTTTTGCTGTTCTTCTATCAAAACTAGATTGTGGGTAATGAAATTTAATGGACAATGTTCAAGAATGCTAACAGCTAATTACATGAACAAGGGAATGTGTAAAACTAACCGTAGAGCTTGAAATGATGGAGCTGTACATGGTCATTATGCCAATGCCCATTGTAAGAGTAAGGGGAAAAAATCCCCAGGTCTTCATTTAATATCTCTGCCAGTTGCTTGTTATACAAGCTGGGTTTAGCCCTTTGTATCTGTTTCTTAATCAGACACTTTATCTTCTTTTCTGTATCTGGAAAGAAGAGTGCTGACATTGAAGAGGAGAGCTGTGCAGTGAAATTCATTGAAAATAGGAAGAAACAAGAAATGAATCCTAGGAACAGAGCAGGTTCCTGTCACAGCAACCAGGAGCAGGTTGTGTTTGCAGGCACACACCCTAAAACCAGCTGAGAGGGGCAAACACAAGTGCAGGTATGCAAAGCTGCTTGCCCAGAAAGGCGGTGGAAGAATCCCCAGTTTGCCACATCTCTGGGATGGGGCTGTGGGACGGATCAAACGCTGCTGCTGAGAGTCCCAGTGACAGTCCTGACGGCTTTTCAACCCCAGAGAAGCTCTCAGACACCTCAGGGATGTTACCCACAGTTTCTTTTGTCACATGTGATGGGGTGTGCTTCCCTAGAGACCCCCTTCTGCTGGGACACCAGGCCCTCCTCCTTCTCGCTGGCGTCAGAAACCAAAGTCAGGGTGGAGCTGGGCACTAATCTCATTTCCCTCACATTAATTCTGCTTGTTTTGCCATGGACCTAATGATCTGTGAGGAGCTGGGCTGATGTGGTCGTGGCTGCTTTCCCCAGCCCTCCTGGGAGCCTCAGGTGGCTCTGCAGGGGGACCTTGGCCTGACACTCCTCCCTCTGCTCAGTGTTGGCAGCTGCTGCTCTGGAAGCAGCCCTGGAAGGGAGAATTACATTTTGTGTTCACAGCAGGACGTAGTTCAGAGCCCAGGAGCGGGGTCAGCCTGAGCAAGCAAAAGCTGGAAAAGTAACACATGCCAGGTGAAGCCATGTCCAAGTGATGCCTGACATCTGCAGTGGTGCCTCCAGCAGTTTGCAGAGTTCCTTAAATTCCATGCTTGTCTTGATGGGACAGTTGTGGTTGGATTCTTTTTCCCCCTTGGACTGAAAATTGATGAGAGAGAGGCAGTTTTCTCTTGTTTGGACTAGGTTGTTTATTATTTTTTTATCAGCATTACATGTATACAGGGTACAAGGAGCTGTGTGCACTAAGATAGAAAGGTGCAAAATGTCTAACAAAGATCTTCTTCAAGGTCTTTTATATGTCCATTTACCCAATTAACAAATGCCAAGTAAATTATTTTCCTTAGTGACCCAATGACCCAACACCTGAGTGCTGCACTGCAGAATCCTCTATCCAATCACTTATTATTACACAAAAACCTCTGGAAGAAGAAAATGAAGAAGGAAGAAGGAAAAGACACAATGCCCTAATTCCTCCATATTGCTTCTTATTTTCTAAACTAGTTTAAACTTTAACTTTTTCACCCAGTGACTTAAGAAAACTCTCTAATTTACACACTCACACTCCTAGTTTTTCTATTTAACAGTTGTTTTCACAGTGTTATATGAAATTCGATGTTTTCTTGGATGTCAGAACCAGGTATCAGAGATAAGGGCACACTCTCTGTGCCTCTGACTCCAACATCTACCTGTTTCCTGTGTTTCAGTGAACACCTAAATCACAGCTCACTTCCTGTACAAGTTTTATTTATGTAGCTCCTTTTAGGTGGGGCAAAATAGGCAGGGGTGTCTTCAAACACCACCCAGGCATGGAAGTAAAAAGGATAAGAAGGATGCTAAAAAGGAAAATAATGCAAACTGCTAACTTTCCATCTCCTCTCCTGTGTAAGGATTGGAATTGTCACCAGCAGAGATCGTGCCCCAGGATTAAAACCCTTCACTGAGATGGATGGGACTGTTGAAACCTCTCTAAGCCCTTTTCTCCTTTCCAAGCTGCCTGCTAACTCCTGTAGCTGTCTAAGCACCAGATACCTGAATTTTCAGACCTTTCAGAGCCACAGAGGACGGGAACTTTCAGATAAAGGAGCAAGAGGAAACGAAAAGAAAATGAGGATTTGAAAGAGCAGTGCCTGTCAGAAGAGACTAGTAGTGCATCATCACTGTACATCTGCTGCTCTTGTTTGTGGGAAAGCATCAGCAGGGAAAGCATCAGCAGGGAAAGCATCAGCAGGGAGCTCTCACTCTGCCCTGCAGCCTTCCACGAGGGGCTCAGCTGTCAGTCAGTGCTTAAGGTGTGGAGTGGAATGAGGTTCTTTTCTGTCCTGGATATTCTGTCAAAATCTGGAAGTGTCTCCTGCTTTTCTTTCCTTAGAAAACAGGGGTGATGGTCCTTCCTGTTTTTCAGGGCTCTCCAACCAGTAGGCACAAGGGATTTGCAGGAGGAGGGCCCTTGGAAAACAGTGCCTGCCTGGTGATATCCACTCTGCATTTCTGTCTGTAGCCAAAGTTATGACTGTGCTTAAATAAAGTGTGCAACATCTTTTCTCAGCTGATTTTAAGCTCAGTGTGGCAGTAATAGAGGTGTCTTGCAGCAGAGAAGCTTCAGCAGGCCTTGGCTGTTAAGTAGGCCTTCATGCACAGAAATGCATTTCTCCTCTGCCAAAAGTGGTGTTAAATTGGTGGCTGCTTTATTGGATTGAGTCAAAGGGATCCTCTGTCGCTCCATGTGAACAAGGGTGGATGATATCTGGCTGGAATGATTTAATGGACTTACAAAACTGCCTTCATGGAGAGCACCAGTGATGCTTCTGCGCTGTGCTGGCTGAGCGATAACACCCTTTTAGCTTTATAAATAGCAGAGCAGGCAATCCCTGAAGTGTGTGGGCTTGAGTCAGTGCACAAAATGCCACTGTTGCCCTGACCTGCTGCCAGAGCAGAGCACAGACACATCCCTTGCTGCAGGGATCCACACCTGGGGCTTTTTCCAGCCAGGAAAGGACTTAAGAGGAGGTGCAGTGGTCAGCAGAGAAGATCTGGCATCCCCAGCTTTCCCAGGAAATGGCCCTGAGCCTGACAGAGCTCTCAGGGATGCACAGGGTGGGATTTTTGGGTGTCTGTGCAGGGCCAGGAGCTGGACTGCTTGATCCTTGTGGGTCCCTTCCAGCTCAGGATGTTTTATGGCTCTTATGTTTCTGTGATTCTAGTGCTGCCAAGTCCCTGGGCTCCAGGGCCCATTTCTCCCCTCTCTGTCCCACATCTCAAATGTGGGAACTTTGCCTTAAAGTTAGGAGATTTTTAAACCCAGAGAATTTGGGACACTTTCTGTCTGGTTTCTGCATCAATGAAGTTCACTCTGTGACTCACACTCTTTACTTCACACCCCAGAGGCTAGAAACTTTTTCTTTTTTATTTTTTTTTTCTCCCAGAAGAACACATTCTCATATAATTACTGAACTCCCAAAGCTGAGGGCTGAAAATAAACCCCAGCAAGTGTGGCTAGACTCCCAGGGAAGTGACAAGCATGGCATGACTGTAATCTAGTCTAGTCGTGCAGACTGTGAGCAGTTAGGGGAGCACACAACCCTGGGGAGAGCTGCTCTCCTGGGGTGAAACAGCTCCTTGATACTCTGCTGAGAGTGATGCTGCTTCCATGGCCTGCTCCTTGCTGTGGTTTATCCTCAATCTCAGTTTTAATGCCAAAACAGTTGCTTTCAGAGTCACTTTAGAGCCACTTTGCAGACAGTGCAGTGCTGCTCCCTTGGCAGAGATCAGTATCTTGTGAGCCATCTGTCCTGTAAGAAACAATGCTGCCTTGTCAGGGAGATGGTGAGAACGATATCCTACACGTTGTAATCTGCGATTTAGCAGCTCCACACAGACACTCAGGAAAGACTGGCAGCATAAAAAGCACAGCTTTTATCAGGAGTGCACAGATAGGAAGAAACCCCAAGCAGGCAGGGACGTTCTGCAGGTAGTTGTGGTTTGGGTGAAAGAAGCAATTAGCTTTCTTCTTTGCAGGATCAGTGCTCACTGCTTTGATCTGCAGTAAATCACAATTTTGGTTTGTGCCTGCCATGGTCTGACCTGTGGTTTAGGCAGAAGCCAGGAAAGCATAAAGCAGGTGTGCACAGCAATGTTCAGGGACAGCAAAGGAGAATTTGGTGAAGTTGTGGGTGGGTGAGGAGGAGAGCTCAGCTCCTGCCTCATTCCAGAACTGGAACTCTCCTGCCTGGCAGAGGTGTCTGAGGGATGCACAGAGGACAGGAGGGGACAGAGCTCTGGGGCACCCCAGGAACTCCCAGCAGGTTCCAGACACTGTTTGTGAGGATGGCTGGAAGGGAGCAGGGCAAGGAGCCTTTACAGAGCCTTGGAGGGGAGAGATCAACACCAGGAGAGAAAAAGAAAATTGGTGGAGACATCTGAAAATCACTCCTTGGGGATGATTTTCATTTAACTGTGAGATCTTCTTCCCAGCTGAGGTCAGACAGAAAAGGAGAAAGTGAGGCTGTATCAGAAGAGACCTGAGAGGGAGTAGAAAAGAGAAAGGGAGGACAAGACGTCTCCTCTAGAGAAATAATAATGTCTTGGACAGGTCTGTGAATCCAAGAGTTAAGACAGACCCCAGGGGCAAGGTATTTGTTAACTGTTTTCTTTTTAAGGTTTGCAAAACATTAATATTTTAAGTAGTTTATTCTTCATTAGCATAATTAAGAATACATAAGTCTAAACTCAGTGAAAACAGAATTAACAAATTAGCAGGTGCAGGAATTTGGAAGCGAGAGGTTTGGGAAAACAGGGCTTGCAAATGTCGGCATTAAGTAGAGCAGGGAAATCGTGCCAAGCCTTATTTATGGATTTGTGCATTTCCTTTGCCTAGGCCCACTCCTGCAGCCAAAGGAATGCAGCTCAATTTAAACATGAACCCCCTGCAGTTATACTGTAGCTGAGCCTGAACCCCAGAGCATATAAAATAAAATTCTTCTGAAGAGAAACTGATGAGCCTCACCTCAGATGTCTCTTGAAAGCTGAGGTGTCTTGAATCAACACTTAACTGAACAGGGAAGCAAACTGCAAAATTAAATCCAGAAGAAAACGGGAGAAAAATTTAGAATAGTATCTTGATGAGGGGAAATATAAAAAGTAGTGACATTAAGGTGTACTGCAGACAAGGGCTTGGGGGGGAAAAAAAAGACATCCTATTCCCATGTGAGGAGTTCCCCTTAGGAAAACCAAGAACTGATTTCCAAGATGATGTCCTGCAGATTTTTCAGTGTGTGACAGAGTAGCCCTGTGGGATATTTAAAATAAGGTTTTTCCCTGTTAATCTGGGACAGTTCTGGTTTTTATCATCATTTTCATGGGATGAAACTACTGCACTCCAGATCGCTCAGGCACTGGGCTTGTCTCAACAAACTGTTGACAACAAACAAGCACCAAAAAACTGTTTACACTTACAGAGTTATAGGTATATAATATATATGTGAATCTGTATTTATGGGCTATCCTGCCCAGTTATCACTTGCTGTCACAAAGATGAAATAACTTCTGTTTTGCTGCAGATTTTCAGCCCACACAATGTGAGGATGAATGCTGTCTGTCCTTTTAAAAGGACTGTTAGGTCTGTGGCTCAAAAGATCAGGATGTTATTATTGGGCACAGGTGTAATTATGGCAAAGATTAAAGAATAATTAAATTATTATTTAATTTTAATTAGATTATTAAATAATCTAATTATAGATTATTTTAAAGAATAAAGAAATACTTACTCCTACAAATCTCTGACCCAAATCTCTGACTTTATTGGAATGATCTGGAGGTTGAATAAGCAAGTTTTATACTGCAGTTGTTATTCAGGAGCCATTTAGGACATCAGTGGAAGGAAAAAACCTGATTCTATGCATTCCTTCCCTTAGAAGCAGCATAACACTCTTACTCCTCTCCCAAGCTGCTTTATGTCTGTGCAGCATTTTTGGTGTCTTTTGGATTTGCCTGCTTAGTACTCTTGAGAACAACATTTTCCCACTTAAAATTAATGTGATTTTACTGCCTGCAGCCTTTCTGTGGGTCTTCAAAAACTGTCCAGTCTGCAGTTCTAGGTTCTGTCCTGAGCTGTATTAATGAACTGGGATTTGGGCTTTGCTTCTTTATTTTATCTGCAGCCTATTCTGTTTATTATCACTGTCAGGAGGAGCTCGCTCACACTTTTTTTTTCTATGAACATTTCTCTTTTCTGGATGGCATTTCCACCTCCCCATAAAGCACCCTGCTTTACTGCCCAGCCAAGGCAGTTGTTTTTTCCAGGACTGTGAAGGATGTGACGAGCAGGGCTGACTTGTGCAAAAACCACGACTGAGACAAACTGTGCCTGCAATCTGTAATGCTCGCTCTCCATCCTTCTAAAATCCATTCAGAGAGACCCTGTGCTCGTGGAAATGTTTCTCTTCCTCAGCTCTACAACCCTCTGGGTGGCTCAGACTGTGGGATTTGGTGCTGAGGTGTGTCTGAGCTAGGCAGGATCCAACCTGATGAGGAAGCTGCCCAGAAAGGGGACTGTGAGCAGCATTGTCTGGAGCTGCTGAAGGAGATATAATCTCCCCACACCAAGCTGTGCTGTATTTAAATCAGTCACCTGCTCTAACTACTTCAGATATTTGCATTTTTCAGATTTTTCTTCCCCTGTCTGGAAGCCCCTAAAAAAAATTAAAATCTCTTTTTCTCCTGTGAAGGTTTTAGAAGAGGGAAATGTCTGGAAGTTTGTTCCCTTTCCACAGAGTGCCGGAAGTATAACTTTTTAAAATCTGTTTTCTCTTCTCTTTCTTGATTCTGCTGCTGTGTTTCTTCTGCACTTCTCTTCACTCCTGGATTTCCCAGCTTCTCTGAGCTGAGCTCCTTGGGGATATTCCCTCACAGGGAGTCCCACTTATCTCAGTTCTCTTCCTGGGTCTTCTTCTCTATTCCTGGGTCAGGAATAAAACTCCAAAGCTCGTTAGGATCTTGTTTCTCATGTTTATTAGGATGTTATCACAAAACTTGGCAGATCTCTCCAAACTTTCTGCACAAGTTCAATTCATCCTGCCCTTGTGGCTCACTTTGGGCTCTGAAGGCTCAAAATGGCCCCAAACTACACAGTTCTTTTATCTTTATACTCATTCTCATCCAATTAACAATAGACACGTAAATTATTTTTCTTAATGACCCAATGACCCATCACCTGTGTGCTGCACTCTGACATTTTCTATCCAAAAACCTCTAGAAGAAGAACATGAAGAAGAAAGAAGGAAAAGAAACAACATTCTAAATCCTCCATCTTGTCTTCTGCTTTCTAAACTAAACTCTAAACTAACTTTTTCACCCAGTGACTAAAAAAACTCTTTAATCTACACACTCACACTTTTAGCTTTTTTATCTGACTTTAACAGTTGTTTTCAGGTAACACCATGAAAACACGCCCATAAATTTCATGTTGTGTGAAATTCAGTGTTCTCCTGGATCTCAGAGGCAGAGATCAGAGCCAAGGGCTCACACTCTGAGTCTCAGACTCCAGCAAGCAGCACCCTCATGGGAGCAGGGTGGCTGCTCCTTGCCCACCCAGAGCTCCCTGTTTGGCCCCCTTTGTTCAGACAACTGTGAAATGAAGGTGTGCTTGCTCTCTGTGGGGCACAGATTCCTTGTCCCAGTGTCCCACAGATGCAATGAATTTGGCTTTTAATCCCTTTGTATTTACCACAGTTTAGAATTTAACTCAGGGAAAGAGAATTCACGGGTTTTGCGCTTTTTCATATCCAAAAGGAGCTGCAGGTGAACGTAGTACTGCCTAAAAAAATCCCTTTATTTGCAACTGGGAAACATTCATTTGAGAATTGAGCACAGGAGTTCTCCTCTTCCTTCCAAGAACCTCTGGTCAGGTTTGAATGACAGAATTGGGAACAATCCCAGAACAGAGCCCGAGGTGGAGTTCCTGCAGCACAGTAACCCTGGAGGCTCAGAGCAGGGCTGCAGGTGATGGATGCTCCATGTGCTGACTCTATTTTCACACAGGTGCCAACGAAACCAGCCCAGCAGAGCTTGTTCAGAAATGGGAGCTGGTAGCCACTGATGAATCCACTCATTGCCAGATGAGAAAACGAGCCTGAACTGTTGCAGTTGGTAGCTCAGAGCTTGCTGCCACTGCCTTTTCCTCTCTCTGGCCACTGTGCCATCATCTGGACTCTTCCCTCCTGCCTGGCTGGGTCACTTGCGCTTCCAGCCAGGCTGAGGCAGGTCTGATGGTCCACACAGCTCTCCCTGAGAAGATGCTCCCAGATTATCTTGCTGGTTGAAGAAATGATGAGCCAGAATGGGAACAAGCAAAAATAAAAACCTCCAAAACCTCTTGTTGGATAGGTGCAGCAGGCAGAGATCACAAGCAGCAGGCACAGAAGCAGTGGACACAGAGGCTGGGGATGATAATGATGCCATGCTACATTAGTGCTGCATTAGCAGATAAGACAACAGGGCAGCGTGCTTGACAGTATTTCTCACTTCACTCGACATCTCTTTTTTGTAGGAAATGAATACTTAGCCCATCTCAAACAAGTAGGGGACAGAGCAGTGACGTCAGACAGACAAAATGAGTTTTCTGTTCTGCCTGCATTTGTAAAGATACACACTATGAATATATTCAATTTTTTTTTTTTAATCTACTCACAATGGTACATTTTTATTTATTACCACCTGCGTGATGGCTGTGTGGAAAAAAAGTGGGAGAATTGCAGACTGTAAATACTTTATTATAATAGTAGCTAAAAGCATGTTCTGCAGCCATTCCATCAGTAGGAAGTAATTTTAATCATTTTAGTAGCCCAGACTGATTTCTGTTGAATACTGAAATATTCCATGTCTGGGTCAGTATTTCCCCCTCCCGTGTCTCCCAAAGAGGAGTTTTACATTTGGCTCTACACCAGAGGCTTTTTCTGTCATCCTTCCCAAAGTTGTGTCTCGATTTGCAGGTCCTGCCCCTCTGCTTCCTTCTCGCAGGTGCAGGGAGAACTCCTCTGGCCGTGCTGCAGGGAAATCTGGTTTGCAGCTGGTTTTTATTGCAGAGCTGCTCTCCCCCTTCCTGAGCTGAGGAGCTCAGATGAAATTTTAGCATCGTTAACACCCCATCAATGCCGAGTGAAACTTTGCTGGGCAAATCTGCAGCCCATCCCTGGAGTGGATCAAAAGCACACAGAACCCATCCCTGGAGTGGATCAAAAGCACACAGAACCCATCCCTGGACATGCAGGAGGCTTGAGGGAGCCCGAAGCATTTCAGACTTCTGCTCAGGCTGTCTGCAGCCCAAATTCTCCATCCATGAACTGTGCTCTGCCTGGCAGAGGAGATGTAGAGAACATCTTATTGCAAAGGGAGCTTGAACAGAATGAGCCAGGTGAATCCTCAGCGCTTTGCAAGGGGACAAAGCTGAAGCTTCCAGCAAGGAGCTTATATTTTATATATATATATATATATATATGTATAAAAAGCACATACACACATATAAAAACACGTATATATATCCCCATATGCAGTTGGTTGTGACTCATCAATTGATTATGCAGCGGAAGAGACTTCTACCAAAGAGCTGTCCTTTCCAAATCCGACATATATATCTTTGATAATTGTCACCCTCCCCAGGAAGTTAGGATTTGCAGTTGGGACTTGAGTCAAATGGTGACATTTTGCAAAGGAATTTTCTCCTGGTGTCTGTAAACTTTGTAATCTGAAGTTTGAGGTTGTGTTTATGAACACTGCTGGGTTGGAAGGTTCTGTGCTGTACCCCGAATTTATGTGTTCTTAACTAAGCCTGGAGTGATGATGAGTGAGAAATATATTATAGGGAATTTTTCTCTGTGTCTTCTAAGGACATATCTCCACTGTGAATCAGGGGGCACTGCAGCCTTGTGTTTTTATCACATATGCTATTAGTGCTCTTCCTTTTTCCCATGTTGGGCAGTGAAAGTGGATTACTCATCCCCATTTTTATTAGCTGTCAGTTTCTCATTTTTGTGTTGTACTGCGGCCCTGCAAGTTTTGGACAGCACTTACTCCAGTCAGTGATATATTTTATAAAACTTATGTTCTGGATATAAACTTTCTGAGATCATGGGGCTTTAGCTAAAAGGAATTTACACAGCCATAGAACCAGAAGGTCACTGAAATTTTATAATTTTAAAACACATCTGAGGTCATACATTTATTCAGTCATGGTTCTCTTTACATTTAAAGGCATCAGGAAAAAAAATTCTGCTTCTGGTGGTGAAAGACATCATGAGAGACAGCGAGACTTAGGGCTGTAATCTGGTTCCCACTGAACTCCATGGAAAAAGCAATTTTCTGGAACAAGAGGGTATCTTTGCAGAAGGAAAGGAATTGCAGAACGTTACAAAGTCGGTTTTATTTTCTCATACTGTGCTCAGCCAGGCATTGTTAGTAAATAAGATCTAGAGCGCTTAAAAGAAGGATCCAATCACAAATTCAATTGGTCCATTAACTACATGTAATATTATTTACCTAAGTGGCCCTTCTGGACTATTTCATAGCTCAGGTTTATAACCTTTTTTAAAAAGATCAATAGTACTGAGCAGGCAGTGTGTGAGCACGATGAAAGTCAGGCCATTTTCGCAGTTACGGGCCGTGATTTCCAGACCTGGAGGCCAGATTAGAATTGCAAAATGAGGAAAATGCTCTCCCTGAAACACTAAAAAGAAGAAACAGCCTTGGCAAGAAGGATGGGGGGAAGCAGTGAAGCAAGGGATCAGTTCTTTGATACAGCTGGAAAATGCAGGTGGCTTTTCCAGCACCTAAACCCTTCTCAGGTGTGAGCGAGAGGGTGAGGTGCCATTTAAAGCCACACACGGGGTTTTGCTGAGTTTTGTTGGTGTGAGGGCATAGCCAGCCGTGCTCTGAGCAGCCTGGCAGGTGAGATAGAGTCCCAGCAAGCAGGAAAGGTAACTCTTTGCTCTTGGTCTCGTGTCCAACATCCGTGTTCAATCAGCTCCTCGGGGTGGCAGATGCTCACATCAGCTGGCAGCTAAATTCCACACCCCCAGAATCTCTGCTGCCTCTGTTCAAGGGTGCTTTTCCACCTCTGAATCAGCTTCATGGTGATGATCACAGCAAATAAAATCCAGGAGGGTCCTGTTTGATAATGGCCCTGGTGATCCGTGGCTGTGACCCACCTCTGGCTGCCTCCCCTTCGGTTCTGCTCACCCCATTTCATCCAGGTCACGCTGGCTCCCCTGGGATGGGATGTGAATTGGGAACTGAGGGATGGCTCAACTCCAGCACACCCAAAAACTTTCTGTAGCGACAACTCATGGAATTTTTCACGGCAAAAGGCCAGAAACTTCCCTTCCCCAAACCAGGCCAGATGTTCCTGCCAGGTATGGCTGCTTTTCAGGGGCTAAAACTCTGATTTCTTGTGCCAGGCACCACAGGAGTGAAAAGGCTTGGAGATCTGGACTAATAATTCAGGGAGAAGGGTGTCTCTGCTGAAGAGAGGTGATAGAGTCCAAACTGAGTGCTGAGTCCTGCTGCCTTGAATAGTTTGTTATATTTCTCTTGTTATGATTCTCTTTTTTTCTCCACCTGTTTGTGGTGCAGATATCACCACTGCATTAGCCAGGATATTGTCTGAGGCATCTGCAGTCAGGCATAGGCTGGGAAGAATCTTCCTTGCCCCAAAGAGTAACCCAGGTAGCAGAAAATGCCTCTCTGTGAAGAGAATTCATATGGAAAACACGTGTTTTCAGTCTCTCTGCACCGATTCCAAAATTTTAGTGTGGCTGTGTTCCTATTTTTGCTACCTTTCAGGAATGTCACTGCTGCTTCTCCCTAGGCAGCACCTGTGCATTGCCTTCCCCTTCTCCTACCTGGATTTCATCAATATTTTTGTAATTTTTTAACTGTTAAACAGGAGACAGGACCAGTCTGGGAAACACAAGTGTTTAGGGCCTTCCAGAATTGTCTGCTTCGCCAAGAGATGCTGCCCCTGGGAGACTGGTGGTGCTGGGAGGTGGCAGCTAGAGCAGGGATCTTGTGCTCATTCATTCCATCCACAGGTTTGACTGATCCTTTGTTGAATAATTTTGATTGACAAAGACATCAGGTTTGGAGAGTCTGTCTGTAAATTGTGCTGGATCTCTGGCTGAGGGGCAGCTCAGCAGATAAAGGTTTTGCTGAAATCTCCCATGAACTCCAGGCAAGACATTTTTATTATTTTCTTTTAATCCTGCCTGCTATTATTTCCAAACCCAGTCAGCAGCATGTGTTTGTCAGGCAATGCAGGTGTTGGCATGAGAGGAATTCAGGAAGATCTTTAATTTTGTGAGTCTTTTCTGTTTGGTTTTATTGCAGCTTCCTATATGCTTGAGGTATTAACGTTATTAGCTTTCTTTGGGCTGGGGTTGTACTGGGAGATGAGATCTCACTGAGGAGTTAAGGCACTTGAAGCTTTCTTTTCTTTCTACAAAACTGTTGGGAAGGAAAGGGATCCAATGCTGGCATGATGTTTCATAAGGTGACATTTGTTATAACTCATTGCAAATGTTACTCACCATCTACAAAAAGTCCAATTAAACTAAAGAGCAGTGAAAAATAGCCAATTCCACTTTAGCAGCTGCACTTGTTGCCAGAATCCCTCATTTTTTTGGAGCCAACAGATTCCCCCAGGAGACCTTTATACAGTGACTACTGTCCTCTGGCACCAGTCCCACTGCTTGGTGTTCCCTGCTCCCATCAGCCAGACTGTCACACAAGGACAATATTTCCCTTCCCATTTGGGTTTATCTTTACTTTCCCAAAGATCTCTTTGGTCCTTAGTTGTTACCAGACCTGTGCTGCATCCTTCTGTCTCCTGTCAGTGTTTCAGTGGGAATTAGCTAGATCCCAGAGGAAGAAGGTTTTCAAAAACAAGATTTGAAAATGACCTGTGACCCTTGGTGCTTTTCAGAATCCGAGTTCTACATGACTTGAAGCTTCTGGGTCACTGAGATTCTTCTTAAGTTCGAAAACCTTTAGCAGCAATTATGTTCCTGTAGAAAATAAGCCAATATATTTATGGTTTCTATTCACATTATGGGTCCTTTAGCCTCCAGTGCCTTTCTGTGTGTCTTGAGGTTGAACCACTGGATTCTGTGGTTCTGCCTGTGCAGAGAGACACGTGAGCAGTGTGACAGCATCTCTGGGTACGTAACAAACACAAACTTCTCTGGCACTCGGAGGAGAGCGGGATCCTGAGCGAGCACATTCCCTGAGGTGCCAAACTGGCTCCCCAGGAAGGTGCAGCTTTGCTGTCTGCTACAGCCACCCACTGTTCTGCAGTGTCAGCTGGGCTGGAGCTCAGATCCACCCACTCTGGAAAGGCAGAAATGCAGCCGGGCTCTGCGGCTGCCTCGGGCACGCCGGGGGTGGTACCTGCAGAACCCCAGCTCTGCTCTGCAGCCTCCTCCTCGTTACCCTTTATCAGCACCTCCTTTGCCCCCAGGATAGGGCACTAAAATGGACCAAACTCTGGCTAATTTGCTGCAGGAAGCTGTTGAGCTTTGGGCAAGGAGATGGAATAAGTTGCCCAATTAGTTATAGCTGCTGGTGGCCCCTGGTGCTGGCCTGGCATCGTTTGTCAATGCCAAGCAGAGAGAGACAAGACTGGTTCCTTTTTTCCTTACCTGTGACTGCCCAGCCCATGTTTCCTATGGCTCCAATCACCTGCTGGGATCCTTGAGGTGTGAGAAGGAACCTCAGTTCATTCAGTTTGCCGCAATTGTTCCAGGGCAGGGTTTACTTCTCGTTTTCCTGGACCACAAAACATCGCTGCCTTTGGAGAGCAAGGGTCTACATCAGCCTGTCTTTAGGTCCTATTTATAAATGAGGAGAGTGAGAAAAAATGTTTTAAAACATGCAAGCTTTAAAAATAAAATGGTGACCTAGTCAAAGAGTAAACACTAAGGGAAAATAAAAGACTGTTTTAAGAGATGGAAGCAGAGAAGCAGCAGCAAAAATGTTCAGAATGAACCTATTACTGTAAAGAGGAGGGTGTAGATCAGCAGGTCCCATCACTGACAGTTCAGAGGACCTGGCTTAGTAGTGGAAAAGGAGGAATGGAAAAGAACCTTGAGTGGGAAATAAAGCAAAGATGAGAAATGCACCTATTTGCATGTGATAGATTACCTGTACACATCCAGATCACACTTGTGACCAGACAAAAGACACCAACTGCTCAGTGTTTAAACAAGATAAAAAATTGTTGCACTCTATTAGGAATGGGGAAGTACCACACAGACTCTCGTAGCTTTGGTTGCAAAAGAGAACAAGTTTTATTCTTCCAGATCTCCTTTTATAGACAGTTTTGAGAAGGTCTGAGAGGTAAACCTCTCATTGGCCATGAAGCCAACACATCACCATCACTGGGCAGCTGGGAACAACACCCCTTGACTGCTTCTTGCAAGTAAACAACAAGGATCCAAACAACACCTGCAGAGGTTGTTTTCCTTCTCCAAGGACTGTTTGGATTCCTCCTTACGATTTCTCAGGCCAGAGTGAGAACCTTGTGTGACTCAGTTTCACACAGGCCCAAGCTAATGCCTGAAGCCTAAAAATCTCTTATTTGACCATTGTCAGTTCCCATAAAGAATTATACTGAGTTTCTGTCATTGTGAGTCGTGGTGGCCCCTTTGTGCTTCCAGGTAGTCCTTTAAGGTGGGGTTGCTCAGGGGGTGGTAAGAATACAACACCTTAAAAAGGGATGGGGAGCTTTTCCCATGATGGCCCTTTGGAAGCTTGTCCCCTGTGAGGCTGTGCTGTCACTGATGCGTGGTTCTCCTCCCTCACAGGTTGCCTGGTCACTATGAACCATGGCCCAGCTATACTACAAAAAGGTCAACTTCTCCCCGTACCGAGACCGGATCCCACTCCAGATCGTGCGAGCGGAGGCAGAGCTCTCGTCGGAAGAGAAAGCCTACCTCAGTGCTGTGGAGAAGGGGGACTATGCCAGCGTGAAACATGCCTTGCAGGAGGCAGAGATCTACTACAACATCAACATTAACTGCATGGATCCTCTGGGTCGCAGTGCCCTCCTAATAGCCATAGAGAATGAGAACCTGGAGATCATGGAGCTGCTGCTGAGCCACAGCGTCTACGTGGGGGATGCTCTGCTCTACGCGATACGGAAGGAGGTGGTGGGAGCTGTGGAGCTGCTGCTCAATTACAGGAAGCCCAGTGGTGAAAAACAGGTTGGTTGAGTGTTCCTGTTCAGTTTTGAGCCTTAGGGAAAGTGCTGCTGCTCAAAGTCCTTGCTGTTGTTCCACGGCTTTAAATGCCCAGAGCATCCCTGTTTGGATGGTAATTCTCCAGCCTGAGCAAACATGTTCTGCCTGACTTAAACACCCAGTTTTTTATCTTTCACTCAGTGTTCTTTCCAGCCTCACAGTGTTTGTGGACACACTGATTTATAGGTTGATTTATAGATGAGCACTTTCCAAAGGAATTTGTGGCTCTCTGAAATTATATTACAATCTGTAAGTATGAACTATTGCCACGCTGTTGTGCTGATATTAAGTGGAATTGCTTTTCATAAGTAAATCCTCAAAGCACACAAGCTTATTTACAACTGCAAGCAAGCAAGCAGCCTGCTGGGTTTCAGTCCTTGGCTTCGTAGTCCTCTTGGTCTCCCTCTCCAAAGAGCTCCAGGGCAGAAATGCTGAGGCAGGACATAACTTACAGCAGTGACTTGTAGGAAGGATCCTTAGCTGCAAAACCATCCCTAAGTTACATAAGGATCTTGTGGAAAATCCTGAATCCTGTCACTTCAAGTATCACTTTTTGCACGACCCCAACTGTTTTTTTATTTTCTGTTTTTTTTTTCTTCTCATTTGTAACCACTACTGCCAATAACTAGAATAATTTATGTACGTTGCTGACCACTGATAATTTTTGCGTATTCACTGCTTAGAAAGGAACATCCAAAACTTGGATAATCCTTATATATCAGGCCTCCTTTTGAAGGGAACACATCCCTCTGCATGTGAAAGATTAGTACCAGTCAATCATAGAAGAAAATGTTTTCAATGCAAGGGCCCCTTAGCACATAGTTTTTCAATAGTCATTTTAACAATAAGGATCAACCCTGGTGGAATTCAAGAGTGCTCAGCTTATTATCTAAAAATGGCAGCATTGTGTGTGCTTGTAGCAATGTGATTCTAATGTGTGGTTTAAAAACTAGAGAGGTAATGAAACTCCTCTGTCTGACCTAAGAATTGAAATGTTAGTACTGAGTTTTAGTCTGACAAAATGTAAGTAGCAAAATACAGATTATCCATTAAGAATGAGCCATTTTTTTATCTTGGTCTTCTAGAAATTTGAGCATCCTGCAGCTCAGCAGGACAGAAAGCACTGGAAAACAGATTTTTTTCAGTGGCATGAGGAATTGCTACTGATTATAGCAGGCTAATGACAGGTCTCAAGTTTCTCCTGAAATGTCATGGAAAGCAAGTGATGGGATTCAAGTGGGTTTCTGTAACATCCCTTGAATGCTAAACCTTGTGTCCACTCAAATCCACAGCTCTGCTGGCTTAACTGGACAGAGACAGAGGTCCATGAAATGAGGCTGATATTTTACAGCTGAAATTCAGCTCCAGTGTCTCTAGTTCAGTGATCCATTTCATAGAAGGCCTGTTCTATTTTTTGGTTATCTCTGTGCCAGCATTCCTTCTGTAGCTAGAATTGTATCTGCTTGCAGGGTTTACAACTTGGAGAGCATGTGTGGGGGAGAAAAGATGCAGTGCCAGCTTCAGCTTTATTTACAAGGTTTGTTACAAGACCAGATTTTGTCAGTGTATTTTAAACTAGCACTGGCTTGGTGCAAAATTCTATGAACAAACTCGGATTAACTTCCCTGGCTGGGGTTCAGGCTCTTCTGGAGACTGCAGAAAATGTTTGCTGGTAGAGGACTGCAGGACTGGACTTCCCTTTCAGCTGTTTCACTGACTGCTCATGCAGTGATGGTGATTTATTTGCTGATGAACATTAATTTCATGTGTAGTGATAGGACAGGCTGGGCCAAAGTTGGTTATTTTGTCAAATCACAAAGCTGTTACAGGAGGGGTTTCTGAACACAAGCTCCTGATGCTAATTCCACAGCAGTATCAATATACATTCATTAATTTCCTTGCTGGACCCTTTCTCAGAAGGTCCTTTGGGAACCCCACACCTAATTGCTTTCACAAAAAGCACCTGATAAAGCAGATTAGCAGGGCTTTGTCCTCATCAGCTACTTACATGTTCTAAAACGTGTAGAAACCCTGCTTTTTTGTTCCAGTAGTAAAAAAAAATCGCACCTGATAGGAAGGTTTCTGTCTAGCTGTGAAATTTGTAAGATAGTACCACTGCACTTCTTATATATTAGGTTTAGTGTAATCTGTTAATTAAATGTGCAGAGGGTTCAGTTTGCCTGGTCAAGCCTGTGTGGGGACAGCTTCTTGGCTCGTGTTTTTGCCATTAGGGACTGGCTGTTTCTGCTGCACTCTGGGCAGAGGTGCAGGAGCAGCATCCTCCAACTGCCCCGTGTTAAATGTTCATTCAGCTGAACCTGGGCTCTGGGAGAACCTGTTGGTTCCATTTTCCTGCTGCCTGTTGTTGTTTGTCTCTCTCCCAAAGCCTGGTGTCTCTCTCTGGCTGTTCCTATTTGCGTCTGTTCACGTCAGCTCGGTTAATTGTTGTCTTTGCATCTCAAAAGCAGCTGAGCAGCATCATCCAGCATAAATCCATTTCATGGGTGTGTATCTTCAGCCTTATCAGCGTGCCACAATCCCCACAGCAACTCCCACAGGCTGCCTCATTCCAGCCTCTTGTGGAGTTACAGTGGCTGGGGCTGGTTAGGGGAAGAGACGCCCAAAACAAGGCAGAGAACCGTGGGCCCTTGCAGACTCACCAGCTTCACTCTCCAGCCACAGGAGAGCTCCAGAGCCGGCTCTGAGAGCTGCCCGAGGGGAAGAGCTCTGCTCTCCACCTGCACCATGACCTTTTCAGGGAGCAGAAGTTAAAAACCTTTCAAACACACGTAGTGACCTTTGCCGTGCTCCTTCTGCCAGAGAATCAGGGTCTCATTGATGATGTAAGGGGAGGGGGATGGATGGATGGATGGATGAAGGGCTTGGGTGGCTCAGAGGCTCAGATCCTGTTATTAAGTGAATTTTTATGAGTCATTATTCTGCAAACCTTTGCTAGACCTGCTGTTGAAGCACCGTTTCCTGCGAAGACAGTGGCAGGGGTAAGCCACAGCTGTAACTATAACAACCCCGCTGCAGCCAGGAGCAAATTGCTCTGTTTCCATGTGGAGCCTGGAGAGCTGGGAGCATGAACACCTCGCTCCAGAGGCTGCTGCAGAGCACAGGAGAGATTAGCAGTGATGTGCTCGAGTAGATGTGTTTCTTTTTAGGTTTATTATCTCCAAGCGAGGTTTGTGGGCTATTTTAAGATCTCCTCAAATCTGTGCTGCCCAGTCCAGACAATTCAGAGCCGTGGTTTTGGGTGCTGAGCTTTGAGCCTGCTGGTGAAGCTGGGGAGGAGGCTTCACCACTTGCAGGCAGGATAATGCTAATAAACTTACAGCTGCTTTGAAAGATGCTGTTGGGAGATTTTGGGGTCAGTGAGAAAGTCATCATGGTGCAGCCACGGGAAGAGCACAGAGATGTTCTGATGTGCTTCACTCCCAGCAGAGAGTAAAGCCCAGGCTTGAACGACCCATCCTCCTCTTCAGTAACCAAAGAGCTCCCCTAATATAGTGAGTTTTACAAGTTAACTTTTAATTTCCAAGCGTTACGTAATTTACTCCAATTACTCCTCAAAGCTTTTTATAAACCATATTTCCCCTTGACCAGTCCCACAGCTGATCACTTAAACCATGGCATAGCTTTTCTCCCAAACTCTTGACAGGGTTTGGAAATCAAGCAGCCTATTCATGAATATTAAGAGGAAGAACAAAACAAATTAATATTTGTGGAACCAGGGGGTTGTGCGAGCATGGCTTTTCCTGCAGAGGTTTGTAGCCAGCAAACATGCATTTTCCAGGAAATAAAAGTGAGCCTGATCTGGAGCTGTGATATTTATTGTTTGATTTTCTGGGCAGTACAGAGGCTGATGTTGTACTGCATAGTGGCAGAGGAGTAATACAGGGGTACTTGGCATGGCAATCCATCCTAAGTGATGAGTGTCATTTAAATAAGACAACAAACCACCGAATAAGCATCAGAAAGAGCAGGGATAGGCTTGAAATAGCAAAAATTAGCACCTGCAGATGTAGTATCGAATTTGGCCCGGGCTTTTATCTTTGGGGGTGGAAATGTTAAAATTCAGACTTGTCTGTGCATGGGACAGGTCCAGTACATGCAATGGCAAAACAAGGCAGAAGGCACACAGCAAAAACAGAGATCTGGCTGGGTCCTGTGGGGTTGGAATTAACTGGGAACTTTAAATTATTGTTTTTTTCTTAATTCAGAACTACTGTATGAGCAAGAGAATGTGTATATGAAGCCTGTTGAATGAATTCTCCAACCTTGTGAAATCTTCTGTCTCTCAACCTATTTGATCTTTGAATTTTGCTGGGCTTTTTTGTTCTTAAAAGTGCTATCAGATGGGTTTTTTACACTACACAAGCATCAATTCAGTGGGTTATGTTTTCAGCTAAGCTGAGACTGCACCTAACCTTTTCCAGCAAAAAGCAGGAAATTCCTGTCTGAAAACTCCCAATTTCCCCCCGTATTTGATTCACCCTCAATTTACCATAATAGCTGTATTTCCTGACACTTGGAAACCTGTTGAAATCAGTACCAATTTTTCCAGATGAGGGGTTTGGAGGCCCATTTATTCTGAGCTGCTTGGGTGAATTGTGTGGAGTGGTGGCAGCATCCCCCTGAAGGTGCGTCACCACTCTCTGTCCTCCTGCCAGGGCAGGACACGGTCTGTGCTGCCTGCTGAGCCCTCCTTCCTTCTTTAGGGAGCTGTAATCAGTCATCTGAATTACTCCAGTTGGTAAGCACCTCCACGGTGGCTGTTTTCTTCACAACAATCAGAGCTGACATCGGCTGTTTACACAAGGAAGGGTAGGAGCATCTCGCTGGTATCTGGCAAACTTAGCGATCTGCTCTCGTGGCAGATGGCTCCAAATTAAGCTGCTTCACAGATGGGACTACAAATGCAATTCCTCAATAATGAGGATGAAAAGGGAAAAAGGGATCTAAGGATTTATGGTTCCCATGGTCCAAAGGCCTTCTGAACCAATGTGATCCATATGTATTCCAAAAGAAGGAGTTTACAGCTACAGCCTCTGCAAGGGTATGGTTGTGAAGAGGAAACTAGAGAGAAAAAAAGGCAAGTTTTCAGTCTTAGTTGCTAATCATCAGTTTGATGGAAGATTGCTGCTCTGGATAGTGTTAGTGAACCTAAAACTTGACCTCAAAAATCCTCTTTTAGGTGAGCTGATGAGTGAAAATCCACCTTCATCTTTGTTCAGATCCCACACATCAACAGCCTTTTGTGAAACAGAAAATGAAGCCTGCATTAAACCACTTTATTCTTGCCCAAATCCAGTAACTTCTTTGAGACAATGTGATTTAGCTTAATTTCCCTACTCACACAGGGGTTTTGTCCTGTGTGCAGAAACCAGGGTAAAGTTTAGCCCTTACCACTGAGAGCCCTTCATTCTGCTGGTACGAGCTCACTGTCAGCCCTGTGCTGCCACTGATGGGACTGTTTGAGTCAAAAGAAACAGTTCAATTCTCAAAAATCTCACTATATAAAATCCAGATTGTGCAGGCAGTTGGAAAGAGGAGAGGTTTAGGAGAAGGCATCTGTATCAAGGAATTGTGTGGCAGCTCTGAGCTGTGGCTGTGGAGCCCTGAGGGGAACAGGGTGTGACTCGAGCCAGTCATTTCAACATTGATAGGAGGGGTCCAAAGTGAAAAGGAAAGGCTGAACCTGGTTAGGAACACTCCTGAGCAAGAGGAGGTTCTGAAGAATAGAATAGAATTAAGAAAAATATGGCCACAAGTTCTCAGTGTGGAAGTATTTGAAAGGCACAATAAGGAAGAAGAATCGTGTCTGAAAACAGAGAAGCAGCTTCAAAGCCTAATGGCTCCATTAGCACCCAAGCTTTTCATTATTTTTATTGATGCAGTAATAATTCACAGTTATGGTTAACATGCCTTTGACACTGGTGGCTGCCTTCAAAATGAATTCCATCTAATTAAACTAAACAACAGAGAAATCAAAGATCACTTCAGCTAATGATTACATTTAACTGTGAAATTCCTTCCTCCCTCCCCATTGCCTCGATCCCCAAATAATCTGAAATCTAGGTGAAAAAGAACTGGGGTGAAATCTCTGGACTCAGCAAGCAGCATCAGGATTAAGGCAGTGACAGATAGCAGATTTCTGACAGTGGCAATAAGGCACAGGCTCCTTCTCCTGGGTCAACACAAAGTCTGTGATTATTTCCTAGGATGCTGGTGGGGGTCAAGCCAAGAACTGCATCACAGCGTGCACAAACATGCCATGCTTGTAATTGAATGTATAGACAGGTGAGAAGTCAGGAATTACCCAAGATGCTTCCCAGAGAATTGTCTTTACTGATCTGTAGGAGTGTTCTTAGCACTTGCCCGCTCTGGGCACACTGTACAGTGAATTTTCAGTCAGATGAGATGGGTTCTCAGGATTCAGCTGCATGGATGAGCTATTATAGGGGAAAAAAATCCTGTTTGTGCTGCTACACAAGTAAACTTCTGGGCTCTCTGTAGACCTCTGGATTAAGGAGTTTAGTTTCAAAAAACCATGTTATCTACCCAGCATCCATGAATGTGCCTACTGTACCCACCTCCCTTTGCTCCTGAGCCCCAATTACAGCATCCCCTGGCATCAGCCAACACGTGTTTGCCTCTAGTCTGTGTGAATCCCCAAAGCCAGAAGTTTGATATGGCTGTGCAGATTCCCTGATACAGATTTGTGGGAGATTCTTCCCGCTGCAACAGTCATAACACATTTTTTTTCCAAGGGAAGCTTCTCTCTGTGGGAAAAGTGAATGGAAAAAATTACAGGCTCCTCCAAAACAAAGCTCTGGGGTCTATAAAGATCTGTGAGGAACTGCAGGGCAGCTTAGCAGGAGTCCCTCAGCCCTTACCTGGCTGTTGAACAGAGCTGTGCTGGGCTGGCAAAGTCACATTTATGGCTTGTTTATCCCTGTAGGAGCAGTATTTTGCTATCCCATGGCAAAACACTGCCTGGTGGGGCAGCCCTTTGGTGGCAGTGGTGGTGGAATATCAAAAAGGCGCTGACTGGGAGCAGTATTTCTTGTCTCTGAATTGCTGCAGCGAAGGAACGCTGTGAGCCAAGGTCTTTGCTCTGTCATTGCCTTGGGAGGATGCTGGAAAACTGCTGGAGAGGCTCAGGGCCATGTGAATTGTTGGTACTTAATTCAGGGCAGGGAGAGAGGGCTGGTGTGCTCCAAGTACTCCTCAGGCAGGAGATGATGAGGCAGTGCCAGGCTCTGCAGCATCAGGGGCACAGCATTACCTAGAGCCTTTCAACTTCCTAGCACTGACAATATCAGAGGAAGTTGCTGCCTGAGTGGGAATAAAGGAAGATCACAGCCACACAGATTTTTATTTTTTTTTCCTCGTGCAAAACCCTGCCACCTGTCTAGGTTGCCATTTCTTTGCTGTTGCAGACTCTGGGGTCTTTTCAGAAGCTCACAGTGTCTTCTTGGTTGGTAAAACAGCAGTGCCAAAAGCACAGCCTAGTAGTCAAAATGGGGAATAATGAACCTCCTGGTCTGTGAGCATCAGGATGTGTTTTGTGCACCATCAGGCAGCGCTGGGCTGGCGCCAGATGCAGTAACTCATTCCTCTCCCTGACACTGTCTCATGATCCAATCTGATTTAACTTTTTTATTTTTCTAAAGGAATGTGATTGAATATGAACACAACCCAAGGAAAAAGCCCTCCCTCTTCAAGCCCTGTTAGCAAGATATTACCTCACCTAAACTTAATGAAACATCTCTCATCCGCACAAGGTGATAAATTACAGGAAGAAGGGATGTTTTATGTACAAAGATGATCTAAAAGGCTGTAGATAGCATGATTATTAACCTATATTAGCACATCTTGTCCTTGTTACCACTAAGAATAGATAATACAGAGACCAAGAAAAATGAATCAAAAAGCTGGACAGCTCTTCCTCCCAGAATAATGCCTGAAAAATATTAGAAAAATAGTAACTGTAATAAAATGAAGACTACCTTGAAGGCAGAGCCTGCAAGTTTCCAGATAACCATGGGCTGTCTTTGTTTCATTTGTGTTTGGATTCAGGGGAAAGCTTATCCATAAAATGAAAAATATCTCAGATGCAGCAACATTCCAAAGTTCTTGGAGTAGTTAAGAAATTTATAAGACTGGATTAAGCATGCTCTTTAATAAAATTCATTTCAAAGCTTAAAACCAGCATTAAAAATAAGGAATAAACCCTAATAACTTTTATTCAGAACAGCTGCTCCTATCACAGAATAACTCTTAAAATGGTAATGAAGAAAGGTGAAAAAGCCCAAACAAACAGCATTTTGTGTTTCCAGATGAGGGGAAAAAAACCCCAGCCGTCAGGAATATGCCAGCTAGTTTTCCTATCCAGTCTTGAGGAGATAATTCAGTTCACTCCTGTGTCAGTCATCCTGGATTTACACCTGTGTTGTTGTCACAGTCTCAGGAAAAAGCTCCAGCAAGCAGCCAGGGAATCTCTGCATTTTGGGAAGATGCATAGTATTGCATTTTTGGTAGACCCATGGGTCTTTGTCACTTAGGCCACTTCAGCAACTTCATTTTTTGTCTGGATTTGTGACAGTCCTGAACTTTTGTGCTGGGTTTGTTCCACATGCAGAAGCGTCCCCATTCAGTGAGCCCCTACCCCTGTGCAGGTGTAGGATGGAGCCAAGGTTCCCTGGAGGTAACATCACACAATATGTGATAAACTAGGACTACAAAAGGCTTGTAAAACATTCCTCACAGAGGAGGAGCCATAGCCAGGACAGGCTGCAGCTGCTGGTGGCACACCAGCACTCTGAGCAGGGATAGGCACTCGCCAGCCCAGCTCCCTGCTGGATTCTGTGGCTCTCAAGTGCATCAGGGCACGGCAATTCAGGGCAAAGCGAGCTCAGGTTGCTCCAGCTCAGCAGGAGAGGTTCAAACACGAGGTAACTCTCTGGCAGCATCCCTCTGTGACTCGCAGAATCAGCCACACTGACTGCACTCTTCCTTCATTTCGTCATCAAGTGCCTCATCTCATCTCCTGCAGGGAGAGGAGAGGGCTCAGGAGACAGAGACACAGAGACAGAGACACAGAGAGAGGGCTCTGTCTGCAGGAACTTGCCACAGGCCATTAAAATGCATATTTACCAAATCCTTTCCTCCCAAAGGCTCCTCTCCCAATCCCTCTTTTCTTTAATCCCCAGCAGAAGTTATTATGTAGCATCAGCCACAAATGGTGACATCTTTTGACAATCTTTCTGGCTGTGCTGCATTTCCTAAACACATGGCTGAACACAAGCTCTGATGCAGTTCTGCCACTGTCAAGTGCACTAGGTTTCAGTTCAGCTCTGAGAACTAATCCCTTGGGCCTACCTCCATTTTTAAACACATGGATAAGAAACCAAATTAAAACTGGAAGAGCCTAGAGCAGGTCTGTCCGTATTTTGCTTTTGTTTACTGGTTGCAGAGAAGGATATTTGGTTATACAGATATCACAGATCTACTTTTTCACGTTCTTTCAGTAGCAGTGCATTACATTAATTAACAGTTATTAGCAGTTCTGTGATTCTCTGCTTTTTTTGTTCAAAGGTACATATTTTAGTGTTAATGTGCACCATCTGGTAACCTTGTATCAGCATTTGGCTTGCTACAGGGCACTAAAAGGTACTAATTTTCACTGTTTTGCAGTACCAGTCTGAGGAGCAGAGATTTTATTTGGCTTTTACAGGCACATTTGTAAGTCACTGAGGAGATTTTAGACCAGAAAGAGCCTTTTCTTCAGCTGGATATTCTGGGACAGCTGTATTGGAATCAGTGGAACGCTTCAATAACAGCAGAGTTTGCCCATAAGTACATCTACAACAACGTGAGCCTTATGCCAAAGTTACAAAGATCATTAACAACCAGCACAAAAGCCCTCAAACTACATGACTTTTTTAGATAGCAGTTTGTGTTGTTCATTATATTTCATTAACCAAATGACATCGTTTCAGTCAATGAATTGCTCTTGAGAGAAGAAACACAAACTCCCTATTAACAGAAATACTGGCATCACTCTGATACCAGACGTGTCTCAAGGCATCTCTGGTTAAGATGCTGAGTTTAGTGAAGCCCACACCACTGCATCACCTAAAATAAATGCATTTATTTTATAAATTTATACAGCCATGTACCATTTTCCCAGGGTCCCACATAGGTTTGCTTCCTGTGCCTCAAGAGAGCTTACAAGAAAGCTGTGTGATATTTGTAGCTTTCCACTGAGGCTTGCACAAGTTTGTGTTGGCAATTAGAAAATCTTCTATAGCACACAGCTGAGTCAAAAAAAGTTATACAAGCTGAAAAGAATGCAGATTAATGTATTTACAGTTGATCATGGCTATACTTACAATTTATTGCACTGATCCAGGGGAGATGAGAGTTTATGAAATGCAGGTGGCTTGAAAACAGGGCAGTTCCAAATGCTACAGGTAAAAGCGCTCTGAGTTATTCGCAGACAAAATATTATTATCCATAGAAGGCAAAAGGTGCATTGCCATCTGTCTGTTAGTTTGGTTGAGGAGAATGTTTTTGAGCTGAATCTCCTTAGTTTTCCCATTTCTTGCTGCGTGGTTCACATTGCTGAGCAGTCTTGGTGCATTTGAGCTGGGTTGCTTTTACACAACACTAAACCAGAGGAGCTGCTCCAGGGACAGGTACCAAACTAGATTAAATTCAAAGTAAAACTCCTAAAATACCTACAACAAGGCCACCAGATCTTCAGTGCCAGCTTTTTTCCTTTTTTTTTCCCCTTCTGTAGTTTAATTCCTCTTACACTGTACTCCTGACTAACAGCAGAGATTCCTGCTCTCTTTCAATCCAGAGCTCCTTTCCAGCAGTGCACTATTTTGCTGGAAAACTTATTTTTTCCATTCAGAGGAGGGCTTAGCTGTACTGAACAACGCTTTTATGCGAGCTAATCCTTCTCCTTTTAATGAATTAAGCTTGTTTCTTCACCCTCCTTTTCAAATAAAGGAGATTTTTCACTCGCTGCAGCATCTTTCAGAGCAGCAGTGGTACAGGGGTAAGCAGGCCACCTTATGAGGATTAAGTCTAGGCAGATGATAACAAGGATTCAGTCACTTGTTGTTAATGGTAGCATTAATTTCTCAAATGAAAAGAACCAAGATGAACTGCAGAGAAGGCCTTTGCTCCCGTGCAGGTAGTGGCAGTGAGGTTCTGAAGGACTCGGGTTAGCAGCTGGTGTCAGGGGATGAGGTTAATGGAAAAGAGTTTTGTTTTTCTGGTCATTTAATGACAGTAACCTTGGAAGAGCTCAGCAGAGCCCTTGGGGTAGAATTAATTATTCCTCTTCTGCTTCCATCACTGCAAGTTAGCCCAAGACACAGGAGAAGCCGATCTGAACATGAACTCAGCTGGGCAGAGCATCACAGGAGGAACATCAGCGCTGTTTGTGATCTCTGCTGTGAGAGAAAACAGCCCTTGAGCAAAGGCTTTGCAGAGCCACAGGTTCAGAATACATAGTTTAGGATGCAGGTTATCAGAATACACTGTGTGAGAAGACAACAAAAATATTTATCACAAGACAGGCAATTTTGGGCCAATTGGTGGCCTTTGGGCCAGGCAGGCACAGAAAAGAGGCCGCAGCAGCCCCTGGTCACACTGTCCCTGTTCTGTGCTGTGCTGGTTTGTTTTGCTGCCCAGAAATAACTCCAGCTCCTGAGAGAGGAGGCCTTGCACTGATCTGCTCCTCCGTGTCTCTGCACCACCATTTCCCTCTGTATGCTTTAATTAAAAGTACTGTGAGCTGCCCAGGAAAACACGCCTTCCCTGCCCCTGCTGGAGTCCTCATGAGGCAGCGCTCTGTTTTGGGGGTGATACGAGCCAGAACAAGGGATGAGAGATCCCTTCATTCAATCCCAAACCTTGGGAAAGGCATTTTGAGTGTCCCAGATCCATCTTTAGAAAGCCTCTGGAGCAGACAGGATTAGCGCTATCCCCACCTGTAACATCACTACCTTCTCCTCAAGCGCCCATTTCATATTCCAAGCAACATGAATTCCTCATCTGTGTAAAGCTGAAAATCCTTTTTTGCAGCCCTGGGTACAATAACTTCCATAGAGAAAAACAAGATTAAACTTGACAGTAATAGAAGTGGTAGAGGAGGAAAAGCGTTCTTCCTTTGAGGCACAGGTTCTGAGTACAGCAGCCAGTCACTGATTGAAAAAGGGCAGGAAGAAAGATAAATGCAGTTATATTCAAGCATCAGGTCTTAAAAAAAATATAAAAGCTTGTAAGAAAGAGAAAAAAGAAAACCCCACACCTTTCTCTTGACATTTAACAAACTACCTAAACGAGCTAAGCACAGGGAAAGGAAGAGAGTGCAAGACCTTACACAGAGAGCTGCTTTCAGCCATTTGTTACTGGATATCTTAAAATACATCCATCCAGCCTTGCTAAGAGACACCAAGCCCTCCATGACCTACAGCAAATCCTCAGGACTGTTTTGTCTCCCTCCTGCCTCTGTGGGGACCAGCCTGCTTGGCAAAGCACACACCCGTGGGTCTGCAGGTCGCCAGGGATTTAAATCCTCGTGTGCCACATCCAGGGGAGCAGATTTGTTCCCCAAAATGCCTGCAGCCACTCAGTGAGCCCTGCTCCCGTGGCTGACCCTGCACCTCGCTGTGGTGAGCACCTTTGGGAGCTGTTGTCTGGCACGAACAATCCCTGTCACGCTGTTCAGTGTCAGGGTTCCTCGATCAGCTTTGGCTCTTTAGTGCTCTACAGGCTCTTAACTCCCAGGAAACTGAGATTCTGAGGCTGGAGGTCTCATCAGGTGTATCCTACAGAGGGATTTCTTACCTCATGCTCCTCCATCACTGCTTTGCTTTTGGATTTAGGCAGACTGAGGAACGTTTGCTGCCGCTAGGACCCTTTGGCATCTCCGAGATGCCCTTGACGTTCCCAAAGGGAAGCAGGCCCACTGTTCCCCCGGCCCAGCCGTGCCCCCTGGAGCAGCAGGGATGTGCCAGGGCAGGAGTGGTGGAGAACAGAGTGTTTGAGTAGTGATTAACACACAACAAAGAGAGCTGCCTGCCTGCAAATGGAAACACACTGGGTGCTTGTGATGTAACAGCATTACCATCTAATTTTACACTCTGCATATAGTAATAAGACACAACAGGGTGTGCATTAAGCTCATCTTTTGAGAAGTGCAGCGGTAGCTGAATAATGCACACCCTGGAGTGGCTTATTTGTAGTGGACTATGGCTCATTAATTTTACATTTAGTTTTTTTCAGATCCGTTTTTAAAAAAACCCACAGGTCTCTTCTGAGGGCAGTTACGTAACGTATCCTCACACTGAAAAATATTTTCAAATAAAAACAGTAGGCAAAAGTGAGAGTTTTGCCCAGCTGCAGACCAGGGTTTGGTGTGTTTGGTTTTGGGTTCTTGGTCTGCTGATGCAGATATATAGTGCAAATAATGGTAGTTTTGGAAATCTATTCAGTGTTCACTCTTTTCTAGACTTTTCTTTCTTTTTGTGGAATTACCTGGGCCTTTTTTCTTCCTTTTTTCCCCTCTCTTTTTTTCTTTTTTTTTTTTTTTTTCCCCTTCTATTTGGCATATGAGCCAATACCCATTGCAGACCAGATTCACATCTAAAGCATTTGGATGGGGATGGGACTGGCTTTTACACCAGACTAGGAACGAATGGTCAGGAGGCAGATTTGCAGGATTTGGGGGAAAATGATTTTGCCAGAATGGCAGTGTGCAGATGAGCCAGCCTACAACGGAGGGCGTCATAAAAACCCTGTTTTCTTATTTCATTGCTCCAAAAGTGTGAAGGAGGGACTTCTGAATTCTGCTGCTCCACGTGAGCTATGACTTTTTTCCCCTTGTGGTTTATGCCTCCATGCAGGTTCCAACCTTGATGATGGACACCCAGTTTTCGGAGTTCACTCCGGACATCACGCCCATCATGCTGGCGGCTCACACCAACAACTACGAGATCATCAAACTGCTTGTCCAAAGACGGGTGACAATCCCACGCCCACACCAGATCAGGTGCAACTGTGTGGAATGTGTCTCCAGCTCCGAGGTGGACAGCCTGAGGCATTCCAGGTCGAGGCTGAACATCTACAAAGCCTTAGCCAGCCCTTCGTTGATTGCCTTATCGAGCGAGGATCCCATCCTGACCGCCTTCCGGCTGGGCTGGGAGCTGAAGGAGCTGAGCAAGGTGGAAAACGAGTTCAAGGCTGAATATGAAGAGCTTTCACAGCAGTGCAAGCGTTTTGCTAAGGACCTTTTGGATCAAGCACGGAGCTCCCGGGAGCTGGAGATCATTCTCAATCACAGGGATGATCAAAGCGAAGAGCTGGATCCCCAAAAATGTCACGATTTGGCAAAGCTAAAGGTAGCAATAAAGTACCACCAGAAAGAGGTAAGAGCCGCCTAGGTGTGAAGGTATTGGGTGAAATAATTAATTTTTCGAGTTGCCGTGGGTTTGTGGAGTGTACATGGATTTTTGATGGGGTTTTTTGATGTGCACATGGATTAGGCACAAACCAGGAGGCTCGGGGCACCTTGGTGACAGCGTCAATCTGACAACAACTGAGGGCAGCAGGACTGGGACTTGTTGCAGTGGGCTGTGGTTTCTCCAGCACCAATAATTTCTGTCCCAAAGCTACTTGAATCCCATCTGATTGTAACCCATGCCCCTGAACAGAGCAGCCTTCAGACATTTCCAGGTCTGCTCGCTCTGAAAGCTTTTCCCTTTTTGTACAGGAACCCAAAGCTAGATGGGGTCGCCTGGCTCCTGAAGGCTGGAGTGCAGGAAATAATATAGCACACAATTCACCTCCTGCAGCCACCAAGCACTTCCAAGCACCCATTCAGCACTAACTCCAGAGGGCCAGAGATGGAACAGCAGCTAAAGAGAGCAGGAGAGGTTGGGAGCACTCCCAGAGCCCCAGGTCTCCAAGTTACCAGCAGTTCTTGTGAAAACACTCATGTGGTGCAAATATTTCTTCACACCTGTGACACCTCTTGATCCTCAGTCCTCCTCTGTTTTAGGAACCGAGAAGCAATTCCCAGAAATTCAAACTCCTGCCCGTAGCTCCCAAGAGGGAAGCCGTACTTCAGCTAAAGGGCACAGAGCCTTTCAGAAGCCCTGATTTATAAGTTGATTCAATAAAGGCCATGAACCCCAGGAGAATGCTGACAAGAGTTTCATTAGTTGGCTCTGGATTTCCTTTCTCTTTCCAAATCCAGACAGAATTTAGGAGATGATATATTGTTGTTGGCCGGCGATGTTCCAGGTTATCTGAAGGAGGAATTTAGTTGCTTGGTTGAGGAACTGAATTTCAATGTGTATTACATATTTCTGTGTCTGGAGGGTCACCTGAGTGGCAGAAGATCCTGTCACATTCCTGTGTTCACTGTCTTCCCCACATCCAACAGTGACCCAGCGTGGTGTGATCCCTTTCACCTCCCTGCAGGGCTGCACGTGTCCTCCGAGGTACAAACAGCCAAGAGGTGAAAGATGCACATTTCCTTTCATCCCTTCGGCCTCCCCAGTGCCAGCCCCTCCATGCAATAAGCTGGAGCCAAAGCCCCAAACTTCCTGGGATCCAGCACTTGGCAGCTTCCTGCTCTTAGTGGGCTGCTCTGGGGGAATGTCAGCTCGCTGGTGTCACCTCAGGTTGTGTTTCTTGCTCTGTGACACGCTTGGGTAACACCACAAGTGCTTCAGGGACGTGGACAGTAGTGAAGAGTTACTCTGGAGAAGGACAACTCAGGTAATCAGGTCGGTGTTCATGGAATCTAAGAAGGAGCAGAGATTCTACTTCTGTTTTTCCACTGGCCTGGCAGGCCCAGACTCTGCAGCCACAAGCTCCAGGTTGCCCCAGCGCTGCTGTGTGCAGGTCACTGCTGGTCCCTCTGTGTCCCTGGTGGCATCCAGGTGTAAATCTGTGCCTGCTCTTGTGTTCCCACTCAGTAGCTGCAAATCCGAAGCAGCTCTCTGTGTTTGAAATGTGCTGAACAGTCCTGAAGCTTTTTTATTTTAAATTTTTTAATCGTTGCCTGCTTTCTTGACAGTTTTCATCTTTTTTTTTTTTTTTTTTTTTTTTTGGGCGTATTTGACTGAATTCCAAGCATATGGACAAATTCCATGTTTTGTGACATATTCATGACAGTTCCAGCCTAAAAATGACAGCAAATACGCTCTGTGTTGCCAGCTAAGCTCAGTTCTGTTTTCAGGTGGAATTCTGGTGGGCAGGGGCAGAATGAATGAGGTTGGGAAAGCAGCTACTGAACCCTATCATCCCACCTGGTTATTCACAAAAACCCTGAAGGGTGGCTGGGGTTTTCTTATCATAATAATTAGGCCATCTTATAATGGTAATTAGCACAACACAAAACATCAGGCAAGATACAAACATCCTTGCCAGCTTCTGAAGAAGTGAGTAGGAACCTTTGCCAGGGAGACACTGAGAAATGTTTTTTGATCCTGACTGGAGAGTATCAGACAGAGAGGATTTTTGTGGGGACAGGAGGGAAAATTTTGGTTTGGTTTTCATGCAAGACGGTTCTGCAGAGAAAAACAGCAGACTTTTAAAAGTAGATCATCTTGTTCTGCTGAAGCTTTTTATGTCTTAATGTTAAATGGGATTAGATTGGGTGGAGAAGCTTTTTACACCTTAACACTGCCAAAGAAAGAAGTCAAATCTCTGGTAGCCTAAGAGAAGAATCCAATGTGGACTTGGTTTATTTTCTGGGGTGTCAATTGTCACTGCAGTTCTTAGTTCTTTGTGTTCAGCACAAAGAATGTGTAATTTCATATTGATTTCAGACAAATTTCCTGCAGCTTTTATTTCTTTTTGAGTGAAATAAACCTGAAAATTTCTCCCCAAAATATGAAATGATTCCATTTCAGCTTAGTCAGGCAGATAAGGTCAACTTCAAGATTCTTTTCAGAGAAGCTGTTAAGGGGAGATGGGTGAAGAGATCATGGGGTTTGTCTTTACAAAGGCTAAAAAAAAATCTTCCATTATCTTTTGGTTTTTGTTTTGTTTTTTCCCAAAAAACCCCTTGGGGAGGTGCAAGTTTTGGCTACTCCCAAACATGACCCATCCTAAATATTTTATAAGCTGAGAAACGTGCTGCTCATGAGGAAGAAGACCGTTCTTCTTTGGAGGAGGGCCAAAACAATGGAGTATAAATTTGTTGCTTTTCCTGTTTGTTTTTAATAAGCCTGTAAATCCAAGGTAAATGACTGTTTACACAGAAGGGGGAAAAAAAAAATCAGTTACACAGGAAATATTAAAATATGTCCTAAGGTATCTTTGCAGTGTATTTTATGGCAGTAAGTGGTAAAAACATGCTGTGCAATTTTCTCAAGATCCCTCTCTCTTCTCATGTCAAGTGTAGCATGGTTGTGTCCTCAGTTTCATCTTACTCTAGAAGATGGGAAGGATTTAATAGTTGTGATATCTGTTTGCATGGCAGTCACAAAACCTGAGGGGGAAAATGAGGACAGCACGGTGGAACACGATGCGTTAGACCCCACATCAGTTCTCTCAGTCCACTGTTAAAGACATTATTTTCCAAGGATCACAGTAATTAAGGTCTAAGAGACCATAAACGCTCTGTAGCGTGTGTGCCATTTGTCTTCACGTTATTACTTTTCTGCTTCTTTTATTCATGACTAATTTTGGAAGGAGAAAGGGTACTGAGGGCCTAATAGGAAAAGGCACAGCTCAGCTGTTGAGGATCAGTCTTCACTGTGCTCTCCCAGCACCAAATTAGCTCTGCATTTGTTAATTTGTTTGCATTTCTAAGAAAAGATAGGGAAAAGTCATCTCTTAGGATCTTGCCAGTCTCGTAAAGCACAGTTGCGTATACAGGGTGTGTGGCTGGGTGAGGGAATCAGAGCAGAAGCAGCATGCAAAGAGAATTTTGATGTCCTTTAAGCTTTTTTTGCTTTGCCAATAATGTGAAACAACCATAGTGTAGCAGTGAGTCAGGTCTAAAAGGGCAGATTTCTGCTCATATTTAACATTCTGCTGAGCCACAAGAACAGCAATACACATTCAGCTTATTCCTGCTTTCCTGCTCTCCACCACAGGTCATTCACATCTCCAAAATGAAGTGAAACATCACAGTAGTGGGGGTTTTAATGCATTTTTCTGGTGCTGGCAGGTTTAGTTTATGTGTCTGTAAGATGTCTACACAATGCAAGGCACTCAGAAAAAACCCCATTATTTTATCTATTACTGTCTTGCTTAGCATGTCCACAGAATTAGATCAAAAGAATGCAGAGAGAAATTCCTTCTCAGAAACCCTTAACCTCCGTCTCTCTTCCTCACTGTGCTCTCATCAAATGGCAGGAAAGGACAGAAGTAGAACTGTTTGCTTTTCTAATTTAAAAACAGTGCTCTTTGCCGTTTTGCTCTTCAGGATGAAGCTTCAACAGCTTCAGTCCTTCTTTTTTTTATTATTTTTTATTTTTTTTTCCCAGGACATTTACATAGACAAGCACCTCCTGAGATGCAGTTCTGAAGTGAATGAATAATCATTCCTGCCATGCCGCATATTTTTCCGCTGTGTCTTGACTCTTGTCAACTGTGTGGCTGCAGTCAGAAGCACAGCATCCCTCTCCAGGGAGCATGCATAAACCTGGGAAATTTCTGAGGGCACTTCACTTAGTGCATAAAAAGAGCTTATAAAAATATCAGAGATGCATGAAAAATGAAGTGTGAGGTCTGTGGAAATCAAAGCTCGTCGCCTGCACCTTGTTTACCCGTTTTGAAAGTCGTTCAGGTGTCTTGACGGATGGCCACAGATCTTTCTTTGCTCACAGGCAAAGCTCAGTTATTCTCCTGTGGGTTTGTCTGTTTTCTTGCCATACTGCCTGGAGGAATAATGATAGAGGGCTGAATATTTGTATTGTGCTCTTTAAAGGCACAATGAAAAGTCTTGCTTGAGCCTGCACAGCTCAGAAGAGTAATAAAGAGGCTCTTACTTCCAGATTTCTAGAAGGAAATCAGGTCGTGAAAAGATCTTTATTAGGACTAGGTGAGGGAAGCAGAGCTGCTCCTTGTGGAAGCTTTTCTTGGTTTCTAGTGGCCTGGAACACCCATATTTCTTAGTGTGCCCCATGGTGAGGACGGCGTGGTCTGTCCTGTGCCACAAACCCGAACGTAAATTCGGGGATTTCAAAAGCACTGAGTGTCCAAATGTGACCTTCCCTTTTCCAGCAGCCATCCTTTCATTCGTTCATTGTTGTCTGCAGCCGTGTTCTCATCTGCTGTGTGAGCAGAGGCCTGTGCTAAATGAAGCTGTTTCCTCTCAAACTCCATCCCAGCAGCACTCCACCACCTCAGAAAATCTCCTGTGGATGTGGCACTAACTGAGCTGTTATCAGCAGCCTCAGAGGCAGAATTTGGGGTGGCAGGTGAGGAGATTTGTCTATATTTGCACCTCTAAAAGAGCCATCCCTGCTGATCACTGGTGGTGCATGACTCAGAGCCCCTCCTCTACGGGCTTGTGCAGTTGCCAAATCTCTTTGTTCAGTTTGGGAAATTGTCACAGAAATCCAACCTGTACAGCTGCATCATCGTGTTACAAAAATTAGGACAAGTGGCACTTAAATCTTAACTCCTCTCCGAACTTGGAAGAAGAAATAATGTTCAGAGGGCTGATGGTTCAGTGCTTTGACAAAGTGGACTGGAATGTTTATTGGAGGGAACAGCATTATTTGGTACATCGTTCACGTAACGCCAGAATGTTCTCACTTGATGAAGGTTAGCCACATATTGCAGCTGTCACGGAACAGAACTGCAGAACACTGTCTTTTGACAGCAGAATCATCTCTGACTAATCTTGTCATGCATCAATTTGAAAAAGCACCCTAAGACGGGTATGTAGGTCAAGGACAAGGACTTGGATTGCGTTATGGTGATGTGCAGCAGGCAGAAAATGCCAGGATCGTTCTTTGAGTCATTTTTGGTGTCCTGTGCCTCTCACTTAATGATCCCCTGGACAAAGACGGGAAATATGTTGAAAGCTAAAGAGGTTGCCACTGTTTTAACAGGGTTCAAGAGTGATTTAGTGAGTTTGACAGTACTCCCTTAACTTCATGTTTCCCATCAGTCTTTTTGCCAGCCAGAGAAGAGGCTTGGGAAGCCAAAGCTGAAGTACAGGATATGATTGATGGGCTTTCTGTAGACAACAGGAACTGGAGAGGAGAAATGATGCCTTGTGTGTTGCAACAGCCAAGCGTTCAGCGTTCCCACATCTGAAGGGCTGAAGTGTACTTAGAGTCAGCTTTATGTCAGTGGAGAAGAGCAAATCATGATATTTCATACTTGGAATGACACTCTGAAGTAATAAACTCTGGGGAAAAACTGTGGGCATGGATTCACTCATTTGGATGTAGAAGTGATCATTGTTGTTTACCTGATTTCTGGGAATTTCAACTTCACTCCTGTGGCTTAGAGAAGCGAGTTATGAAGCTCCATTCAGACAAGAGCTGAGGTTGCACACTCCTCTCTCCTCATGTATCAGTCAGGCCCATCACCACCTCACAGGTGGCTCCAGGAGAAGTGAGATGAATAGATGGCTTTTGTCATCACACCCCCCAAACTGAGCTCTTGTGCAGACTGACATTTCAAAGTTGTGACTGCAGTTTTTGTTCTTATTCTCTCCAAACCCCGGCTGGCTGAATAAACTTCCCCCAGCAAAGCGTGTGTTCTGCCAGGGTGATACAACCCAGGAGCAGGGGTAGCCTTTGGAGGCTCCCAAGGAGGTGAGAAGTGTTTGTAGTGTGTTGCTCTGCTCTTTAGTGGATATTGGAGTAAATTTACTCATTCGGGAGAAGGTAAGGCAGAAAGGAAAAGGAATCCAAAATTACACAGCTTCAGTGTAAACGTGTCTCAGGTCAGAAAGGAAGCAAAGGAAAACTAATTTTGGGGCTTTTTATTAACACTAATCGGGTAAAGTAGGCATGTATTTTAAAATACTCATAAATGGCTTTTTAAATTTTCATGTTTGCTTTACTTACCACTTATTTAATGTAAATGTTAGTAATTCACTCGAGACAATGAGCCCAGCCTTTTACTTAAAAGTCAATACCTTCCCCACTTCTGCTAAAGCCCCTGAGAGCTCCCAGTATCCACTTCCAAAAATCTGTAACTCCTGAAGTGCTGCCTGAAAGAGCACTCAGGAAATGCTGATAGATGTGTCTGTAAAAAACACATTTTTTAGTGTTTTTCCAGTGCTTCTGTGCCCGCTATCCCCTGTTCAGCTCCCGGGACCCAGGTGTGTGTTGGGAATTAACTCCCTGTGGGCTGTATTGCTCATATTCAGCACCTCACTTGGAATTCCAGCCCAAAGCTCCTGCATCTTTGTAAGAGACCTGTATCCTGGGACGTTTTCTGGGATGCATCCCTCAGGAATGTATTTATCAACTCTAGTCTGCTGTCTGCTTGAATAAATACCGAAGAGTTGTGGTTCTGTTGGGTTCTTGCTCAGGGTCTGGCCCAGAGGAACCTGTTCTGCTGGGGTGTCTGCTTCACCTTGCCTTGATTCAGTGCAGAATTTAATGCACCTAAACCCTGCTGACACAGGCCATAAATATAAATACAAACCTACAGCTAAACACACATTTGAGCACTCTGGGTAGAGATGGATTTCATTTCAATCTTAAAGCCTTTATGATTGCTTCTTCTGTGGGTAGGTGTCCAGGATTTGCTAGCATCTGTCTTTGTCCTAGGATATGTAGGACCTTTACATTTAAATATTTAAGCCAATCCAACTTGAAGGCATTAAATCCACAAATTTTGATGGAACAGTGGCAGGATTTTAGGGGTTATTCACTCTTTCCTTTTGTCAGCGTTCACCTCACTGCTGAATTTCCAATTGCTACCACTTAAGCTGAGTTCATGTCTGCTGCCACCAGAGAGATCTATTATGGATAGGAGACCTTTAGTTAAGATTCATGTGTCATCATAATTTAAAATATTTTAAGAACAGATTAAACTAAATTCCTGTCTAATTTGAGGCCATATGTTCATCTGTGGGGGATCTGGAGTTTGTTTTATTCACCAGCTGAGGGTTTGAGCAGTTTGGGTAGCACCTGCTTTTCTTGAAGGGCTGGTCCAGCTCAGCCATGTGATCTCCTTCATGGCAGGAATGCTGCCATGTGGATTTTCATCAGTGCTTTGCTGCTGCTACTCACAGCTGTGGTTTTGATAGGATATTCATCCTGCAGAAAAAATAGATTATGTCTTGGAAGTGTCTGATGAAGAATGTTGTGTAGTCCCATTCCCCCACGTTACACAGCCCCCCCTCCAACTACTTTGTCTCATTTCTCCTTATTTTTTTTCCCCCCCTCTTGCAGAAAGTACTTAATTAACAGGATGAACAGCCATTAGGTGTTTACCCTCTGCAGCTCACACTTCGGCAGCAGAATGTAAATAACTTTGCAGTCATTAACAAGGTTGAACTTTAAAAAGAAATGTGCTACAAAAGAGGGTTTTCTTATCCATCCCACTGTTTGCAACACTGCAACTTGAGGAGGCTGGCATTTCTTCTCCAGAATATGTGGTCTCACAGGGCTCACTGGCTCTCTGCTGCAGGCATCAAATTAGGCCACACAGAATTTCTCTCTCCTGTCTTGGGCTAATTTAGAAATGAGGCTCTTTGACTATTGCCCACTGGAATTTCCCTTAAGAGCAGTCAGCCTGATGCAACCAGCACATTTCCATTCTTCCTCAGATCTTGTTCTTGGTAAGAACGGGGGCAGAGGAGTTGGTGTGGCCCTGGAAACGCGTGGAGGACGGCAATGGCATTTCTGCTTTTCATGGGAGACAGGGATTCCCAGGAATTCTGCATTCTTCACAGACCTCTCTAAGATATGCTGCTGCATCAGACACTGCACACAGGCTGCAAAATCTAGCTCTGTTCCTGAGAAAATCTGCCTTTCCAAAGCTTCAGTTGTGGGGGGCAGCACCGTGCAGTATTATCCAGTGGCCTTGCAGGTTTGAGATGCTCTGGGCTGCAGTGATGTTGGTCTGACTTATTGAGAGGAGTGTCAGATGGGAACTAAAGGTAATTTCACGGCTCCCATGCCACGTTTGGCTCTCACTGGTGACCTCCCTGGGAGCTGCTGGAGCTGACTGATAAAAGAACTTGGTCCTGCTTATTAAGACAGAGCTCTGCAGTTCCAAATTAGTGGTTATTCATCTATGAAGAGCATTCGCCCTCACCATCCGCAGCAAGAGTACAGACAAGAGCTCCAACAAACTCCAAACAAGAGGCTGTTGGCAGCAGTCAAGATAATCAGAATAAAGGCAGAGGGATGCTGTGCTCAGCCCCTGTGATGTCTATCAGGGAGCTATTTCAGTTGCTCCCTGAGGCATTCACATCTCAGCCCATCTGTGTCTGATCCTAAGTTACTTATGACTGTGAGAGATCAGGGATTTCCCCATAGATGAGGGGAGGCAGAGTGGAACATAATTTCTGTGTTTGACAGCATGCAGAAAGCATTTAATTCCTGAGGAGTGAAATTTAGGTGACTTAAAAATATCAGTAAAGATTAGTTATTAAGGAAAAGACACTCCATCCAGCAGCTGCTTTTTTCCCCTTAAAAATATCCCCCTTGGTATAGGATTAGGTGGCAATGAGCATGATGAACATGGAAAATGAAATTCTCTAATAGCACAATCCACCTGCAAGCCAAATGTTACACAAAGACCCTGGCAAGGCTGAGAGAAGAGAAAGAGAAATAAAAGACTTTGTACTGCAGTAATCTCTAGAGTGCTTCCCAGCTATGACTGGAGCTGCTGATCTCATTTCTTGGAAAGGCAAGGATATTTATCCCTATTTTCACAAGCCAAGGGACTGAGCACCTTGCTCACAGGTATCACAGGGGTGCTGTGCACACAAGGAGGGACTCTGAGTTGCATCTTACCTCCCTGTGAGCTGTATCCTCAGCTAGGGACGGGTTCTGCTCGACAAGGTAATGGACAGGGAGGTTGTTTTTGGGATTAGCTCCTTCAGAAATGTACGTGGGGACCACCCTGGACAATGTTTTTTGCACAAGCACAGGCTTGGGTGCTTCTGTGGTGATTTAACCCCAGCCAGCAGCTCAGCCCCAGGAGCCACTCGCCCACTCCTGCCAGTGGGATGAGGGAGAGAACTGGAAAAGTGAGAAAACCCGTGGGCTGAGATAAAGACAGTTTGAACAGGTGCAGCAAAAGCCATGTGTGCAAGCAAAGCAAAACAAGGAATTCATTCAGTGCTTCCCATGGGCGGGCAGGCAGGAGCTCAGCCATCCCCAGGGCCCCATCAGGTGTCACAGTGGCTCAGGAAGACAAACATCCCCCACTTCCCCCTTCTCCCCCAGCTTTATGTGCTGAGGGTGATGCCACACGCTCTGGGGTACCCCTGTGGTCAGCTGGGACCAGCTGTCCTGGCCGTGTCCCCCAGCTCCTTGTGCCCCCCGAGCTCCTCAGTGGTGAGGGTGAGGAGCAGGAAAGGCCCTGGCTGTGTGTAATCCCTGCTCAGTGATAACTCAAACATCGCTGTGTTACCAGCCCTGTTTCCTGCACAGAGCCAAACCCAGCTGCTGTGAGGAAAATTAACTCTACCCCAGCCAAACCCTACACAGCACCAGATGTTTAGTTCCTGCATTGGCTGAACTGAGAATAAATGCCACCTCTTGGTGACATTTCTTTTCACTAATGCAGCTGTCAGAACATTCTCCATCCTGTCTGGGGGGGTGATGTCTTGTGCTGCTGTTTGTGGTAGAGGCTGGAGGCTCCTGTAGTGCAGTCCTTGGATAAAATGCTCGTCAGGTGCTGGAGAAATAGTGTTTGATATTTGTATGTTCTCTTAGCAGAGCTTCTGGTGCAGTGCATCTGCCTCTGACTCTGGACCATCCACAAAACTGGGACAAAATGCAGGTTTTTTCCTGCTTTTCATTGTGCAGAAACTGTAACTGATGCCAAACCCTGTCACACACGGTACATTCATGTGAAATGATAAAAGGCTGTGATGTACACAGGGACTATTTCAGTCTGTGGCACATGAAAGGCTTTGCAAAAATGTGAAAAAAACACATTTGGGGTTACTTAGGTGGAAAATTAACTTTCAGGAAAAGCCTTGGTGTAAGTAGTGGTGTTGAAGATGTCAAGTTGCTTTTCCAGTTCTCTGCTCTGCTATTTGCAAAGTAGAAATTTCCTTAACTTTATGGAGAAATTTGAAATGATGGAGGCTAACAAAAGTTCCACAATATTACCAGAGTTTCATGGTACTTCACACCCAAAATAATGTATTTTTGTATTTTGTGTGCATTGATTTAGCACTATGACTCCTAGACAATCTTTAATTCATTCAGTGATTTTGTCTGGTCAATGAATTTGGGGGTTTAGTTTAATTAACAGCACCTAGAAGCAAACTCACCAAAAACCAATAAATTCTTTAGGCAGCACACCAGTGCTGCCTAAAGAAGGTTTGCTTCTTCATTGTAATTCAGAATTCCAATGTTTTTGCACGCTGGGAATTTTGTTTTGCAGACAACTGCACTACTGGAGATAAAAGCATCAAGTGCTTACTGATTTTAAATCTGTGATTAATAAGTTGGACTAATACAAGTTAGTAAAAGTCTACTTTGGTAAGTGCTTGGCCTTACCTTTAATAAACACAGCATTTGGTGGTTTATGACATTAGGGAGTCTCTTTGTGTGGTGTGCTCAAATTTCCCTTGGGCAAATTTCATTGAGGTTGGGACCAGCTTGATTGGAAAATTTAATGGCTTTTTCCATTTCCATTCCCTTTTGCCAATCTGCTCTTTAAAGCTGCTCTTTCATGATGTGTGAATTTGTCTCCATTTGAAGAACTAACATCAGATACAACTGAGAAAGCAGATTTTAGAAATGAGCTATTAGGCAGAGAAGAGGCACTTTTAAGAGGCTTGCAAGTTGCACAGCAACCAGAAGAACATATAGTCATTTGATTTCTCAAATGACTTTGACTTTGACTCAAGGGAAAAACAGTTTTATTCTCCCCTCAGAGCTTTCTATCATATGTGATAAAGAATAAATGTGTTTATAACATTTTCTCCCCTCAAAAAAAAAAAAAAATTAAAAAAAAAAAAGAATAAAAGAAAAAGTTGTGCCTCATCTCAGAGAAGCAGCAGCATCTCTTGCCCTGTGAGTCACTGCAGAACACATCCAGTAACAGCTCCTGATTGAGATCTTGAGAGAGCAGAGCAGTGTAACCTTCTGTTTCTTCCAGGTTTTGAACACAAAGCGCTGACCCTTCTGAAATCAGAGTTAAAACACAGCCAAGCACCAATCGATGCTTGGCGGTTTTCCTGTTTCTGTGGAATTGTTTCTCTTACCTGTCCAGAGCAGCTGTGGCTGCCCCTGGATCCCTGGGAGTGCCCAAGGCCAGGCTGGACCAGGCTTGGAGCAGCCTGGGACAGTGGGAGATGTCCCCACCCATGGCAGGGGTGGAAATAAGATGAGCTTTAAGGTCCCTCCCAACCCAAACCATTCTGGGATTCTGTGATTTTATGATTGCTCTCCCCATAGATGGGATTTTACAATAATATTTTCTCATCACTACAAGCAACAGATCTTGGCTTTTTCCCATCCCCCCACAAGCTGCTGCCCATTTGCAGCTGCCTGCATGTGCTGCTTGATTCCAAATCACACCCTCTTCTGATATTATTTTCCCAAGCCCTCTGGAGCAGAGTGTCACCAATTATGTGCCAATGCAGAAGTCATCAGCTTCATAAATGCCAGATAGTTCCCTTGGAGAACTTATTTTCAGTGTTAGTTGGGGTCATTCCCTGTGTATGAACCACCCAGTCCAAAAATGGTCTGATTCTGACATAAACAGCCTGTTAAGACATAAAATATACATTTCCAAAATCTAAAAATACCTACAGAAGTGAAAGACTTCTTCAGAATGAGCAACTAATTTGTCTTTTTGTTTGACCTTGGTTTAGTCATTTTGAGCATGGCAATGACAGTGCTCTGCTTGTTTAGAGCACTCTGAGAACTGTGCTTAAAAGTCCTCCCAATACCGGGCAGTTTTTGTGGTGAATGAATATTTAAAAGATCTGGGTGTGGGGCTAAAGATTTTTGAAGAAAACCAGAGTTGTCTTGGTCTTGCAGACATCTCTGGTTAGCTCTGGGTCTGGAAAGGCTTGAAAACCACGGGGCTGTGCAGGTATAACCAGGAGCATGAAGTCTTGTGGCACTGAGCAGAAATATCATGGCTTGGTTTGAAATCCCAAAGGCTGTTTAGTGTGAGAGCATCCTGGAGGAGCTGCACCCTGAGCATGTGTGCTGGGTGAGACGCACTAAATCACAATGCCATTTCTCACAGAGTATCAAATATCTCTGAGATCAAAGATTCCTTTTGGCCTCTGCTTTTAATCCCTTGCGTTTTACGGCTGCTCCTTTCCTGAACAGCGAGGCAGAGCTCCAAATGTGCCGTCCTGCTCGCCACCCGATGTCACCTGGCCGCACCTCGCGCTGCTCTTTGCTGTCTCATGCCAGCCCAGCCCACACACACACACACATTGCAGCACCCCACACGCTCTGGGAGATGTTCTCCATCTCACACACCCTCCCAGAGCTTTGCACCTTTTCCCTCCTGCCTCATCTTTCAGTCACTTTTTTAAGATGCTGACAGTGACTTGTTTGAAACGTTCTGAAAAGGAACGTGCTCCAACACATGGGGAGAGAAACAGCTCGTAGTAATTCTCCTGGTGCTGCTTTTGCACGAGGCTGCGTGTGTGGTGAGTGGCTGATCCGCAAAAGGATGCTGCAAGCAGGGAAAAAATTTCTTCCTTGAGAAGGAGTCTCAAATCCTACATAGAAAGAGTGAAACTTCCCTCTTTTTTTTCCCTTTAGCTCCAAAATATGCTTTTCCAGCCCATAAGCCGGCCCCAAACGTAATCTGAGGGTCTGTGTGGGCTCTGACACGTAAGTGAGGGGGAGAGCACGTGGAGTACCAGTCAATAATAATTTTTCTTTCTTTTTTCCTCCCCAGTTTGTTGCTCAGCCAAACTGCCAGCAGCTACTAGCAACGCTTTGGTACGACGGCTTTCCAGGATGGAGGCGGAAACACTGGGCAGTGAAACTCCTGACCTGTGTCACCATTGGACTGCTTTTCCCCGTGCTATCCGTGGCGTACCTGATTGCACCCAAGAGCAGGCTGGGACTGTTCATTAAAAAGCCATTTATCAAGTTTATCTGCCACACTGGCTCTTACCTGACCTTCCTGTTCATGCTCCTGCTGGCGTCGCAGCACATCGTCAGGACCGACCTCCACATGCAGGGACCACCTCCCACCATCGTGGAGTGGATGATCCTGCCCTGGGTTTTAGGTAAATCCCACACCCAAATCCTGCCATGGGTTTTAGGTAAATCCCACACCTGATCCTGCCATGGGTTTTAGCTAAATCCCACACCCCAATCCTGCCATGGGTTTTAGCTAAATCCCACACCCCAATCCTGCCATGGGTTTTAGCTAAATCCCACACCTGATCCTGCCATGGGTTTTAGCTAAATCCCACACCCCAATCCCCAATGGGTTCTATGTACATCCTAGACCTGATCCTGCCCTGGGTTCTAGGTAAATCCCATAAATCCCACAGCCAGGAACACTGAGCTACAAGGCCCGACTCACACCCATGGCAACTGTGTGGGGACTCATCCCCGAGCCCAGCATGTGAAGAGATTTGGCAGCCAGCTCCAGAAACCGCACACAACAGCTGGGCTCCTTCTGGAACAGCAGATCCTGTTGGCCCAGGGCTGCTCTGCTGTTCTGTGCCATCTGATGTGCCTTTAGACATGACCCGAGCAAACCGCGGCAGACGCGGCTCCCTGCCCGCTCCCCCAGCTCTGGGTGAGAGCAGCAGGTTGGGAATGAGCCCCTGGGTCACACACAGTGCCACTGCTGCTGCTGGGACAGGGACAGGCAGTGCCCACAGCCTGGCTCTGCTCTCCCCGACCTGCTCCTGCAGGCAGCGCAGGAACCAGCCTGGCTCATTCCTCCCAGGTTAGCTGCAGGAATGCAGGAGGGGGAAGATAAGGCTCAGTCGCTGCTGATAATCACTGGCCACATCAACATCAAGTGCTCTGATAGCAGCAGGGGAAGGAGGGAGTGTTGACTGGCTGGAAGTTAAATGTGAGGCTCTTGTTCCAGCCTGGCTTGGGCAGCCAGAGCTGGGGAGAGCAGGAGGTGTCTGTGCGCTGAGGGCAGGGTGTTCAGGAGAGGCAGCGAGATGGGATGAGGTGGGAGAGGAGCAGAGAAGCCAGATGGATGTATTTTTGATGAGAGAGGACTAATTACCTTCCCAAACTGAGCTCCAGCACAGCAGCAGTGGGAACCTGTGAGCTCCATCAGGATCCTGATGCCTCCTGTGGTTCAGCTCCCACGTCCCTTGCTGTGCCACCAGCGTGTGGCACCCCTGGGAGCTGGGAATGTCACCAGGCACTTTGCTCAGTGGTTCCCACACCTTTCTGGCTCTCCTGCTCTCCCACACCTGCTGCCTCCCCTCTCCTGGTGACCCAGGGACGCTGCTCCTTGTTTCTGTGGCTGGCTCTGCTGAACAAACCCAGCTGCTCCCGAGCCAAACCTGAAACTGCTGATGGAAAACGAGGAAGAAAAGTTAAGAGCTGCAAACATGTTCACAAATCACTTTGGATGGTGACCCAGGGCACTGTGCTCCTTGCACAGCTCCACCACCAGCCTCATTGTCTGATGAAGCTGATTTATGCACTGAAAATGCAGGTGTTGGTAGAAACTTCAGAGTAAGCTCAGGAGGTTAAATGTCTTTTCTGAGCATAGGTGATACCTTCACTTTAAATTCATGGTTAAAATTGAGGGAAATGGTAGGCATTTCAGTAAAACTGATTTGCAGATGAAAGAAGGATAATCCATTTTAAAAAAACCTTTCAAAAGCACCCCTTACAGCTGTCTGTTCTTGAGTTCCTTTGTTTCAGATAAATAGAGATATTGTATCACTGTTTATTAAATGGAGAAATTAGAACAGTTTCACCAGATTAAAGGTTATTACTTACGAAATATTTTCCACTATAAAAGGAGAGAGAACAGGCACACACAGCATTGCTGTAGCTATAGAAACCAGCAACGATAACTCACTATAAATACAGTGTATGAGTTCTTCAACAGGCTCCTCTCCATTGATTTATTTTATTTTATGGGTTTGCGTGCGTGCAAAGACGTGGAGGCAGCTGTAATAAGATTCCATGGCTGGCCCTGACATTTTGCTTGTGTGGCCATTGACCTGCTGGCTGGCAGCTGAGCAGCTCAGATTGATATTTGGGGGCGTGCAGAAGTTCATTGCAACCTCACCTGCTCTTCAGACTGAACGTCCAGGTCCTTAAAGTTGAGTTGCAAGCAGCACATCGGTGCCTGCTGCAGTATCCTGTGGTTAGGCAGGGGCAGCAGTTTGGGTGAATTATATTGGTGATGCACCTGGAGGTGAACTTTTGTTTTGTTTTTGTTTTGTTTGGTTTCTTCACACGTTTCCGGTCATGGTTCAAGGATAATGCCAAGTGGGAAATTCAGAGTACCTGGGGCTCTAAAGACATTTTCAGAAGCATTTAGGGCATGAAGGAGCTGCCATTTGCTTTTTAATGGGACTCCTCAAAAATACTTCAACAGTTCTACAAGAAAGGACACAGAAGTTACTTATAATCAGAACTGTGTCAGGCGGGTTTGGCCGTCTGGTGATGAAATTCAGAAGCTGCCCTTCACCCTTTCAGCTGCAAGGAGGTAGAGTGAGCATTAGCAAGTGCCAAAAATTATCACCAGAAGGCATTTCAGAGTTGACATGATGGGCTCTGGCTGTATCCTTGGAAACAAACACCTCACAAACCCCAGAGCCATATCTGACATGAGGTGAGTCACTGCCAGGCTGCAGTGCCCTGGTTCATGCTGAGTCTTACCTTTCCTCACAAATAATCCCTGTGGGCTTTTTGTACAGCAAGATGCATAAATACAGGGGCTGAGCACAGAGAATGGATCCACTTCTTTCTTCTTTGGTGTGATATTTGCAGGTCAGGGAGGAGCTGTGTTGGCGTGCAGAAGCTGGTTCTGGTGTTGCTAGAGAAAGTCAGGGAAAATCAGTGCTGTCCAACAGAGCACTGAATTGCTCCCAGTGTCTGTGAGAGCAGACAATCTATTAGAAACTACACCCAATACAGCTGCTTGAAGAGTTTGTTCACGTAGAACAAATTTCAGCTGAGCCAATTCACTCGTCCTGGTTATAAATAACATGTGTTTCAGGCAGTCTCCTCATGTGCATATCTGGAGCCCTGGGTAGGAAACCAAGGTCTTTTTCAGCTCTCTCCAGACTGCATTCCCTGCAGACTTGTAAAATGTCTCATAATCAGCAGCATTGTACTTTGTAGAAGGCGAGAGGGATGAGGCATTTTTTTCCAAGCTGTTAATTTCAAATTGTCTGGTATTCCATGATAGGTATATACACAGAGCTTTAATGGCAAATAATGCCTTGTCATGGCAATGAACTCCCTTTCTTTCCACAGGTTTCATCTGGGGAGAAATCAAGGAAATGTGGGATGGTGGCTTCAATGAGTACGTACATGACTGGTGGAATCTGATGGATTTTGCAATGAACTCCCTCTATCTTGCAACCATCTCCCTTAAAATTGTTGCCTATGTCAAGGTACAGTAACCTGGGAGAGGGAATTTGTGATGTGCCGGTGAGAGCTGTAGTACACAAGGTACAAACTGTTCGAATCAAAATCACAGCAAAGAAAATAGCGGCTTTTCAAGCAGTCCAATTTTGAAAATTCACCTGGAAAGCGTATTATTTTGTTTGGAGAATGAACATCCTGTTCATTCCGCTCAGTTCATTCCGACTCTTTGATTAAAAGTTAAATAGATTGTTTGTGCACTGAGGAGAAATTTCTCCACTTTCTGTGCCTTTTGTAGATACTCAGTTGCCAAAGCACTTTGTTTTCTCTGCTGGCACTGGACCTCCTTCAACAAGGCATAGTTGAAAGCATGGCTTTTAAATAAAATGGTAAAGGGATAACAAGAATACGGTTACCTGAACTCTTCTAGAGCCAAGCTTTGAAACCTGTAGTCCTACAGATCTGGAGATCAGTAATCAGAAGTATGTGACAGGTCTGCTGAGAAGAGCAAGGCTGTTACCAGGAGGATTCTATCTGATAATCTGATATAAAGGGGTCAGCTTACTCTTCAATATGTAACCTGTGGGCAGGGAAATGACAAGCTGGGGCTTTAACACCCCGTGGGTTCTTCCCTGTCATGTTCCATTTGTGGTGAGAACGCACATCAGAGCTCATCCTCAAAAGCACCTTCCACATTTATAAACTTCTGATGCTCCAAATTAGCAAATGCACAGGGTTTGAAGCCAGGGGATGGCCTGAAGCACTTTCCTTCTGTCTCTCTTTTTCAAAGACGAGACACAAAAGGCATCCTGTAAAATTCCTTATGCAACAGCTCTCTTTGGCTTCGGCTGGAGCTTCGTGCTTGGCCTACTTCTTCCCTTGGTATGAATCAGCAGCAGCTTCACTGCAGTCAGTGGAATTACTCAGGTGTAAATCAAATAATTGGGATCTGCTCCTTGGCCACTCCTGCTCTTCCCAGTTTTGCAAGGTCTCTGATTCTGGCAGCCCAGCTCCCAATAACCAGGACAAGCACTTCCCCAGAGCAACCTTGATTAGTCCTGCCCAGCAGGCAGAGGGGGGAAAGAGGAGAAAAATTCGCCAAGCCCCACTGACTCCAAAATGCAAACAGCCCTGCTATGGGGCCTTTGTAAAATCCTGAAGGCTGCAGTCTTGGTGAGTCAGATTTTCAAAGGGAAAAGCTTTTAAGCTGGTTGCTGCTCCCTGAAGAGGCAGCTCTGTAACAGCATCAAAGCAGGAACAGATTATGTCTTTTATTCTCTCAACATTCAGAACCAGGGAGGAAATTACAGACTTGAAAGGTTGGTCTTTAAACCGCAAGCAATACTACAAAAAAAAAAAAAAAAAAAAAAAAAAAAAAAAAAAAAAAAAAGCTGGAAATGGTAAAATGCACGGACAAATCTTAAAATGTTAGCAACCTGGTTCTTTCTCACACACAAATTACTAGAGGAGCTGTGCATCCACGGGTTTATGCAGTCACACACCAGGATTTAAACTCACAGCCAAAGCACAGGTACAAAGGAGGAACAGCTCTGTTTGTGTTCCCTGCAAGAGCCCCAGAAACAGGCAGGTTAACCTCAAAACCCCCTGTGCCAGCACACAAAGGAGGGTTTGCAGGAATAGATCTGTTTGAGCTTGGATCAAACCCTCTTGGATTAAACCTCAGGTCTGCTCCTGATGAGGGTCAGTGTCAGACAATTCTGAGAGGTGCAGGAAATCTTCTGTGGGAGCAGTTCTGAAACACCAGGTGACAGAAGTTCCCTCTGCCCTGTGTCATCAGGGGTTGCAGTGTGCTCCAAAATGTGAGGGTTTATAACGTTGATAATGGCTTCAAAACATTTTGCAATATGATTTGTTATTTATAGAACAGCCCTGAGCTGGAAGAGGCTGGGATATATGCCAATATACCATATTCTAACACTTCTTAGAACTTCAAAGGATTACATGGACATTTAACTTTCTGCCAAATATCAGAAAAATTAAATTGCATACTGACACTAAATGTTTTCCATCCCTGTTTTTACATGAAGACTTTTTTTTCTTTTTTTCCTTGATTTGACTGGTTCCAAGACCTGGCTCTGATATTGTCTGATACCAATGGAATCTTCAGGTTAATTATAGGGTAGAAATACTTTCTTAATCAGTTTTCATTTGCTGCATTGAATTAGCATGTAATGAGGAAGGGTAAATGTGACAGCAGGGTGTAATTTATTTGTACTATTCTATGTACATCTCTGCTGTGTTTCATCTTTTGAATAGACACCAAACCAAACTATTCCAGCCTTCCCAGATACCCAGCTTGGGTAGCTAACTCTGAAATCTGCTGTTTCTCTGTTAGCTGTGATGCCAGGCTGCTCTGAAGATGCTATTTGCCAAGTGAGGAGATACCATCCATTCCTAAAGGACCAAAAAATGACCTTAATGACCTAAATATTCCTTTCAAAAGAGGTGTGGGACACAGAAGACCTTTTCCCATACCTTTATGTGCTAAGCCTTAGCAGAGAGCCCATGGCTGCTGTGTCCAGCCAGCTTGCAGAAGAGAATTGGGAATAACTGTTCAAATCCCACCCACCCCCACTGCTGGATATCCACAAAAAGTTAACCTCTCTGCCTGTTTGTAGGCATTTTAAGACCCATCTTCAAATCAAGTTAACAGGCTGAGGCCATGATGTTCATGTAATAAAGAACAGTTTGGAAATGTCAGAAGGAATCCGAGGTCATGCTGAAATGCCTTTGTATCATGTCTCATCTCATTCATACAGAGGGATAGTTTGAAATATCAACCTGCTTTTTGCTGAGCCCTTGAAAAAGTTGGGAGCTTGTGTATTGGACCTTCAGATTGAAACAGAAAGTCTCTGCAATCTTGTCTGTCAGTGTGATTGCTATTGGTACCATTTCCTTTTCAATGGTACCAGAATTATCTTAGGAGCCCGGAACGTGCTGGTTCTGGTGTTAGCTGTGTTATTCTGAGTGCAGTTTTGCCTTTTTATGCATGCTAAATGAGCGGAGACAAATGTTAAAAGGACAATTATTCCTTGATGTTAAATATCTTTGACTCCATTCTCTGTGCCACATCATTATGCCAGAGCAGTTCCATTTTACAGACCCAGAGCAGTTTCATTTTACAGACCCAGAACAGTTCTGTTTTAGACCCAGAACAGTTCTATTTTACAGACCCAGAGCAGTTTCATTTTACAGACCCAGAACAGTTCTATTTTAGACCCAGAACAGTTCTATTTTACAGACCCAGAGCGGTTTCATTTTACAGACCCAGAACAGTTCCATTTTACAGACCCAGAACAGTTTTATTTTGCAGACCCAGAACAGTTCCATTTTACAGACCCAGAACTGTTTTATTTTACAGAACCAGAACAGTTTTATTTTACAGACCCAGAGCAGTTCCATTTTACAGAACCAGAGCAGTTCCATTTTACAGAACCAGCTCTTTTGTGTTACCTGTTCACATTTGGCTGCACTTTGCTCAGAAAATGCTTCTGCTTTTACAGTTACATTACAAACCCAGTTAATGTTGTAATTGATGCACTCAACTGTACCCAGTGTTTCAGCTGTAATTAAGGCCTCTGCTTTAGCAACTCTCCTAAAATTGCCATGACAAATTAACTAATAAGAAAATTAATACGAAGAAAGCCTTTTGGTTCTGGGCTGCTGGCACTGGTTTTTTTTAGATTACATGTGAAGGAAAGCATCCAATACTCCACTGCTTCTCTTCTTCCCTTCCTTATCCCTCCCTCCCTCCCATTGTTCCTGGAATGTGCAGTGTTTATAATGTGCAGTCATATTAAGGAGGAAGAAGAACAAAAGTAATTGGAAATTTACACCTGCAACCTGCTCAGATCTGAACCCCTTTAAATGTTGAAAGAGAAGGAGGTTGTGTATGAACTCATGGATATAAGGAACCCACAGACTGTGAACTCAAAAGTAAAACAAATTTTTAAAAATCCTAATTTTTCCTAGGCTAAGAACAGCCAACATACCCAAAGCCTCTAAAGAAAACCTGGTCCCACATCTCTCACCATCAGGGGGTCATAATGTAGTAGGCAGAATTCATAAAAAAGCATCATTAAACCTTCATCTCTGCCCTAATCAAGTCAGCTCCTGACTGTGAGTCTGACAGCTGCTGAGATGTCAGGGGTTAAAAGTCCTTTTTGTGCCACTACCTGGTTAGGATTTACCTGTGAAGGGTGAGAATCAGTGAGTGTGTAGGAATCCAGAAATGGAGAGACATTTCTCTGTTTGTCCTATTCTCCAAAAAGGTATTAATCCTATTTGTCACTGACAGAAAGGCTTCCAAATATCCCTGGGTAAACCAGGATTTATAAAAAAATTAAGTAGAAAGTAGTAGAATGTTTAGTATGTCACTGAAGTCAAAAATACAGATTTTAGAGGGTTTAATACATGGAATAATGATGGAAGAAAAAAGGTGTAGTTTTTAGCTCTCCTTCCTTCTACTCCATGATTCTGCAGTTTTTAAGAGCACAAAGAGTGATTGGTTGAAAGTCAGTCGCAGTTTTAGTTACATAAGGAGATATAAAAACCTTATTTGTTAAAATATAAAAACAATACACGTGTCTATAGTTAATTGGGTAAAACATAGATATAAAGATAAAACAACCGCGTAGTTTGTGGCCATTTTGTGCCATCAAAGCCCAAAGTGTGCCAGGTTGTAGTGACTTGAACTTGTGCAGAAAGACATGCCAGGTTTTGTGATAACATCCTAATAAACACGAGAAACAAGGTCCTGAAGAGCTTTGGAGTTTTCTCCCTGACCTGGAGAACTGAGATAAGCAGAACTCCCCGTGAAGGAAGGAGTATCCCAAAAGAGCTCAGCTCAGAGACTGGGAACTCCAGGTGCGAGAAGTGCAGCAGAACCAAAGAGAGAAGAAGTTTCAGGTGTGACTTCGGGAGTTACCTCAGTCATTAGAACACAGCTCCCTTTTACAGCCCTGTTCTTCCTTCCTTTCTTTCTTGCAGTACAACGGTTCTCGGCCGAGGGAGGAGTGGGAGATGTGGCACCCGACTCTCATTGCTGAAGCCCTGTTTGCAATATCCAACATCCTGAGTTCCCTGCGTCTCATATCCCTGTTTACAGCCAACTCACACCTGGGACCCCTGCAGATTTCTCTGGGACGCATGCTGCTAGACATCCTCAAATTCCTTTTTATCTACTGCCTGGTGCTTCTGGCTTTTGCCAATGGACTGAACCAGCTTTATTTTTATTATGAGACCAGTGCCTCGGAGGAACCCAACAACTGCAAGGGGATCCGATGTGAGAAACAGAACAATGCCTTCTCCACGTAAGACATCCTCTCCTTTCTGCTTCTGAGGCTTGCCTGCCCCTGTCCCCTGTGTCCCCTGCCTTTGCTGCTGTCACTGCACTGACAGAGCCTTTATTTATTCATCTGCAAAGACCAGGTGAGGTGCTTGGCTCTGTAGGAAAGGTGGCAGGTAAGGGGGGCAGTCACAGAGACTGTCTCTGTCTGCTGTCACAGAGACTCCCACTTAGGTCTGCCAGGGGGACACCTTTTAGTTCTGGACCAAGGAGTTTCCCTACATGATCCTGCAACTTAAATCTTATTTTATGTCCAGGCACAGTTTCAGTATATTTGAGAAAGGAAGTGTGGTTCTAACACAGTTGTTTTGCCTAATTACTGAAGAAAGGAGGGGAACCTGAATAAAATGAAGGGAATAAGGGATAAACCTATTAAAAACAGGTATTAAGAAATAATTATATTAGATCATTATTATAAATTATTTTATATATTAATAAATATAATATAATATAGTATAACATAATATAACATAATATAACATAATATAACATAATATAACATAATATAATATGATATCTATTATTATTAAATTAATAATTATTAAATAAATACAAATATTTATTTATATTAATTTTATTAATAAATAATGTGACACAGCAACAACAACAATTTAACCTAGACCTAGATTTTAATGGACACACGATGTTGCAGGCTTCTCTGATTTCCCTGCAGACTAAAATCCCAGCAGAACCTTTTTTTTTTGCTGGGAATGCTGGTACTTTACTGAGCTGCTGGCATGGAAATTGCTGTGAGGACAGCTGGCAGAGCTGAAAGAGAGAGCACATGCTGAAAAATGACATGAATTGTCTTGCTGATGTATTTGTTTTAATTACTAATAGTAGAAATAATTATAATAATCAGCCCCCACCCGATTGTTCTTGCTGCTTGCACAGTACTTAACTCACAATGGCAGGAGAAATAAATAAAGCACGGTCTAGAAAAAGGCCCACGCCCTGCAAACAAGCAAAACAAAACTGTTGTCCACCACTTTATGCTAAATTAAATAAAACTTGTCATGATGCCCAATAATTCTCCACCCTCTGTCAGCTGAAGGCTTGGGGTTAAGAAAGGATTTGGGATGTATTTGCACCGTTATCAAAAACAGATGATGGCTCAGGCCACATGACTTGGTTGGGAGAGGAAAGGTTCCAGCATTGTCCTGTGGGCTCTCTCCTAAAAGAAACATGGAATTTTCATGGGATAGAGCCCATCCTTCAAGAGCTTGGTGACCTGGTAGCCCAGACATGTGCCAGTGCATTTCCCACTGCAGGGCAGGAACACCACAGCCTGGAGGAATTTTCTCATGAAACCCATCTCTGTCTGGGGGAAGTGAACTGACCTGCACTGTGCTAATGAGAAACAGAATTAAAGATTTCAGGCTTTTTTTCCTCTGTTTCAGTCGCCTCACATGGCCCAGAAATGTGTCGTGCTGCCCTTGCAAAGGGATTAAATAACAAATACTATTCCTTGATCTGTGTCCACACTGATGCAGCAGCCAGAGGGAGGAAGGTCTGGCAAGCACTGTGTGTGTGTTTAGGGATAAATTCTACCTCAGGAAGGGTCAAGCCTACAAAATCCAGTACCAAATCCTGCCTTTCTCTGGAGCTATGGTGAGCAGACGTGTTCAGTTCTGCATTCTGGGCCTGCCACCACTGCAAACCTGTATTTTTACAGATTTCATTGTGTCAGGTAAGTGGAGAAAACAACAGCAGGATTTGGCTGGAGAAAAAGACCACTGGGCCAGCAGGAAAAAAAAAACAAAGCAACAAACCAACCATTCTGAAGTCTGTAAGAAGATGTAATGGCTTGGGAGCTAAAAATGAGACAAGGAGCACTTAGCAGAAAGTGTGTAGATCAGCCTAAATACAAACCACAATTTCTGCCACCCTAACATTCATTTAAACCCCCTGCCAAGGGAATATAGCACAGAAAGGAAATTGAGGGGGCTCAGCCTTTGTGGCAGAGGTTTGTGTAAAACAAAATCACAGTGGGAGGGGATCCATTAGGAGTGAGGTCTCCTGGCAGGGGACAGAACACTCTGCAGGTACTTTTTGTTTGAGGCTCGCTTAAGAAATTTATTTAATGCGTTCTTAAAAGTTTAAATGGTCGTTATTAACACCCCCAGCACAAGCTGACATTTGGCTGGGGAGCAGATGCACAGTGTGGGGCAGTGGCTGGGAAGGAGCAGCTGCAGATCCAAATATTGGAATTGGGGGGGAAGCAAACGGGGCTGGAGCCAGTCCAGCCAGAGCTGGGGACCCTGACTTTGCTCGTGGTTCATTCCTCACCTCGAGGAATAAATCTGAAAAGCTTTGGATCAGTGCTCTTGGATTCCCACCAGCATTCCTGGGCTCACACAATGAGCTCTAATTCTTCAGGGGGAGCAGAGAGGATGCCCCTGGTGTGTGTGCAGCTTGTGTCGAGTGTGACACCTATTTACTGCCACATTACTCTCCTATTGCTCTCAAAGGGTGGGTTTTAACATTTTCCTGGTGAGGAAATTTTCTGCATTGCTCGCACAGATCATGGAAAAGTAATATTCCTTGGTGACAGCAAGGAGGGGAAGTCATGAATAATTTAAGGTTTTCTGCTTTGGCCTTGCCATCCCTCAGAAAGCAGAGTGCCTGCTGCTTAGGCAGATGATTGGAAAATATGTTCATAGCTGTGATGCTGGAGACTGAAGGAGGGAGAGCAGAGTGAGGAAGAGGAGGAAGGGGTGGAGGAAGCCACACCTGCTGTGTCCTTCTCTCTGGAGGAGAGCTGCCATTCCCCCTGGGTCCAGCTTCCTGTGGCAGAGGGGCAATTTGCTCTTCCCCAAGCTGCCATGAAGAGTGCTGGAGTTTTGAAAATTCTTCTGTTTGATTAGGATTCAGAATACACTCAGCAGAACACGAGAGCCTCTCAATTTCCAAAATTCTATTTCTATACAGCCGCTTCTCCAAGGCAGTGGGAGCCCTCCCCAAAAAACATGGACTGTGAAAAGAGGCTGTGGAGATGTCCTGTCATCAAACACTGAGCACACAGCACCTGAAGCTGCTGTGCAGAGCTGCAGGAGCCACTTGGTGTCTTCCTCAAGGGCACTACATGCCCACATGTGAATGTGTTGGCCTTAGTCTGAGCCCAAATGACACCAGTTCATCCAGAACCATACCCTGATCACTTCTAGAACTGATTGCAGTTTAATGATGAGAACCTCTATCTCCTTTGAGCCAAAGCAATATTTCTGCTGTTAATAGTAAAAATATTATAAATATTTTAAAAGACAGTTAGCACTCCACCACTTCTAGCAAAGAAATGCTTGGTATTCTTTGGTTAATCCTTATTTTACTCCCTCTGTTATTTAATAAGCCTAACAAACAGCCTGGGCTTTGGGAGAAAGATTTTTTGCTTTAAAGCATCTTTATGATTTTGGCCAGTGAAAAACATGAGCTACATCCACAAAGTATAAACTAAATCCACATATAAGGCATGAGGATACATGTGAGCAAATGCCTGGAGATGATGGGAGAACAAATTCCTGGTATGTCAAGTAAAGCATCTGAATTATTCATATTGGTTTCTCTAGTAGCTTCATTTGAAAACATCTGCTGACCTCAGGCCAAAATGGAAACTCCTAAACAGGCATATAAATGTCATTTTTGGATGATATAAATGCCATATTTTGGAAAGCCAAAACAAAGATGCCCAAATAGAGCAATTATTTAGATTGCTGATTAGGCAGCTGACGTGGCTGTGAAAGGTCACTTGTCTGTGGCTGAAGCAAAGAGAGACCAGGGATGATCTCATCAGCTCCGTGGGGTCGGGTCTAGTTCATCTATGGAAGGAAGCCTTCAAAAGAAGAGAAACTCTGGAGCTGAATTAATGTGATGATTCTCTTTCATCTGAGTCATTACTGAGCGGTGGCTGCAGGTTCTGCCAGGGACTCTGCCCGTGGTGGGTGGGAGCTGCTGCACCAACCACTCAGAGCCACCAGCATTTTGGGCAGGTGCTCTGCAAACACAGCAGGATTTTTGGGCAGGTGTATTCCAAACAGAACAGAATTTTGGGCAGGTGTATTCCAAATAGAGCAGTGTTTTGGGCAGGTGCACTGCAAACACAGCAGGATTTTTGGGCAGGTGCACTGCAAACACAGCAGGATTTTTGGGCAGGAGCACTGCAAACACAGCAGGATTTTTGGGCAGGTGTATTCAAAACAAGGCAGAATTTTGGGCAGGTGTATTCCAAACAGAGCAGTGTTTTAGGCAGGTACATTGTGAGCACAGCAGTGTTTTGGGCAGGTGCTCTGCAAACACAACAGCATTTTGGGCAGGTGCATTCCAAACAGGGCAGAGTTTTGGGCAGGTGCTCTGCAAACACAGCAGTGGTTTTGGGCAGGTGTATTCCAAACAGAGCAGAGTTTTGTGCAGGTATATTCCAAACAGAGCAGAATTTTGGGCAGGTATATTCCAAATAGAGCAGTGTTTTAGGCAGGTACATTGCAAGCACAGTAGGATTTTGGGCAGGTGCACTGCAAGCAGAGCAGGATTTTGGGAAGGTGTGTTCAAAACAGGGCAGAGTTTTGGGCAGGTGTATTCCAAACTGGGAAGAGTTTGGGGCAGGTGCATTGCAGGCACAGCAGGATTTTGGGCAGGTGCACTGCAAACAGAGCAGAATTTTGGGCAGGTGTTTTCCAAACAGGGCAGGGTTTTGGGCAGGTGCACTACAGGCACAGAAGAATTTTGGGCAGGTGCACTGCAAGCAGAGCAGGATTTTTGGGCAGGTGTATTCAAAACAGAGCAGAGTTTTGGGCAGGTGCTCTGCAAACACAACAGCATTTTGGGCAGGTGTATTCCAAACAGGGCAGAGTTTTGTGCAGGTAGATCCCAAATAGAGCAGAGTTTTGGGCAGGTACACTGCAGGCACAGCAGGATTTTGTGCAGGTGTATTCCAAACAGGGCAGAGTTTTGGGCAGGTGTATTCCAAACAGGGCAGAGTTTTGGGCAGGTGCACTGCAAACAGCAGCTGAAGCAATTGCAAACTCTCAGCCTGCATCAGAGCAAAAGGTGAAGGTGGCTGTGATTTCTGCCATCTCCCACCTCGTGGTGCCTTGTTGTGCACTGTTCAGCTGCTGCAGTCATGCTGTACTCGGGGATGGGTTCCCTGAGCATTTATCCTGCAGACACATTAATGATGCAGGCACTGATTAACCAGGAGAGTTTATAGATAGCAGCACTATCGCAGCATGGCAATTTTAATTAAATAGAATATATGGTGACTGTTCTTTGCATGTGTGAAGAGTGGGAAAGGGAGCCTTGGGTTCCTCAGGGCAGTTGTGCTCGCTGCGTCTCACAAGGACAGACAGCAAATGCTCTCACATGCATTGGCTGCTGGGTCACTGGCTGAGCACAGGGTGTCTCCAGGAATGGATAAAAGGCCATGCTGTGTGGCTGCTCTCTGGTGTCTCCCAATATCTGTGTATTCCCTTAGTGAAGATCATTTTCCACCCCCCAGCTAAAAATCTAAAAATCAGTATTTTTCCTCCTGTGTGAAGTTCCCACTGTCTTCTTCAGTACTTGTCTTTCCTACCATCACAGGAGTCTGCTGCTCCATAAAGGACAGCTAACATCATAGGATTACAAAAAAAAAAAAAAGCACAGAAATTTACTGCCAGGGTATAGCTGGTTGAACTCTTAAGTGTGTAACCTGTTGCTGCATTCCCCTTTTCCCTGTGTGTGGAGACTTGTGGGTTAAAAGAAACAGAAACATTTCTGCTTTCCTTTACTGGCTTTTACAAATAATCTTGCCAAAAATGATGGCTGTAAGGCATGGTTTTAGGTGTACATGTTTTGAGCTAAGATGATTTTACTTTATATATTTTTCTATGAAGTAATAATATACTTATAATATATATATATTTTATAAATTGTGTAAATTGTATAGATTTGTATAATTTTGTATAAATATAATACTATATTAAATATAACATTGTGTACATTTGCAGGCTTTTTGAGACCCTCCAGTCACTCTTCTGGTCTGTGTTTGGGCTGCTCAATCTCTACGTCACCAACGTGAAAGCCAGACACGAATTCACGGAATTTGTTGGGGCCACGATGTTCGGGACCTACAACGTCATCTCCCTCGTTGTGCTGCTGAACATGCTGATAGCCATGATGAACAACTCCTACCAGCTCATTGCTGTGAGTTCCCTCCTTCTCTCCTTGCTGTTATTCCTCCCCGTGTTCGAGTGGGTCCCCTCTGGCATGCTGGAGTCTGCTGCCCCCAGTTTGTGCCAGCAGGTAGCTGGGATTTCTGCTCACCAGCCTGAATCATGCCTGCGGAGGAGGTTCTGCTCTGTCTGTGATGCTTTTTAGCTGGAAAAGGCTCATGGGCTGTGATCTGCCCCTGTCTCCTCCTGTGGAGTAACCTTGCTGACCACCTCGGGTGTGTAAAGGGAAAGCTTCCCACTGCTTTTTGGTGTTTGGTTTTAACTCGGGGGGTGGGTGTTGTGGTGTATTTTTTTTATCCTATTTCTGTTTTCTCATGTGGAGCCGTGTGTGTCAGGAGCCCAGCCCTGCAATTTCTTTTTCCCACAGTCTTCCCACTTGAAATTAGATCGTGTCCATCTGTAACACCGGAGTCTCCTGGCTGTAAAACCATAATCTGAGATTCCTGAGTAATCCCAGTGAAGGATGGATCTGAGCTGAGGCAGCTTGGGGCTCTAGAGCCGTTATCAAACCAAACTTTCATTTCACTTTTCAGAACTGGTTTCTCCGCTGTAATCTCATTCTGTGTACCCAAAAACCAATCTGTACCTTGATGATTAAATTTGTCAACAGACTGAAAGCTAAAGCAGCGTGGCTCTGCATTTTAAAGGCTCTTAGGGTCAGGAACAGCGTGGAAGGAAGCAAAATCTTGTGTGCACAGTACTTCAGATAAAGCAGTGGGCACTCACTCCCCATGGCCACTAACATGATGGGTTTGGAGACAGTGAGGTGATGAACTGCTGCATCATCTGGGAACAGAACAGGAGTGAGGGGAGTTGTTTGTGTCCTTGGCTGGTCCCTTGGTGCAGAGTAGAGGCTTCCTCAGCTTTGGGTGACTCTTGGTTTATTCTAGAAGATAAACCAGCGCAAAAACAGAACCAGCAGCAGTTCTCCTACTATTTCCACTTCCACATTCCTGGACAAGTCGCTGGGAAATGTGTGCATGAGCTCCTTTCCTGGCTAAAGCAGAGAGGGGAGTATTGAGTTGTTTTCTTGAACAGGTTCCACAATTGTTGATTATCTGCTGATTCAAGTGGCTCCTAAATTCACTTGGTCAAGCAGAGCAGACCCGTCAAATTGCTGATTCTTTTGGACATCTGATCTTTATCATGGTAAAAAGTATGAGAAAAACTGGACCACTGACCTTCCAGATGAGCAGAAAAGCAGTTTATCACAAAGGCATCGATGCTTTATCAGTCTGTTTCAATGCTTCAAGTGCTTTCTCTTTGTTCACTGCTACTCCTCACAATCCAGGGAGACTGGAATGGGGGACAGAAAACAAAGATTCTCTCTTTGGCCATTTTCTCCAATTCCCTTTCCTTTATTGTCATCGAATAGGCTTGTCACTAAGACAAAGCCCAAGCCTAAGACTGGCATAAGAATAGCAGTATTTGCTATTCACTGGGCCACAAACCACTCATCATTCTTTCCCCTGAATAATTCCAGTGATGCAATGACACATTACACACAATCCCACATGAATTAGAGGGGACCCATCATAACAATTAAGTGAAGTGAGCGCTCCAGAGAGCGCTGTTGTGTTCGTGGTTTTGTGTCTGGAGCAGCTGGGAGCAGCCCCATCAGAAAATCTCGATAGACCCGGGGGTAGAGGACTGAACTCTGCAGATAACCGAGGGAAAACTCGGGAAAATGGCTGGAAATGCTACAGGAGACTTGGCTGTCACTAAAACTGTCTGCCTGCAGTCGATTCCGAGAGCAGTGACATTTCCTGCGAAGGCAAGATGCAGTCACTTCCAATCTTTTTTCCCGTGCATTTGGGTTTGGAAGCTGCATTTCTGCATGCCTTCTCTCCGGGAAAAAATTCCCTTCATGTGTCTTCTAAGGGCAAACATCAATTAATCTCTCCCCCGAAGAAAACAAGCCGTTAATAAACGCTGAGCTTTATAAATGTGGGTCGTTAATTAACCTCCCCTAATCAGGTTCACCCCCTGCTGAATCCCAGCGGACTGGGTGCTAGACTGGGCATTTCTTCCTCCTGGGGTTTGTATGATGTGGGATACCCGGGGAATGACAGCATTCCAGGGGGGAAGGAGGGGAAAGGAGTCCTTGAGGTGGGGTGGAGATCTTCTTCTTCATCAAGAAATCCACGAGCATCGCTGCAGAGCGATAAAACAGAGGGGAGTGAGATGAGAGCGCATCTGACTCCCCTGCAGTGGAGCGGTGAGGACATCTTCATTAATCCCGTTTGTTAATGAGCCCCAGGCACTGCTGCAATGCAAACTCCCCTCCTCTCCTGCAGGGACAAATATAATGCATTTGTAGCAGTTATTCTTCAGCTCAGCTTTCCTCCCAGACTCAGATGTGAGTTTGTGCTGCGAGGTTTGGGAAGGGAGAGTCTGAGCTGTCCTTCCTTCTTTGTCTCCCCAGGCTGGGGATGAGGGCTGCCTGCTGAATTTGGCTCTGCAGGCACACAGCATGAAAACACCACTGTCTGTGGAAGGCAGAGCAAAGAGAAAAACCTCTGCTTCAAGTGCTTCTTGACTCAGAGAAGGGAGAACTTTTCTGCCATAATTTTGTTGGGTTTTTTTTTTTCCCTCAGCTATTTCAGACTTCAATAAATACATACTTCCAGGAGTGCCCTGAAGCAGTTTCAATATCGATTATTTTCAGGCAGGCCATTTTTCTCTTTTGCCAAACCATAGTCTGGTTATGGCAGACACCATCTTTCACCAAGAAAGCAAACAAAATCCAGATGCAATCCCCCAAATTTCCATCCATTTTGTGCCCTTTCAATATGGGAAGATCAGAATGTTTTATACAAGCAGCACAGGATGCCCTGGGATGTTATGCACCGCCAGCTCCCTCATCTCAATACTTTCCCAGACGTCACCCGAGGATGGGAAGAGGAATTTGTCACAATCACGAGAGGAAGGACAAGGGAAGGATGTGAGTGTGGCCAGGTGGCTGCATCATTTGTAAGTGCCAGAAAGTAACTGAGTGGGTGGTGAGGACACTTCATGGGCTGTTTCCCATCAGAGCCACTTGGCTGCACCTGAAGTCATCCAATCCTCCTGCCAGGAGCTAATTTTTATCCAAAATAAGCGGGGTAAGTTGGTGTTCCCCCTGGCACAGAGGGTCCTGGGGGTGCCCTCGGGTGCAGGTATGCACTGCAGGGAATTCACGTGTATTTGCTAAAAGCTTGTTCCTTGTGGCCACACCCCTGATATTCTGGGGAATCAGGCAAGAATTAATCACTGGAACTGCACCAGCAGCTCTGACTGCAGCAGCAGGAGCAATATCAGTGGAGGAACAGCAACCCAGGGCTGTGCGGGAGAGTTGGGGTGATAAATTGTGCACAGCAGCTCTGCGGCACGACCCACCCACCGCTGGCACATTAAACAGAGATGTGAGCCCTCGCAGCTTTCAGATGTTCCAGGATAAAAATACAAGGATGCTTAATGCCTCAGGGATTTCTTACACCAGAGTGAGCCTGAGAAAAATTCCCTCTGGCTCCAGGTGTGAAGGTGTTGCGGCCTCGAGTGTGTCCGTGTGTGATGTTGGGGTAATGGCTTGGCTCCAGCAGCGAGTGTAAAGTTGTAAAATCGGTCTGGATATTGCATTTTGTGTCCTCCTGTTGGTTGGAATGTCTGTTATTTCAAGGTAGCTCATCTCAGACAGCTGTTCCTGCAAAAGACTGCAGGCTTTAAAGGAAGTTTTAAGGGTGTTTCTGAGGTTAGTGCGTGTCTAAATTGGAATTTAGCTGTCAGTGTTTGGGTTAGAGGAATCGGGGCACTGGGCACCAAACTCAGGGTGCAGTTTTAGATGATGAAATTAAATGGAGAGGATTAACACAAGTAGTTAAAGACGAGAATGAAGAAAATAAATGTTTTGCATAGCAAAACAAAAGCTGTGCACTAAACAGAAATGGCATGTGCAGCTAGAAAATAAATAAAACTCTAAGTAAGTACAGGGATATTAGACATGGAATTTTCTCAGTTTTTGCAGACTAGATAGCTTGAAAATGAAGGCACAGAGAAACATAAAGATTTTTCAGCTCTCTATTACATTGCTTCCAAGATAACTTTGGATTTCCCCCAGGTGATAGTTTCAAACTTTCCTTCATCTGCAGAGCACACGGATTCCTCGACTTCCCTGCACCAGCTGAACTCCCTCAGCAGTAATTGCTGCCCACTTTAATTCACACCACCAGCAGAAATTCTCTTCCCCACTGTGATTTGTGACCCTCAGGACTGTCAGAAAATGTTCCTCTGCTTGCACAACCTGCACAGTTACTACCTGGAGGTTTTTAAAAGGAGGAATTTTATCAACCAACAAACTTAGTTTGAAATACAACAGCTGCCCAGTGGCAGATTTTGGGGTGGCTGTGTTCCCCTACAGAGGTGAGGGCAGCTCCTAAATCTGGACTCAGAACCAAGCTCTTGTAAAGCATCAGGAAATGTTCATCTCACCAGGCCCCTTTCAGTACCATCAATTTGAATTTCCTGGAAATTAAGCCATCGGTGGTTTTTAACTCTAATACAGCAGGAAATGAAGTTATGCTCTTGTTGTGTTGCCAACACAAGCTGGGATTAATATTTCTTGAAGCTTTTTTATGGTGCAGCGAAACAAGGAGGTTCTGGAAAGAGGATGAAATGGCTCTTCCTTGGTTTGCCAGCTTTGTCCCTCGGTTTAGTGGCCCTCAGAGCCTCCTGCTGACCAACACACACATCTGCTGGTGACTGCCCACGTGCAGAAGCCGTGTTTGAGGTGCAGGTGACACACTCACACCTTTTCTTTATTCCACAGCACAGCTGTAATTACCCAGATCTCAATTACTGCGCTCCGAAAACTCATCCCTGGCATCAGCAATAATGAATCGAAATGGGAAATTCTCCTGCACTTCGTGCCTTTAGTGACACTTGGACAGGCAGCCAGGACAAGGCAGCCTTGAGCTAAAGGAGGGTGGATTTAGATCAGACATAAGGAATAAATCCTTCCCTGTGAGGATAGGGAGGCCCTGGCACAGGTTCCCAGAGAAGCTGTGGATCCCTGGAAGTGTCCCAGGCCAGGTTGGACGGGGCTTGGAGCAGCCTGGGACAGTGGGAAGTGTCCCACCCATGGCAGGAGGTGGGAATGGAATGAGCTTTAAGGCTCCTCCCAACCCATTCCATGATTTCATGATTCATTTCAGGATTTCTGTTCCATTCCCCCACGTGGAGAAATGCTGGACCCCCACTCCCTGTTCCCTCCTGAGGAGCTGTAGCCCACCTCTGGAGCAGTGGGATTGATTCTCGAGGCTGAGCCCTCTCTCTGGACCTCATTCCTGGGTGTGGGGGGATTCCCAGCAGATTTTTATTGGAAAATGAAGGGAAATAGGTTGCAGCATTGGTGTGCAGGGATGCTCCCATACATCCAGAGGCCTGTGTGTGGAATCAGCCCTGGAGCCTCGCTCCAGACTGGCAGGCAGCTTAATTGCTTTTTGTTAGCAAGCTAAAAGATTCATTTGAAGGTGTAGAACTGTTTGTCTTTTTGCTGGCTTTGGCCTAATTACATGTAACCCATGGACTCGAATCACGTTGTTAATATTCATCTGGTGTTTGCAGAGCCTCTAAATAGAGGCACTCGATGTGCTCCAGCTTCACATGCTGCATCTTCTGTTCTTAGAGCAGACAAAGCTCATTCTCCATCCCAGGATCCAGCCCTGCCACTCCTGTGAGTACTGTCAGCAGAATCAGGAGCTTCAGCCTTTCTGCTGCCTTTAATCTTTGAAACCACAGGTGTTTATGTGGCCCTGGGAACCACCAGGGCCAAACCTCTTTGGGGCTCATTCAGGGCAGAAATGTTTCACTCCAGTGAAAAAAGATGAGCTTGCAATCCGTAGATGAGGCCCTGGCTGATTTAAGATGTTCCAGGAGTTGGCTGGCATTTATTTCTGGAATTCTCAGGGCTGGGCTCTGGGGATTTTTGGTGGAGTTAACACCCCAGTGCCCTGCCTGACAGGTCAATAACTCTCTGCCCATTACATGTGAGCAGCACAGCAAGGTTTGCTCCTGCTACGTGATAGAAGTTGAAGTATCCAGATGGAACCACATAGGTTGCAGCCCCCTGCATTATCCCATCTTTTATTTAGGCCTGACAAGCTCAATTAGCATTATCTTGTGCTTCTGCATCGAGGGGACTCGTGTTAGAGAGGCAGGAGAAAAGAGGAAATGCGAAAGATAAAAGAAGAATATTGCTGAGGAAAAAGCAGTGAAATACTAAAAGGGATTTATTTGTCTGGGAAGAGCTTTCCCCTGGTACTGAACAATGGAAACAGCTATATTACTAAGAATTCTCTGAAATATGACTTTTTAGATGCCAGAGTTCACTTTGCAACACGCTGCAATCTTGCAAATAAGTTGATGTTGATCATGTAGGTTAAAGAGGATACACACAACCACTCCTAATTAAATAGGGATATGATTAATAATAACCTGGATGCTTTATCTCCTTGTCTGTTTTTGTCTGCTGGTCCTGTTCCCACTCAGCTGCAACCCCTTGCTTTTTGGTAGGAGAAAACAAGAGACATCTCTCCTGAGTCAGTGCTATCTGCACAGCTCAAGGTTCACTTCCAGACTCGACCAATTTCATACATTTTATGATCTGTCCCTTCCCTTCGGCTCAAGGATGTATTTAAATGGTCAGGACAGAGGATTTTTTTTTTAAATTTTTGAGCAATTACTCAGTTTTTGGCAGCTAAGCTCAGGCACTGCATTTATAAGTGGCGGTGCAAGCAGGCCGCCTTCCAGAGGTGTTGGGCACCTGCTGCTCCCTCTGGTGCTGTGACCTTTACAGGCTCAGTAAAACACGAAATCCAGCTCCATTCCTCTGCTGAGGAAAGGCAGTTTATGGCCTCTCATAAAAGAGCAAAACACTGAAGCATTTGGTGCCTGAATACACGGACAGAGTGGTGCTCTGGTGAGGAGCAGGGAGTGGGACATGAGGAACTTGCTCCCTGCTGGCTTTGGTTGTGAGGAGATAAGGGAATTCTGAGGAGGTTTGGGGAGGTGAAGCCTCCAGAACCCCCTGCAAACCCCACAGGCTGCTCCATCCCGGTTTCCCAGTGCTCTGCTCCAGTCCTCAGCAGGACATTGTGACTCACAGGATGGATTTTGGGCTCTCCTGACGTGGAGGAGTGTGATGGTTCGTCCTTCCCCTTTGAAAAGTACTTGCAGCAACTCAGCTGGAGGAGGCAGGGTCAGACCAAGGGCTTTGCACACCCTAGAAATAGAAAGTGGTGAATTCTGCAGTGCTTTTTCTTTCCAGGGCAAGTTTGTGCAAGAGAATCATCCTGGCTGTGTCCAGCAGAGAATCCAAGGCTCCCATCCACCAGCAGTAGGTGGCCTGGACTGACAGACTGAGCACCCTAAAGCCACAAGAGAGAGCTGAGGTTGATTCCTGAGCTTTGGGAATGGCTGCTCAGAGAGGAACAGGCACTTTCTTTGGAGCAGTATCTCCAAGTGTAATGCAGACATGATAGCATTAACTTTAGCATAACTTTATATAGATAACATAACTTTAGCAGTGATAACTTTATGGACTCTTAGAATGGCTTGGGCTGGAAAGGACCTTTGAAGATCAAATCTCAGCCTGACTGGCTATGCAGAAAAAAAAAAAAAATCAAAGACAATATTCTGGAAATAGGACGAGTAGAAATGAGGCTAAGTTTGTTTATTAACAGAGTCATCAGCACTCAAACACTTTGGCTTAGCCATGCCTGCTCAGTTCTCCAGGACGTGTGAGTTACCTGATTTTGACCTGGCTGGGGGTAGTTAGCATTATCAGCACAGATGCCCCTTATCTCTCTGACCTTCAGCATGAAAAGAGGCTCTTATCAGGCAGTGATGGAGGAGAGAGAAAGGATGGCAGGAAGATCAAAACCCTGGTGAGATCTTCCTCATTGTTTCTTCCTGCTGAGGCTTTTAGAGAGCTGCTTCTCTGCATGACCTTCCCTCTGCTCCGATTTATTTGACTATTAAAATAAAAACTGAACTTAACTGGAATATGACTGCGGAAAGAAAAAGATGTCAGTTCCCATAATTTAACTGCACTAAAACCAGCACAATCCCCAGTTCTCTGTGTTTTCTCCAATATAATATTCCCTGGTCTTCTCATTAGCTATCGTTGTTTGCATCCAAGATGCTGGTGGGAGATGAAAAGTATTTGATATATATCTATATATGTATATATAACCTAAATACACCGTGGAATGCAGCGCATTGCAAGCCATAATAAAAATTTTAATTATGAATATCTTCTGCACATGGAAGTTATAAATAGCAGAGATGCTAAAGCATGCATTTTCCAAGTACAAACAAACTGATTCCCCGGGGCTGGGAGAAGCAGCCACGGTTCTGGGCAGGGGTGGCCAGTGCCACAGCTCCTGTGACAGCTCTGTCACCCAGGAGGGAACAGCCCTGCTCTCTGCCCGACCTGGCGTGTTCAGAAGCCACTTGTGGTTTTCTTTTCCACTGCAACCAACCCCATTTCCATAATTCCCGAGCCTCTTTGGCTGTGCTCCAAAGATGGGGTCCTTTATCCAACTTAGAACAAAATGCAGGTCCTGTGCTGTGCCTTGGTGGCATTCTGGCCATTCCCAACTGGGGGGCCTTGGACACTGCAAAATCAAGGAAATTTTTTCTAACTTCCTCCATTGCAGTGTGTTCATTCACAGGCTCTGCCATGTGGGATCTTCCCCCAGCTCTCAGATTTTTAAGGCTCACAGTCCCAATGATGGCTTATCTGCTATATGAACTTTAGATCTGAAGTTTTTTTTCTCCCTTGTGCTCTGTTTGCTTTCCTCACCTAAGAGCCCTGCTGCCTTTTGCCAGACAAGGGTAGCTCTTGCCTGAAGTCTGTGACCTGCATCCTGGTCCCAGAATTCACTTTCCTTCTTTCCCAGTGCTAGTATTTATTTATCAGTTTTTCCTCAGGACCTGCCTGTGCTCCTTTTTCTGTGCTGGAGCCAAAATCCCTCTTGGAGCTGCATCCTGGGGAGCTGCTCTCCCTTTCCACCCTCCTGCCCTGCCTGCTGCTCCAGCTGTGTTTTCCCTTATTTTCCTCTGCCAAGGGCTGGGTGTCCCAGGCACTGTCACAGCTCCTCCTCAGAGCCACTGCAGCTGCCCAGGACTCTGCCTTGTGCTCGTCAGTTCTTTCATCTCTTCTCTGTCTCATCCCCTCACTGTTCTAATTGCTTTTCTTAATGCTAGATTGTCCTGTTTTAGCAATTTTTCTTGTATTATTTTTGAGATTGATCCTATTAAGTTCTTACCCTTCAGTATGTCATCCCCAGCTTTGAAAGCAAAGTCATTTGTTGCCAGCTGCAGCTGAATTACCTATGCAATAATTGACTTTGTAGCTTCCTGGTTTTCTCACAGACTTTTTCTTTCTATGACATCCTTTCCTTTGAAAAATGTTAAGCACCATTTACGTCAAATAGCCTGCTCAGATTTTTGCTGCTTGCTTCTCTGAGCTTGTCACCAAACCCCCGAGCTCTGCTGATGTTATTTCAGTTTGCCTGACACATATTACAAAATTAACAACTTTGAAACAGCACAAGACTTGCCTGGGTGGAGTTTCTGTGAAGATTAATTTTCTCCGGACCCTCTTTCTGCAGTGCTTTCTGTTCAGGACACACAAGGGCATCTTTCTTGTGCTAGCCTGCTCGAAAGCCAGCCCTGATACATTTTCTGTGCTGTTTCCTGCTCTGGGTTTTGCGCAGAGCAATAAAGAGGCACGTGGAGAGAGAAATGTATTAAATAGAGCCTAATGACTTCTCCTACGCTTTGCAGCCCCGCTAATTACACAGCAAAAAAGGCACCTTTGAAGTTCCTGTGCCTCTGGGGCAAGCAGGCTCCCTTCCTCAGTAGCCTGCAAGGTAAATGTTACATCTCCTCCTCCTTTCCTAGAGAAAAGTACATTTTGGGGCACATCCTAATCCTGTGGGGCTGCTGGTGGCTGTTCCTAGGGTGGGACAGCAGCAGAGAGCTGCTCCTGCTGCAGAATCACTCCAGCTCCTGCCAGCACTCCTGGCACAACTAGAAAGCTTCAATCCCTCCTCCAGAGGCACTGGGGCACAGCCAGCCAGCCTGGTCCCCAGGGCATTGTCACAGCCATCTATATCTGCATCTGACAGCCTGATTTCCAGCTTAGCCCACTGCCTGCTGTGTAATGAAACCCAGGGAAGGCGCACACAGCACCTCTCGTGCCAGCCAGAGCGATGCTGGAGATGTTTCTACATTCTTCCTTCATGTGGGTGTGGGATTTGCATCCCAGGAACTTCCCAGAGGAAAGGGCAGGAGCCCTTGGGCACTTCCACGTGGCAGAGAGAAGCTGGAGCAACTGATGGTCCTGGGATTTTTTTTGAGAGTGGAAAAGTTTGAGGATCTCGGCAAGCCTGGCTGCTGAGCATTACCCTCAGCTCAGCTTTAGGTTTTAGAGACTCACAGAATGGCATGGGTTGGAAAGGACTTCAAACATCCCATTCCACCCCTGCCATGGCAGGGACACCTTCCACCGTCCAGGCTACTCCAAGCCCTGTCCAGCCTGGCCTTGGACACTTCCAGGGATCCAGGGACAGCCACAGCTTCTCTGGGCACTCTGTACCAGGGCCTGCCCACCCTCACAGCAAAGAATTTCTTGTTAAAATCTAAACCTTGATTTGCCACAGGCTTTCCACGGGATGTGCTTCAGCTCCTGTGTGCAGAGGGGAAATTCAGTGATTCCCTCCAGCCACGGGGCAGCTGGAATACTGAACTCATGGAGAGGAGAAGGAACCTGCAGGCTGTGGCAGAGGTGTCCAGCTCATGCTGAAAGCTGACAGCATCTTCCCCTGCTGGGTCAGGACTCACTGCTGTCATTTAGCAAAGTATGATCCAACCTGTATGGCCCAAGGAGGAGAAGGTGATGGAAATCTTCATAGAAAACATCTCAGAAACTGTAAACAACACATTTTCTACACAGAGATAAGGACAGAGATTAATGCCTGAATTATTGTGGATAATTAGTGTAGCAGGTAATCATTTAAAATCTGGCACATCTGTGAATACATCACTTTGACTGAATTAGAAAATATTTGCAACTGCTGCAGTGAAATGGCTTCAGCCATCCCACAGGGAAATCTTTGTGGGAGATTAATTCTCACTTCAAATGGCAGAGATCTGCAAGAGGATTATGTGGCCAGGATGACACATTCACATTGTGATAGGAAGTGAGACCGGTTTTTGGTTTTTTTTTCCTCACAGCAAAGCCGAGTGCTGGTTTCTTTGAGTTCTTGTGTTCTTTGAGCTTGAGGGCTCGGCCCTCTTAAGTGTAGAGTGTTCGACAGCTGAAACACTGAACAGTGCTTGAAAGAAAACAGTGACAAGAACAAGGGCGAGAGAGACAGAAGCTCTCAGAGAGAGGACAGAGAATCCCAATTTAGATTAAAATTCCTAAAGCAACAAGGTCACGCTGGCACAGCTAGTGAAATGTGGGGTTTTAGCTTATTATAAATGTTACCAAAGGGTTGTCATCTGAGAGCAGTGCATGAGGCAGCACAGGTCTGGGAAGGTTCTGTGCTCACTGCTCAGACTCAGACAGCTCCCAAAAATGTGTCTCTTGCCCAGGGGCCAGCAGTGACCGGGGGAACACCCCAAACCTGGGGCACACCTGCTGGGGCCACATTCCCAGCCACTGCAAGGCTGTAAATCCCAGCTGCTCCAGCTTTGACCCAGGTACAGAACAGCTGCTGATTTTTGGTACTTGGCACTGGGAGGAGAGTTTGGGGAGCTTTAGCTTTGTGTGGGGATTTTATTGCTTACAGCACTAAGGAGAGCTCTAACCAAGAAAATGGTGGTTTCCTGGCACATGAAGACATTGTCAGTAAAACTGAAGTGTCTCTTTGCTATGTATTTCCACCACAAAACTGCTGCCAGGAGCTCTCATCTGATTTGCTCAGGTTTGCAAAACATCAAGGTGAATAATTGAGACAGGCTGAGTTTGTAAACCCTGGGGAATTTGCAGCAGCAGAACAGAGAAGGGAAGAAAAGACACTTTGAGCTTTGTGCAGGGGGTCTGGTCTGTCTTTTAAGAGGGGTTGTAGTGCACTTGTTGAGTGAGACAGCACAGGAAGAAACACAGGTGGGGTGAAGCCAGCATCCCCCAGCCTCACCCACAGACACTCTCAGACCAACAGGAATTTGTTCAGACCAGCCTCAAAACTTCTTGAGGGAAAAAGTCTCGCTGAGCTTCACGGCTCTGAGGAAAGCCCAGAGTCACAGAATCCAGAATGGTTTGGGTTGAGATCACCTTTTCCAACCCCCTGCCATGGGCAGGGACACCTTCCATGAGACCAGCTTGCTCCAAGCCCTGTCCAGCCCAGCCTGGGACACTTCCAGGGATGAAGTGTCCCATCCAGCTATTTTAAAATGAAAGAACAAAAAGTAAAAAACAAAACCAAAACTAAAAAAACAACCAAACAAAAACACACAAAAAACCCCAAGACAACCCTGCTTTGTGCAGAAAAGCTTTTTAAGCCTTTTCCTTCCTTTCCCAGAAACAAATTTGCAATCCCCAGGGTGGAGATTTGCCTTACCTTCCCCTTCAAACAGCATCCAGCATCCACTGCCAACTCCATCTGCTCAGGATGTGCCCTTTTATGATGTGCTGAAGGAAACTGCTGCCACTCCTGATCCCACACCGAGCCTTTGGTGGACTTTTGCAGCGGGGAGGGGTGGATCTATCACAGAATAGGAGTTGCGAGGTAGCACATTCACACCTCCTGCTGTGTTGACAAAGAACTTAAAAGATACATCTCTATCCAAAATAAGTCTTTGCTCTCTCCTTCAGCTCCGGGCTCCCCAGCTGCCCCAGGCGGTGCTGCCAGGTGTTTGTAGTCCCTGCTCAGCTGAGGAATTCACCCCTGGGCTCATGCAGCTCTTCCCTACAAAATGCAGCTGCCACTGGGCTTTTCCTGGTAGTGAGCAGGGGAGGTTTAGCTTGGATATCAGGAAAATTCCTTTTCCTGAAGAATTGTCAAGCGCTGGCACAGCTGCCCAGGGCAGTGGTGCGGTCCCCATCCCTGGAGGGATGTAAGAGGGGTGTGGGTCTGGCACTTGGGGACAGGGGTTAGGGGTAGCCTCGGGGAATGGCTGGAGTTGATGATCTTAGGGGTTTCATCTTAGTTGATGATCTTTTCCATGAGAAATGATCTCATATCCAAGTGGAGCACAGAAAGTGCAGCTCAGGCCCCTTCTCTGGGGAGGGATTTGCTCTCCCCCCTCCCTGGTCCCTCTGGGCTCAGCTGGCCTGCAGTGCCCATCCTTCCTCTCGTTTCAGCTCAAGCTGTCCAGACCTGGAAAGGCTCAGGTGGAAAGATGGGCATGGGGGAGCTTTCAGGTGTGGGCAGGGAGCAGCCAGCCCTGCTCCTGGGAGGGAGCTCTGCCTGCTCCTGGGAGCAGCTGTCACACAGGAGTTGTCCTGTGGGCTGGCAGGTAGAGACAAATGAACTAAAAACCAAAAAATAAAATCCCAAGCAGGAGTTGTTTTTCTGTTGTTGATGTTGGGTTTGGGTTTTTTTTCTTTATTATTATTTGTGTGTTTTTATGGTGGCAGTTATTCCTACTGCTACAAACTGCTTTTTTTTTTTTTACTACCCAGGACTTCATTTCGTGATACTTCACAGCAAAGCTGCAGCTCGCCTGTTTTTGGGGTCTGATGGGGTATGAGGAAAAAGGGGCACGACAGGCTGCACCTCTGAGTCTCCCTATGGCTTGCAAAGAGCCTCTGTGCTAAACTGGCTGGGGACAATGATATTCTGGGCTGGTTCAGACCATCTGCAGAGATTAATGTGCTCCCGGGCCGCTGAGACAGTCGTTCTAAATCCAGGGCTGCACATAATTTGAATACATTACCAAAATGGAGTTCAGCTGCACCTCACTGTCAAAATGTGAGCATATTTTACCCGTGTCAGGGCGCTGGAGCATGGCCAGGGAGCCAGTGTAGTAATTTTTTGGGCATGATGTTCAGCCATATTTTATTAAACTCCCTGTCCTACACCTCAGTGCCCTCCTGCTGCAGCCCAGCAGCCCTCGCTCCGTAATCCGCTTGTCCCAACCTCCCTGAAATCTCCTCGGGAAATTAAAGTCCTGCATTGTCCTTTCCTCCCACCTTGCGCTGTTCCTTAGCCTGAATCATCGTGGCTTTGGTTTAATCTGGTGTCAGACGCCAAATGCCGGGCGGCTGAAATGTCACAGCCATCGGCTTAGCGCTGTCCTCGGCGGCGGCAGCGACACACAGATGCACTGTTTCAGCTCAGTGTGCTGCTGTAAGCTGTGCTCAGCACAAATTACTCCCCTCCCTTTTCTGCCATGTCAGAAATATTCTGGTTTTCTCATTTTCTAATGTCAGAATTTCTGCAGAACGAAACAGCGGCGTTTTATTCAACTTTCAAACTAGCACAAAGCAGCACGAGCTCTCTTTTGGATCTCTGCAGCATCTCTGGCTGCAGGGAGCTGCCTCTGCCCTGATGTTGGAGGGATTATGCACTGTGTTATTGAGTTGGCTCCATCATCATTAAAAATTGACTAAACTGCAGAGAGTTCTCCCCAAACCCAGCGATTTTGAAGTCTGTAAGGTCAGTCTCTTCCATAACTCAGCATTCCTTTCCTGGGGACCCCGTGTGTCTATCTGTGCAGCTGAAAAATGATGGTGTTAACTTCCCACCTCCACTTTGTTGAGATGAAAAACACTGGGGCACGGCAAGCCATCATGGTGATAATATAAATGCAAAAAATCCCACCAACCTAAGAGCAAAATGTCTCCTGGCTTCTCTAAGGATAATGCAGAGGCAAGATGTAAAATATGGCACACATAAAATGTGCCATTTCCTTATAAGAGCAGAATTAATGGAGGCTATAAAAAAACAAATCAAAAACCACTATGGAAGTCCTTTTTCCCAGGGAAGAATATGAGAATTCATTGGATTTAGACATGAGGAACAAAGGTTTGTGATAATAAAAGCGCTAGCAAAAAGCAAAATAAGAAATGTGTTTTCTTGCTTCTTGCATTGGTGAACTAGTGAGTACAACCTCTTAAGGACAAAGCTGGCCTCTAGCACGTGGAATTCTCCTTGCTGGGTATTGCTCTCCTCTCTTTCCTCAGTGGTTGGTATTTTTTCACTCCAGCTACATTTCACACCAAATTTTTTTACGCCCACCCCCAGCGAGGGAGACGTAAGGAGTGACACTGCTCTGCCTGCAGCTGGAGAAATCCCTCATTGCTCACACCTCACCTCCTCAGCCTGGCTCCAGGAACACCTGCCTGCAGCTGCTGATGGTGTCTGCCCTTCTCCCGCAGGACCACGCGGATATCGAGTGGAAGTTTGCGCGGACGAAGCTCTGGATGAGTTACTTCGACGAAGGCGCCACTCTGCCCCCTCCTTTTAACATTGTCCCCAGTCCCAAGTCGGTCTGGTACCTTTGCAAGTGGATCCACAACCAGCTGTGCCCAGGTGACGACTCTGACAACGAACAGAAGAGGCACGAAAACCTCAAAACATTCACAGTAAGGAGCTTGTGCTTCGTTTCTGGAGGGTGCTGGGGATATTCAGGGTGGTGGGGGATCAGCAGAGGGTTCCTGGGTCATAACTTGCTCAGAGCCATCAGGAGCTCTGAAGACAGGACCAGATAGGTGACACCCCTGTGCCTTTCTCTTTCCAGGAACGACACGCTGACAACCTGATTCAGAATCAACATTACCAGGTAAACTCTCTTGGGCACATAAAGTTTTTACTTGCTGTTTCTTTCTCCTCCTGATTTTCCAATACTTCAATTCTTGCTTGCTTCCAGAATATATTTTGATAAGTGTAGGTCCTCTAAGAGGATTTTACTTATCATGGATTAAAGCATTTCCTCATTGGATGGTTCAGTAAATCTGTCCTTGCCTTTCAGCCCCTCTGGAATAGTGGGAAACTTGCAGGTGTCAGTGTGGCTGCTGAAGTCAAGGTCACATCCCCATTGCCATCAGGCTGCCAGGACATCCTGATTAAAACTATTTCTGCAGCATTTTTACACTCCTGAATTGTTCCTCTCTTGCTCTTTTTTGTAAAGCACCCCTAACTCACACTGTGGTTGGGATATTCTTTTGTTTGGGACAGCTCAGGAAGCAGGAATGATTCCTTTGTTGAATCTTGCTGGTTTTTTTTATTCTCAGCCCGCCTGTCATCAAGTACTTATTAAACTCAACCTACAAAAGGATGAAACTTCATTAAAAACACCAGCTTCAGCCCTTGAATTCAGTGGGATGTATTATGCCAGCATGCTGGAAGGAATAAAAAATTCTCCAGAATGTTAGGTGGTACGTTAGGCTCCACTGCCAAAAGCCATTAGTAATTTGTCTTACTTAAGACATCTCCTGCTTTCTGAAGGGCACTTTTATCAGAAGTTGCTGGTTAACATAATTAGTCACCTTTGACAACTGACATATGGTGCCTTTTGTCTTCACAGCACAGCTTACGGCTACGACATTGGCATCTCTTAAAAACCTCCCAGCAAAGCCTCAGTGCAGACACCATCTTCAGCTTGGTGTTGCTCAGACTTGTTTATGAAGGGGGGGAGATGCAGGGCAGGTTTGGAGTGGCCTCTTCCCTGCACACAACAGGCACAAACAGCCTGGGTGTGTTTTGGCTGGCACAGATAAATGTGCAAGCTCAAAGGCACCAGTTTTTGCTTCTGTGAAGCCATCAGGGAGGGACGGGAGCAGAGCAAAATGCAGCTCATCCAATAAAAACATGGAGTGTAGCAGACAGGTAACGCAGAGGAAGGAGTGAGAGTCCCTGGAGAAGTCACTGAGAGTGTGATTTGGCCCTTCCAGTGCCACCCACGGATGGTGCAGCCACCCTTAAAGGAGTTTCTGCCCTTAGGGAGCACCCAGGCAGCTGCAGATGTGGTTTGAGGTGAATGTCCACTGACCCGTGGGGTCCTGGCTGTTCTTCACATTATTTATTGTTCAAGTAGCCTCCTTGGCTTTCAAATTCTTGATAAACCACCTTGAAATGCCAAATTTATCCTGTCAGGATACGCAGAGTGCACACATGAGATTGGTAATTGTAAAACCTTTCAGCAGCTGAGATTAAAGAGCACATCTAAGAACTGCTTGGAGACAGCACTCCAAGAATTTTTTCCCCGTGACTTGTACATCTACAAACCCCAGTACAAAACAACTGCTTTGCCTTTACTTAAAAACTGAGCATCCAGAAGATGGAAGCTTGTATCAACCCTTCCCAAGGTTTGCTCTGCTTAAAAGGAAGCATTTTGTTTCTAGTGGTGAGTGGTTTTTAGCCAGCAGAGTCAGGACAGCTGCTGTTGGCAAGAGCTCAGGGAAACGCAGCAAGAGCAGAGCTTGGGCTGAGCTAGCAATTGAATCACTTGGATTGTTTCCTATTCCAGGAAGTGATAAGAAATCTTGTGAAAAGATACGTCGCTGCAATGATAAGAACGTCCAAAACCAACGAGGGTTTGACTGAAGAAAACTTCAAGGTAATTTATTATTTCTCAATAATCATTTGTTTTATTAATTCAAACAGCCGCTTGCAGAGTTCACACTAAGTTGTTAAGGTGATTTGTGATGTGTGGAAATAGGATTGTGGCTGGAGCTGGGAATGTATCTGATGGGCCTGTGGGGTTTTGTGGGCAGAGTGAGTTATTATTGAGTGTCCTCCTATATGACCACCTGCCATATTTTAATGTACAATGTGCTACGCAGACAAAAGCACTGGAAAAGATGGAATAAAGTAGGAATGAAATACATGATTTGAGTCAATGTCACATTCCCAATCCCAGTGCAGACAGAGCCAAAGAATGGGTTGGGGTTGATGGATATTAAGAGCACTCACCAACAAATTTAAAGTTGGGCCTATCAGCTAGACATGATTCCTGCCATATTTCATCAGTTCTCCCTCTTCTGTAACTCTTTTTATTTGACTTTTTGGGGCGTGCAGGGGGTGGGCAGAGGGGGTTGATCAACAGGGCCAGTCCCCAGCCTTTGGGGACAGAATCCTTGTGAGGTCCCCAATTCTCAGCACTGCCAAGACACCACTTTTGTGTGACACTGGGCATGGATGTGATGTCCTTGTGTGATTTGGTATCAGCCACCGGCACAGCTGAACAGCTCTCCCGAGGGAAGGTGATCATTCCTTCATGTCAGATAGGGCTGCTGGCAGTAACTCCTGTCTCCTCTTGCCCCAGGAATTAAAACAGGACATCTCCAGTTTTCGCTATGAAGTTCTTGACCTCTTAGGCAACAGGAAGCTCCAGAGGAGAAGTTACTCTACCAGCAGCACAGAGGTGTCCCAAAAGGACGAAACAAACGAGGACGGTGCTGGAGAAAAGTCCAGAGCCAAGAGCGTGTCTTTCAATGTAGCCAACAAAAAAAAGGACTTCAACGTTTCTGCTCTGATTAAAACCATGTCTGGGATCAACATGGTGGAAGAGAAGCCAAAAAGCAACGGGATCAGCAAGCGCTCCTTTGTCCGAAATGGGAACAGAGTTCAGAGGCTCTCCAGCTCCAAGAAGGAGTCCTTCAAGAGACTGGGCCTGCTCTTCTCCAAGATGAACGGCCACGTCCCCGAGCCCAGCTCAGAACCCATGTACACCATCTCAGACGGGATCATTCAGCCACATTACATGTGGAAAGACATTAAATATTCTCCGATGGACAGAGAGAGAGAAGAGAATTGTTCCAAAAGTGAAATTAACCTCAATGAGGTGGCCTACAGTGGGAACACGAGACTTTCAGGACAGAGCAAGGAGTGCCCTGTGGTTTGTACCAGCTCCCTTCACTGTGCTTCCAGTATTTGTTCCTCTAACTCCAAACTTATAGACTCGTCAGAGGATGTGTTTGATTCATGGGGAGAGGCCTGTGACTTGTTTATAAACCAGTGGAAAGACGGGCAGGAGGATCACGTTACCACCCGGCTCTGAGCAAAGCTCTCTTAACTCTCGCTGGAAAACTCAGCCAAGTATTGGTCATGGTTTGCTCTCATCTGGTTCAGCATCACTGTTTCCTTTCTGTCCACAGGTGAAAAAAAAGTGTAAACCTACTTATGTTATGGCCTATTTTATAGCCATCTGCACCTTTTTTAATTTACTTGTTTTGCACTCACTAATACTAAACTAATGGTGTCACCGTTTATAAGGTTGCCATAAACCACAGGAATCCCTTTGGATGCAGTCTCAGTCCCCAAACCCCACAGACTTCAGGCATGCAGGTGGCTGAGGAAAGGATTTCTCCAATGCTCCCATCATCATCCCACCCCAGCTGGGTTTCAGTGCTGCTGTCCAACACCATCAGCTCTGCATCCTGCTCAGCTTTCCTCATCAACACAGACAGCTGTTGAGCAGGAGGCTGAGAGTCACTCTGAAAATATTTTTCAGAAGGGTTTCCACCTATAACTGCATTTTTTTTTTGTTTCCTTTTAGCAATATGACTTCTGATTCTTTTGGTTGTGCTTGTTTTTTCAGGCCACTGTATCAATATTGTAAATTATTACTGAATATGAGACCCCCTTTGATCATGGAACATGTTTTTGTTGCTAACATATTTGCTTATTTCCCTAAAATCCCTTTTGGGGAGCAGAAGGACCTTCTAATTAGGCTGACAGTGGGAGCCAGCACCTGGCCTTGCCTCCAACTCCTGTGTAGATGAACTGAAAAGAAAACCCAAAACAACCCTGGCTGCTTGAAATCCAAACCTCAGAGTAGTTTCTAATAGGCTGAACCAAAACCCAGCTCTAAGCCTTGCCCTTATTTTGCAATTCCTAATTTTACTTCCAGTGCTGCGTTCACTTTTTGCTGCCTCTCTGATGGGTGTCAGGCTTCAGGGGGAAATCCATCTCCTGAGGGAGAGCATCCCCTGAGCACCAGCAGTGTGGAACAGCTCTGCAGGTCCTTCTCCGAGGTGCAACAACAAGGACTGTGGCAGGGGGTGGTGTATTTATTATTTATTATTTATTATTTATTATTTATTATTTTCTATTTTTTTTTTTTAATTTTTTTTATTTTTTATTTTTTATTTCCCCAGCTGTGGGAGTGGCTGGACAGGGCTTAGCACTGTCACTGTTGTTGTGCCAAGGAGCATCAAGAGCTGGGAGAAAGACAACCCCCTTCAAGGGCAAGATGGTTCAATTCTTAACAGGGATTTTTAGGGGGTTTTATTTTAATTTTTTAACTTTCTTCTGCAGTGTTGCTAAGAAATGCAGATGACTGGTGCTCAGCACCACCTCAGAGGTGTTCAGGAGCTCGGGAATGGCTTCATTCCTGCCCTCCTGCAGGGCTCTGCTCCCTGGAGAGGGTTGTGTGAGCTCCAGCATTTCTCCAGGCTGGCTGGCAGCAGTCACCTCACCTGGGAAACAGGTTGGGAGCTGCCTCTGGAGAAACACAATGCTGGAAAATGTACACCTGCCCCTGGAGCGGGTCAGATCTCACCAGCGAGGGGCACGAGCAGCTCTGCCGGCAGCGCGGAGGGTCAGGAGCAGAGGGATGAGAGATGCTGGAGCACCTGCAGCTGGATACTCTGCCCGAGTTTGAAACCTGGCTCCCTCCTCTTGAGGGGGAAATCTCCCCTCGTGGGGTTTTTCCTTTGGGCACTTGTGCAGCTTCACCCAGGAGATGGAGCACAGAGAGAAGAAATGTGAGTGCTGCAGCAGCTCCTGGGGCAGAGCTGAGGTGCCAAACACCCCGAAATCATGGAAGGGTTCAGTGCAGACCTCTGTGGCTCCAGGGCAGCCCTGGTGCTGAGATAAATCAGCAGCAAGGAGCAGAGGCTCAAAAACATTTCTGTATTCCTCGCTTATAATGACAGCAGCCTTGTTACCAGCAGGCAGTGTAAAACCCCAAATATTTAAGCCTCTGGATGTGTTAGTTAAGGCAGAGTGAAAGGCATTTTTGTATCAACAGATTTCAGGCTTTCACACTAATTGCAGGGTTAGCGTTGTCTTTGAAAACCACATTTCCTCTTCCCTCATGGAAGGCTGAGCAGGCTGACATTGGTGGTACACAAGGAGACTTGCAAATCCCGAGGGTGGGGAGCAGCGTGCCGATGGTTCCGTGAGGAAATCGGGCACCCCTGGCTGGAGGAGCAAACCCCTCGACAGGGGAGAGCCACAGCCAGAGCCCAGCGAGGCAATGCTCACAATGAGAGCCCCACAGGTCAAGAAGCCAAACTGAGCGCGTTTCTGCAAAGATAAACACGAGCAGGAGCTGCTGCAGAGGGGTGGATTGGGATCCTTTGATGCCTGCCCTAACCCACAGCGCAGCCTGTGAACTCCACTTGACGTGGGGCCAGCGAATCTTTGTGGCATTTCCTGGGTAAGGAGGAAGAATGAAAACAATTCAAGTACAGTTATGCAGATTACATCAACTGGGCTTGAAATTGGGCCAGAAACTGGGTTTATATCCTTGGATAGCGGCAAGGCTTTTAAGTGTTCAGTGAGAACAAGCACACAGCCGCTGGTGACGCTCACGTGGTGTCATTCGAATGCATTACCAGGTAAAAACAACGCAAAGAAATGGAATTAACTCTGCAGTGCTGCCCCCAAAAATGCAAAAATCCCTTCCCCAGTGCTGTGCTGAAGGGGGTGGCTCTGTGCCCGGGGCTCCCCTGGGCTTTGCTTCATGACTGAGATCCTTTCTTGCTCCCAGCTACGAGCTGACTTTGGTATTCAACACAAATATTTGATTTGGCTGTGATTAATACATGTGTCCAGGAGTTTGCAAAACTCAAATTGGTCCCCCAAAAGGCAAAATACTCTTTGATTGCATCTATGCATCCCTGTTGATAGCAATAGACTTTGGAGCAGCTGGTGAATTATTATTATGCTAAAACAGGAGCTTCAGGGGAGCAAAATTGAAGTAGCTTCTGAAAAATAACATTTGATTAAAAAAAAACCAACCCAGGTTTTGCTTAATTCACTTGCAGCACAGTATTTGGAAAACTTCATCAGTATTTTTCTGCTTTCAATTGCTCTAAAAAGAAAAGGTGTTTTAGTGAAAGTTCTTTCCTTCGGAGTGAGTGACCCCTGTGCTGCCTCTGCAAGGGCAGCTGATGGAACACTTGAGTTTCTCCTGTGAGGAGTTAAACTTTTCCTTGGCTCAGCTGGCTCACACCTGGCCTTTATTCTGTGGGCTTCAAGAAGGATCCTTGTATATATGCAAGGAGTTTGGAGTTAGGAATAACAGAGATCTCAACCATTTGCCCTTTCTTAGGTTTCTTGCTCTGGAAGTTGCATTTTTTTCTCGCCTCCCATCCCAGCGTCATTTTCACCTGGCTTTTTAAAGCAGCACACCTGCAAATGGTCATGGAATTATGGAATGGTTTGGGTTGGAAGGGACCTTAAAGTTCTTGTTCCAACTCCCCTGCCATGGGCAGGGACAGTTTGCATTAGGCCAGGTTGCTCCAAGCCCTGTCCTTGGACACTTCCAGGGATGGGACATCATCACCAATTAAACAAGTTAACAAATAACACCCAGGGTTAAGAATTTAATAGAGCTGGGAGGTGTTTGTACTCAGGTCAGAGATTACCTAAATTGCTTCAGAAACAAGAAATTAACTGAATTATCTGTGCAGGTTATTTGGATAACTGCATTTGTACATGGCTCACTTGCTGGTAAATATGTAAATATTCCTGTGTTTGTACCTGTGTTCCCTCAGAGGAAGCATGGGCAGTGTCAGAGCCAGGAGGGAGCTCAGCTCCACTCCCTGCTCTGCCTCTGCCTCCCCCGTGACCTTGGGCAAGTCACTCAGCCTCTCGAATGCCTCAGTTTCCCCATCTGTAAAATAGGGATAATAATACTTACCTACCTCGCAGGGGGGGTTAGTTCATTATTTATAAGCACTTTCAAATTTAAAGGCGCTATATACAGTACGTAGTTAATCTTGGTAGCAGTAGTATGTACTTTTATTTTCTTACAACTAATTCAGGTTAGGATTTAACTGTATGTCTGTTACGATAATTTTCCATGTAGGAAACTCGCATGGTTTCCCCATGAAGGGAATTTAGGGGACTTCTGCAGTAGACAGAGAGCAGGAGCAGCATACCCTGGAAGCCTAAATTCTGACACCTTCGCTTTTGTGATTTATGCCTCACCCGAAATGTCACCTCCCTGTATTTGTGTTCCATCCCTTTCCTGACAGCCCATGTAACATGATTTTTAGCAGAAACAGCCACTGTAAATATTAAGAGTATTTAAATAAATATATTAATGTACAAATATAAACCCTTACCTTTTAAAGAGGTTAAAATTGGTGGGTATGACAGGTTTCTAAGCATGGGGTGGGGGCTCCACAGGCAGCTCAGCACTGGTGCACACCCACACACTGGGCTAGGGCTATAGGAAAATTTCACATCATCACCTCTGCAATAATCACTTTTCCCCCCATCACTGGCAAGGACAACTCACCTGGGTGTCACAGGAGGGCAAAGGGAGGCTGTGACTGGAGCAGGGTGGCCCTGCTGCCTGGTTCTGCCCCCGGAGAAGGGAAGGCAGCTCTGGACACCAACCCAGGCAGCAGAGTGTGGCCAACACTGTGGCAACCTGGACAGCTGGAAACTGTCCCCTGCATCCTTGGGAGGGGCTCCTCACCCAGATTTCTCTGTACAATATTCTCTAGTGTTTACTCTGGACAAAGGTCTCTGGTTTGAGCAAGAGGAGCTCTAGGAGGGGACTGGCAAGGTAAGGGCACTCTGAGCTCTCTGAGCTCCCTGGCAGGGACAGGAGCATGTTCAGGTCCCTGCACTGGGGACCTGATGTTATTGACAGGGATATTTGGACAGTTAGCAACAGTGAAAGCAAGGATATGAATCACCTCTGGGTTTTCTAGCAGCTGGAAACCACCCAAACACTCACTGCTCTCACACTGCTACATGTCTGTCCCTTCCTTTCCTTCCCAGCTTTGCTTTGGTGTTGCTGCTTCCCTTTCCAAAGGGCCAAAATCCCAAAGAAAAGCATATTTCATTAGCCAGGAGGAGGCTCAGTGTTGGTTGAACTCCTGGCTGAGCTCTCCTTTAAGCAGTTATCTCCTCCTGCAGCGCCCAGCCCTGTCCCACAGACAGAGAAAGTTCCGTGCTGATTCCCAAAGGATCAGGAACCCCCTCCCACCTCTGCTGCAGTTCCACACACAGAGGACGGCAAAAAATAATCAGAACCATCCCAGCCACCAGGGCTGCCTAAGGTTAATGAAAGTTGTTTTTTAACAGAATTCCTGGAGGTGTTTTTGGGATGGGGCACTGCAGGGACCTCTTCCTCACAAGAGGGACTTCCAGACCCTCTGGCACAGAGAGACCAGGGCTGGTCACACCTTCCCAGGTGTGCTGGCAGCATCAGGCACTCTAATTAATGTAATGGTAAAATTAATTGGAATCAGATAGACTGTGGTGGATAATAAATCCACTCTCTGGAGAAGCATCTAAAATAAACTGTCCCCCAACAGCATCTGCAGTTTTCAGTGAGTGTGTGACTTGAAATGGCTATAAAGCCACTCCCTTACTCGATTTTTGTTTGAAGAGATAGAGAATACTCTGGGCTAATACATCAGCACATTTCCTAAACATTTATCATTTGATTAATTTTCATTTTCACTCTTCTTTCCCCATTTCTGGCCCTTTTTACAAAAAGAGAAATTTCTATACTACTCATGTAACTGCCTCCACCCAGACCAACGACTGCTCTGGAGGCAATTCATGACCAAGAACCATTGTTCTAAAAAGAAAACATGTTTCATCTAAAGAAATACACTTAAAAAGCAAAAGTGTTTTATCCTTATCTTCCAAACCTTTGATAGCATTTTGTGCTTCAGGGAAACACTTTGACCTGCTCTGTTTTTTTGGGTTTTTTTTGAGGTGTGCAAAGCAAAAAAGGAAACCCCCAACCAGAACAGCAGTAGAACTCAAACCACCCACAACTTTCAATTTAGTTCATTCCTTCCACACAGAATTCCTGGTTTGGGTTGGAAGAGACCTCTGGAGATCCAGTCCAAGCCCCTGCCAGCCCTTTCTCCATCAAATACCCACCCACCCACCCCAGCCACCAGTGCGGCCTGTCCCCATCCCTGCTCAGCATGGCCTATTTTGGGGATTTTGGGGGGGATTTCCTTTCTTTTCCCCTCCCATTGAAAGCATTCCCACATCAGCAGCACCTCCTGGGCTGGCAGAGATGCTGTGCCCAGGGCTCAGACATGCCCCGTGCAGGAGCTGACAGAACACTGTGATCCCTTTAGTTGACAGAGCAAGAGGCCTTTTGACTATAAATAATGTTGTTTTTCAGCAAGGGGGCACTTTTGGGTCTTAGCTATTTTTTCTGGCTATTGTACAGTTATTTAAAAACTACTGAAGGTGTTTATAAGGCAGGTCTGGGGGCTACAGGGCTAAAGATTTTGAGAAGCAAAAGACAGTAGCAGATGCTCAAGTATTCTATTTTCTATATGGGAGCCCTGGAGACCTGGGCTGACTCTGAAAACAGTTTTTTTAGCAAATCGAGTTTTATTGTCAAATTAAATCTAAATTAATAAAAAAAGCAACCACAGAAACAGCCTTCACACCCAAGCATATTTTAAAATGCCATTTTATTTCATGAAATAAAAAAAGGTGAGGCTTTTTTTTCCCCACCCTCCCACCCCCTTCTTTATTTTAGTTTTGCTCAAAAACTCAAAGGGGCCTTTTTTAGGCTAAAAAGCTTTTAGATGTTGTATGACTTTTGTGTATGCAAAGACAGATTGGGGACCTCAGAATCTGCCAGCTGAGTGGTAATAGCCACCCCTGGAGAAAAGGGGCAGAAAAGGGCAAGAGCAAAAAGCAAAAACAGATGCTTAGTTTTATGTACTTTTCTACTTGCATCTCTTCCATCCGTAGTGCAGACTCCATGTCAGACCCTCGTATAACCTGTACAAAATTAAACAATGTACATAACAAATAAAATTATTTATTTTATGTGTATTTTTAGCTTAACTGTAAACTGAAAAAAAAAATAAAAAGCATTTAATTTTTTTTCCCAAAAATGTAAGCCTATTGAAAAAATCAAGGTGTTTCTACCTTTTCAGATGTAACATTTCCAGCTGCCTATTGATAATAAACATTTATGAACAGCAACAGATCTGACATTTTAGAGTTTTTAAGAAAAAAGTTCAGCACAGACTTCTCAAGGGCTGTCAGTGATCATTTAAGGGCTCTGATTCTATGGAGATTTTATTGGTATTTTAATTAAAATAAAAAAAAAGATATCTCACAGTCCTGCTTACATCCAGTGAAGTTGGTGTCCCAAATTTGAGCAAGAGCTGAACACCTGTCTGGGGAAAAAAAAAACAACAACAACAAACCAACCCAAAATATTCATTGTATCTTGGGCACAACAGAAAATAGCAACCCACTAGAAGTGTTGGTAAATAAAATTCACCACATGAATGCAATTAGTCGTGCACAGAAAAGTCTAAGTAAGTGTAATTTCATTTTCATTTACTCCCCAAAGATCTCCTCAGACCAGCACAACTGCATGGCCACACAATTAGCAATACAGCTAATAGAGTAAGAGAGTCATTAAGCAACAACTTATAACTGTATTAACATAATTTGCTTAAGGAAAGCTGTCCTCCAGCAAATCTCATTAAAGTCCTGGAGGTAATTTTCAAAAGGTTTCCATCTCTGACCAGAGGCTTTTGGTCAAGCTTCCAGTAAAGGAAGGGTTTCCACAAGTTAAACTCTGACAATATTCCTTTCCTTGGAATGCAGAAGATTCCTGCACAAGGGATTCAATGTGGGCACACAAATTAACACCAAGCATGGCAAAAGCTGTACTAAATCCAGGACCACAGGCATCCACAGTTGCAGAAATTTAAATATTCACATAAAACCAAATTTTTTTCACCTTTTTTTCTTTTTTTTTTAAATAGACAAGGAGTTTTTGCAGCTGGATGTGCACATTCCCACTCACATCAGAAAGCTGAAAGTTCAAAGTTCAGGCAGTAGAGATATTCCAGAACCACCTGGACACAATCCTGTGCTCTGGGATGACCCTGGGATGAGCAGGGAGGTTGCACCCTCCCAGCCTGGCCCATTCTGTGGAGAAGCTTTGCAGTAAATTTAATCTCCTCTTACTCACACTTCCTCAAAAGTTATACAAATCACACATTCACATAATCACCACCAGCATAAAAATAAACACTTTGTGCTTTCAACTATGACATACTGAAAAAGTGCTGGTTTAAACAGAGTTAGAAACCACATGTCTACAATTGAATGGAAAATGAAAATAGGGAGGGTAGGGAATAGAAAAAACACATAATGGAAAGGATAGAGGGAGTTGGATGGCCCATCAATTTTATCATTAGGGGATACTCCACATTCTCTTAAAAGTCCATCTTCCCTAAGCTAACAAAGTTAAGCCCTCATCACAGCTCTGAGCACAGACTTACCCTCATCTTGGGTCACAATCACCCCAAAACTTGTGGCAAAATGCTCAGCTGCTCCAGGGAAAGCAAGATTTAACATCTGGAATAAAAGTATTGCCATAAACAGAGCAAAACACCCTGTCTGGCCTCAGAGGCTGCAGATCACCCCACTTGAGGCTGCTCTGAGCCTGTGGCTGAGCTGTTTCCTACATGCTGCAGCCCAGCTGACTGTGAAATCTGGTAAGCAGCAGGGACTAGGAGCTTCTAGATACAGGCCTGCCCTGCAAAATTTAATCTCTGATCTTATTTCAAAGCTATAAAGTCCTGGTTCAACAGTTTTATCTTCCTCCCTTATGAGAAAAAAAAAAAAAAAAAAGCAGTTACTTGGAATTCTGGGTCTGGATTTATATGTTGAGTATCTTCCATATATAATGCAGCCTTTGATGGTGTAATTCTATAGAAGGTATCCCAGCAGTGCTGCTGAGAGAAATGGAACCTAAGGGTGAAATTAAAAAGCCAATGGAGCTAGAAAAAACAAACTTTCTGTAGGAATGGGTTTGGGGGAAAACAGCAGAGGAGCAGGGGACAGCCCAGTGGGCCAGTGGTGCTGGCAGGCAGAACCAGCACGGTGTCTCTACAGAATTCATCATTATCTCCAGTAACAGATGGATTTGACAGCTCCAGCAGAGAGGTGCCCCAGCAGCGATGCTGTGGCTGTCAGTGCAGGACTGGTGCTGGCCCTGGGGTGACACACCTCTGCCAAACTCCAGGCTTGGGGCACTGAGGGGATGTCATAGCCACGCTGGAGTCTGGCACCAGGCAGCAAACCCAGGCTGGAGCAGGGCTCACAGCACCTTACAGACTGAAACATTTAATCACCAGAGAAGCCACAGCCCAGAGCACAAAACCTGGGGGTGGTCACTGCTGTGTTCATCCTGTGGGTTCAGAAGAATCACAAAATCATTCAGGAGGGAAAAGACCTCAAAGAATGAGTCCAACCTGTGAGTGATCCCCAGCCCAGAGCACTGAGTGCCACATCCAGCCATTCCTTGAATACCTCCAGGGAGGGAGACTCCAAACCTCCCTGCGCAGCTCTTTGCAGTGTTTAACAACCCTTTCCATGAAGGAATTCTCCCTGGTGTGCAGCCTGAGCTGTGGCCTCTGTCAGGAAGGAGAGGCTTGGCTCTGGGGCTCACAGGGAGGGAGAGCACTCCATTCTGCTGCCAGTTCACAAAGCCTGCACAGCCTTCAGGTGTCAATTTAATTTCAGCCCCTACCTTTCATCTATAAAAACACAGTGAAGGAAAGGAGGTGGCAAGCATGACTAGTGAAAACTTGGCTGAACAGCCATCCACAAAAAAATAAACAAAAAAACCTCCATGTTCCAGGATCAAATCTTTGCTTTAAAAATTTACTATTGGGCAATATGATTCAAGAAGTCCAACAAAGAACAAAGAATGTAAAAACAACAGGGAAAAAAAATTCCAAATAGAATTCAATACTCATGGATTTTTTAATTCTTCTAACTGTGGTTATGTCTTCAAACTGTATCCCAATATCCCCATTCACAGCAATTCTGCTGGGCATGAAAAACCCAGAGGATTGGTCTGGTACCAAACTGTAACAGCAATAATCAAACTAAAATAACCACACTAAAACATGTGCCAAAGAGGTCTGGAAAAGCATCTGACACTGGGTTCTCCATAAAAAAAAAAGACCCCAAGCCCACATCTTGGAACATGCATAAATCCCAACAAGAAAAATAAATATCAAATACAAAAATATAAAATAATATCAAATAAATATCAAAAATATAATATTTAAAAATAAAATAAATATATTAAAAAAATCAAATCTCAAACCAAGCCCCAGAATTCTGTAATTTTGCTGTGAATTTTCTTACAGCTCCTGAAAAGGCTGATTAGCTACAAACCCAGGAATATTGTTAGTACAGGGATGCTGCAGCCAGGGCTGGCAATCTCCAGCTGAGGAAAGAGCTGAAGCACAAAGCAGGTCAGCTCTGGTTTAGGCAGAGCTGTGGCTTTTTTGGCAGCTGTTTCAGAGAAGTGCTGCAGAGCTGTTGTACTGCAACACAACTCTGAGAAACAGAACTGAAATAGAAGACTCCAGCAATCACTTAAATTTCTGTACCCCTCCGAGTTCTCTTGCTGTTAATAAAGAGGTGACATTTTCATTCCATGGACAGCATTCATCAGTTCCAGGACATACTGCTACCTGCTCCCCACAGCCCCTACTTTTTAGTCCAAAAAGCTGATTTTAAGGCTTAAAAGCCCTGGCAAAAATTACATAAAACAAGTCACAGAGGTACCTCTCTATATCAAATCCATAAATAAATTCCCTGTCTGCATATGACATATTATATCAATTGAAGTAGTTTTCATGTATATCAAAATGGTCAGTAAGGCCAAAATAGCCATGGCTAATGGTGAAAATCCTGGTCCTAGATGGGTAAGCAAAACTAAAAGAACAGGACTCTCTACCAGAATTACCAGCTTCTCCAATTTAAAAAAAAAAAAAAAAGTTGACTTCTAGGGAGAGACTAATCCCAGAAGGCAAAACACCAACACTGCTGTGACAACCATGTATGTAGATAAAAGCAAGGCTGTCTCAGTGACAGAGGAAGAAAGGAGGCAGAATTCAAGGGGAAAATATTCCATTCCCTTCAGTGCCTGACAGAAACTGCTTGGGATAGGGACAGATGGCACCTGAGACAGGTGGAAACAATTCCATGACTCCAGCATGGAGACTGTACTTAGGGAAGTGCCACTTTGAAGTCCTTAAAATAAATCACAGGCTGTACTAGTTCCTTTAAGAGGTTAGGCTAGCATTCTCTGAATGCTATTTCACAGAAAAAGGAAGAAACCTTCATGGTATTTTCTCCAAAAAACATCTGTGCAAGTCAAGTGCTCCTCCAGAGGCAGAAACACAAAGGCCACCCCTTATTTTATGAACAATTTTGTGTAAATGTTTTGTTTTAAAAACAGCACAGCAGCTCAAAGTCAAATTAGCCATTCAGAGGTCATTTTTCATCTCACTTTGACTTTTTACCTGGATGCTCCATCTTGAAAAGCCATTGTTAAATTGCCAAATTAAATGTACAGCAATTAGAAATTGCAGTAGACAAACTAAAAGCTGAGCTTGCAGCCCTCCCCCTACAGAGTTCCATTATCAACACCAACAGTGCTGCATGAATTTAACACAAAAATATAACAAGTCACTTTTTCCTACTATGGTTTTGCTTCCAGGGTTACTTAAAAGGGATACCAAAGGAAACGCAATTTTTCCCCTCCCAGTTCTGCACTCAGTCCCCTTTTCACTATCACCTAGTTACACAGAAAGGAAAAATTATTTAAAAAGAAAGTACCAAACAGTAGAATGGGCCAAGAGAGCCGATTTAAGTTTTGTGTAGAATGCTATTTGAGGGCCAAGCATGTTGTGCCTGAGTGTAGAGGGGAAAAGGTGCAATTATCAGGAATTATTCTACTTCCATGCTTTTACTGCTTTCTCACAGAAGGCTGGAACAGCCTTTTCCCACCCAAGTGCATTTCTTCAGTGCAGGCTGTGGGACTGTCAGCAACATTACCTGCCAGTGATAAATGACCACTCATTTTCACATGTTTAATGCTTTTATTTCATGCTGAAAGTGCAAATTAACCACCACAGCCACCACCATATGTGCAACAGCCTTCACAAAACAAATCTTACAAATATACAACAATATACAACAGGTCAAAACATTATTCTTACACTTTCCATAGCCATGAAACCTATGCCCTATGAAGCCAGACAGAAGAAAACACCTATTACAAATATGCGGCCACTAGAGGCAAAGCAGCTTTGTTTTTCGAACTTTGAGAAAAGTCAACTTATTTTAAACATTATTATCCCCCTCTAATGACCCTGTGCCCAGTGTTTACCTGAGTTGTGATGGCAGCCTGATTCAGTGCTTCAGCAAGAACCAGGTGCTTCAGTGTTCAGTGCAAGCCCTCAGACATACACAACATGCCTTCAGTCACAGCATGTTTTTTCACACGCTTCCTTCTACTCACATCCAAGCTGTTCCCTGCACTGCAGTGCTTTTCTCCTATGCTTTCCTAATCAACTAAAGCAACATCTTGTCATCTATCAGTAGCATAAACCTAAAGAGAGACATGAAATTTGAACAGAGTTCGACCAACTGACTCAACTCCTCTAAGAGAGGATAACATTTACCAAACAAAATTAACAAGAGCTGGCAAACAAGAAACAAGAATCCAAGGAGGAGCCCTCCAGCTCCCAGATTTACATTCCCTGAGGTGCATCAGGAGGTGCAGGGTTGGGGGAGGCCATGTAGCCGACCTGGGGTGGTGCTGCTGAGCTGCCAGCCTTCGCCACTGGTGGGGAATTTCCGTGGGGAGGATTTACTGGATGCCAGGTCCCGATGTAGCGGTAGGCAGGAACCACAGAGTCAAAGCCAGGCAGAGGCTGCTGGCTGAAGGGCTCTGACACCACTGGGTAATACACTGGCCCGTAGGGCAGGGGTGGAGGCTCTGTGTTTTGGAAGTTACCTTAAAAAACCAGAACAAAAAGCACATTCACACACTTCAGCCACACTGATGGCCTTTTTATGCAGGCCTTCATGAGCATGAACACAGAATTACTCAAATACAAACCATTTGCTGATGCCTCCAAGGGAACCTGGTGGACTTCAGCTTGCCCAGCATCAGGGAAGAGCTGAGGCACTGACTGATCCAGGACAGGAGCTGGCTCAGCATATGCTGGGTAAACTTCCACTGGAGATGGAGGCAGCACTGGCTGCATGTACATCATGGAAGGCCAACAGCTCTGATGGCAATACTTGCAGGAAAAGGAAAAACATGGTTATGCAGACAGCCACACACTCTCCTGTGCTACTTTCAGGTCTAAAGTTAGGAAAAAACTGAGCTTTTTTCTTCCCTTCCTAGCCCTTTAGGACAAATAAACAAAAAACCCCATGAAACCAACACAGCCTCCCAGAAAAGGAACTGCAATACCTGCAGCAACAGCCACACTGCTGTTGTGTCAAAAGCCTTTACAGAGGAAGAAGATTCCCACTTATTAACTTTGTCATATTCAGAGATATTTCCCATTTCTTCAGCTGAAGGAGCTCATGTTGCTCTTTTCATTTCCCAAATCTGCAGCACTGACACTGCACTGACTACTGCTACAGAGAATGCTTCAGCAGAGCAAATTTCCAGAACACAGAGAAATGGTGCTAACCAGCCTGAGCTCAGCTGCACAGCTCCTGGGGACTCCATCCACACATCCCTAACTGGTCTTTGATGTCTTATCTAAATACACAAATTCTTTTTAGAGTGGCTCAGGTTCTTCCCTTTTCTTCACAGAAAGAATATTTATCCACCATCAAAATATAAAATAAAAAGGCAAAACCCCAAAAGTAAAAGCAAAAAACCACCACCACAAACCACAGTAAAACAATTAATACGGTGTACATCACATTTTGAGGTAGAACTTCACTTCCTGAGCCAGGCTTTTAATCTCCACCAAGAAAGTCCATCCATATTAATAGTCCAGTGCACAGAATACATATTTAGGACACTTGAAAGTTTTGAATACATAAGTACATTTGTCAGGAAACCCAGCAGTTTTTACAGGCAATTTACTGTACTCGTTTTAAAAGCACTTACTTGCAATCCCATATTAAAATAATACCGCAAGACCTTTGTATCTGAAATTAAAGGATAGGACATTAAAGAGCAGAGGAATATAAACCAAGAAGCAAAAGCAACTTACATTAAGAACATTTTATTTGAAGTTATTCTTACTTAATGAGTAACAGTATTTCAGCACTACCTTTTCTTTAAAATTTCAAGGCTAAAGAATGCATCTTCAACAGAGTTAAAAACTAGTTATTAAACTAGTTTTATCTTTAAGTAAATCCAGCTTGATGTTTGTGCAATAGCAGAGCATTTGTCTGACCAGTTATTAAATTCAATGACTACATTAGCTTTAATTTTGGTTTATTCATCTTGATTACTCAAGTCAGAACTCAGTTTTGTTTTTTTTACAAGTCTCCACACTGTCTAAGCAACTAGGACTTAACACAGAGCAATCCTAACAACCTTCTCACCAAGTTTTGGTGCTCCCCAACTGTTATATAAAACTCAACAGAAGCAGGAATAAGATATATATTCCTTCCTCACAAGGGTATTCAGCTCCCTGCTTTCTTGCAGAGTTTTTTACTTCTGTCTTCCCTGTTCTGAACCATTTTTTCCCAGCCAGGTAAATGATATTCTGAGGAACATTCCCAGGTGTGTGAAGAAACTTTGAAACCTCTCTCCAAAAGCGACAGGGTTTTGAACTTGGAAACACATTTCCAACTGCCCAAGAACTGTGAAGCAGCTTTAAACCTTTAAAGTTGACCCACTGAAAGGGCAAAAAAAAAAAAAAAATAAAGAGGGTGTGTGTTTAATCCCATGATGCACTGGAACTGTGCATGAGAAAAACTGATTTCTTAGATTTCAATCTAGATTTGCTTTGAAGGCTCAGGAAGAGCAAGTGACCTATTCCACAGCACAGACTCTGAGCTCTCAGCTGTACTAAAGCCAAGGGAAAGCAGGGAGACAACTCAAAAGCAGCCACTACAGGATTCAATTTAGCAACACCTCCAGAGTTACTGTATTCCATTTTCACAAACACCCACCCTGCCCTAGACCAGGCTCTGCAGTGCTTCCCATCTCCCACATCTTTCCCAGCCCTGCTCTCTGTGTTGTGTTTTGCTGCAGGAAGGCAAAATCAACAGCAAAGCAAACCAGAATTTTAAAATGCACGAGGATTTGTTCCTCTGTCTCTGCTGTCAATTCTCAGTTCTTCTACATTTCAGCCCATCTATCAGGGCAACAATCCATGCAGCTGTTTTAGGAAATGCACACAGATCCTGACTCCTACAAGTGTTGGTGGTCTGGCTATAACACTGACCACAGCCAGTAAAATAATAGAAATACTCCAAAGGCTTACACGAATACAAACTTCTCAGTATATAGCTTAAATTCCATCTATGCCTGGAAAAAGTTGGTGGTTTTTTTTTTTTTTAAACCCAATTTTGTTCTTCAATTGTTTATGCAAATCTATGCAAAGCAAGCATAAGAGCTGAATGAAACAGCTGCTCCCATAGCAGCGATAAGAGTACAAAGGAACTGCTGGGAGACTGAAGTGACAAACTGACATTGGAAATACTGACATCTGTGGAATGATGGAACAGAAGCCAGTACAGTAGGAGATCAGTTTTTGTTTATATTCCTCTTTTAGATGTCTGGAAATCAAGTTCATCTTCAGTAAAACCTTATGAAGCAACAGCTAAGCCAAAAAAAGTTGCCCCTCCTGACAAGAAAATATAAAGACCACATTGATGCCTGATAAAAATCTCATCTCCTGACAGAGTTTTTAGTGCTGTTGAGAAGCTCTGACCACCACAGTGTCTGTGGAACACAGCAATTTCAAGCAGGCTTTATCAACAGCTCCTTCAAATACAAGGCCGCAGGCAAGGGCAGGACACCTGAGGTCACGGTGTTAATAAACACACTCAACAAGTCCTAAATGCCATTAAGACAAGATACAAGATGCTATGAAAACTGGAATAAATGGAGATACAAGTAATGCTAGAGCCCAGAGCAGAATTTCCTCCCAGGTCTAGGACTTCAGTCTGTTGACAAGTCCTGCTCCCCATATGTACCAGTGTCTTTAGCAAAGCACACCCACATACTTCACCCTGCCCTACTCCAAACTCGCTGGGTTTCTTAACTTAAAGGCCATATAGATTATACTCCCGCAGTGTTACATAAATGCTATGTGCAATATTATTAACTAGCAATCTTTAAAATTCCTGCAGTCTGTGCCAAGGAGGACAGGGCCAATATGATGTAGACTGACTCAGCTGAAGAGCTGCAGGCAGGGTCTGGAGAGGTTATTAATCCACATCCACTCCAGATTCTTGTCAGCACACTTAACACTCCATTCTCCCAAGTGGGGAAAGCCTCAGTTAAGAGTATTCAATTACAGCTGGAAAGCAGGAGCTGTGATGTGTGCATGGGATCAGTGATAGTACCACAGCAGGGAAGGGGAACCAGAACAGCCAAGAGTAACAAATCTTGGATTTGAAGGCACAGGTGAGACAGCAGAGTCACTGCAGAGCACAGCAGAAGCTCTGTGAAAGCAGCAGGCTTGGTCCCTGCCCTCTCACTGCTGAACAGCTGCCGTGGACCTTAGACACTGTCCCAGCTGATGGCAGTGTGTGACAAAGCTACACACCCAGGGAACAAACTCACCCCACACTTCAGCTAACACCACAGAATTGCAGCTTGCAGCCACAAAGGAAAACATCCAAAATGCCCCACTGAAATGTGCAACAGCACAACTTATAAATACACAATTCTTATTTTAATCAGTTGTCAGAAAAGTGATTACTCTGCCACAAACAAGTATGATATAGGCCAAACACCCTCTCCCTGTGCTTTCATTTATTTAAGATACTGTCCGGAGCTGCAATAATCAAATATTTGAGTCAGATACAAACTTGCTGTTCAAAACTGGGAATGAAAATGTTTTAGCGTAAGTATCTGTAATATTATTTCTCACTCCCTGCGAGCTGCAGAGAGCCATTTCTTCTCACTATGTATTCTCACTTGGTGTTCTGCTAAGCTTTCATGAAGAACACAAGTCAGAAATGTGCTGGAAAGCAGCAGGAATAAAAATACAAAGCACCATCATTACCTCGAGGCAAATCACTGCCACTGGGATCACAAGAGTAAGCTGGAAGAACAGCACTGGCTTCTCCCACCTCACTCACAGGGGGAAGAGGAGCTGAATAAATTGGGAATGGCACCGAAGAAACTGCTACAATTGGAAAGAAACAAACGTCACCCAAAAAGTCAACTTTGCCATGGTATGTCAAACAAGTAAGGTGTTAAGTTACACAATTCAGTATGCACTTTGATACCTCAGTGCCCCTAAAGACAGGCTCTAACAAAGTTTTGTTCAGCAATCACTTTGAAATGTGTCCAGAAGAAATTTTACAACTAAATTTTAGTTTAAAGGTTTCAATTTAATTGAACCTTCAATTTTAAGGTTTTTCAATCTCTCAAGCCTTAACTGCACTTCTATCTGCAAGCTGTATATCCCAGTTACAGGAAAAAAGTCTTTTTCAATCATTTCTTCATATTAGAAGGCAGGACAGAGTTCTAGGGCAGATAGTTATGTAAGAGAACAGAGGACAGACTAATCACTTCAAAACCTCAAAAGTGTGATAGCCCACAAAAACAAGGGAAGGTCTGAGACTTATCAGGACAAAAATCTTCTGGACAGACAACTTCTAAATATTCATTTAGGTGGCCCACACCTCTAACACAGCAGCAGGTTGGCACCAGTGAGCAGACAGCTTTGAGAACCATGCTGACTAAACTCTCATGCAAAATAGAAAAGAAAAAGAGATAAGTGAGACAGAACTGAGCAGAATGGAAGGTGGAGATTTTTTAGATGCTAAATGAAAAGTTATAGAAGACAGGAGAAGTGCTCTTTGCAAGAAGGAAAATTTTTTCATAACAGCCATTTTGCAAGAGCAAAGCAGATACAGCACCTAAGGCAGAGAGTGCACCCTGTGGCTACCCACAAACCTGATCTTGCACAGAAGAAACCAAGGGTCACAAAAATAAATTGGACCCCAAAACACCACAGCCAGTGACTCTCCTGGTAGAAAAAGTGTTCTAGAGGTTTGCTACCTCAAGTCAAGAGGAAAAATAGCTGTAGGAAAGGGGAAGCGAAGAGAGCTGCACTAAACTCTGATTTCTGAAAATAATTTTCTAGCAAACACTTGGCATTAATGGTTAAAGGTGGCAAGTGGGGAACCCAAAGCCCATAAAAATTCCCATAAAAATTTTGGGGCAACAGCCCCTTCAAAACAAGAAGTCAGCTGCCAAGTTACAAAGTACAAAATTTTAAACCAAAGCAAGTGACACTTTTTTTTAAGCCTTTTAACACTTGTGGATGGGGGGAGGAAGGGAAGGGAAAATGCAACTGAAAACTTGGAAATCCAAGTCCACAGCTGCAGTCTGTACACTCTACCTGGCCTCCCCACAGAAAAGGGAGATACTATGACAGGTTGAACTGCTGTTTGTGGGGGAGCTGCTGTTATGACACTGGCTGGAGTGGAGGCAGCAGAATTTGAAGAGAGACCTGTAGCTGGAGCAGTGTAAACATCTGTGGAGGTGGAAACTGTTGCAGAGTTCACCAACACCTGGAAAAGAGTCAAGAGTATTCAACAGTCTGCCTCTGCAACTGGCTTGACAAAGACTATGAAAATACCACATACTTCAAAAATTCTCACTTCACACAAAACCAGCTTGTAAATCCTAGCTGTAAAAGGCACTAACTATCCAAACTCTCTAAAAATTGGCTTGAAAATACCAGTTTAGAGTTGCAGACACCTGTAAGGCATCTTCTGTTTTGCCTGTATTTGCAGGGAATTGCATTTTCTGCTGCCTGAGGCTGTGAGGGGTGGTCCTCACAAGCTGTCACAGTCCAAGCAGAGTGGCTACCTCTGCACAGGGCCACCACAATGAAGTGTGAGATACAACTCAGAGTATCAGACACTACCTTCTGGGGATAGCTGTAGGAGAAACCACTTCATCTTGAGGTGACACCAAGACTGGCCCTTCTTCCTGAAGGGATTCCAAAGCAAAGCATGGTCCATTTTCAGTGGCAAAAAAAGCCACAGGGTACACACACCACACCTATTTTTAATTTTTAAATTTATGGATTATACAGCCAGAGTGTCTTTTGTAGCTCAGCTAAACAGTTTTATTCTGACATGCTTAGGACTGCTTTCACACCCACTGTGGAGCAGCAGGTGACTAAAGATTCAGTTTCAAGTTAAAAAAAAATAAAAATTAAAAACTCCAAGATAAGATCTATCACAGATGAGATCTCTCCAGTCCCACAGAGAAGGACTAAGATTAACTGGTGTATAACCTGAAGGGTGGCCTGATAAAAGCAAGTGCTCTCTGGAGCAGAGAAAGAAAAGTAAACAACACTCAAATACACACTCTCTTTGCAGAGGGAAAGAAGGAAAATCATTAATGTGTATCCCATGCAATTCAGACTGTACTTGCAGACTCAGATAAAAACCTCACCATTCAGGGAGAAAAAGGATGGTGAATATATAAAGGAATACTAATTTAATTTCTTTTATTATTAAGTCTCTGGCCTACTATGCATCCAAGGGCAGCTTCCATGAATGCCACGCACCTCAAAGATCTCCATTCTGAAGTCTGTGAATAAAACTTACCAGGTTTGCTGTAGGTTCTGCTGAACTAAACACTGTTGCAGTTTCACAGTTGGGATCTGGAGGATACAGGCAAAATTAATTGAAAAGAACTGCATTAAATCTAATCCTTCACAAACTTATAAACTTATAAAGAGGCCATAATTTGAGTGTATTACATTCACCAAATATTCCATCAGTAAAATCTGAACAGGTATTTACTTACCTGGAGGTGCATAAATATATTCCTCATGATATTTCCCTAGAAGGGAGAGAGAACAGGAAGTTTTCATTCAGAGGAAAAAAAGAGGGGGGAGCATAAAAGCTTAAAGCTGCAGTTACTGCAATTACATTTCAGTGCATCTATTAATAACCTGCTTTCAGTATCATCTCACTTTGTCTCATTTAGGAGATGTAAGGAATCTACTTTTGACAATGAAAAACACATTGACAAGCTCTTTATGTTTTATTTTTTTTTTGCCTATCAATCCTTTAGGAACTCACCATTTTCACTTGCTTCTTCATCCTCTAAGGCACTCAAGTTCTGCTTGTTAGAAGGAGCAGAGTTTGGACCCCTCCTTGCTACCCAGAATGCCCCTGGACCATGGACAATGGGAGCAGGGCTACTGTGGCTCTGAAAAGCCAAGCCAGAAGCACACATTTAGAAACAATTTAAAACATTTCCATGCTCTACAGACAGACACACAAACAGGCTGGCAGACCCAGCTTGCTGCAACCAAAGCATCATCTGTGTGTCCACTCCAAAGCAACAAACATTTCTTCCCTTTCCCTTCTGTTCTGCCTTGCATACTTAAGGGAATTTCAAAGCTTTACCATTGTCCTGTGCCATGCAGTCAAGCTGCTCCCTCCCAGAACTCAGCCAGCTTTATCCCAAGCTCTAACAAAGCTGTAAAGGAGGGAGCAGATCCCAGACAAGGCTGCTACCCCCCAACATGTATTAGTGCAGTCCTCATTCTAGAGCATTCCCCCCACAGCAGCAGCAGATCAGATCACCCTAACACTGATGATCATGGAAAAATATCATCTTTAGTCACAACTAGTGGAACCAAGAGGTGGCTGCTGGCATAGACAGCAGTGTCTGCACTACGCTGACCCACACACACAACCATGACTATTTCAGGGAGCAGCACATCCCAAGGTTGCCCACAGCACTCCTTCAATGCTTTACATGCCCTTTGTTGCTGCACTGAAATTAGTCTTTGGCTGCACCCCAATTTAAAAGATCATTTCTCTGAAGGAGGAATATAGGATTGAGATGCTCGAGTACGAGTTGATTCACTCTTTGGTGATGGCTAAGGTGATACTCAAAACTCTTCTCAGAAGACACTGGTGACTATGAGATCGATAAAGTGCTCAGAGAGGCTTGAAAGATTTCCAAGGTTGAAGCAGAGGTGGTAAGTCAGAAGATTGTCCCACCAGGCCTCTAGCAGCATGGCAGAGTCCTCTGTGAGATGCATCTTTCCCCAGGAAATGTCACATTCCTTTACTAAACAAGACAAGGAAGAGACAGAGAAAAAGCTTTGGCATTGACAAGAAAGTCACTGAATGAACATGAAAACTATTCATTAGGAGCTGCAGGCAAGTCTAGCAAAGGGGGAGAAAAAGCCACTGAGCAGTATTGATTTCATGTTGGAAAAAAGAAATTGCAAGATAACGTGTCCTTGTTCCTTGGCACTCATGGAGGAAAAAATCAGAGCAAAGATTACAGATCTAGTACGTCAGAGCAAAAAAAAAAAGATTGGTGCTGAAACAGCCCTAAGCATATTCTCTCCCTCATTTAAATACAAGTCTAACACTAAAGTTCACTGCTTCAACACAGCAAAAAAATTCAAACATACCAGGTTGGTTTGGTTTTTTTTAATCTGTTTTCCTATTCAGATACCTATGTATAAATTGTTCTGGTTTGTTTTTTTTTAGCACACCCAGCCTTGGAATAGGTTTAGACTACAAATGAAGGGAAAAAAAAAAGCATTTTAAACTTTAAGAGTACACTTTGCCAATTTATCTACAACTCAACAAAAGGACTGCTTTAAGGAAAGTCTAGGTTTGTAATTTTTTTTCTGTTTCTGTAGCAAAATAAACTGTCAGGAACAACAAGTTAATCCAAAACATCACAACTACAAATTCATAGTAAAAGATCCAGGCTATCACTACCTAGTTTCCGAATCTTGCTACCCAAACTATAAATTATAGTGTGGCAAACAAGTGAAAAGCTTTCTCCCACAATATTTAGAGCTAGACAGACAGGCACAGGAAGGAAAGGTTTTGTTTTCAAACTGCAGTAGGAAGGAGAAACATGATTATGTTTATGAAAATATGCTTAAAAGCAAACAAGTGTTGCTACTGAGAAAAAAAAAGGGAAATATGTAGAAAAATTGAGGTTTCAAGCAGGTTTTACAGGAACTAGACTAATTTCAGTCTTCCACTATCAAAAATGCATTCATTGCTAACTCTTCTAAGAAAACCAAAAAAAGCTGTTGTATATTTAGGTAAAGAGTCACTGTGCATTTAGTTTCCCCCTCCTCCTCTCTTCTCTTGGAGAGGCTTCAGCTTACCCTTTGCTCATAACTCACATGCAGAGTAGGAAAAGCGGTGTCATCGTCTCCTTCAATTTCACAGAAAGTTACAGTTTCTTCTGGCCCTTGGGGCTCCTCTGCAGCCCCTGCCACAAAGCCGTACTGGTACTCCCTGCTCACACACGGCAGCGGGCGGCGGCTGCGGCTGTACGAGCTTGGGAACAAGAGAGGAGGTGAGGAATCGGCACCACCTGCGCTTCCACCTGCCTCTGGCTGCTCGGTTTTAGCTCGGTTCTTTCTGCAGAGCCACAAGAAACCTGCTCTTTCACGCTCTGCTGCAAACAGGCAATTCATGCCCCACCATCCTCTCCAATGCCTGGCAGAGCAGTTTCTGGTGGAAGAGGTTTGTTGTCACTCACCAGGACCTGCAGGAGAAGCTGTCACAACTCTGACAGCCTCTCTTCCCTGGGCTGGGGTAGAATGCTGTTTGAGGGCCAAGCATGCTGTGCCTGTCTATAAATCAGGCAGATCCCTTGAGTTTAAAGAGGAAAAGGTGCAACTACCAGAAGTGCCTCTCAGCTGCAGTTTTACCTGAACAGCATGAACTCCTAGCCAGTCTGCAGCCAGAGTGAAACAGGCAACAAGTGAAAACTCAGGTTTCCAAAGCTTCCTACCTCGGCATCCCGGGTTCACGGTGGTGCCTGGGAGGATTCTGCGGGTGATAGGGTTTGTAGGGAGCCATGCTTGCTCCTCCCTGGGAGCAGTGGATGGCAGGGAAGCGCCCTGAGGGAGCACTGTGCTGCAGCCGGGGTGGCAGCACTGGCTGTCCCCTGCTGTAAGCCACAGCCATGAACACTTCCTTCCCACGGACTTTCTTCAGCATCCTCTTCCGTGTTTTCATGTCCATTTCTGCAGTTTCCATTGAGGACAGAAAAGAGATTTACACCTTAAACCTGAGCTATGGTCACAAATGATAAAGAGAAGACTTAATATTTGAACCCATAGAAAAGAAAGCCAGGGGCCTAGTCCAGAAAAAGTGCATTGTAAATATGGAAGCTATAGACCCTTCTTTAAAAGATTCAAGCAGGAATTCTCCATGACGAGGATACAGTTATCTGACATGGGACTACCTTCCCAGCTTCAGCCGATCCAACCAGTCCTCAGTGTTAGAATCTCTCTATGCAGGCTGATTTATAAAAGTAAAAAAACCTCACAACTCCTCCTTCAAATTCAATTGAATCCATATTTAAGTGGCTGGGGAAGCCCTGGTCCATCTGTGTATTTCTGCTAATGCCAGATCAGACAAGTTCTCTGGTTCACTGGTCTTTTAGATGGTTCTCAAGTGGCCAATTTGTCCTCGGCAATTTTGAGCAATACCAAATTTGCTTTGTATTTCAATGGATTTGCTCTTCTGCAAAGGCAAATCCATCACTGTCTGAAAGAGACCTTTCCATCCAACCCCCGCAGTGGCCAAGTTTTACATCACAGGGTGAATTAACTTGCTTCCCATACCCAAAGTCTGCTACAGGTCCAAGTGTCATGAGTACCTCCCCTACTTCCCCAGGGAAGGAATGCTTCTGGAAGCCTTGTACAAACCTATTCCTGAGAAGTGTCCACCCGTTACTTTCTGATAAGCTCCTCCTCTTCTGCTGTGAGCCATATTCCAAGCAAAGACAGGAGCCACTTGTGTCACTGGCTTTAAGTTTGCCAAAGGAACTGTGTGCCTGCAGGAAGGACACCCACGTTAGCAGTGCCCCAGGGATACATTCTGCACAACAACATAAGCTGAAGCAACACCAAGACAGAGGAAAATAGTTTGTGAAAATAAATAATCTGTTTCTCTGGCACCAAGAACACATTACTGCTCCTTGTTTAATTAGAAAAGAAAAGCTAGGCTTTAGTTTGAACACTATTTACTTCCTGGGTCAAGTCTCTCTCCCCTGCCTGCATTTGTGTGCCTCCAGAGGTACACCTAAAAGCAAGGGACAACACAGAATTTTTGCAGGATGTTGTCAAACCCTGCTTCAGAGAAAGGTGAATGTGTGAACAGCAAGGGGGAGAAAGTGATTACATTCACCAGAAGAGCCAATTATTTTGTTGCTTGGGTACAACAAAAACTCCAGAGAAACCAAACAGCAGAGGGTAGTTTGCTCTCTGTGAATTAATCCCAAACTGCAAAGATCACTTTTACATTCCAGTGAAGGAAGAGTAGCAAGACTTCACAGAAAGCATTACAGTAATGATTTTGGTCATTAGAAATCCAAGAGGAAAAACAAACCCCAGAAAGAGTTTAAACTTGAAGTCATCACCACACTGCTTACTTTTCTGCCAGCTCTTCAACAAATACAGTCAATGTGTTGCTATCCTGTCCAACCTCCTGGATATGAGCATTGTAATACTTTTCTCCTGGTTCTAGACACACCTGGAGAGAGAACAAGAGAAGCTCTAAAAAACCCCAAACTGCATCAGAACATTGTCCATAAACCACTAATGGCAAAGGCTGCTCCTAGCCAGCCCCATGTTACTGAGTTGGCCCAGGAGCCTCAAATACTTCTTCAAAACTGCAACCAAAACAAAGAGCACAGTACTAACTTCAGGGAAGATAAAAAGAAATAAAATCAGCCTTGTGAACAGCTGAGAGGCAAGACACCTGCTCCCTAACTTCCTTTTATCCCCTGTGTCCAGCAGATAAGTACCAAGGAAGACTGCTGCTTAAGAACTTGAGGAGAAGATAAAGTAGGAAAAGGAAAGCCCTGCTCAGTGAGAAGTCACTGAGTAAATCATTAGCACTGCCCTAAAGAGTGATAAAAAAAACAACCCACCTTTATTACATATGAAATCAGAAGACAAAAAACTGACCTTCCTTTCAGTATCTCCTGTCCAGATCATTTTAATCCTCCCTTTTTAGCTCTTCCCTTTTTATTTTATAAAAATATTTTGCTACTTCACTGTTGAGAAAGGTAAGACTATCCAGAATTGTTGCTTGGCCCAAGTAAAAAAATCTAAAGACAACTACATCAAAAGCACCCTGTGCATTTTGAGCTCTGCCTGGAACTTCCACACTCAGAGAATGAGGATGACTGGTTTACACTGAATCCCCAAACTGCTTTTCTATCACACTACCAAGTTTAAAGGTAGATTTCAGAAAGAAATTACATTTAAAAGAACATCTACAGGGAAGAGAATGAGAAAAGCATTAGAAAGTTCTATGAAATCGAATGATTTCATGGTTTATCACAGTCTATTTAAAGT